>NC_088128.1:2390406-2990406 GCF_036370855.1 Dromaius novaehollandiae | reverse complement strand
TTCCTCCCTTCCGCCCTTGCCGCCCTTTCCGCCCTTTCCGCCCCTTCCGCCCTTCCGCCACTGAACCCTTTCCGCCCTTTCCGCCCTTTCTGCCCATCCGCCCTTTCTGCCTTTTCCGCCCTTTCCGCCCTTTCCGCCCTTTCCGCCCTTTCCACCTTTCCGCCCTTTCTTCCTTTCCGCCCTTTCCGCCCTTTCTGCCTTTTCCGCCCTTTCCGCCCTTTCCGCCCCTCCGCACATTACGCCCGTTCCGCCCTTTCCGCCCTGTCCGCCCTTCCGCCCTATCCGCCCTTCCGCCCTTTCCGCCCTTTCCGCCCTCCCGCCCTTTCCGCCCTTCCGCCCTTTCCGCCCTTTCCTCCCTTTCTGCCTTTTCCGCCCTTTCCGCCTTTCCTCCCTTCCGCCCTTTCCGCTCATCCGCCCTTTCCGCCCTTCCACCCATTCCGCCCTATCCGCCCTTTCCGCCTTTCAGCTCTTTCCGCCCTTTCCGCCCTTTCCGCCCTTTCCGCCCTTCCGCCCTTCTGCCCTTTCTGCCCTTTCCGCCCTTTACGCCCTTTCCGCCCTTCCGCCCTTTCCGCCCTTCCGCCCTTCCGCCCTTTCCGCCCTTCCGACCTTTCCGCCCTTCCGCCCTTTCTGCCCATCCGCCCCTTCCGTCCTTTCCGCCCTTTCCGCCCTTTCCGCCTTTCCGCCCTTTCTGCCTTTTCCGCCCTTTCCGCCTATCCTCCCTTCCGCCCTTTCCGCCCTTTCCGCCCTTTCCGCCCTTTCCGCCGTTCCGCCCCTTCCGCCCATCCGCCCTTTCCGCCCTACCGCCCTTCCTCCCTTTGCTCCCTTTCCGCCCTTTCCGCCCTTCCGCCCTTTCCGCCCTTCCGCCCCTCCGCCCTTTCCGCCCTTTCCGCCCTTTCCGCCTTTCCAGCTTTCCGCCCTTTGCGCCCTTCCGCCCCTTCCACCCTTTGCGCCCTTCCGCCCTTTCCGCCATTCCGCCCTTCCGCCCTTCCGCCCTTTCCACCCATTCCGCCCTTTCCGCCTTTCCGCCTTTCTGCCCTTTCCGCCCTATCCGCCTTTCCAGCCTTTCTGCCTTTCCGCCCTTTCTGCCCTTTCCGCCCTTTCCGCCCTTTCCACCCTTCCGCCCTTCCGGCCCCTTCCGCCATTTCCGGCCATTCCACCGTGCCGCCCTTTCCGCCTTTTCCGCCCTTTCCGCCCATTCCGCCCTCCGCCCTTCCGCCCCTTCCGCCCTTTCCGCCTTTCCGCCCTTCCGCCCTTTCTGCCCTTCCACCCTTTTTGCCCTTTCCGCCTTTCCGCCTTTCCGCCCTTTCCGCCCTTTCCGCCCTTTCCGCCCTTCCGCCCTTTCCGCCCTTTCCGCCCATCCTCCCTTTCCACCTTTTACGTCCTTTCCGCCTTTCCGTTCTTTCTGCCTTTTCCGCCCATCCGCCCTTTCCGCACCTTCCGCCCTTTGAGCCCTTTCCGCCCTTTCCGCCCCTCTGCCCCTCCGCCCCTCCGCCCCTTCCGCCCTTTCCGCCCTTTCCGCCCTTTCCGCCTTTCCGCCCTTCAGCCCTTCCGCCCTTTCCGCCCTTTCCACCCTTCCGCACTTTCCGCCCCTTCCGCCCTCCCGCCCCTTCCTCCCCGCCGCTCTTTCCGCCCTTTCCGCCCTTCCGCCCTTTCCGCCTTTTCCGCCCTTTCCGTCCTTTCCGCCTGATCCGCCCTTCCGCCCTTCCGCCCTTTCCGCCTGTTCCGCCCTTCCGCCCTTTCCGCCTGTTCCGCCCTTTCCCCCCTTTCCGCCCATCCGCCCTTTCCGGCCTTTCCGCCATTTCCGCCCTTTCCGCCCATCCGCCCTTTCCGCCCCTCCGCCCCTCCGCCTTTTCCGCCCTTTCCACCCTTTCCGCATTTACACCTTTCCGCCCTTTCCGCCCTTTCCGCCCTTTCCGCCCATTCGCCCTTTCCGCCCATTCCGCCCTCTCTGCCTTTTCCGCCCTTCCGCCCTTTCCGCCTTTCCGCCTTTCCGCCCTTTCCGCCCCTCCGCCCCTCCGCCTTTTCCGCCCTTTCCGCCCTTCCACCCTTTCCGCCTTTCCGCCCCTTCCGCCCTTTCTGCCCTATCCGCCCTTCCGCCCTTTCCGCCCTTTCTGCCCATCCGCCCTTTCCGCCCTTTCCGCCCTTCCACCCTTCTGCCCTTCCGCCCTTTCCGCCCTTTCCGCCCTTTCCGCCCTTCCGCCCTTCCGCCTTTTACGCCCTTTCCGCCTGTTCCGCCCTTTCTGCCCTTTCCGCCCTTTCCGGCCTTTCCGGCCTATCCGCCCTTCCGCCCTTTCCGCCATTTCCGCCCTTTCCGCCCATCCGCCCTTTCCGACCTTCTGCCCATCCGCCCTTTCCGCCCCTCCGCCCTTTCCGCCCTTTCCGCCCTTTCCGCCCATCCGCCCTTTCCACCCTTCCGCCTTTCCGCCCCTTCCGCCCTTCCGCTCTTTCCGCCCATCCGCCCTTTCCGCCCTTCCACCCTTCGTCCCCTTCCGCCCCTCCGCCCCTCCGCCCTTTCCGCCCTTTCCGCCCTTTCCGCCCTTTCCGCCCTTCCGCCCTTCCGCCCTTCCGCCCTTTCTGCCTTTCCGCCCTTTCCGCCCTTTCCGCCCTTCCGCCCCTCCGCCCCTCCGCCTTTTCCGCCCTTTCCGCCCTTTCCGCCTTTCCACCTTTCCGCCCTTCCGCCCTTTCCGCCCTATCCGCCCATCCGCCCTTTCCGCCCATCCGCCCTTTCCGCCCTTTCCGCCCTTCCACCCTTTCCGCCCTTCCGCCCTTTCCGCCCTTTCCGCCCTTTCCGCCCTTCCGCCCTTCCGCCCTTTTACGCCCTTTCCGCCTATTCCGCCCTTTCCGCCCTTTCCGCCCATCCGCCCTTTCCGCCCTTTCCGCCCTTTCCGCCTTTCCGCCCTTCAGCCCTTCCGCCCTTCCGCCCTTTCTACCCTTCCGCACTTTCCGCCCCTTCCGCCCTTCCGCCCCTCCGCCCCTCCGCTCGTTCCGCCCTTTCCGCCCTTCCGCCCTTCCGCCCTTTCCGCCCTTTCCGCCTTTTCCGCCCTTTCCGCCCTTTCCGCCTGTTCCGCCCTTCCGCCCTTCCGCCCTTTCCGCCTTTCCGCCCCTCCACCCATCCGCCCTTTCCGCCCTTTCCGGCCTATCCGCCCTTCCGCCCTTTCCGCCATTTCCGCCCTTTCCGCCCATCCGCCCTTTCCGCCCTTTCCGCCCTCCCACCCATCCGCCCTTTCCGCCCCTCCGCCCTTTCCGCCCTTTCCGCCCTTTCCGCCCTTTCCGCCTTTTCCGCCCTTCCGCCTTTCCGCCCTTTCCGCCCATCCGCCCTTTCCGCCCTTCCACCCTTCCTCCCCTTCCGCCCCTCCGCCCCTCCGCCCTTTCCGCCCTTTCCGCCTGTTCCGCCCTTTCCGCCCTATCCGCCTGTTCCGCCCTTGCGCCCTTTCCGCCCTTTCCGCCCCTCCGCCCTTTCCGCCCCTCCGCCTTTTCCGCCCTTTCCGCCCTTTCCGCCTTTCCACCTTTCCGCCCTTCCGCCCTTTCCGCCCTATCCGCCCTACCGCCCTTTCCGCCCATCCGCCCTTTCCGCCCTTTCTGCCCTTCCACCCTTTCCGCCCTTCCGCCCTTTCCGCCCTTCCGCCCTTCCGGCCTTTCCGCCTTTCCGCCCTTTCCGCCATTTCCACCCTTTCCGCCCATCCGCCCTTTCCGCCCTTTCCGCCCTACAGCCCTTTCCACCCTTTCTGCCCTTTCCGCCTTTACACCTTTCCGCCCTTTCCGCCCTTTCCGCCCTTTCCGCCCTACAGCCCTTTCCGCCCTTTCCGCCCATTCCGCCCTCTCCGCCTTTTCCGCCCTTCCGCCCTTCCGCCCTTTCCGCCCTTTCCGCCCTTTCCGCCCCTCCGCACCTCCGCCTTTTCCGCCCTTTCCGCCCTTTCCGCCTTTACACCTTTCCGCCCTTTCCGCCCTTTCCGCCCATTCCGCCCTCTCCGCCTTTTCCGCCCTTCCGCCCTTTGAGCCATTTCCGCCATTTCCGCCCCTCTGCCCCTCCGCCCCTCCGCCCCTCCGCCCCTTCCGCCCTTCCCGACCTTCCTCCCCTTCCGCCCTTCAGCCCTTCCGCCCTTTCCGCCCTTTCCACCTTTTCTGCCCTTTCCGCCCTTTCCGCCTGTTCCGCCCTTCCGCCCTTCCGCCCTCTCCGCCTTTCCGCCTTTTCCGCCCTTCCGCCCATCCGCCCTTTCCGCCCTTTCCGCCCTACAGCCCTTTCCGCCCTTTCCGCCCATCCGCCCTTTCCGCCCTCTCCGCCCATTCCGCCCTCTCCGCCTTTTCTGCCCTTCCGCCCTTTGAGCCATTTCCGCCCTTTCCGCCCCTCTGCCACTCCGCCCCTCCGCCCCTCCGCCCGTCCGCCCTTTCCGCCCTTTCCGCCCTTCCGCCCCTCCGCCCCTCCGCCCTTTCCGCCCTTTCCGCCCATCCGCCCTTTCGCCTTTTACGCCCTTTCCGCCTGTTCCGCCCTTTCCGCCCTTTCCGCCCATCCGCCCTCTCCGGCCTTTCCGCCCTTTCCGCCCTTCCGCCCTTTCCGCCATTTCCGCCCTTTCCGCCCATCCGCCCTTTCCGCCCTTTCCGCCCCTCCGCCCATCCGCCCTTTCCGCCCATCCGCCCTTTCCGCCCTTTCCGCCCTTTCCGCCCTTTCCGTCCTTTCCGCCCTTTCCACCCTTTCCACCCTTCCGCCTTTCCGCCCTTCCGCCCTTCCGCCCTTTCCGCCCTTTCTGCCCCTTCCCCCCTTCCGCCCTTTCCGCCCTTCCGCCCTTTCCGCCCATCCGCCCTTTCCGCCCCTCCGCCCATCCGCCCTTTCTGACCTTTCCGCCCTTTCCGCCTATCCGCCCTTTCCGCCCCTCCGCCCTCCGCCTTTTCCGCCCTTTCCGCCCTTTCCGCCTTTCCACCTTTCCGTCCTTTCCGCCCTACAGCCCTTTCCGCCCTTTCCGCCCTTTCCGCCCTTTCCGCCCATTCCGCCCTCTCCGCCCTTTCCGCCCTTCCGCCCCTCCGCCCCTTCCGCCCATTCCGCCCTCTCCGCCCTTTCCGCCCTTCCGCCCATCCGCCCTTTCCGCCCTTTCCGCCCCTCTGCCCCTCCGCCCCTCCGCCCCTTCCGCCCTTTCCGCCCTTTCCACCTTTCCGTCCTTTCCGCCCTACAGGCCTTTCCGCCCTTTCCGCCCATCCGCCCTTTCCGCCCTTTCCGCCCATTCCGCCCTCCACCTTTTCCGCCCTTCTGCCCTTTGAGCCCTTTACGCCCTTTCCGCCCCTCTGCCCCTCCGCCCCTCCGCCCCTTCCGCCCTTTCCGCCCTTTCCGCCCTTTCCGCCTTTCCGCCCTTCAGCCCTTCCGCCCTTTCCGCCCTTTCCACCCTTCCGCACTTTCCGCCCCTTCCGCCCTCCCGCCCCTTCCTCCCCGCCGCCCTTTCCGCCTTTTCCGCCCTTTCCGTCCTTTCCGCCTGATCCGCCCTTCCGCCCTTCCGCCCTTTCCGCCTGTTCCGCCCTTCCGCCCTTTCCGCCCCTCCGCCCCTCCGCCTTTTCCGCCCTTTCCACCCTTTCCGCATTTACACCTTTCCGCCCTTTCCGCCCTTTCCGCCCTTTCCGCCCATCCGCCCTTTCCGCCCATTCCGCCCTCTCTGCCTTTTCCGCCCTTCCGCCCTTTCCGCCCTTTCCGCCTTTCCCCCCTTTCCGCCCCTCCGCCCCTCCGCCTTTTCCGCCCTTTCCGCCCTTTCCGCCTTTACACCTTTCCGCCCTTTCCGCCCTTTCCGCCCTTTCCGCCCTACAGCCCTTTCCGCCCTTTCTGCCCATCCGCCCTTTCCGCCCTTTTCTGCCCATTCCGCCCTCTCCGCCTTTTCCGCCCTTCCGCCCTTTGAGCCCTTTCTTCCCTTTCCGCCCCTCTGCCCCTCCGCCCCTCCGCCCCTTCCGCCCTTCCGCCCTTTCCGCCCATCCTCCCCTTCCGCCCTTCAGCCCTTCCGCCCTTTCCGCCCTTTCCACCCTTCCGCACTTTCCGCCCTTTCTGCCCTTCCGCCCCTCCGCCCCTCCGCTCCGTCCGCCCTTTCCGCCCTTCCGCCCTTCCGCCCTTTCCGCCCTTTCCGCCCTTTCCGCCTTTTCCGCCCTTTCCGCCATTTCCGCCTGTTCCGCCCTTCCGCCCTTCCGCCTTTTCCGCCTTTCTGCCCTTTCCGCCCTTCCGCCCATCCGCCCTTTCCGCCCTTTCCGCCTTTCCACCTTTCCGCCCTTTCCGCCCTTTCCGCCCTTTCCGCCCATCCGCCCTTTCCGCCCTTTCCGCCCTTCCGCCCTTTCCGCCCTTCCACCATTTCCGCCCTTCCGCCCTTTCCGCCCCTCCGCCCCTCCGCCTTTCCGCCCTTTCCGCCCTTTCCGCCTTTACACCTTTCCGCCCTTTCCGCCCTTTCCGCCCTTTCCGCCCTACAGCCCTTTCCGCCCTTTCCGCCCATCCGCCCTTTCCGCCCTTTCCGCCCATTCCGCCCTCTCCGCCCCTCCGCCCCTTCCGCCCTTCCGCCCCTTCCGCCCCTTCCGCCCCTTTCGCCCTTTCCGCCCTTTCCGCCCCTTCCGCCCCTTCCGCCCTTTCCGCCCTTTCCGCCCTTTCCGCCTTTCCGCCCTCCACCCCTACCGCCCTTTCCGCCCTTTCCACCCTTCCGCCCTTCCGCTCTTTCCGCCCTTCCGCCCTTCCGCCCTACAGCCCTTTCCGCCCTTTCCGCCCTTTCCGCCCTTCGGCCCCTCCGCCCCTCCGCCTTTTCCGCCCTTCCGCCCTTTCCGCCCTACAGCCCTTTCCGCCCTTTCCCCCCATCCGCCCTTCCGCCCTTTCCGCCCATTCCGCCCTCTCCGCCTTTTCCGCCCTTCCGCCCTTTGAGCCCTTTCCGCCCTTTCCGCCCCTCTGCCACTCCGCCCTTCCGCCCCTCCGCCCTTCCGCCCTTTCCGCCCTTCCGCCCTTCCGCCTTTTACGCCCTTTCCGCCTTTCCGCCATTTCCGCCCTTTCCGCCCATCCGCCCTTTCCGGCCTTTCCGCCCTTTCCGCCCTTCCGCCCTTTCCGCCATTTCCGCCCTTTCCGCCCATCCGCCCTTTCCGCCCCTTTCCGCCCTTCCGCCCATCCGCCCATCCGCCCTTTCCGCCCTTTCCGCCCTTTCCGCCCTTCCCTCCTTTCCGCCCTTTCCACCCTTTCCGCCCTTTCCGCCCATTCCGCCCCTTCCGCCCGTTCCGCCCTTCCGCCCTTCCGCCCTTCCACCCTTTCTGCCCCTTCCCCCCTTCCGCCCTTTCCGCCCTTCCGCCCTTTCCGCCCATCCGCCCTTTCCGCCCCTTCCCCCCTTCCGCCCTTTCCGCCTTTCCGCCCTTTCCGCCCTTTCCGCCTTTCCGCCCTTTCCGCCCCTCCGCCCCTCCGCCTTTTCCGCCCTTTCCGCCCTTTCCGCCTTTACACCTTTCCGCCTTTTCCGCCCTTCCGCCCTTTCCGCCTTTCCACCTTTCCACCCTTTCCGCCCTTTCCGCCCTTTCCGCCCTACAGCCCTTTCCGCCCTTTCCGCCCCTCTGCCCCTCCACCCCTCCGCCCTTCCGCCCTTCCGCCCTTCCACCCTTTCTGCCCCTTCCCCCCTTCCGCCCTTTCCGCCCTTCCGCCCTTTCCGCCCATCCGCCCTTTCCGCCCCTTCCCCCCTTCCGCCCTTTCCGCCTTTCCGCCCTTTCCGCCCTTTCCGCCTTTCCGCCCTTTCCGCCCCTCCGCCCCTCCGCCTTTTCCGCCCTTTCCGCCCTTTCCGCCTTTACACCTTTCCGCCCTTTCCGCCCTTTCCGCCCTTTCCGCCCTACAGCCCTTTCCGCCCTTTCCGCCCATCCGCCCTTTCCGCCCTTTCTGCCCATTCCGCCCTCTCCGCCTTTTCCGCCCTTCCGCCCTTTGAGCCCTTTCCGCCCTTTCCGCCCTTTCCGCCCCTCTGCCCCTCCACCCCTCCGCCCATCCGCCCCTTCCGCCCTTTCCGCCCTTTCCGCCCTTTCCGCCTTTCCGCCCTTCAGCCCTTCCGCCCTTTCCGCCCTTTCCACCCTTCCGCACTTTCCGCCATTTCCGCCCTTCCGCCCCTCCGCCCCTCCGCTCTTTCCGCCCTTTCCGCCCTTCCGCCCTTCCGCCCTTCCGCCCTTTCCGCCCTTTCCGCCCTATCCGCCCTACCGCCCTTTCCGTCCTTTCCGCCCTTTCCACCCTTCCGCCCTTCCGCTCTTTCCGCCCTTCCGCCCTTCCGCCCTACAGCCCTTTCCGCCCTTTCCGCCCCTCCGCCCTTCCGCCCCTCCGCCCCTCCGCCTTTTCCGCCCTTCCGCCCTTTCCGCCTTTCCACCTTTCCACCCTTTCCGCCCTTTCCGCCCTTTCCGCCCTACAGCCCTTTCCGCCCTTTCCGCCCCTCTGCCCCTCCACACCTCCGCCCTTCCGCCCCTTCCGCCCTTTCCGCCCTTTCCGCCCTTTCCGCCTTTCCGCCCTTCAGCCCTTCCGCCCTTTCCGCCCTTTCCACCCTTCCGCACTTTCCGCCATTTCCGCCCTTCCGCCCTTTCCGCCCTTTCCGCTCTTTCCGCCCTTTCCGCCCTTCCGCCCTTCCGCCCTTCCGCCCTTTCCGCCTTTTCCGCCCTTTCCGCCCTTTCCGCCTGTTCCGCCCTTCCACCCTTCCGCCCTTTCCGCCTTTCCGCCCTTCCGCCCTTTCCGCCCATCCGCCCTTTCCGCCCTTTCCGCCCTTTCCGCCCTTCCGCCCCTCCCCCCCTCCGCCTTTTCCGCCCTTTCCGCCCTTTCCGCGTTTCCACCTTTCCGCCCTTCCGTCCTTCCGCCCTTCCGCCCATTCCGCCCTTTCCGCCCTTTCCGCCCTTTCCACCCTTCCGCCCTTCCGTTCTTTCCGCCCTTCCGCCCTTCCGCCCATCCGCCCTTTCCGCCCTTTCCGCCCTTTCCGCCCTTTCCGCCCTTTCCACCCTTCCGCCCTTCCGCTCTTTCCGCCCTTCCGCCCTTCCGCCCTACAGCCCTTTCCGCCCTTTCCGCCCTTTCCGCCCTTCCGCCCCTCCGCCCCTCCGCCTTTTCCGCTCTTCCGCCCTTTCCGCCTTTCCACCTTTCCGCCCTTTCCGCCCTTTCCGCCCTTTCCGCCCTACAGCCCTTTCCGCCCTTTCCGCCCATCCGCCCTTCCGCCCTTTCCGCCCATTACGCCCTCTCCGCCTTTTCCGCCCTTCCGCCCTTTCCGCCCTTTCCGCCCTTTCCGCCCCTCTGCCACTCCGCCCCTCCGCCCCTCCGCCCCTTCCGCCCCTTCCGCCCTTTCCGACCTTTCCGCCCTTTCCGCCCCTCCGCCCTTCCGCCCTTTCCGCCCTTCCGCCCTTCCGCCTGTTCCGCCCCTTCCGCCCATTCCGCCCATCCGCCCTTTCCGGCCTTTCCGCCCTTTCCGCCCTTCCGCCCTTTCCGCCATTTCCGCCCTTTCCGCCCATCCGCCCCTTCCGCCCTTTCCGCCCTTCCGCCCATCCGCCCATCCGCCCTTTCTGCCCTTTCCGCCCTTTCCGCCCTTCCCTCCTTTCCGCCCTTTCCACCCTTTCCGCCCTTTCCGCCCATTCCGCCCTTTCCGCCCATCCGCCCTTTCCGCCCGTTCTGCCCTTCCGCCCTTCCGCCCTTCCGCCCTTTCTGCCCCTTCCCCCCTTCCGCCCTTTCCGCCCTTCCGCCCTTTCCGCCCATCCGCCCTTTCCGCCCCTTCCCCCCTTCCGCCCTTTCCGCCCTTTCCGCCCATCCCCCCTTTCCGACCTTTCCGCCCTTTCCGCCTTTCTGCCCTTTCCGCCCCTCCGCCTTTTCCGCCCTTTCCGCCCTTTCCGCCTTTCCGCCCTTTCCGCCCTTTCCGCCCTTTACGCCCTTTCCGCCCTACAGCCCTTTCCGCCCTTTCCGCCCATTCCGCCCTCTCCGCCTTTTCCGCCCTTCCGCCCTTTGAGCCCTTTCCGCCCTTTCCGCCCCTCTGCCCCTCCACCCCTTCGCCCTTCCGCCCCTTCCGCCCTTTCCGCTCTTCTGCCCTTTCCGCCTTTCCGCCCTTCAGCCCTTCCGCCCTTTCCGCCCTTCCGCACTTTCCGCCATTCCCGCCCTTCCGTCCCTCCGCCCCTCCGCTTTTTCCGCCCTTTCCGCCCTTCCGCCCTTCCGCCCTTCCGCCCTTTCCAACCTTTCCGCCTTTTCCGCCCTTTCCGCCCTTTCCGCCTGTTCCGCCCTTCCGCCCTTCCGCCCTTTCCGCCCCTTCCGCCCTTTCCGCCCTTTCCGCCCATCCGCCCTTTCCGCCCTTTCCGCCCTTTCCGCCCTTCCGCCCCTCCGCCCCTCCGCCTTTTCCGCCCTTTCTGCCCTTTCCGCCTTTCCACCTTTCCGCCCTTCCGTCCATCCGCCCTATCCGCCCTACCGCCCTTTCCGCCCTTTCCGCCCTTCCGCCCTTCCACCCTTTCCGCCCTTCCACCCTTCCGCCCTTCCGCCCATCCGCCCTTTCCGCCCTTTCCGCCCTTCCGCCCTTTCCGCCCTTCCACCCTTTCCGCCCTTCCGCCCTTTCCGCTCTTTCCGCCTTTCCGCCCTTCCGCCCCTCCGGCCCTCCGCCTTTCCACCTTTCCGCCCTTTCCGCCCTTTCCGCCCTTTCCGCCCTTTCCGCCCTACAGCCCTTTCCGCCCTTTCCGCCCATCCGCCCTTTCCGCCCTTTCCGCCCATTCCGCCCTCTCCGCCTTTTCCGCCCTTCCGCCCTTTGAGCCCTTTCCGCCCTTTCCGCCCCTCTGCCCCTCCGCCCCTCCGCCCCTCCGCCCCTTCCGCCCTTCCGCCCTTTCCGCCTTTCCGCCCTCCAGCCCTACCGCCCTTTCCGCCCTTTCCACCCTTCCGCCCTTCCGCTCTTTCCGCCCTTCCGCCCATCCGCCCTACAGCCCTTTCCGCCCTTTCCGCCCTTTCCGCCTTTCCGCCCTTCCGCCCTTTCCGCCTTTCCGCCCTCCACCCTACCGCCCTTTCCGCCCTTTCCATCCTTCCGCCCTTCCGCTCTTTCCGCCCTTCCGCCCCTCCGCCCCTCCGCCTTTTCCGCCCTTTCCGCCCTTTCCGCCTTTCCACCTTTCCGCCCTTTCCGCCCTTTCCGCCCTTTCCGCCCTACAGCCCTTTCCGCCCTTTCCGCCCATCCGCCCTTTCCGCCCTTTCCGCCCATTCCGCCCTCTCCGCCTTTTCCACCCTTCCGCCCTTTGAGCCCTTTCCGCCCTTTCAGCCCCTCTACCCCTCCGCCCCTCCGCCCCTCCGCCCTTTCCGCCCTTCCGCCCTTTCCGCCCATCCGCCCTTTCCGCCCTTTCCGCCCTTTCACCCTTTCCGCCCTTCCGCCCTTTCCGCCCTTTCCGCCCTTTCCGCCCTTCCGCCCTTCCGCCCTTTTACGCCCTTTCCGCCTATTCCGCCCTTTCCGCCCTTTCCGCCCATCCGCCCTTTCCGCCCTTTCCGCCCTTTCCGCCCCTTCCGCCCTTCCGCCCCTCCGCCCCTCCGCTCGTTCCGCCCTTTCCGCCCTTCCGCCCTTCCGCCCTTTCCGCCCTTTCCGCCTTTTCCGCCCTTTCCGCCCTTTCCGCCTGTTCCGCCCTTCCGCCCTTCCGCCCTTTCCGCCTTTCCGCCCCTCCGCCCATCCGCCCTTTCCGCCCTTTCCGGCCTATCCGCCCATCCGCCCTTTCCGCCATTTCCGCCCTTTCCGCCCATCCGCCCTTTCCGCCCTTTCCGCCCTCCCTCCCATCCGCCCTTTCCGCCCCTCCGCCCTTTCCGCCCTTTCCGCCCTTTCCGCCCTTTCTGCCCTTTCCGCCTTTTCCGCCCTTTCCGCCTTTCCGCCCTTTCCGCCCATCCGTCCTTTCCGCCCTTCCACCCTTCCTCCCCTTCCGCCCCTCCGCCCCTCCGCCCTTTCCGCCCTTTCCGCCTGTTCCGCCCTTTCCGCCCTATCCGCCTGTTCCGCCCTTGCGCCCTTCCGCCCTTTCTGCCTTTCCGCCCTTTCCGCCCTTTCCGCCCTTTCCGCCCTTTCCGCCCCTCCGCCCCTCCGCCTTTTCCGCCCTTTCCGCCCTTTCCGCCTTTCCACCTTTCCGCCCTTCCGCCCTTTCCGCCCTGTCCGCCCTACCGCCCTTTCCGCCCATCCGCCCTTTCCGCCCTTTCTGCCCTTCCACCCTTTCCGCCCTTCCGCCC
The DNA here is from genome assembly GCF_036370855.1 of Dromaius novaehollandiae. NCBI lineage: Eukaryota > Metazoa > Chordata > Aves > Casuariiformes > Dromaiidae > Dromaius > Dromaius novaehollandiae. The sequence goes on along the minus strand of NC_088128.1, from coordinate 2,978,258 downwards.
TTTCCGCCCTTCCGCCCATCCGCCCTTTTACGCCCTTTCCGTCTGTTCCGCCCTTTCCGCCCTTTCCGCCCATCCGCCCTTTCCGGCCGTTCCGGCCTTTCCGCCTTTCCGGCCTTTCCGCCATTTCCGCCCTTTCCGCCCATCCGCCCTTTCCGCCCTTTCCGCCCTACAGCCCCTTCCGCCCTTTCTGCCCTTTCCGCCTTTACACCTTTCCGCCCTTTCCGCCCTTTCCGCCCTTTCCGCCCTACAGCCCTTTCCGCCCTTTCCGCCCATTCCGCCCTCTCCGCCTTTTCCGCCCTTCCGCCCTTCCGCCCTTTCCGCCCATTCCGCCCTTTCCGCCCCTCCGCACCTCCGCCTTTTCCGCCCTTTCCGCCCTTTCCGCCTTTACACCTTTCCGCCCTTTCCGCCCTTTCCGCCCATTCCGCCCTCTCCGCCTTTTCCGCCCTTCCGCCCTTTGAGCCATTTCCGCCCTTTCCGCCCCTCTGCCACTCCGCCCCTTCCGCCCTTCCCGATCTTCCTCCCCTTCCGCCCTTCAGCCCTTCCGCCCTTTCCGCCCTTTCCACCTTTTCTGCCCTTTCCGCCCTTTCCGCCTGTTCCGCCCTTCCGCCCTTCCGCCCTCTCCGCCTTTCCGCCTTTTCCGCCCTTCCGCCCATCCGCCCTTTCCGCCCTTTCCGCCCTACAGCCCTTTCCGCCCTTTCCGCCCATCCGCCCTTTCCGCCCTCTCCGCCCATTCCGCCCTCCCGCCTTTTCTGCCCTTCCGCCCTTTGAGCCATTTCCGCCCTTTCCGCCCCTCTGCCACTCCGCCCCTCCGCCCCTCCGCCCGTCCGCCCTTTCCGCCCTTTCCGCCCTTCCGCCCCTCCGCCCCTCCGCCCTTTCCGCCCTTTCCGCCCATCCGCCCTTCCGCCTTTTACGCCCTTTCCGCCTGTTCCGCCCTTTCCGCCCTTTCCGCCCATCCGCCCTCTCCGGCCTTTCCGCCCTTTCCGCCCTTCCGCCCTTTCCGCCATTTCCGCCCTTTCCGCCCATCCGCCCTTTCCGCCCTTTCCGCCCCTCCGCCCATCCGCCCTTTCCGCCCATCCGCCCTTCCGCCCTTTGCGCCCTTTCCGCCCTTTCCGTCCTTTCCGCCCTTTCCACCCTTTCCACCCTTCCGCCTTTCCGCCCTTCCGCCCTTCCGCCCTTTCCGCCCTTTCTGCCCCTTCCCCCCTTCCGCCCTTTCCGCCCTTCCGCCCTTTCCGCCCATCCGCCCTTTCCGCCCCTCCCCTCCTTCCGCCCTTTCCGCCTTTCCGCCCTTTCCGCCCATCCGCCCATCCGCCCTTTCTGACCTTTCCGCCCTTTCCGCCTATCCGCCCTTTCCGCCCCTCCGCCCTTTCCGCCTTTTCCGCCCTTTCCGCCCTTTCCGCCTTTACACCTTTCCGCCCTTTCCGCCCTTTCCGCCCTTTCCGCCCTACAGCCCTTTCCGCCCTTTCCGCCCATCCGCCCTTTCCGCCCTTTCCGCCCATTCCGCCCTCTCCGCCTTTTCCGCCCTTCCGCCCTTCCGCCCTTTCCGCCCTTTCTGCCCTTTCCGCCCCTCCGCCCCTCCGCCCCTTCCGCCCTTTCCGCCCTTTCCGCCCTTTCCGCCTTTCCGCCCTTCAGCCCTTCCGCCCTTTCCGCCCTTTCCACCCTTCCGCACTTTCCGCCCTTTCCGCCCTTTCCGCCCCTCCGCCCCTCCGCTCTTTCCGCCCTTTCCGCCCTTCCGCCCTTTCCGCCCTTTCCGCCCTTTCCGCCCTTTCCGCCCTTTCTGCCCCTTCCCCCCTTTCCGCTCTTTCCGCCCTTCCGCCCTTTCCGCCCATCCGCCCTTTCCGCCCCTTCCCCCCTTCCGCCCTTTCCGCCGTTTCCGCCCTTTCCGCCCCTTCCGCCCATCCGCCCTTTCCGACCTTTCCGCCCTTTCTGCCTTTCCGCCCTTTCCGCCCCTCTGCCCTCCGCCTTTTCCGCCCTTTCCGCCCTTTCCGCCTTTCCACCTTTCCGTCCTTTCCGCCCTACAGCCCTTTCCGCCCTTTCCGCCCTTTCCGCCCTTTCCGCCCATTCCGCCCTCTCCGCCCTTTCCGCCCTTCCGCCCCTCCGCCCCTTCCGCCCATTCCGCCCTCTCCGCCCTTTCCGCCCTTCCGCCCATCCGCCCTTTCCGCCCTTTCCGCCCCTCTGCCCCTCCGCCCCTCCGCCCCTTCCGCCCTTTCCGCCCTTTCCACCTTTCCGTCCTTTCCGCCCTACAGGCCTTTCCGCCCTTTCCGCCCATCCGCCCTGTCCGCCCTTTCCGCCCATTCCGCCCTCCACCTTTTCCGCCCTTCCGCCCTTTGAGCCCTTTCCGCCCTTTCCGCCCCTCTGCCCCTCCGCCCCTCCGCCCCTTCCGCCCTTTCCGCCCTTTCCGCCCTTTCCGCCTTTCCGCCCTTCAGCCCTTCCGCCCTTTCTGCCCTTTCCACCCTTCCGCACTTTCCGCCCCTTCCGCCCTCCCGCCCCTTCCTCCCCGCCGCCCTTTCCGCCTTTTCCGCCCTTTCCGTCCTTTCCGCCTGATCCGCCCTTCCGCCCTTCCGCCCTTTCCGCCTGTTCCGCCCTTCCGCCCTTTCCGCCTGTTCCGCCCTTTCCCCCCTTTCCGCCCATCCGCCCTTTCCGGCCTTTCCGCCATTTCCGCCCTTTCCGCCCATCCGCCCTTTCCGCCCCTCCGCCCCTCCGCCTTTTCCGCCCCTTTCCACCCTTTCCGCATTTACACCTTTCCGCCCTTTCCGCCCTTTCCGCCCTTTCCGCCCATCCGCCCTTTCCGCCCATTCCGTCCTCTCTGCCTTTTCCGCCCTTCCGCCCTTTCCGCCCTTTCCGCCTTTCCCCCCTTTCCGCCCCTCCGCCCCTCCGCCTTTTCCGCCCTTTCCGCCCTTTCCGCCTTTACACCTTTCCGCCCTTTCCGCCCTTTCCGCCCTTTCCGCCCTACAGCCCTTTCCGCCCTTTCTGCCCATCCGCCCTTTCCGCCCTTTCCGCCCATTCCGCCCTCTCCGCCTTTTCCGCCCTTCCGCCCTTTGAGCCCTTTCTTCCCTTTCCGCCCCTCTGCCCCTCCGCCCCTCCGCCCCTTCCGCCCTTCCGCCCTTTCCGCCCATCCTCCCCTTCCGCCCTTCAGCCCTTCCGCCCTTTCCGCCCTTTCCACCCTTCCGCACTTTCCGCCCTTTCTGCCCTTCCGCCCCTCCGCCCCTCCGCTCCGTCCGCCCTTTCCGCCCTTCCGCCCTTCCGCCCTTTCCGCCCTTTCCGCCCTTTCCGCCTTTTCCGCCCTTTCCGCCATTTCCGCCTGTTCCGCCCTTCCGCCCTTCCGCCTTTTCCGCCTTTCTGCCCTTTCCGCCCTTCCGCCCATCCGCCCTTTCCGCCCTTTCCGCCTTTCCACCTTTCCGCCCTTTCCGCCCTTTCCGCCCATCCGCCCTTTCCGCCCTTTCCGCCCTTCCGCCCTTTCCGCCCTTCCACCATTTCCGCCCTTCCGCCCTTTCCGCCCCTCCGCCCCTCCGCCTTTCCGCCCTTTCCACCCTTTCCGCCTTTACACCTTTCCGCCCTTTCCGCCCTTTCCGCCCTTTCCGCCCTACAGCCCTTTCCACCCTTTCCGCCCATCCGCCCTTTCCGCCCTTTCCGCCCATTCCGCCCTCTCCGCCCCTCCGCCCCTTCCGCCCTTCCGCCCCTTCCGCCCCTTCCGCCCCTTCCGCCCTTTCCGCCCTTTCCGCCCCTTCCGCCCCTTCCGCCCTTTCCGCCCTTCCGCCCTTTCCGCCTTTCCGCCCTCCACCCCTACCGCCCTTTCCGCTCTTTCCGCCCTTCCGCCCTTCCGCCCTACAGCCCTTTCCGCCCTTTCCGCCCTTTCCGCCCTTCCGCCCCTCCGCCCCTCCGCCTTTTCCGCCCTTCCGCCCTTTCCGCCCTACAGCCCTTTCCGCCCTTTCCCCCCATCCGCCCTTCCGCCCTTTCCGCCCATTCCGCCCTCTCCGCCTTTTCCGCCCTTCCGCCCTTTGAGCCCTTTCCGCCCTTTCCGCCCCTCTGCCACTCCGCCCTTCCGCCCCTCCGCCCTTCCGCCCTTTCCGCCCTTCCGCCCTTCCGCCTTTTACGCCCTTTCCGCCTTTCCGCCCTTTCCGCCCTTTCCGCCCATCCGCCCTTTCCGGCCTTTCCGCCCTTTCCGCCCTTCCGCCCTTTCCGCCATTTCCGCCCTTTCCGCCCATCCGCCCCTTCCGCCCTTTCCGCCCTTCCGCCCATCCGCCCATCCGCCCTTTCCGCCCTTTCCGCCCTTTCCGCCCTTCCCTCCTTTCCGCCCTTTCCACCCTTTCCGCCCTTTCCGCTCATTCCGCCCTTTCCGCCCGTTCCGCCCTTCCGCCCTTCCGCCCTTCCACCCTTTCTGCCCCTTCCCCCCTTCCGCCCTTTCCGCCCTTCGACCCTTTCTGCCCCTTCCCCCCTTCCGCCCTTTCCGCCCTTTCCGCCCTTTCCGCCTTTCCGCCCTTTCCGCCCCTCCGCCCCTCCGCCTTTTCCGCCCTTTCCGCCCTTTCCGCCTTTACACCTTTCCGCCCTTTCCGTCCTTTCCGCCCTTTCCGCCCTACAGCCCTTTCCGCCCTTTCCGCCCATCCGCCCTTTCCGCCCTTTCCGCCCATTCCGCCCTCTCCGCCTTTTCCGCCCTTCCGCCCTTTGAGCCCTTTCCGCCCTTTCCGCCCTTTCCGCCCCTCTGCCCCTCCACCCCTCCGCCCATCCGCCCCTTCCGCCCTTTCCGCCCTTTCCGCCCTTTCCGCCTTTCCGCCCTTCAGCCCTTCCGCCCTTTCCGCCCTTTCCACCCTTCCGCACTTTCCGCCATTTCCGCCCTTCCGCCCCTCCGCCCCTCCGCTCTTTCCGCCCTTTCCGCCCTTCCGCCCTTCCGCCCTTCCGCCCTTTCCGCCCTTTCCGCCCTATCCGCCCTACCGCCCTTTCCGCCCTTTCCGCCCTTTCCACCCTTCCGCCCTTCCGCTCTTTCCGCCCTTCCGCCCTTCCGCCCTTCTGCCCTTTCCGCCATTTCCGCCCTTTCCGCCCATCCGCCCCTTCCGCCCATTCCGTCCATCCGCCCTATCCGCCCTACCGCCCTTTCCGCCCTTTCCGCCCTTTCCGCCCTTCCCTCCTTTCCGCCCTTTCCACCCTTTCCGCCCTTTCTGCCCATTCCGCCCTTTCCGCCCTTTCCGCCCTTCCGCCCTTCCGCCCTTCCACCCTTTCTGCCCCTTCCCCCCTTCCGCCCTTTCCGCCCTTCCGCCCTTTCCGCCCATCCGCCCTTTCCGCCCCTTCCCCCCTTCCGCCCTTTCCGCCTTTCCGCCCTTTCCGCCCTTTCCGCCTTTCCGCCCTTTCCGCCCCTCCGCCCCTCCGCCTTTTCCGCCCTTTCCGCCCTTTCCGCCTTTACACCTTTCCGCCCTTTCCGCCCTTTCCGCCCTTTCCGCCCATTCCGCCCTCTCCGCCTTTTCCGCCCTTCCGCCCTTTGAGCCCTTTCCGCCCTTTCCGCCCTTTCCGCCCCTCTGCCCCTCCACCCCTCCGCCCATCCGCCCCTTCCGCCCTTTCCGCCCTTTCCGCCCTTTCCGCCTTTCCGCCCTTCAGCCCTTCCGCCCTTTCCGCCCTTTCCACCCTTCCGCACTTTCCGCCATTTCCGCCCTTCCGCCCCTCCGCCCCTCCGCTCTTTCCGCCCTTTCCGCCCTTCCGCCCTTCCGCCCTTCCGCCCTTTCCGCCCTTTCCGCCCTATCCGCCCTACCGCCCTTTCCGTCCTTTCCGCCCTTTCCACCCTTCCGCCCTTCCGCTCTTTCCGCCCTTCCGCCCTTCCGCCCTACAGCCCTTTCCGCCCTTTCCGCCCCTCCGCCCTTCCGCCCTTCCGCCCTTTCCGCCTTTCCACCTTTCCACCCTTTCCGCCCTTTCCGCCCTTTCCGCCCTACAGCCCTTTCCGCCCTTCCGCCCCTCTGCCCCTCCACCCCTCCGCCCTTCCGCCCCTTCCGTCCTTTCCGCCCTTTCCGCCCTTTCCGCCTTTCCGCCCTTCAGCCCTTCCGCCCTTTCCGCCCTTTCCACCCTTCCGCACTTTCCGCCATTTCCGCCCTTCCGCCCCTCCGCCCCTCCGCTCTTTCCGCCCTTTCCGCCCTTCCGCCCTTCCGCCCTTCCGCCCTTTCCGCCTTTTCCGCCCTTCCGCCCTTTCCGCCTGTTCCGCCCTTCCACCCTTCCGCCCTTTCCGCCTTTCCGCCCTTTCCGCCCTTTCCGCCCATCCGCCCTTTCCGCCCTTTCCGCCCTTTCCGCCCTTCCGCCCCTCCCCCCCTCCGCCTTTTCCGCCCTTTCCGCCCTTTCCGCGTTTCCACCTTTCCGCCCTTCCGTCCTTCCGCCCTTCCGCCCATTCCGCCCTTTCCGCCCTTTCCGCCCTTTCCACCCTTCCGCCCTTCCGCTCTTTCCGCCCTTCCGCCCTTCCGCCCATCCGCCCTTTCCGCCCTTTCCGCCCTTTCCGCCCTTTCCGCCCTTTCCACCCTTCCGCCCTTCCGCTCTTTCCGCCCTTCCGCCCTTCCGCCCTACAGCCCTTTCCGCCCTTTCCGCCCTTTCCGCCCTTCCGCCCCTCCGCCCCTCCGCCTTTTCCGCTCTTCCGCCCTTTCCGCCTTTCCACCTTTCCGCCCTTTCCGCCCTTTCCGCCCTTTCCGCCCTTTCCGCCCTTTCCGCCCATCCGCCCTTCCGCCCTTTCCGCCCATTACGCCCTCTCCGCCTTTTCCGCCCTTCCGCCCTTTCCGCCCTTTCCGCCCTTTCCGCCCCTCTGCCACTCCGCCCCTCCGCCCCTCCGCCCCTTCCGCCCCTTCCGCCCTTTCCGACCTTTCCGCCCTTTCCGCCCCTCCGCCCTTCCGCCCTTTCCGCCCTTCCGCCCTTCCGCCTGTTCCGCCCCTTCCGCCCATTCCGCCCATCCGCCCTTTCCGGCCTTTCCGCCCTTTCCGCCCTTCCGCCCTTTCCGCCATTTCCGCCCTTTCCGCCCATCCGCCCCTTCCGCCCTTTCCGCCCTTCCGCCCATCCGCCCATCCGCCCTTTCTGCCCTTTCCGCCCTTTCCGCCCTTCCCTCCTTTCCGCCCTTTCCACCCTTTCCGCCCTTTCCGCCCATTCCGCCCTTTCCGCCCATCCGCCCTTTCCGCCCGTTCTGCCCTTCCGCCCTTCCGCCCTTCCGCCCTTTCTGCCCCTTCCCCCCTTCCGCCCTTTCCGCCCTTCCGCCCTTTCCGCCCATCCGCCCTTTCCGCCCCTTCCCCCCTTCCGCCCTTTCCGCCCTATCCGCCCATCCCCCCTTTCCGACCTTTCCGCCCTTTCCGCCTTTCTGCCCTTTCCGCCCCTCCGCCTTTTCCGCCCTTTCCGCCCTTTCCGCCTTTCCGCCCTTTCCGCCCTTTCCGCCCTTTACGCCCTTTCCGCCCTACAGCCCTTTCCGCCCTTTCCGCCCTTTCCACCCTTCCGCCCTTCCGCCCTTCCGCCCTTTCCGCCCTTTCCGCCCTTTCCGCCTTTCCGCCCTTTCCGCCCTACAGCCCTTTCCGCCCTTTCCGCCCTTTCCGCCCATTCCGCCCTCTCCGCCTTTTCCGCCCTTCCGCCCTTTGAGCCCTTTCCGCCCTTTCCGCCCCTCTGCCCCTCCACCCCTTCGCCCTTCCGCCCCTTCCGCCCTTTCCGCTCTTCTGCCCTTTCCGCCTTTCCGCCCTTCAGCCCTTCCGCCCTTTCCGCCCTTCCGCACTTTCCGCCATTCCCGCCCTTCCGTCCCTCCGCCCCTCCGCTTTTTCCGCCCTTTCCGCCCTTCCGCCCTTCCGCCCTTCCGCCCTTTCCACCCTTTCCGCCTTTTCCGCCCTTTCCGCCCTTTCCGCCTGTTCCGCCCTTCCGCCCTTCCGCCCTTTCCGCCCCTTCCGCCCTTTCCGCCCTTTCCGCCCATCCGCCCTTTCCGCCCTTTCCGCCCTTTCCGCCCTTCCGCCCCTCCGCCCCTCCGCCTTTTCCGCCCTTTCTGCCCTTTCTGCCTTTCCACCTTTCCGCCCTTCCGTCCATCCGCCCTATCCGCCCTACCGCCCTTTCCGCCCTTTCCGCCCTTCCGCCCTTCCACCCTTTCCGCCCTTCCACCCTTCCGCCCTTCCGCCCATCCGCCCTTTCCGCCCTTTCCGCCCTTCCGCCCTTTCCGCCCTTCCACCCTTTCCGCCCTTCCGCCCTTTCCGCTCTTTCCGCCTTTCCGCCCTTCCGCCCCTCCGCCCCTCCGCCTTTCCGCCCCTTCCGCCCTTTCCGCCTTTCCACCTGTCCGCCCTTTCCGCCCTTTCCGCCCTTTCCGCCCTTTCCGCCCTACAGCCCTTTCCGCCCTTTCCGCCCATCCGCCCTTTCCGCCCTTTCCGCCCATTCCGCCCTCTCCGCCTTTTCCGCCCTTCCGCCCTTTGAGCCCTTTCCGCCCTTTCCGCCCCTCTGCCCCTCCGCCCCTCCGCCCCTCCGCCCCTTCCGCCCTTCCGCCCTTTCCGCCTTTCCGCCCTCCAGCCCTACCGCCCTTTCCGCCCTTTCCACCCTTCCGCCCTTCCGCTCTTTCCGCCCTTCCGCCCATCCGCCCTACAGCCCTTTCCGCCCTTTCCGCCCTTTCCGCCTTTCCGCCCTTCCGCCCTTTCCGCCTTTCCGCCCTCCACCCTACCGCCCTTTCCGCCCTTTCCACCCTTCCGCCCTTCCGCTCTTTCCGCCCTTCCGCCCCTCCGCCCCTCCGCCTTTTCCGCCCTTTCCGCCCTTTCCGCCTTTCCACCTTTCCGCCCTTTCCGCCCTTTCCGCCCTTTCCGCCCTACAGCCCTTTCCGCCCTTTCCGCCCATCCGCCCTTTCCGCCCTTTCCGCCCATTCCGCCCTCTCCGCCTTTTCCACCCTTCCGCCCTTTGAGCCCTTTCCGCCCTTTCCGCCCCTCTACCCCTCCGCCCCTCCGCCCCTCCGCCCTTTCCGCCCTTCCGCCCTTTCCGCCTTTCCGCCCTCCAGCCCTACCGCCCTTTCCGCCCTATCCGCCCTTCCGCCCTTCCGCTCATTCCGCCCTTCCGCCCTTCCGCCCTACAGCCCTTTCCGCCCTGTCCGCCCTTTCCGCCATTCCGCCCTTTCCGCCCCTCCGCCCCTCCGCCTTTTCCGCCCTTTCCGCCCTTTCCGCCCCTTCCGCCCTTTCCGCCCTTTCCGCCCTTTCCGCCTTTCCGCTCTTCAGCCCTTCCGCCCTTTCCGCCCTTTCCACCCTTCCGCACTTTCCGCCCTTTCCGCCCCTCCGCCCCTCCGCCCTTTCCGCCCTTTCCGCCCTTCCGCCCTTCCGCCTTTCCGCCCTTTCCACCCTTTCCGCCTGTTCCGCCCTTTCCGCCCTTTCCGCCTGTTCCGCCCTTCCGCCCTTTCCGCCCCTTCCGCCCTTTCCGCCCATCCGCCCTTTCCGCCCTTTCCGCCCTTTCCGCCCTTCCGCCCCTCCGCCCCTCCGGCTTTTCCGCCCTTTCCGCCCTTTCCGCCTTTCCACCTTTCCGCCCTTCATTCCTTCCGCCCTATCCGCCCTACCGCCCTTTCCGCCCTTTCTGCCCTTCCGCCCTTTCCGCCCTTTCTTGCCTTCCACCCTTTCCGCCCTTCCGCCCATCCGCCCTTTCCGCCCTTTCCGCCTTTCCACCTTTCCCCTCTTTCCGCCCTTTCCGCCGTTTCCGCCCATCCGCCCCTTCCACCCTTTCCGCCCTTCCGCCCTTTCCGCCCTTCCACCCTTTCCGCCCTTCTGCCCTTTCCGCTCTTTCCGCCTTTCTGCCCTTCCGCCCCTCCGCCCCTCCGCCTTTCCGCCCTTTCCGCCCTTTCCGCCTTTCCAGCCCTTTCCGCCCATCCGCCCTTTCCGCCGTTTCCGCCCATTCCGCCCTCTCCGCCTTTTCCGCACTTCCGCCCTTTGAGCCCTTTCCGCCCTTTCCGCCCCTCTGCCTCTCCTCCCCTCCGCCCCTCCGCCCCTTCCGCCCTTTCCGCCCTTTCCGCCCTTTCCGCCTTTCCGCCCTCCACCCCTACCGCCCTTTCCGCCCTTTCCACCCTTCCGCCCTTCCGCCCTTTCCGCCCTTTCCGCCCTTTCCGCCTTTCCGCCCTTCCGCCCTTTCCGCCTTTCCGCCCTTTCCACCCTTCCGCCCCTCCGCCCCTCCGCCTTTTCCGCCATTTCCGCCCTTTCCGCCTTTCCAGCTTTCCGCCCTTTCCGCCCTTTCCGCCCTTTCCGCCCATCCGCCCATTCCGGCTTTTCCGGCCTTTCCGCCCTTCCGCCCTTTCCGCTGTTTCCGCCCTTTCCACCCATCCGCCCTTTCTGCCCTTTCCGTCCTTCCGCCCATCCGCCCTTTCCGCCCCTCCGCCCTTTCCACCCTTCCGCCCTTCCGCCCATTCCGCCCTTTGCGCCCTTTCCGCCCATCCGCCCATTCCGCCCTTTCCGCCCTTTCCGCCCTTCCACCCTTTCCGCCCTTCCGCCCTTTCCGCCCCTTACGCCCTTTCCGCCCATCCGCCCCTCCGCCCCTCCGCCCTTTCCGCCCTTTCCGCCCTTCCGCCCTTCCGCCTTTTCCGCCCTTTCCGCCTGTTCCGCCCTTTCCGCCCATGCGCCCATCCGCCCTTCCGCCCATCCGCCCTTTCCGCCCCTCCGCCCTTTCCGCCCTTTCCGCCCTTTCCGCCCTTCCGCCCTTTCCGCCCTTTCTGCCCTTTCCGCCCTTCCGCCCTTTCCGCCTTTCCGCCCTTTCCGCCCGTTCCGCCCTTTCTACCCTTCCGCCCTTTCCGCCCCTCCGCCCTCCGCCTTTTCCGCCCTTTCCGCCCTTTCCGCCTTTCCACCTTTCCGTCCTTTCCGCCCTACAGCCCTTTCCGCCCTTTCCGCCCTATCCGCCCTTTCCGCCCATTCCGCCCTCTCCGCCCTTTCCGGCCTTCCGCCCATCCGCCCTTTCCGCCCTTTCCGCCCCTCTGCCCCTCCGCCCCTCCGCCCCTTCCGCCCTTTCCGCCCTTTCCACCTTTCCGCCCTTTCCGCCCTACAGGCCTTTCCGCCCTTTCCGCCCATCCGCCCTTTCCGCCCTTCCGCCCTTTGAGCCCTTTCCGCCCTTTCCGCCCCTCTGCCCCTCCGCCCCTCCGCCCCTTCCGCCCTTTCCGCCCTTTCCGCCCTTTCCGCCTTTCCGCCCTTCAGCCCTTCCGCCCTTTCCGCCCTTTCCACCCTTCCGCACTTTCCGCCCCTTCCGCCCTCCCGCCCCTTCCTCCCCGCTGCTCTTTCCGCCCTTTCCGCCCTTCCGCCCTTTCCGCCTTTTCCGCCCTTTCCGTCCTTTCCGCCTGTTCCGCCCTTCCGCCCTTCCGCCCTTTCCGCCTGTTCCGCCCTTCCGCCCTTTCCACCTGTTCCGCCCTTTCCCCCCTTTCCGCCCATCCGCCCTTTCCGGCCTTTCCGCCATTTCCGCCCTTTCCGCCCATCCGCCCTTTCCGCCCCTCCGCCCCTCCGCCTTTTCCGCCCTTTCCACCCTTTCCGCATTTACACCTTTCCGCCCTTTCCGCCCTTTCCGCCCTTTCCGCCCATCCGCCCTTTCCGCCCATTCCGCCCTCTCTGCCTTTTCCGCCCTTCCGCCCTTTCCGCCCTTTCCGCCTTTCCCCCCTTTCCGCCCCTCCGCCCCTCCGCCTTTTCCGCCCTTTCCGCCCTTTCCGCCTTTACACCTTTCCGCCCTTTCCGCCCTTTCCGCCCTTTCCGCCCTACAGCCCTTTCCGCCCTTTCTGCCCATCCGCCCTTTCCGCCCTTTCCGCCCATTCCGCCCTCTCCGCCTTTTCCGCCCTTCCGCCCTTTGAGCCCTTTCTTCCCTTTCCGCCCCTGTGCCCCTCCGCCCCTCCGCCCCTTCCGCCCTTCCGCCCTTTCCGCCCATCCTCCCCTTCCGCCCTTCAGCCCTTCCGCCCTTTCTGCCCTTTCCACCCTTCCGCACTTTCCGCCCTTTCTGCCCTTCCGCCCCTCCGCCCCTCCGCTCCGTCCGCCCTTTCCGCCCTTCCGCCCTTCCGCCCTTTCCGCCCTTTCCGCCCTTTCCGCCTTTTCCGCCCTTTCCGCCATTTCCGCCTGTTCCGCACCTCCGCCCTTCCGCCTTTTCCGCCTTTCTGCCCTTTCCGCCCTTCCGCCCATCCGCCCTTTCCGCCCTTTCCGCCTTTCCACCTTTCCGCCCTACAGCCCTTTCCGCCCTTTCCGCCCCTTCCGCCCTTTCCGCCCTTTCCGCCCTTTCCGCCTTTCCGCCCTTCAGCCCTTCCGCCCTTTCCGCCCTTTCCACCCTTCCGCCCTTTCCGCCCTTCCCTCCTTTCCACCCTTTCCACCCTTTCCGCCCTTTCCGCCCATTCCGCCCTTTCCGCCCGTTCCGCCCTTCCGCCCTTCCGCCCTTCCGCCCTTTCTGCCCCTTCCCCCCTTCCGCCCTTTCCGCCCATCCGCCCTTTCCGCCCCTTCCCCCCTTCCGCCCTTTCCGCCTTTCCGCCCTTTCCGCCCTTTCCGCCCATCCCCCCTTTCAACCCTTCCGCACTTTCCGCCATTTCCGCCCTTCCGCCCCTCCGCGCCTCCGCTCTTTCCGCCCTTTCCGCCCTTCCGCCCTTCCGCCCTTCCGCCCTTTCCGCCCTTTCCGCCCTATCCGCCCTACCGCCCTTTCCGCCCCTTCCGCCCTTTCCACCCTTCCGCCCTTCCGCTCTTTCCGCCCTTCCGCCCTTCCGCCCTACAGCCCTTTCCGCCCTTTCCACCCTTCCGCCCTTCCGCCCCTCCGCCCCTCCGCCTTTTCCGCCCTTCCGCCCTTTCCGCCTTTCCACCTTTCCACCCTTTCCGCCCTTTCCGCCCTTTCCGCCCTACAGCCCTTTCCGCCCTTTCCGCCCATCCGCCCTTCCGCCCTTTCCGCCCATTCCGCCCTCTCCGCCTTTTCCGCCCTTCCGCCCTTTGAGCCCTTTCCGCCCTTTCCGCCCTTTCCACCCTTCCGCACTTTCCGCCATTTCCGCCCTTCCGCCCCTCCGCCCCTCCACTCTTTCCGCCCTTTCCGCCCTTCCGCCCTTCCGCCCTTCCGCCCTTTCCGCCTTTTCCGCCCTTTCCGCCCTTTCCGCCTGTTCCGCCCTTCCACCCTTCCGCCCTTTCCGCCTTTCCGCCCTTTCCGCCCTTTCCGCCCATCCGCCCTTTCCGCCCTTTCCGCCCTTTCCGCCCTTCCGCCCCTCCGCCCCTCCGCCTTTTCCGCCCTTTCCGCCCTTTCCGCCTTTCCACCTTTCCGCCCTTCCGTCCTTCCGCCCTTCCGCCCATTCCGCCCCTTCCGCCCTTTCCGCCCTTTCCACCCTTCCGCCCTTCCGCTCTTTCCGCCCTTCCGCCCTTCCGCCCTACAGCCCTTTCCGCCCTTTCCGCCCTTTCCGCCCTTTCCGCCCTACAGCCCTTTCCGCCCTTTCCGCCCATTCCGCCCTCTCCGCCTTTTCCGCCCTTCCGCCCTTTGAGCCCTTTCCGCCCTTTCCGCCCCTCTGCCCCTCCACCCCTCCGCCCTTCCGCCCCTTCCGCCCTTTCCGCTCTTCTGCCCTTTCCGCCTTTCCGCCCTTCAGCCCTTCCGCCCTTTCCGCCCTTCCGCACTTTCCGCCATTTCCGCCCTTCCGCCCCTCCGCCCCTCCGCTTTTTCCGCCCTTTCCGCCCTTCCGCCCTTCCGCCCTTCCGCCCTTTCCACCCTTTCCGCCTTTTCCGCCCTTTCCGCCCTTTCCGCCTGTTCCGCCCTTTCTGCCCTTCCGCCCTTTCCGCCTTTCCGCCCTTTCCGCCCTTTCCGCCCATCCGCCCTTTCCGCCCTTTCCGCCTGTTCTGCCCTTCCGCCCCTCCGCCCCTCCGCCTTTTCCGCCCTTTCCGCCCTTTCCGCCTTTCCGCCCCTCCGCCCTTCCGTCCATCCGCCCTATCCGCCCTACCGCCCTTTCCGCCCTTTCCGCCCTTCCGCCCTTCCACCCTTTCCGCCCTTCCACCCTTCCGCCCTTCCGCCCATCCGCCCTTTCCGCCCTTTCCGCCCTTCCGCCCTTTCCGCCCTTCCACCCTTTCCGCCCTTCCGCCCTTTCCGCTCTTTCCGCCTTTCCGCCCTTCCGCCCCTCCGCCCCTCCGCCTTTCCGCCCCTTCCGCCCTTTCCGCCTTTCCACCTGTCCGCCCTTTCCGCCCTTTCCGCCCTTTCCGCCCTTTCCGCCCTACAGCCCTTTCCGCCCTTTCCGCCCATCCGCCCTTTCCGCCCTTTCCGCCCATTCCGCCCTCTCCGCCTTTTCCGCCCTTCCGCCCTTTGAGCCCTTTCCGCCCTTTCCGCCCCTCTGCCCCTCCGCCCCTCCGCCCCTCCGCCCCTTCCGCCCTTCCGCCCTTTCCGCCTTTCCGCCCTCCAGCCCTACCGCCCTTTCCGCCCTTTCCACCCTTCCGCCCTTCCGCTCTTTCCGCCCTTCCGCCCATCCGCCCTACAGCCCTTTCCGCCCTTTCCGCCCTTTCCGCCTTTCCGCCCTTCCGCCCTTTCCGCCTTTCCGCCCTCCACCCCTACCGCCCTTTCCGCCCTTTCCACCCTTCCGCCCTTCCGCTCTTTCCGCCCTTCCGCCCCTCCGCCCCTCCGCCTTTTCCGCCCTTTCCGCCCTTTCTGCCTTTCCACCTTTCCGCCCTTTCCGCCCTTTCCGCCCTTTCCGCCCTACAGCCCTTTCCGCCCTTTCCGCCCATCCGCCCTTTCCGCCTGTTCCGCCCTTTCCGCCCTCTCCGCCTTTTCCGCCCTTCCGCCCTTTGAGCCCTTTCCGCCCTTTCCGCCCCTCTACCCCTCCGCCCCTCCGCCCCTCCGCCCTTTCCGCCCTTCCGCCCTTTCCGCCTTTCCGCCCTCCAGCCCTACCGCCCTTTCCGCCCTATCCGCCCTTCCGCCCTTCCGCTCATTCCGCCCTTCCGCCCTTCCGCCCTACAGCCCTTTCCGCCCTGTCCGCCCTTTCCGCCATTCCGCCCTTTCCGCCCCTCCGCCCCTCCGCCTTTTCCGCCCTTTCCGCCCTTTCCGCCTTTCCGCCCTTTCCGCCCTTTCCGCCCTTTCCGCCTTTCCGCTCTTCAGCCCTTCCGCCCCTTCCGCCCTTTCCACCCTTCCGCACTTTCCGCTCTTTCCGCCCCTCCGCCCCTCCGCCCTTTCCGCCCTTTCCGCCCTTCCGCCCTTCCGCCTTTCCGCCCTTTCCACCCTTTCCGCCTGTTCCGCCCTTTCCGCCCTTTCCGCCCTTTCCGCCCCTCCGCCCCTCCGCCCCTCCGGCTTTTCCGCCCTTTCCGCCCTTTCCGCCTTTCCACCTTTCCGCCCTTCATTCCTTCCGCCCTATCCGCCCTACCGCCCTTTCCGCCCTTTCTGCCCTTCCGCCCTTTCCGCCCTTTCTTGCCTTCCACCCTTTCCGCCCTTCCGCCCATCCGCCCTTTCCGCCCTTTCCGCCTTTCCACCTTTCCGCCCTTTCCGCCCTTTCCGCCGTTTCCGCCCATCCGCCCCTTCCACCCTTTCCGCCCTTCCGCCCTTTCCGCCCTTCCACCCTTTCCGCCCTTCTGCCCTTTCCGCTCTTTCCGCCTTTCTGCCCTTCCGCCCCTCCGCCCCTCCGCCATTCCGCCCTTTCCGCCCTTTCCGCCTTTCCAGCTTTCCGCCCTTCCACCCTTTCCGCCCTACAGCCCTTTCCGCCCTTTCCGCCCATCCGCCCTTTCCGCCCTTTCCGCCCATTCCGCCCTCTCCGCCCTTTCCGCCCTTCCACCCTTTCCGCCCTTCCGCCCTTTCCGCTCTTTCCGCCTTTCCGCCCTTCCGCCCCTCCGCCCCTCCGCCTTTCCGCCCCTTCCGCCCTTTCCGCCTTTCCGCCCTCCACCCCTACCGCCCTTTCCGCCCTTTCCACCCTTCCGCCCTTCCGCTCTTTCCGCCCTTCCGCCCCTCCGCCCCTCCGCCTTTTCCGCCCTTTCCGCCCTTTCTGCCTTTCCACCTTTCCGCCCTTTCCGCCCTTTCCGCCCTTTCCGCCCTTTCCGCCCTTTCCGCCCTTTCCGCCCATCCGCCCTTTCCGCCTGTTCCGCCCATTCCGCCCTCTCCGCCTTTTCCGCCCTTCCGCCCTTTGAGCCCTTTCCGCCCTTTCCGCCCCTCTACCCCTCCGCCCCTCCGCCCCTCCGCCCTTTCCGCCCTTCCGCCCTTTCCGCCTTTCCGCCCTCCAGCCCTACCGCCCTTTCCGCCCTATCCGCCCTTCCGCCCTTCCGCTCATTCCGCCCTTCCGCCCTTCCGCCCTACAGCCCTTTCCGCCCTGTCCGCCCTTTCCGCCATTCCGCCCTTTCCGCCCCTCCGCCCCTCCGCCTTTTCCAACCTTTCCGCCCTTTCCGCCTTTCCGCCCTTTCCGCCCTTTCCGCCCTTTCCGCCTTTCCGCTCTTCAGCCCTTCCGCCCTTTCCGCCCTTTCCACCCTTCCGCACTTTCCGCTCTTTCCGCCCCTCCGCCCCTCCGCCCTTTCCGCCCTTTCCGCCCTTCCGCCCTTCCGCCTCTCCGCCCTTTCCACCCTTTCCGCCTGTTCCGCCCTTTCCGCCCTTTCCGCCCTTTCCGCCCCTCCGCCCCTCCGCCCCTCCGGCTTTTCCGCCCTTTCCGCCCTTTCCGCCTTTCCACCTTTCCGCCCTTCATTCCTTCCGCCCTATCCGCCCTACCGCCCTTTCCGCCCTTTCTGCCCTTCCGCCCTTTCCGCCCTTTCTTGCCTTCCACCCTTTCCGCCCTTCCGCCCATCCGCCCTTTCCGCCCTTTCCGCCTTTCCAGCTTTCCGCCCTTTCCGCCCTTTCCGCCCTTTCCGCCCATTCCGCCCTCTCCGCCTTTTCCGCACTTCCGCCCTTTGAGCCCTTTCCGCCCTTTCCGCCCCTCTGCCTCTCCTCCCCTCCGCCCCTCCGCCCCTTCCGCCCTTTCCGCCCTTTCCGCCCTTTCCGCCCTTTCCGCCCTCCACCCCTACCGCCCTTTCCGCCCTTTCCACCCTTCCGCCCTTCCGCTCTTTCCGCCCTTCCGCCCTTCCGCCCTACAGCCCTTTCCGCCCTTTCCGCCCGTTCCGCCTTTCCGCCCTTCCGCCCTTTCCGCCTTTCCGCCCTTTCCACCCTTCCGCCCCTCCGCCCCTCCGCCTTTTCCGCCCTTTCCGCCCTTTCCGCCTTTCCAGCTTTCCGCCCTTTCCGCCCTTTCCGCCCTTTCCGCCCATCCGCCCATTCCGGCTTTTCCGGCCTTTCCGCCCTTCCGCCCTTTCCGCTGTTTCCGCCCTTTCCACCCATCCGCCCTTTCTGCCCTTTCCGTCCTTCCTCCCATCCGCCCTTTCCGCCCCTCCGCCCTTTCCACCCTTCCGCCTTTCCGCCCATTCCGCCCTTTGCGCCCTTTCCGCCCTTCCGCCCATTCCGCCCTTTCCGCCCTTTCCGCCCTTCAGCCCTTTCCGCCCTTTCCGCCCTTTCCGCCCATCCGCCCCTCCGCCCCTCCGCCCTTTCCGCCCTTTCCGCCCTTCCGCCTTTTCCGCCCTTTCCGCCTGTTCCGCCCTTTCCGCCCATGCGCCCATCCGCCCTTTCCGCCCTTCCGCCCTTTCCGCCAATCCGCCCTTTCCGCCCTTTCCGCCCTTCCGCCCATCCGCCCTTTCCGCCCTTTCCACCCTTCCGCACTTTCCGCCCCTTCCGCCCTCCCGCCCCTTCCTCCCCGCCGCTCTTTCCGCCCTTTCCGCCCTTCCGCCCTTTCCGCCCTTTCCGCCCTTCCGCCCTTTCCGCCCTTCCGCCCTTTCCGCCCTTCCACCCTTTCCGCCCTTCCGCCCTTTCCGCTCTTTCCGCCTTTCCGCCCTTCCGCCCCTCCGCCCCTCCGCCTTTCCGCCCCTTCCGCCCTTTCCGCCTTTCCACCTTTCCGCCCTTTCCGCCCTTTCCGCCCTTTCCGCCCTTTCCGCCCTACAGCCCTTTCCGCCCTTTCCGCCCATCCGCCCTTTCCGCCCTTTCCGCCCATTCCGCCCTCTCCGCCTTTTCCGCCCTTCCGCCCTTTGAGCCCTTTCCGCCCTTTCCGCCCCTCTGCCCCTCCGCCCCTCCGCCCCTCCGCCCCTTCCGCCCTTCCGCCCTTTCCGCCTTTCCGCCCTCCAGCCCTACCGCCCTTTCCGCCCTTTCCACCCTTCCGCCCTTCCGCTCTTTCCGCCCTTCCGCCCATCCGCCCTACAGCCCTTTCCGCCCTTTCCGCCCTTTCCGCCTTTCCGCCCTTCCGCCCTTTCCGCCTTTCCGCCCTCCACCCCTACCGCCCTTTCCGCCCTTTCCACCCTTCCGCCCTTCCGCTCTTTCCGCCCTTCCGCCCCTCCGCCCCTCCGCCTTTTCCGCCCTTTCCGCCCTTTCTGCCTTTCCACCTTTCCGCCCTTTCCGCCCTTTCCGCCCTTTCCGCCCTACAGCCCTTTCCGCCCTTTCCGCCCATCCGCCCTTTCCGCCTGTTCCGCCCATTCCGCCCTCTCCGCCTTTTCCGCCCTTCCGCCCTTTGAGCCCTTTCCGCCCTTTCCGCCCCTCTACCCCTCCGCCCCTCCGCCCCTCCGCCCTTTCCGCCCTTCCGCCCTTTCCGCCTTTCCGCCCTCCAGCCCTACCGCCCTTTCCGCCCTATCCGCCCTTCCGCCCTTCCGCTCATTCCGCCCTTCCGCCCTTCCGCCCTACAGCCCTTTCCGCCCTGTCCGCCCTTTCCGCCATTCCGCCCTTTCCGCCCCTCCGCCCCTCCGCCTTTTCCGCCCTTTCCGCCCTTTCCGCCTTTCCGCCCTTTCCGCCCTTTCCGCCCTTTCCGCCCTTCCGCTCTTCAGCCCTTCCGCCCTTTCCGCCCTTTCCACCCTTCCGCACTTTCCGCTCTTTCCGCCCCTCCGCCCCTCCGCCCTTTCCGCCCTTTCCGCCCTTCCGCCCTTCCGCCTTTCCGCCCTTTCCACCCTTTCCGCCTGTTCCGCCCTTTCCGCCCTTTCCGCCCTTTCCGCCCCTCCGCCCCTCCGCCCCTCCGGCTTTTCCGCCCTTTCCGCCCTTTCCGCCTTTCCACCTTTCCGCCCTTCATTCCTTCCGCCCTATCCGCCCTACCGCCCTTTCCGCCCTTTCTGCCCCTCCGCCCTTTCCGCCCTTTCTTGCCTTCCACCCTTTCCGCCCTTCCGCCCATCCGCCCTTTCCGCCCTTTCCGCCTTTCCACCTTTCCGCCCTTTCCGCCCTTTCCGCTGTTTCCGCCCATCCGCCCCTTCCACCCTTTCCGCCCTTCCGCCCTTTCCGCCCTTCCACCCTTTCCGCCCTTCTGCCCTTTCCGCTCTTTCCGCCTTTCTGCCCTTCCGCCCCTCCGCCCCTCCGCCATTCCGCCCTTTCCGCCCTTTCCGCCTTTCCAGCTTTCCGCCCTTCCACCCTTTCCGCCCTACAGCCCTTTCCGCCCTTTCCGCCCATCCGCCCTTTCCGCCCTTTCCGCCCATTCCGCCCTCTCCGCCCTTTCCGCCCTTCCACCCTTTCCGCCCTTCCGCCCTTTCCGCTCTTTCCGCCTTTCCGCCCTTCCGCCCCTCCGCCCCTCCGCCTTTCCGCCCCTTCCGCCCTTTCCGCCTTTCCGCCCTCCACCCCTACCGCCCTTTCCGCCCTTTCCACCCTTCCGCCCTTCCGCTCTTTCCGCCCTTCCGCCCCTCCGCCCCTCCGCCTTTTCCGCCCTTTCCGCCCTTTCTGCCTTTCCACCTTTCCGCCCTTTCCGCCCTTTCCGCCCTTTCCGCCCTACAGCCCTTTCCGCCCTTTCCGCCCATCCGCCCTTTCCGCCTGTTCCGCCCATTCCGCCCTCTCCGCCTTTTCCGCCCTTCCGCCCTTTGAGCCCTTTCCGCCCTTTCCGCCCCTCTACCCCTCCGCCCCTCCGCCCCTCCGCCCTTTCCGCCCTTCCGCCCTTTCCGCCTTTCCGCCCTCCAGCCCTACCGCCCTTTCCGCCCTATCCGCCCTTCCGCCCTTCCGCTCATTCCGCCCTTCCGCCCTTCCGCCCTACAGCCCTTTCCGCCCTGTCCGCCCTTTCCGCCATTCCGCCCTTTCCGCCCCTCCGCCCCTCCGCCTTTTCCGCCCTTTCCGCCCTTTCCGCCTTTCCGCCCTTTCCGCCCTTTCCGCCCTTTCCGCCTTTCCGGTCTTCAGCCCTTCCGCCCTTTCCGCCCTTTCCACCCTTCCGCACTTTCCGCTCTTTCCGCCCCTCCGCCCCTCCGCCCTTTCCGCCCTTTCCGCCCTTCCGCCCTTCCGCCTTTCCGCCCTTTCCACCCTTTCCGCCTGTTCCGCCCTTTCCGCCCTTTCCGCCCTTTCCGCCCCTCCGCCCCTCCGCCCCTCCGGCTTTTCCGCCCTTTCCGCCCTTTCCGCCTTTCCACCTTTCCGCCCTTCATTCCTTCCGCCCTATCCGCCCTACCGCCCTTTCCGCCCTTTCTGCCCTTCCGCCCTTTCCGCCCTTTCTTGCCTTCCACCCTTTCCGCCCTTCCGCCCATCCGCCCTTTCCGCCCTTTCCGCCTTTCCACCTTTCCGCCCTTTCCGCCCTTTCCGCCGTTTCCGCCCATCCGCCCCTTCCACCCTTTCCGCCCTTCCGCCCTTTCCGCCCTTCCACCCTTTCCGCCCTTCTGCCCTTTCCCTCTTTCCGCCTTTCTGCCCTTCCGCCCCTCCGCCCCTCCGCCATTCCGCCCTTTCCGCCCTTTCCGCCTTTCCAGCTTTCCGCCCTTCCACCCTTTCCGCCCTACAGCCCTTTCCGCCCTTTCCGCCCATCCGCCCTTTCCGCCCTTTCCGCCCATTCCGCCCTCTCCGCCTTTTCCGCACTTCCGCCCTTTGAGCCCTTTCCGCCCTTTCCGCCCCTCTGCCTCTCCTCCCCTCCGCCCCTCCGCCCCTTCCGCCCTTTCCGCCCTTTCCGCCCTTTCCGCCTTTCCGCCCTCCACCCCTACCGCCCTTTCCGCCCTTTCCACCCTTCCGCCCTTCCGCTCTTTCCGCCCTTCCGCCCTTCCGCCCTACAGCCCTTTCCGCCCTTTCCGCCCTTTCCGCCCTTTCCGCCCTTTCCGCCCATCCGCCCTTTCCGCCCTTTCCGCCCATTCCGCCCTCTCCGCCTTTTCCGCACTTCCGCCCTTTGAGCCCTTTCCGCCCTTTCCGCCCCTCTGCCTCTCCTCCCCTCCGCCCCTCCGCCCCTTCCGCCCTTTCCGCCCTTTCCGCCCTTTCCGCCTTTCCGCCCTCCACCCCTACCGCCCTTTCCGCCCTTTCCACCCTTCCGCCCTTCCGCTCTTTCCGCCCTTCCGCCCTTCCGCCCTACAGCCCTTTCCGCCCTTTCCGCCCTTTCCGCCTTTCCGCCCTTCCGCCCTTTCCGCCTTTCCGCCCTTTCCACCCTTCCGCCCCTCCGCCCCTCCGCCTTTTCCGCCCTTTCCGCCCTTTCCGCCTTTCCAGCTTTCCGCCCTTTCCGCCCTTTCCGCCCTTTCCGCCCATCCGCCCATTCCGGCTTTTCCGGCCTTTCCGCCCTTCCGCCCTTTCCGCTGTTTCCGCCCTTTCCACCCATCCGCCCTTTCTGCCCTTTCCGTCCTTCCTCCCATCCGCCCTTTCCGCCCCTCCGCCCTTTCCACCCTTCCGCCTTTCCGCCCATTCCGCCCTTTGCACCCTTTCCGCCCATCCGCCCATTCCGCCCTTTCCGCCCTTTCCGCCCTTTCCGCCTTTCCGCCCTCCACCCCTACCGCCCTTTCCGCCCTTTCCACCCTTCCGCCCTTCCGCTCTTTCCGCCCTTCCGCCCTTCCGCCCTACAGCCCTTTCCGCCCTTTCCGCCCTTTCCGCCTTTCCGCCCTTCCGCCCTTTCCGCCTTTCCGCCCTTTCCACCCTTCCGCCCCTCCACCCCTCCGCCTTTTCCGCCCTTTCCGCCCTTTCCGCCTTTCCAGCTTTCCGCCCTTTCCGCCCTTTCCGCCCTTTCCGCCCATTCCGCCCTCTCCGCCTTTTCCGCACTTCCGCCCTTTGAGCCCTTTCCGCCCTTTCCGCCCCTCTGCCTCTCCTCCCCTCCGCCCCTCCGCCCCTTCCGCCCTTTCCGCCCTTTCCGCCCTTTCCGCCCTTTCCGCCCTCCACCCCTACCGCCCTTTCCGCCCTTTCCACCCTTCCGCCCTTTCCGCTCTTTCCGCCCTTCCGCCCTTCCGCCCTACAGCCCTTTCCGCCCTTTCCGCCCGTTCCGCCTTTCCGCCCTTCCGCCCTTTCCGCCTTTCCGCCCTTTCCACCCTTCCGCCCCTCCGCCCCTCCGCCTTTTCCGCCCTTTCCGCCCTTTCCGCCTTTCCAGCTTTCCGCCCTTTCCGCCCTTTCCGCCCTTTCCGCCCATCCGCCCATTCCGGCTTTTCCGGCCTTTCCGCCCTTCCGCCCTTTCCGCTGTTTCCGCCCTTTCCACCCATCCGCCCTTTCTGCCCTTTCCGTCCTTCCTCCCATCCGCCCTTTCCGCCCCTCCGCCCTTTCCACCCTTCCGCCTTTCCGCCCATTCCGCCCTTTGCGCCCTTTCCGCCCATCCGCCCATTCCGCCCTTTCCGCCCTTTCCGCCCTTCAGCCCTTTCCGCCCTTTCCGCCCTTTCCGCCCATCCGCCCCTCCGCCCCTCCGCCCTTTCCGCCCTTTCCGCCCTTCCGCCTTTTCCGCCCTTTCCGCCTGTTCCGCCCTTTCCGCCCATGCGCCCATCCGCCCTTTCCGGCCATCCGCCCTTTCCGCCAATCCGCCCTTTCCGCCCTTTCCGCCCTTCCGCCCATCCGCCCTTTCCGCCCTTTCCACCCTTCCGCACTTTCCGCCCCTTCCGCCCTCCCGCCCCTTCCTCCCCGCTGCTCTTTCCGCCCTTTCCGCCCTTCCGCCCTTTCCGCCCTTTCCGCCCTTCCGCCCTTTCCGCCCTTCCGCCCTTTCCGCCCTTCCACCCTTTCCGCCCTTCCGCCCTTTCCGCTCTTTCCGCCTTTCCGCCCTTCCGCCCCTCCGCCCCTCCGCCTTTCCGCCCCTTCCGCCCTTTCCGCCTTTCCACCTTTCCGCCCTTTCCGCCCTTTCCGCCCTTTCCGCCCTTTCCGCCCTACAGCCCTTTCCGCCCTTTCCGCCCATCCGCCCTTTCCGCCCTTTCCGCCCATTCCGCCCTCTCCGCCTTTCCACCTTTCCGCCCTTTCCGCCCTTTCCGCCCTTTCCGCCTTTCCACCTTTCCGCCCTTTCCGCCCTTTCCGCCGTTTCCGCCCATCCGCCCCTTCCACCCTTTCCGCCCTTCCGCCCTTTCCGCCCTTCCACCCTTTCCGCCCTTCTGCCCTTTCCCTCTTTCCGCCTTTCTGCCCTTCCGCCCCTCCGCCCCTCCGCCATTCCGCCCTTTCCGCCCTTTCCGCCTTTCCAGCTTTCCGCCCTTCCACCCTTTCCGCCCTACAGCCCTTTCCGCCCTTTCCGCCCATCCGCCCTTTCCGCCCTTTCCGCCCATTCCGCCCTCTCCGCCTTTTCCGCACTTCCGCCCTTTGAGCCCTTTCCGCCCTTTCCGCCCCTCTGCCTCTCCTCCCCTCCGCCCCTCCGCCCCTTCCGCCCTTTCCGCCCTTTCCGCCCTTTCCGCCTTTCCGCCCTCCACCCCTACCGCCCTTTCCGCCCTTTCCACCCTTCCGCCCTTCCGCTCTTTCCGCCCTTCCGCCCTTCCGCCCTACAGCCCTTTCCGCCCTTTCCGCCCTTTCCGCCCTTTCCGCCCATCCGCCCTTTCCGCCCTTTCCGCCCATTCCGCCCTCTCCGCCTTTTCCGCACTTCCGCCCTTTGAGCCCTTTCCGCCCTTTCCGCCCCTCTGCCTCTCCTCCCCTCCGCCCCTCCGCCCCTTCCGCCCTTTCCGCCCTTTCCGCCCTTTCCGCCTTTCCGCCCTCCACCCCTACCGCCCTTTCCGCCCTTTCCACCCTTCCGCCCTTCCGCTCTTTCCGCCCTTCCGCCCTTCCGCCCTACAGCCCTTTCCGCCCTTTCCGCCCTTTCCGCCTTTCCGCCCTTCCGCCCTTTCCGCCTTTCCGCCCTTTCCACCCTTCCGCCCCTCCGCCCCTCCGCCTTTTCCGCCCTTTCCGCCCTTTCCGCCTTTCCAGCTTTCCGCCCTTTCCGCCCTTTCCGCCCTTTCCGCCCATCCGCCCATTCCGGCTTTTCCGGCCTTTCCGCCCTTCCGCCCTTTCCGCTGTTTCCGCCCTTTCCACCCATCCGCCCTTTCTGCCCTTTCCGTCCTTCCTCCCATCCGCCCTTTCCGCCCCTCCGCCCTTTCCACCCTTCCGCCTTTCCGCCCATTCCGCCCTTTGCACCCTTTCCGCCCATCCGCCCATTCCGCCCTTTCCGCCCTTTCCGCCCTTTCCGCCTTTCCGCCCTACAGCCCTTTCCGCCCTGTCCGCCCTTTCCACCCTTCCGCCCTTCCGCTCTTTCCGCCCTTCCGCCCTTCCGCCCTACAGCCCTTTCCGCCCTTTCCGCCCTTTCCGCCTTTCCGCCCTTCCGCCCTTTCCGCCTTTCCGCCCTTTCCACCCTTCCGCCCCTCCACCCCTCCGCCTTTTCCGCCCTTTCCGCCCTTTCCGCCTTTCCAGCTTTCCGCCCTTTCCGCCCTTTCCGCCCTTTCCGCCCATTCCGCCCTCTCCGCCTTTTCCGCACTTCCGCCCTTTGAGCCCTTTCCGCCCTTTCCGCCCCTCTGCCTCTCCTCCCCTCCGCCCCTCCGCCCCTTCCGCCCTTTCCGCCCTTTCCGCCCTTTCCGCCCTTTCCGCCCTCCACCCCTACCGCCCTTTCCGCCCTTTCCACCCTTCCGCCCTTTCCGCTCTTTCCGCCCTTCCGCCCTTCCGCCCTACAGCCCTTTCCGCCCTTTCCGCCCGTTCCGCCTTTCCGCCCTTCCGCCCTTTCCGCCTTTCCAGCTTTCCGCCCTTTCCGCCCTTTCCGCCCTTTCCGCCTTTCCAGCTTTCCGCCCTTTCCGCCCTTTCCGCCCTTTCCGCCCATCCGCCCATTCCGGCTTTTCCGGCCTTTCCGCCCTTCCGCCCTTTCCGCTGTTTCCGCCCTTTCCACCCATCCGCCCTTTCTGCCCTTTCCGTCCTTCCTCCCATCCGCCCTTTCCGCCCCTCCGCCCTTTCCACCCTTCCGCCTTTCCGCCCATTCCGCCCTTTGCGCCCTTTCCGCCCATCCGCCCATTCCGCCCTTTCCGCCCTTTCCGCCCTTTCCGCCCTTTCCGCCCTTTCCGCCCATCCGCCCCTCCGCCCCTCCGCCCTTTCCGCCCTTTCCGCCCTTCCGCCTTTTCCGCCCTTTCCGCCTGTTCCGCCCTTTCCGCCCATGCGCCCATCCGCCCTTTCCGGCCATCCGCCCTTTCCGCCAATCCGCCCTTTCCGCCCTTTCCGCCCTTCCGCCCATCCGCCCTTTCCGCCCTTTCCACCCTTCCGCACTTTCCGCCCCTTCCGCCCTCCCGCCCCTTCCTCCCCGCCGCTCTTTCCGCCCTTTCCGCCCTTCCGCCCTTTCCGCCCTTTCCGCCCTTCCGCCCTTTCCGCCCTTCCGCCCTTTCCGCCCTTCCACCCTTTCCGCCCTTCCGCCCTTTCCGCTCTTTCCGCCTTTCCGCCCTTCCGCCCCTCCGCCCCTCCGCCTTTCCGCCCCTTCCGCCCTTTCCGCCTTTCCACCTTTTCGCCCTTTCCGCCCTTTCCGCCCTTTCCGCCCTTTCCGCCCTACAGCCCTTTCCGCCCTTTCCGGCCATCCGCCCTTTCCGCCCTTTCCGCCCATTCCGCCCTCTCCGCCTTTTCCGCCCTTCCGCCCTTTGAGCCCTTTCCGCCCTTTCCGCCCCTCTGCCCCTCCGCCCCTCCGCCCCTCCGCCCCTTCCGCCCTTCCGCCCTTTCCGCCTTTCCGCCCTCCAGCCCTACCGCCCTTTCCGCCCTTTCCACCCTTCCGCCCTTCCGCTCTTTCCGCCCTTCCGCCCATCCGCCCTACAGCCCTTTCCGCCCTTTCCGCCCTTTCCGCCTTTCCGCCCTTCCGCCCTTTCCGCCTTTCCGCCCTCCACCCCTACCGCCCTTTCCGCCCTTTCCACCCTTCCGCCCTTCCGCTCTTTCCGCCCTTCCGCCCCTCCGCCCCTCCGCCTTTTCCGCCCTTTCCGCCCTTTCTGCCTTTCCACCTTTCCGCCCTTTCCGCCCTTTCCGCCCTTTCCGCCCTACAGCCCTTTCCGCCCTTTCCGCCCATCCGCCCTTTCCGCCTGTTCCGCCCATTCCGCCCTCTCCGCCTTTTCCGCCCTTCCGCCCTTTGAGCCCTTTCCGCCCTTTCCGCCCCTCTACCCCTCCGCCCCTCCGCCCCTCCGCCCTTTCCGCCCTTCCGCCCTTTCCGCCTTTCCGCCCTCCAGCCCTACCGCCCTTTCCGCCCTATCCGCCCTTCCGCCCTTCCGCTCATTCCGCCCTTCCGCCCTTCCGCCCTACAGCCCTTTCCGCCCTGTCCGCCCTTTCCGCCATTCCGCCCTTTCCGCCCCTCCGCCCCTCCGCCTTTTCCGCCCTTTCCGCCCTTTCCGCCTTTCCGCCCTTTCCGCCCTTTCCGCCCTTTCCGCCTTTCCGCTCTTCAGCCCTTCCGCCCTTTCCGCCCTTTCCACCCTTCCGCACTTTCCGCTCTTTCCGCCCTCTCCGCCCCTCCGCCCTTTCTGCCCTTTCCGCCCTTCCGCCCTTCCGCCTTTCCGCCCTTTCCACCCTTTCCGCCTGTTCCGCCCATTCCACCCTTTCCGCCCTTTCCGCCCCTCCGCCCCTCCGCCCCTCCGGCTTTTCCGCCCTTTCCGCCCTTTCCGCCTTTCCACCTTTCCGCCCTTCATTCCTTCCGCCCTATCCGCCCTACCGCCCTTTCCGCCCTTTCTGCCCTTCCGCCCTTTCCGCCCTTTCTTGCCTTCCACCCTTTCCGCCCTTCCGCCCATCCGCCCTTTCCGCCCTTTCCGCCTTTCCACCTTTCCGCCCTTTCCGCCCTTTCCGCCGTTTCCGCCCATCCGCCCCTTCCACCCTTTCCGCCCTTCCGCCCTTTCCGCCCTTCCACCCTTTCCGCCCTTCTGCCCTTTCCGCTCTTTCCGCCTTTCTGCCCTTCCGCCCCTCCGCCCCTCCGCCATTCCGCCCTTTCCGCCCTTTCCGCCTTTCCAGCTTTCCGCCCTTCCACCCTTTCCGCCCTACAGCCCTTTCCGCCCTTTCCGCCCATCCGCCCTTTCCGCCCTTTCCGCCCATTCCGCCCTCTCCGCTTTTTCCGCACTTCCGCCCTTTGAGCCCTTTCCGCCCTTTCCGCCCCTCTGCCTCTCCTCCCCTCCGCCCCTCCGCCCCTTCCGCCCTTTCCGCCCTTTCCGCCCTTTCCGCCCTTTCCGCCCTCCACCCCTACCGCCCTTTCCGCCCTTTCCACCCTTCCGCCCTTCCGCTCTTTCCGCCCTTCCGCCCTTCCGCCCTACAGCCCTTTCCGCCCTTTCCGCCCTTTCCGCCTTTCCGCCCTTCCGCCCTTTCCGCCTTTCCGCCCTTTCCACCCTTCCGCCCCTCCGCCCCTCCGCCCTTTGAGCCCTTTCCGCCCTTTCCGCCTTTCCAGCTTTCCGCCCTTTCCGCCCCTTCCGCCCTTTCCGCCCATCCGCCCATTCCGGCTTTTCCGGCCTTTCCGCCCTTCCGCCCTTTCCGCTGTTTCCGCCCTTTCCACCCATCCGCCCTTTCTGCCCTTTCCGTCCTTCCTCCCATCCGCCCTTTCCGCCCCTCCGCCCTTTCCACCCTTCCGCCTTTCCGCCCATTCCGCCCTTTGCGCCCTTTCCGCCCATCCGCCCATTCCGCCCTTTCCGCCCTTTCCGCCCTTCAGCCCTTTCCGCCCTTTCCGCCCTTTCCGCCCATCCGCCCCTCCGCCCCTCCGCCCTTTCCGCCCTTTCCGCCCTTCCGCCCTTCCGCCTTTTCCGCCCTTTCCGCCTGTTCCGCCCTTTCCGCCCATGCGCCCATCCGCCCTTTCCGGCCATCCGCCCTTTCCGCCAGTCCGCCCTTTCCGCCCTTTCCGCCCTTCCGCCCATCCGCCCTTTCCGCCCCTCCGCCCTTTCCGCCTTTTCCGCCCTTTCCGCCCTTCTGCCCTTTCCGCCCTTTCTGCCCTTTCCGCCCTTCCGCCCTTCCGCCCTTTCCGCCTTTCCGCCCTTTCCGCCCGTTCCACCCTTTCCACCCTTCCGCCCTTTCCGCCCATCCGCCCTTTCCGACCTTTCCACCCTTTCTGCCTTTCCGCCCTTTCCGCCCCTCCGCCCTCCGCCTTTTCCGCCCTTTCCGCCCTTTCCGCCTTTCCACCTTTCCGCCCTTTCCGCCCTTTCCGCCGTTTCCGCCCATCCGCCCCTTCCACCCTTTCCGCCCTTCCGCCCTTTCCGCCCTTCCACCCTTTCCGCCCTTCTGCCCTTTCCGCTCTTTCCGCCTTTCTGCCCTTCCGCCCCTCCGCCCCTCCGCCATTCCGCCCTTTCCGCCCTTTCCGCCTTTCCAGCTTTCCGCCCTTCCACCCTTTCCGCCCTACAGCCCTTTCCGCCCTTTCCGCCCATCCGCCCTTTCCGCCCTTTCCGCCCATTCCGCCCTCTCCGCTTTTTCCGCACTTCCGCCCTTTGAGCCCTTTCCGCCCTTTCCGCCCCTCTGCCTCTCCTCCCCTCCGCCCCTCCGCCCCTTCCGCCCTTTCCGCCCTTTCCGCCCTTTCCGCCCTTTCCGCCCTCCACCCCTACCGCCCTTTCCGCCCTTTCCACCCTTCCGCCCTTCCGCTCTTTCCGCCCTTCCGCCCTTCCGCCCTACAGCCCTTTCCGCCCTTTCCGCCCTTTCCGCCTTTCCGCCCTTCCGCCCTTTCCGCCTTTCCGCCCTTTCCACCCTTCCGCCCCTCCGCCCCTCCGCCCTTTGAGCCCTTTCCGCCCTTTCCGCCTTTCCAGCTTTCCGCCCTTTCCGCCCCTTCCGCCCTTTCCGCCCATCCGCCCATTCCGGCTTTTCCGGCCTTTCCGCCCTTCCGCCCTTTCCGCTGTTTCCGCCCTTTCCACCCATCCGCCCTTTCTGCCCTTTCCGTCCTTCCTCCCATCCGCCCTTTCCGCCCCTCCGCCCTTTCCACCCTTCCGCCTTTCCGCCCATTCCGCCCTTTGCGCCCTTTCCGCCCATCCGCCCATTCCGCCCTTTCCGCCCTTTCCGCCCTTCAGCCCTTTCCGCCCTTTCCGCCCTTTCCGCCCATCCGCCCCTCCGCCCCTCCGCCCTTTCCGCCCTTTCCGCCCTTCCGCCCTTCCGCCTTTTCCGCCCTTTCCGCCTGTTCCGCCCTTTCCGCCCATGCGCCCATCCGCCCTTTCCGGCCATCCGCCCTTTCCGCCAGTCCGCCCTTTCCGCCCTTTCCGCCCTTCCGCCCATCCGCCCTTTCCGCCCCTCCGCCCTTTCCGCCTTTTCCGCCCTTTCCGCCCTTCTGCCCTTTCCGCCCTTTCTGCCCTTTCCGCCCTTCCGCCCTTCCGCCCTTTCCGCCTTTCCGCCCTTTCCGCCCGTTCCACCCTTTCCACCCTTCCGCCCTTTCCGCCCATCCGCCCTTTCCGACCTTTCCACCCTTTCTGCCTTTCCGCCCTTTCCGCCCCTCCGCCCTCCGCCTTTTCCGCCCTTTCCGCCCTTTCCGCCTTTCCACCTTTCCGTCGTTTCCGCCCTACAGCCCTTTCCGCCCTTTCCGCCCTTTCCGCCCTTTCCGCCCATTCCGCCCTCTCCGCCCTTTCCGCCCTTCCGCCCATCCGCCCTTTCCGCCCTTTCCGCCCCTCTGCCCCTCCGCCCCTCCGCCCCTTCCGCCCTTTCCGCCCTTTCCACCTTTCCGTCCTTTCCGCCCTACAGGCCTTTCCGCCCTTTCCGCCCATCCGCCCTTTCCGCCCTTTCCGCCCATTCCGCCCTCCACCTTTTCCGCCCTTCCGCCCTTTGAGCCCTTTCCGCCCTTTCCGCCCCTCCGCCCCTCCGCCCCTTCCGCCCTTTCCGCCCTTTCCGCCTTTCCGCCCTTCAGCCCTTCCGCCCTTTCCGCCCTTTCCACCCTTCCGCACTTTCCGCCCCTTCCGCACTCCCGCCCCTTCCTCCCCGCCGCTCTTTCCGCCCTTTCCGCCCTTCCGCCCTTTCCGCCTTTTCCGCCCTTTCCGTCCTTTCCGCCTGTTCCGCCCTTCCGCCCTTCCGCCCTTTCCGCCTGTTCCGCCCTTCCGCCCTTTCCACCTGTTCCGCCCTTTCCCCCCTTTCCGCCCATCCGCCCTTTCCGGCCTTTCCGCCATTTCCGCCCTTTCCGCCCATCCGCCCTTTCCGCCCCTCCGCCCCTCCGCCTTTTCCGCCCTTTCCACCCTTTCCGCATTTACACCTTTCCGCCCTTTCCGCCCTTTCCGCCCTTTCCGCCCATCCGCCCTTTCCGCCCATTCCGCCCTCTCTGCCTTTTCCGCCCTTCCGCCCTTTCCGCCCTTTCCGCCTTTCCGCCCTTTCCGCCCCTCCGCCCCTCCGCCTTTTCCGCCCTTTCCGCCCTTTCCGCCTTTACACCTTTCCGCCCTTTCCGCCCTTTCCGCCCTTTCCGCCCTACAGCCCTTTCCGCCCTTTCCGCCCATCCGCCCTTTCCGCCCTTTCCGCCCATTCCGCCCTCTCCGCCTTTTCCGCCCTTCCGCCCTTTGAGCCCTTTCTTCCCTTTCCGCCCCTCTGCCCCTCCGCCCCTCCGCCCCTTCCGCCCTTTCCGCCCTTTCCGCCCATCCTCCCCTTCCGCCCTTCAGCCCTTCCGCCCTTTCCGCCCTTTCCACCCTTCCGCACTTTCCGCCCTTTCTGCCCTTCCGCCCCTCCGCCCCTCCGCTCCGTCCGCCCTTTCCGCCCTTCCGCCCTTCCGCCCTTTCCGCCCTTTCCGCCCTTTCCGCCTTTTCCGCCCTTTCCGCCATTTCCGCCTGTTCCGCCCTTCCGGCCTTCCGCCTTTTCCGCCTTTCTGCCCTTTCCGCCCTTCCGCCCATCCGCCCTTTCCGCCCTTTCCGCCCATCCGCCCTTTCCGCCCTTTCCGCCCTTCTGCCCTTTCCGCCCTTCCGCCCCTTCCGCCCTTCCGCCCTTTCCGCCCCTCCGCCCCTCCGCCTTTCCGCCCATCCGCCCTTTCCGCCCTTTCCGCCCATTCCGCCCTCTCCGCCTTTTCCGCCCTTCCGCCCTTTGAGCCCTTTCCGCCCTTTCCGCCCCTCTGCCCCTCCGCCCCTCCGCCCCTCCGCCCCTTCCGCCCTTTCCGCCCTTCCGCCCTTTCCGCCTTTCCGCCCTCCACCCCTACCGCCCTTTCCGCCCTTTCCACCCTTCCGCCCTTCCGCTCTTTCCGCCCTTCCGCCCATCCGCCCTACAGCCCTTTCCGCCCGCTCCGCCCTTTCCGCCCTTCCGCCCCTCCGCCCCTCCGCCTTTTCCGCCCTTCTGCCCTTTCCGCCTTTCCACCTTTCCGCCCTTTCCGCCCTTTCCGCCCTTTCCGCCCTTCCCCCCTTCCGCCCTTTCCGCCCTTCCCCCCTTCCGCCCTTTCCGCCCATCCGCCCTTTCCGCCCCTTCCCCCCTTCCGCCCTTTCCGCCTTTCAGCCCTTTCCGCCCTTTCCGCCCATCCCCCCTTTCCGACCTTTCCGCCCTTTCCGCCTTTCCGCCCTTTCCGCCCCTCCGCCCCTCCGCCTTTTCCGCCCTTTCCGCCCTTTCCGCCTTTACACCTTTCCGCCCTTTCCGCCCTTTCCGCCCATTCCGCCCATCCGCCCTTTCCGCCCTTTCCGCCCATTCCGCCCTCTCCGCCTTTTCCGCCCTTCCGCCCTTTGAGCCCTTTCCGCCCTTTCCGCCCTTTCCGCCCCTCTGCCCCTCCACCCCTCCGCCCATCCGCCCCTTCCGCCCTTTCCGCCCTTTCCGCCCTTTCCGCCTTTCCGCCCTTCAGCCCTTCCGCCCTTTCCGCCCTTTCCACCCTTCCGCACTTTCCGCCATTTCCGCCCTTCCGCCCCTCCGCCCCTCCGCTCTTTCCGCCCTTTCCGCCCTTCCGCCCTTCCGCCCTTCCGCCCTTTCCGCCCTTTCCGCCCTATCCGCCCTACCGCCCTTTCCGCCCCTTCCGCCCTTTCCACCCTTCCGCCCTTCCGCTCTTTCCGCCCTTCCGCCCTTCCGCCCTACAGCCCTCTCCGCCCTTTCCGCCCTTCCTCCCTTCCGCCCCTCCGCCCCTCCGCCTTTTCCGCCCTTCCGCCCTTTCCGCCTTTCCACCTTTCCACCCTTTCCGCCCTTTCCGCCCTTTCCGCCCTACAGCCCTTTCCGCCCTTTCCGCCCATCCGCCCTTTCCGCCCATTCCGCCCTCTCCGCCTTTTCCGCCCTTCCGCCCTTTGAGCCCTTTCCGCCCTTTCCGCCCTTTCCGCCCCTCTGCCCCTCCACCCCTCCGCCCTTCCGCCGCTTCCGTCCTTTCCGCCCATTCCGCCCTTTCCGCCTTTCCGCCCTTCAGCCCTTCCGCCCTTTCCACCCTTCCGCACTTTCCGCCATTTCCGCCCTTCCGCCCCTCCGCCCCTCCACTCTTTCCGCCCTTTCCGCCCTTCCGCCCTTCCGCCCTTCCGCCCTTTCCGCATTTTCCGCCCTACAGCCCTTTCCGCCCTTTCCGCCCATCCGCCCTTCCGCCCTTTCCGCCCATTCCGCCCTCTCCGCCTTTTCCGCCCTTCCGCCCTTTGAGCCCTTTCCGCCCTTTCCGCCCCTCTGCCACTCCGCCCCTCCGCCCCTCCGCCCCTTCCGCCCCTTCCGCCCTTTCCGACCTTTCCGCCCTTTCCGCCCCTCCGCCCTTCCGCCCTTTCCGCCCTTCCGCCCTTCCGCCTGTTCCGCCCCTTCCGCCCATTCCGCCCATCCGCCCTTTCCGGCCTTTCCGCCCTTTCCGCCCTTCCGCCCCTTCCGCCCTTTCCGCCCTTCCGCCCATCCGCCCATCCGCCCTTTCCGCCCTTTCCGCCCTATCCGCCCTACCGCCCTTTCCGCCCCTTCCGCCCTTTCCACCCTTCCGCCCTTCCGCTCTTTCCGCCCTTCCGCCCTTCCGCCCTACAGCCCTCTCCGCCCTTTCCGCCCTTCCTCCCTTCCGCCCCTCCGCCCCTCCGCCTTTTCCGCCCTTCCGCCCTTTCCGCCTTTCCACCTTTCCACCCTTTCCGCCCTTTCCGCCCTACAGCCCTTTCCGCCCTTTCCGCCCATCCGCCCTTCCGCCCTTTCCGCCCATTCCGCCCTCTCCGCCTTTTCCGCCCTTCCGCCCTTTGAGCCCTTTCCGCCCTTTCCGCCCCTCTGCCCCTCCACCCCTCCGCCCTTCCGCCCCTTCCGCCCTTTCCGCCCATTCCGCCCTTTCCGCCTTTCCGCCCTTCAGCCCTTCCGCCCTTTCCGCCCTTTCCACCCTTCCGCACTTTCCGCCATTTCCGCCCTTCCGCCCCTCCGCCCCTCCACTCTTTCCGCCCTTTCCGCCCTTCCGCCCTTCCGCCCTTCCGCCCTTTCCGCCTTTTCCGCCCTACAGCCCTTTCCGCCCTTTCCGCCCATCCGCCCTTCCGCCCTTTCCGCCCATTCCGCCCTCTCCGCCTTTTCCGCCCTTCCGCCCTTTGAGCCCTTTCCGCCCTTTCCGCCCCTCTGCCACTCCGGCCCTCCGCCCCTCCGCCCCTTCTGCCCCTTCCGCCCTTTCCGACCTTTCCGCCCTTTCCGCCTTTCCGCCCTTCCGCCCTTTCCGCCCTTCCGCCCTTCCGCCTGTTCCGCCCCTTCCGCCCATTCCGCCCATCCGCCCTTTCCGGCCTTTCCGCCCTTTCCGCCCTTCCGCCCCTTCCGCCCTTTCCGCCCTTCCGCCCATCCGCCCATCCGCCCTTTCCGCCCTTTCCACCCTTCCGCCCTTCCGTTCTTTCCGCCCTTCCGCCCATCCGCCCTACAGCCCTTTCCGCCCTTTCCGCCCTTTCCGCCTTTCCGCCCTTCCGCCCTTTCCGCCTTTCCGCCCTCCACCCCTACCGCCCTTTCCGCCCTTTCCGCCCTTTCCGCCCTTTCCGCCTTTCCGCCCTCCACCCCTACCGCCCTTTCCGCCCTTTCCACCCTTCCGCCCTTCCGCTCTTTCCGCCCTTCCGCCCTTCCGCCCTACAGCCCTTTCCGCCCATTCCGCCCTTTCCGCCCTTCCGCCCCTTCGCCCCTCCGCCTTTTCCGCCCTTCTGCCCTTTCCGCCTTTCCACCTTTCCGCCCTTTCCGCCCTTTCCGCCCTTTCCGCCCTTCCCCCCTTCCGCCCTTTCCGCCCATCTGCCCTTTCCGCGCCTTCCCCCCTTCCGCCCTTTCCGCCTTTCAGCCCTTTCCGCCCTTTCCGCCCATCCCCCCTTTCCGCCCTTTCCGCCCTTTCCGCCTTTCCGCCCTTTCCGCCCCTCCGCCCCTCCGCCTTTTCCGCCCTTTCCGCCCTTTCCGCCTTTACACCTTTCCGCCCTTTCCGCCCTTTCCGCCCTTTCCGCCCTACAGCCCTTTCCGCCCTTTCCGCCCATCCGCCCTTTCCGCCCTTTCCGCCCATTCCGCCCTCTCCGCCTTTTCCGCCCTTCCGCCCTTTGAGCCCTTTCCGCCCTTTCCGCCCTTTCCGCCCCTCTGCCCCTCCACCCCTCCGCCCATCCGCCCCTTCCGCCCTTTCCGCCCTTTCCGCCCTTTCCGCCTTTCCGCCCTTCAGCCCTTCCGCCCTTTCCGCCCTTTCCACCCTTCCGCACTTTCCGCCATTTCCGCCCTTCCGCCCCTCCGCCCCTCCGCTCTTTCCGCCCTTTCCGCCCTTCCGCCCTTCCGCCCTTCCGCCCTTTCCGCCCTTTCCGCCCTATCCGCCCTACCGCCCTTTCCCTCCCTTCCGCCCTTTCCACCCTTCCGCCCTTCCGCTCTTTCCGCCCTTCCGCCCTTCCGCCCTACAGCCCTCTCCGCCCTTTCCGCCCTTCCGCCCTTCCGCCCCTCCGCCCCTCCGCCCTTTCCGCCCTTCCACCCTTTCCGCCTTTCCACCTTTCCACCCTTTCCGCCCTTTCCACCCTTTCCGCCCTACAGCCCTTTCCGCCCTTTCCGCCCATCCGCCCTTCCGCCCTTTCCGCCCATTCCGCCCTCTCCGCCTTTTCCGCCCTTCCGCCCTTTGAGCCCTTTCCGCCCTTTCCGCCCTTTCCGCCCCTCTGCCCCTCCACCCCTCCGCCCTTCCGCCCCTTCCGCCCTTTCCGCCCATTCCGCCCTTTCCGCCTTTCCGCCCTTCAGCCCTTCCGCCCTTTCCGCCCTTTCCACCCTTCCGCACTTTCCGCCATTTCCGCCCTTCCGCCCCTCCGCCCCTCCACTCTTTCCGCCCTTTCCGCCCTTCCGCCCTTCCGCCCTTCCGCCCTTTCCGCCTTTTCCGCCCTACAGCCCTTTCCGCCCCATCCGCCCATCCGCCCTTCCGCCCTTTCCGCCCATTCCGCCCTCTCCGCCTTTTCCGCCCTTCCGCCCTTTGAGCCCTTTCCGCCCTTTCCGCCCCTCTGCCACTCCGCCCCTCCGCCCCTCCGCCCCTTCCGCCCCTTCCGCCCTTTCCGACATTTCCGCCCTTTCGCCCCTCCGCCCTTCCGCCCTTTCCGCCCTTCCGCCCTTCCGCCTGTTCCGCCCCTTCCGCCCATTCCGCCCATCCGCCCTTTCCGGCCTTTCCGCCCTTTCCGCCCTTCCGCCCCTTCCGCCCTTTCCGCCCTTCCGCCCATCCGCCCATCCGCCCTTTCTGCCCTTTCCGCCCTTTCCGCCCTTCCCTCCTTTCCGCCCTTTCCACCCTTTCCGCCCTTTCCGCCCATTCCGCCCTTTCCGCCCATCCGCCCTTTCCGCCCGTTCCGCCCTTCCGCCCTTCCGCCCTTCCGCCCTTTCTGCCCCTTACCCCCTTCCGCCCTTTCCGCCCTTCCGCCCTTTCCGCCCATCCGCCCTTTCCGCCCCTTCCCCCCTTCCGCCCTTTCCGCCTTTCCGCCCTTTCCGCCCTTTCCGCCCATCCCCCCTTTCCGACCTTTCCGCCCTTTCCGCCTTTCCGCCCTTTCCGCCCCTCCGCCTTTTCCGCCCTTTCCGCCGTTTCCGCCTTTACACCTTTCCGCCCTTTCCGCCCTTTCCGCCCTTTCCGCCCTACAGCCCTTTCCGCCCTTTCCGCC
The DNA here is from genome assembly GCF_036370855.1 of Dromaius novaehollandiae. Taxonomy (NCBI): domain Eukaryota; kingdom Metazoa; phylum Chordata; class Aves; order Casuariiformes; family Dromaiidae; genus Dromaius; species Dromaius novaehollandiae. Next base: position 2,942,379 of record NC_088128.1, on the reverse strand, counting down.
CATCCGCCCTTTCCGCCCTTTCCGCCCATTCCGCCCTCTCCGCCTTTTCCGCCCTTCCGCCCTTTGAGCCCTTTCCGCCCTTTCCGCCCCTCTGCCCCTCCACCCCTCCGCCCTTCCGCCCCTTCCGCCCTTTCCGCTCTTCTGCCCTTTCCGCCTTTCCGCCCTTCAGCCCTTCCGCCCTTTCCGCCCTTCCGCCCTGTCCGCCCTTTCCGCCCTTCCGCCCCTCCGCCCCTCCGCTTTTCCGCCCTTTCCGCCCTTCCGCCCTTCCGCCCTTCCGCCCTTTCCGCCCTTTCCGCCTTTTCCGCCCTTTCCGCCCTTTCCGCCCGTTCCGGCCTTCCGCCCTTCCGCCCTTTCCGCCTTTCCGCCCTTTCCGCCCTTTCCGCCCATCCGCCCTTTCCGCCCTTTCCGCCCTTTCCGCCCTTCCGCCCCTCCGCCCCTCCGCCTTTTCCGCCCTTTCCGCCCTTTCCGCCTTTCCACCTTTCCGCCCTTCCGTCCATCCGCCCTATCCGCCCTACCGCCCTTTCCGCCCTTTCCGCCCATCCGCCCTTTCCGCCCTTTCCGCCTGTTCCGCCCTTCCGCCCCTCCGCCCCTCCGCCTTTTCCGCCCTTTCCGCCCTTTCCGCCTTTCCGCCCCTCCGCCCTTCCGTCCATCCGCCCTATCCGCCCTACCGCCCTTTCCGCCCTTTCCGCCCTTCCGCCCTTCCACCCTTTCCGCCCTTCCACCCTTCCGCCCTTCCGCCCATCCGCCCTTTCCGCCCTTTCCGCCCTTCCGCCCTTTCCGCCCTTCCACCCTTTCCGCCCTTACGCCCTTTCCGCTCTTTCCGCCTTTCCGCCCTTCCGCCCCTCCGCCCCTCCGCCTTTTCCGCCCTTTCCGCCCTTTCCGCCTTTCCGCCCCTCCGCCCTTCCGTCCATCCGCCCTATCCGCCCTACCGCCCTTTCCGCCCTTTCCGCCCTTCCGCCCTTCCACCCTTTCCGCCCTTCCACCCTTCCGCCCTTCCGCCCATCCGCCCTTTCCGCCCTTTCCGCCCTTCCGCCCTTTCCGCCCTTCCACCCTTTCCGCCCTTCCGCCCTTTCCGCTCTTTCCGCCCTTCCGCCCTTCCGCCCCTCCGCCCCTCCGCCTTTCCGCCCCTTCCGCCCTTTCCGCCTTTCCACCTTTCCGCCCTTTCCGCCCTTTCCGCCCTTTCCGCCCATCCGCCCTTTCCGCCCTTTCCGCCCATCCGCCCTTTCCGCCCTTTCCGCCCATTCCGCCCTCTCCGCCTTTTCCGCCCCTTCCGCCCTTCCGCCCTTTCCGCCTTTCCGCCCTCCAGCCCTACCGCCCTTTCCGCCCTTTCCACCCTTCCGCCCTTCCGCTCTTTCCGCCCTTCCGCCCATCCGCCCTACAGCCCTTTCCGCCCTTTCCGCCCTTTCCGCCTTTCCGCCCTTCCGCCCTTTCCGCCTTTCCGCCCTTCCGCCCTTTCCGCCTTTCCGCCCTCCACCCCTACCGCCCTTTCCGCCCTTTCCACCCTTCCGCCCTTCCGCTCTTTCCGCCCTTCCGCCCTTCCGCCCCTCCGCCTTTTCCGCCCTTTCCGCCCTTTCCGCCTTTCCACCTTTCCGCCCTTTCCGCCCTTTCCGCCCTACAGCCCTTTCCGCCCTTTCCGCACATCCGCCCTTTCCGCCCTTTCCGCCCATTCCGCCCTCTCCGCCTTTTCCGCCCTTTCCGCCCTTTGAGCCCTTTCCGCCCTTTCCGCCCCTCTACCCCTCCTCCCCTCCGCCCCTCCGCCCTTTCCGCCCCTTCCGCCCTTTCCGCCTTTCCGCCCTCCAGCCCTACCGCCCTTTCCGCCCTATCCGCCCTTCCGCCCCTCCGCCCCTTCCCCCCTTCCGCCCTTTCCGCCTTTCCGCCCTTTCCGCCTTTCCGCCCTTTCCGCCCTTTCCGCCCATCCGCCCTTTCCGACCTTTCCGCCCCTTCCGCCTTTCCGCCCTTTCCGCCCCTCCGCCCCTCCGCCTTTTCCGCCCTTTCCGCCCTTTCCGCCTTTACACCTTTCCGCCCTTTCCGCCCTTTCCGCCCTTTCCGCCCTACAGCCCTTTCCGCCCTTTCCGCCCTTTCCGACCTTTCCGACCTTTCCGCCCATTCCGCCCTCTCCGCCTTTTCCGCCCTTCCGCCCTTTGAGCCCTTTCCGCCCTTTCCGCCCCTCTGCCCCTCCGCCCCTCCGCCCCTTCCGCCCTTTCTGCCCTTTCCGCCCCTTCGCCCTTTCCGCCCTTCCGCCCCTCCACCCCTTCCACCCTTTCCGCCCCTCCACCCTTTCCGCCCTTTCCGCCCTTTCCGCCCTTTCCGCCCTTTCCGCCCTTTCCGCCCTTCCGCCCTTTCCGCCCTTTCCGCCCTGTCCGCCCCCTCCGCCCTTCCGCCTTTTACGCCCTTTCCGCCCTTTCCGCACTTTCCGCTCTTCCGCCCTTTCCGCCCCTTCCGCCTGTTCCTCCCTTTCTGTCCTTTCCGCCCTTCCGCCCTGTCCGCACTTTCCGCCCTTTCGCCCTTCCGCCCTTTCCGCCCTTCCTCCCCTCCGCCCCTCCGCCCTTTCCGCCCGTTCCGCCCTTCCGCCCCTTCCGCCCTTTCCGCCCTTTCTGCCCCTTCCGACCTTTCCACCCTTTCCACCCTTCCGCCCTTTCCGCCCTTTCCACCCTTTCCGCCCGTCCGCCCTTTCCGCCCCTCCGCCCTTCCGCCCCTCCGCCCTTCCGCCCGTTCTGCCCTTTCTGCCTTTCCACCTTTCCGCCCTTTCCGCCCTTTCTGCCTTTCCACCTTTCCGCCCACTCCGCCCTACAGCCCTTTCCGCCCATCCGCCCTTTCCGCCCTTTCCGCCCCTCCGCCCCTCCGCCCCTCCGCCCTTCCGCCCTTTCCGCCCTTTCCGCCCCTTCTGCCCCGTCTGACCTTTCCGCCCTTCCGCCCTTCCGCCCTTTCCGCCCTTTCCGCCCTTTCCGCCCTTTCCGCCCCTTCCGCCCCTTTCCGCCCCTCCGCCCCTTCCGCCCCTCCGCCCTTTCCGCCCTTTCTGCCCTTTCCGCCCCTTCGCCCTTTCCGCCCTTTACGCCCCTCCGCCCTTTCCGCCCTTTCCGCCCTTTCCGCCCTTTCCGCCCTACAGCCCTTTCCGCCTTTCCGCCCTTTCCGCCCTTTCCGCCCTTTCCGCCCTTTCCGCCCTTCCGCCCCTCCACCCCTTCCGCCTTTTCCGCCCTTTCCACCCTTTCCGCCTTTGCACCTTTCCGCCCCTCTTCCCCTCCGCCCCTCCGCCCTTTCCGCCCTTCCGACCTTCCGCCCTTCCGCCCTTTCCTCCCTTTCCGCCTTTACTCCCTTTCCTCCCTTTCCGCCATTCCGCCCTTTCTGTCCTTTCCGCCCTTTCCGCCCATACGCCCTTTCCGCCTTTCCGCCCCTCCCGCCCTTTCCGCCTTTCCGCCTTTCCGCTCTTTCCGCCTTTCCGCCCTTCCGCCCTTCCGCCCTTTCCGCCCGTTACGCCTGTTCCTCCCGTTCCGCCCGATCCGCCCTTTCCTCCCTTTCCGCCCATCCGCCCTTTCCGCCCTTCCACCTTTCCACCTTTTCCGCCCTTTCAGCCCTTTCCGCCCTTCCGCACATTCCGCCCTTTCCTCCCTTTCTTCCCTTTCCACCTTTCCGCCCTTTCCGCCCGTTGCGCACTTTCTGCCCTTTCCACCCCATCCGCCCTTTCCACCTTTCCGCCCCTTCCGCCCCGTCCGCCCTGTCCGCCCTCTCCGCCCCTTCCGCCCTTTCCGCCCTTTCTGCCCATCCGCCTTTTCCGCCCTTCCACCCTTTCCGCCCTTCCGCCCTTTCCGCCCTTTCCGCCCATCCGCCCTTTCCGCCCTTTCCGCCCTTCCGCCCATCCGCCCTCTCCGCCCTTCCGCCCTTTCCGCCCTTTCCGCCCTTTCCGCCCTTCCGTCCTTTCCGCCCTTTCCACCCTTTCCACCCTTCCGCCTTTCCGCCCATTCCGCCCTTTGAGCCCTTTCCGCCCATCCGCCCTTTCCGCCCTTCCGCCCCTCCGCCCCTCCGCCCTTTCCGCCCTTCCGCCCTTCCGCCCTTTCCGCCCTTTCCGCCCTGTCTGCCCCCTCCGCCCTTCCGCCTTTTACGCCCCTTCCGCCCATCCGCCCCTCCGCCCTTTCCGCCATTTCCGCCTCTTCCGCCCTTCCGCCCTTCCGCCCTTTCCGCGTTTCCGCCCTTTCCGCCCCTCCGCCCTTTCCGCCCTTCCGCCCTTTCCGCCCTTTCCGCCCGTTCCTCCCTTCCGCCCTTTCCGCCCTTTCCGCCCTGTCTGCCCCCTCCGCCCTTCCGCCTTTTACGCCCTTTCCGCCCTTTCCGCCCTTCCGCCCTTCCGCCCTTTCCACCCTTTCCACCCTTCCGCCCTTTCCGCCCGTTCTGCCCTTTCCACCCCTTCCGCCCTTTCCACACTTTTCACCCCTTTCCGCCCTTTCCGCCCTGTCCGCCCCCTCCGCCCTTCCGCCTTTTACGCCCTTTCCGCCCTTTCCGCCCTTCTGCCCTTTCCGCCCTTCCGCCCTATCTGCTCCTCCGCCCCTCCGCCCTTTCCGCCCTTCCGCCCTTTCCGCCCTTCCGCCCTCTCTGCCCTCTCCGCCCTTTCCGCCCTTTCCGCCCTTCCGCCCTCTCTGCCCTCTCCGCCCTTCCGCCCTTCCGCCCTTCCGGCCTTACTTCCCTTTCCGCCCTTCCGGCCTTTCCGGCCTTTCCGACCTTCCGCCGTTTCCGCCTTTCCGCCTTTTCCCCCTGTGGCGGACTGATGAATGAATTTTTTGCCTTTAACTTTTCTTGGTGCATGGGGTTCAGGCAGGCCACAACCACTGGGCTGCTGTGACCCCCGAGATGGTCTCCCTGCGACCACCCGGGACACACCAAGCCTGCACTGAGCGAGAACTTCTATAAAACCTGCTTGGCATGAGTGGCTAAATTTGCTGAAGCCTTAGGCCGCACTCCCTAGTACAGTGAGAAAGGGCCCAGAGCTGCTGCAGGCGGGAATGATAAGGGCGTTACCAGCAATTTGCATTCCTGTGCACTGCTGAAACAGTGCTAATTGCTGGAGTTATCACCTTCTTTGTCAGGACCTTGAGAGCTAATGGCTGGACCCAAGAATGGAGACACACCTGTCAGCAGAAACGGCAAGAGTAAACGGCCTACCTAGGGACAGTGATGAGACCCAATAAGGAGCAGGAGACCCCAGACCCAAATATTACTATTGGTCTGAACTACCACGTGAGGGGTGGGAAAACTTAATTTGAAAAAGCTATAATTGCCGAGGGATTTCTTTGTTTGCCTCCCCCCCTCGCTCCCTCTCTCGGCCCTCGCTCCTCGTCCCTCGTCGGAGGCACCCAGCTTGAGCTGTGATTCGAGCGGAGTCAGCGGAACATCATCGGCCTCGGAGTGGTGGTAGCTAGCTTCCTCTCTCCTTTTCCAACTTTTCTCTATCTTTTCCCCTTACCCTTGTTCTGTTCCTTTTTTTCCCTTCGCCTCCCCTTCGCCTCCCCCCCACACACACACACACGCCTTTTCTCCCCACTTCGTGGAAAATAAAGGTAAAAGGTTGTACGATATTTGACCGGTTTTAGCGTCTTAATCTCGTCCTTGGGATCGTAACGAAACCCTCCCGATATTGGATCGGGACATCTAATTGGCGTCACGGACAGGATCCCTTGAGACGAGAGTGTCGTACAACCTTATGGTGTGCTGAGCGAGTGTGTGTGAACGAGACGTACGAACAAGTACGAAGCGAGTGCGGAGTTCCGATCCGCGGTTCCGCTCTCCCGTGAGGGAAGCGGCCGGAGACGAACGAAGCATAAGGAAGGAGTGAATGGTGAGATTTTTAGTATACTAGTTTACGGTTTGGCCTCCTGAGGGTGTATAGGGGAAACTTGGATTTTAAGGTGTGACCCCCTCAGGATGAAATCCCCTTTGTAGGACACTTTTTGTAGTAGTTTACGGTTTGGCCTCCTGAGGGTGTATAGGGGAAACTTGGATTTTAAGGTGTGACCCCCTCAGGATGAAGTCCCCTTTTAGGACACTTTTTTGTAGTAGTTTACGGTTTGGCCTCCTGAGGGTGTATAGGGGAAACTTGGATTTTAAGGTGTGACCCCCTCAGGATGAAGTCCCCTTTGTAGGACGTTTTTTTGTAGTAGTTTACGGTTTGGCCTCCCGGGAGCGTATAGGGGAAACTTGGACTCCTTTGAGGTCTGGCCCTCCCGGGACAAAATCCCCTTTGTAGGATATGGCTGCCCAGAAGGCAGGCGATTTTTGTGAGGAAATCGAGAAATTATATGACCTTTTGGAAGTACACCGTTCTCGTCCCTCGCCCCCGGGACGAGACTGGGCACGGGACCATTGGTTCCAATTGCAAAGTGTAGTGGACCGAATAGCGGTCTTGCAAAAAGAAGCTAAAGTTAAGAGAGGAAAAGGGAAAGCTATTGTTTGCGCTGTGCTAGGAGCGTGCCTAGCAGCTGCGGTGGAAGACAGGCAGCGGGCACCTTGTCAGGTGGAGGCTGTGGTTGCCGCGCTGCAAGCGGCGCTAACGCCGCTGCAAGAACAATTACGGGAAACCAAGCAGGCACTGGAGGAAGAGAAGCACCAAAATCTGATACTGAAAGAGGAGCTAAGAAACCAGCTCCTGAGGGAGGCAGACACCCTCACCAAAACTGAGGTGCTGCTCGAGGGAAAAGGGGTACGCCAATTTTACCCCCAAAGGGACCTAAAAAGATTAAAGGAGGCCGTAGACGGCCCACCCCATATGTGCCCACTAGTCAAAACGGAATATGTATACGAGGATGACAGTGACAACCGCCCCCAGGTTGTTACCAAAGAAATCCCTTTCACAGCTACCGAACTGGCCAAGCTGCGAAAGGATTTTGCCAGAACGGCTAGGGAATCTGAAACCGAATACGTGTGGTGGGTATCCCTGTCGGGGGGGGACGGGATCCTGCTATCTGAAAAGGAGGCAGAGGGATATTGGGGCCCGGGCGTGTTCCTCACAACCGGCGATCGCAGAGCCCCGTGGTCCCTGACTCAGAGGGCCGCGTATTGGGCGGGGGGGCTGAACCCTTTGGAAAGGGGGGATCCCCTAGCTATAACAGGTTCCGTCGAGCAGTTGCTGGAAAGTGTACAAAAGGCAGCTTGTCTGCAAATGATGTACGATCGGGAACTCAAGCCGAACTTGAGCTCTCCGATGTTATTGCCAGTAGATCCCGAGCGGATGACTCCCCTAATACGGGGACTTCCTGATTCCCTGAAACCTATTGGGATTCAATTGCAGGGGAGAATCCAAAATGTGCCCCGCGAGGAGAGAATCGCGGCTGCCCTGGAGGGGATGGTAACCCCCGAGCATGGTCGGCTAGGGAAGAAGGTGTGGACCTGGGGGGAGATAGCCCAGGAATTGATTAATTATGAGAGAAAATACGGGCCAGTCAGCTGGACTTACCAAAGGGTAGAAACTAGGGCCGTGCAGGCGGCAGAGCCAGCAAACAAGCCGCTGGCATTTTCTGGGAGGAGCCCAGACTTAGCCAGAAGAGAAAGATCCCTGACCCGGTAGGGACTATGGCAGTTGGGGCTGCAAAAAGGCGTGCGCCGAGACTTGATGGACGGGCTCCCGACCAAAAAACTAGAGCTTCTGGTGCGAAGGTGGTCCGGACAGGGACCCCCGCCCAGACCGAAACAACCCCCCGCACCGGCGTTAAACGTGGGGGAGGAGTTCGAGGAGGACAAAAGGGTGGCGGGAAAACTGGCTCCTCCGCCCCCTCAGGGTGAGGGGGGAGGCGGAGGGCAGATGTTTATAAGACAGCTCACCTGCAATAACAAAGGAGACTTGTTAATCACCCGAGCGGTGGGGCCGAAGAGAAGGCCTGTAACTTTTTTAATTGACACAGGGGCCCAAATTACAGCGCTAACACGGAGTGAGGCGGAACAGTGTGGCATCTCGGTCCCCTCCAAACACCTAATAGTTTTAAGTGCTTTGGGGAAGACCCAGACTGTGCCCATGACCCCGGTAACATTGTGGTTCCCAGGGGAAGAGAGTCCTGTGGACACCATGGTGGCTGTGGGGCCTTTTCAAATGAACCTCTTAGGCATAGACGTCCTGAAGGGGAAACAGTGGCGGGATTCCCAGGGGAATTCGTGGTCTTTCGGCGTTCCTCAGGTCAGAAGACTGACCGGAGATTTCGGTGTGGCAGTGCGCTCGCTGCAAGCGACACCTCCTCTCCCCCCTTCCCGGCTGACTAATGTAAAACCCTATCTGTTACCTTTGGGAGCGAGAGAGGGAATTAGCCCAGTATTGGAGGATCTGAAAAAACAGGGAGTTGTGATCCCAGCACAGTCCCCCTTCAATTCCCCTGTATGGCCAGTTCGAAAACCAAATGATAAGTGGAGACTAACTGTAGACTATTGGCAATTAAATAACAATACAGGCCCATTGATGGCAGCTGTGCCAAACATTGCTGAATTAATAGCGACTATCCAGGAGCAGTCCCACCCCGTGATGGCAACAACTGATGTCAAAGACATGTTTTTTATGGTCCCTTTACAGCCTGAGGACCAAGAGCGTTTTGCCTTCACGTGGGAGGGACAGCAATACACGTTCACCCGACTACCTCAGGGGTACAAGCATTCCCCTACACTAGCCCATCATGCGCTAGCACAAGAGCTCGAAACTGTCCCCATACAGGTGGGAGAGCTGGCTGCAGTGTGGAGTGTATTCCAATGCAAAGGCCAGGCTACTGCCCCTGTACACATCTACATGGACTCATATATGGTGTTCAAAGGCTGCCCGGAATGGCTTCCTTTTCGGGAGCAAAACAGCTGGGAGGTTAATAGAATAATAAATGTACTTGGAGAGCAAAAGATGCTAGTGGGAAAACCCACAAGATTCACACAAAATGGATTATTCCCTCCTTCTGACCCGAGGAGCGAGTTTGTTCTTATTCCTGTTTTCAAGGGCGGTGGTCTGACCAAGATGCACCTACTGCCCTGGACCATCCTGATTCAAGGATGCATCCACGAGAGTGACGAACGACCATTCCCCCTACCTTCCCCCCACCCATTTAATCCCTTCGAGAACAACGAGTTCGTGTTGCTGGCAAAAGCAGTAAGCCAAACTTTCAATTTAAGCCACTGCTGGGTTTGCAGAGGACCGATAGGGTTATCAAGCTGGCCGTGGATGTCCACATCCCTCACCCCAGACCAGATCATAAGCAATTACAGCGAAACCGCGGATGACACGTGGGACGACAGTGGGACCTGGCCAATTCAGTTCCCAGCCATGGGACAATATTGTTTAAATTGTACCCAGGAGGGAGGGATTGAAGTGGGGGAAAGTCAATGGACACTCACTTGTAAGCTACTCGATAAAGACAGGAACCTCCAGCTATGGATGTGGCTCGATGAAACGGGGCACAATTGGGGACTTGAGGGATACTGGTCAAACAAAAATGAAACTGTAACTCACCAACGACCCAATTATCCCCCTTACAAGCGAACCTGCAAATGGAAAGACACTTCTGGGGCTTGGTATTGTACCGGCCAAATAGGTGATGGGGCAACCACATTTTTCAGCCCTCTGGGTGACAGAGACACAACTTACTTTCAATTCCCACCAGGGATAAACGGGCCATTTGCTCAGGGCATCGGAGCTAAGAAGAGGCATTATTGGATCTGTGGACACACAGCATATAAATTTTTACCCGCGGGGTGGTCGGGAATTTGTTACATAGGGATTATCAGACCATTGTTTTTCCTTTTACCAGAAACAGGCGGACCTCGGTTAGGCATAAAGGTATATGATAACCTCGGGGACAGAAGGGTTGCCCGTAAGACGCGATCCATTAAGGTAGATTTGGGTGGGATGCAAAAATGGGGAAATGAGTGGCCTCCTGAACAAATAATTCAACATTATGGGCCTGCAACCTGGAATCCTAATGAACTAATATCGGGGGTGAGAGAACCAATTTACAACCTAAAAGTGGCTCTAGAAATTATTACCAACAAAACCGCTGATGCAATAGATCTTTTAACTCTCCAGTCCCAACAGATGCGCACGGCAATCCTTCAGCACCGCATGGTTTTAGACTATCTGTTAGCTGAAGAGGGAGGGGTGTGTGGGAAATTAAATATTTCCAACTGTTGTTTAGAAATAGATGATGTAGGCAAGGTAGTTCTCCAGTTAACCAAAGATATTAGAAAAATAGCCCACGTCCCCGTCCAAACCTGGAACGGCTGGAGTGGCAATTTGTGGTCCTGGTTACCAGAGGCACCATGGGTGAAACAGTTCATATTGTATTTGTTAGGTGCAGTTGCTGCTTTAATGTTTTTTACCTTGTATAATTCCTTGCTTTGTTCAATTAATCCGACATGTTGTGTCAAATATGCAATTTGTTCCTACCACCTCACCCGACGGCATAAAGAAAATCCGTGCCATCCATCGGCCACAGCCAACCACGGTACCCATCATTTAAACCCATTCCCAGTCTACCCTGAAGGAGGAAATTGCATATTGACATCCATACCACATTTGTCAACTGTTATACCTGTTGTAACAATCACTTACCTTCGTTAACTCAATTTTGATGTCTATTCTGTGAAGTTAAATGTTGCTAAAATTGTTAAAGCATGAACTTGCATTGGGCAACACCTCTGTTTAATCACTGTTAAGCACCTTTTACCCGAACCTATATCCTTCCTTTTACTCTTCCCGCGACGTGTTCTACACTTTCTATACTTCCTTCTGATCTCTATCTCATATCACCACTGTGAACAAAGGCTATGAAGACTTCAGGAAGGAGACATACCAATCAATGTTTAAGTCACGGGGTGGTGTGGCGGACTGATGAATGAATTTTTTGCCTTAAACATTTCTTGGTGCATGGGGTGCAGGCAGGCCACAACGACTGGGCTGCTGCGACCCCTGAAAAGGTCTCCCTGCGACCACCCGGGACACACCGAGCCTGCACTGAACGAGACCACAATCGGGCAGAGACTTTGGGATCTGGACTGTAAATTATTGACCGTTTTTAGAACAACTTCTATAAAACCTGCTTGGCATGAGTGGCTAAATTTGCTGAAGCCTTAGGCCGCACTCCCTAGTACAGTGAGAAAGGGCCCAGAGCTGCTGCAGGCGGGAATGATAAGGGCGTTACCAGCAATTTGCATTCCTGTGCACTGCTGAAACAGTGCTAATTGCTGAAGTTATCACCTTCTTTGTCAGGACCTTGAGAGCTAATGGCTGGACCTAAGAATGGAGACACACCTGTCAGCAGAAACGGCAAGAGTAAACGGCCTACCTAGGGACAGTGATGAGACCCAATAAGGAGCAGGAGACCCCAGACCCAAATATTACTATTGGTCTGAACTACCACGTGAGGGGTGGGAAAACTTAATTTGAAAAAGCTATAATTGCCGAGGGATTTCTTTGTTCGCGCCCCCCCCATCTCGCTTCCTCTCTCGGCCCTCGCTCCTCATCCCTCGTCGGAGGCCCCCCCAGCTTGAGCTGTGATTCGAGCGGAGTCAGCGGAACATCATCGGCCTCGGAGTGGTGGTAGCTAGCTTCCTCTCTCCTTTTCCAACTTTTCTTTATCTTTTCCCCTTACCCTTGTTCCCTTTTCCCCTTTGCCTCCCCTTCGCCTACCCCCCCCCCACACGCCTTTTCTCCCCAATTCGTGGAAAATAGAGGTAAAAGGTTGTACGATATTTGACCGGTTTTAGCGTCTTAATCTCGTCCTTGGGATCGTAACGAAACCCTCCCGATATTGGATCGGGACAGTCCACAGCTAGTTCTCCAAGGAAAGCAGGTGGGAATTGGTGCTTAGGAGCTGTAACATTCAGCTACAGACTCGAATGGGAAAAGGTTAGATTTTTAACAGGAGTGGTGGAAGTCCCCAATGGCTGATGAGAGAAAATGTAGGGTTGGGGAGGTGAGGTGGAAGGTTGTCCATGCATGTCTCCTATCAAAAATGTTGCTTTTCCTACTCATCCAGACTTCATTAGGAAACACTGTGGGCCAGTATGAATTGGAGAGTGTGGATATCACTTATTCTGGAAGCTGAAAAATAAATAAAACTTAAAAAGTAGATTTTTTTTTTTTTAGGTGCTCACTGAAATTTTCCTCTTGTAAATACACTCCAGGAACCTCTCCAATTAGCCACACAAGATTTGAAGAACTGAAAGAAATTATGGACAGTGACATGGAATGTTAGGGCTTTTTACATTTTAAGGACCTCTCTGGTGTATTTGGTGCTGAGTCCATGAACCTCAGATACTGAGAGGAGACTGAACAAAGCCCTCAAGAAGTTAAAGTCAGAAGAAAACATCCAAGTTTCTTGGAGGACAAAGACCTCAGCTCTGTTGGAGGCTTTCAGCCTTGGCAGTCCCCTAGGCTGTCTTCACCACAGACTGTCCTGTGCTGTGCTGCACCTGTGCCGCTTTCCCTGCAGCCTCTAGACACCCAACCTGCTTCCTCATCTTGCTCTCACGTTGTGCTCTCCCCACCTTTACTGATGTCTCTCTGCTCTCTCTTGCTTTTTCGTGAAACACAAAGCCAGGGGCTGATCACAGACCCTCTCTGTAGCACCTGTAGCACTGCAGCACTACTCTTCAAGTGACATTTCCTTTTCCTGTTACATCTGAACCCTACAAGCTACAGTTTGTGTCTGTTTCCCCTTCTCATGCTGTTTCCCACTACCAAGAGAAGCTCATCCCTGAAACCACCCTTTAAGCAGTCATAGGCTTCTAATCTACTGCTCTTCACCTCCGCTTCAGTAGGATGAAGGAGCCCAAGGCCCTGAACCTCTCCTCACAAATGCGGTTATTCCCCTCTAGGTGCAGGACTCGACACCTCTGTGCAAACCTCCATGAGGTATCTGTTGTCTGAATCCCCCAAGTTTCTCAAGGTGCTTCTGGACTGAAGCTCCTCTCTGTCAAAAACAGAAGCGAGCAAAATGAGACCAAACAAAGCAGTGCCACTGGGGAAAGGGTAAGCAGGGGTGGGCTGATTGTATAGCAGGGGATCAGGATGGTAAGAGAGACAAACTTGGAGGGGGTGGGAAGGAAATTGAAAGTGAAGCAAAGGATTGATCAGGGCTCTTTGGGGAATCCTGCCAAAAAGCCCTGTATCGGAACACATCTGACTGGAGGAGGACAATAAAGCTGATCTACTTCCACTGTCACAGGAAACCTTCATGCTTTCCCCAACATCAAAGAGCGAAAACCCAGAAGGGGAAGAATCACGGAACTCCTTCAGGGTGTAAGGGACCTCAGAAGGCCTCTAGCCCAATCTCCTTGCTCACAGCAGGGTCAGCTCTGGGGTCAGATGAGGTTGCTCTGGCCTTCATCCAGTCTGCTCTTGGAAACCTCCAAGGGAGGAAACTGCACAGCCTCTCTGAGCAACACACTCCAGTGCCTGACCATCCTCTTAGTGGAGAAGCTTTTCCTTATCTCTTGCATGAACATCTCTTCTTTCAACTTATGCCCAGTCTCTTCTCCTCTCGCCATGCACCATGGTGAAGGCCCTGGCTTCATTTTTTTGATGACCTCCTTGTAGCCACTGGAAGGCTGTTATGAGGTCCCTCCAAAGCCATCTCTTCTCCAGGTTGAACAAGCCCCGTTTCCTCACAGAGGAAGTGCTCCAGCTCCCTGATTATCCGGAGGACCCTCCACCAAACTCGTTCCCACTTATCAACCCCTTTCTTTTTCTGGGGACCCAAAGATGGATGCAGTACACATGGTCTAATGAATACTGACTTGAGGGGGGATCATCATGTCCCTCGACCTCCTGTCTGCACTTCTGGTCGTACTGAGCCAATGGCAGGTGGTAATGCAATGGTGAAATGAGGTTTCCACTAAGACAGCAAACCCTGCAATGCCCGAGGCCAGGGAGAAGTAGAGCTGAGCCATGCAGAAACGGCAGGAGAGGGATTTGCTGCCTGAACTGACTTTGCAGCACCTTGGGCCCTGTGACGGGGATGAACTGATCACCAGGAAGGGCAAGATGCCACTGAAGAAGTCCCTGGGCCTGGACAGCCTGCGATCCAGCCACCCTGTAGACATCATTAGCACAGTCCCTGTTCATATCATCTGAGGGTGAGAAGAAGTTTGAGAGGAGGAAAGCTAGAAGTGTTTGAGAGTGCAGAGACTAGAGGAGAGACCCTGGTGTGATGTGCCTCGCATTTATGCAGCCACCCTGTGGACATCATTAGCACAGTCCCTGTTCATATCATCTGGGGGTGAGAAGAAGTTTGAGAGGAGGAAAGCTAGAAGTGTTTGAGAGTGCAGAGACTAGAGCAGAGACCCTGGTGTGATGTGCCTCGCATTTATGCAGCACACTTGGATGTAGATGGGATAGACTTTGCCTCAAGGCAGCTGTGGGATTCAGATGTTTGAGCACAGGTAGGGAACCCAAGATGCCCTGGGCCCTTGCCCAGGAACCTCTCCAAAAGAGCATGCTTTTCCTGTAGGTCCCCTGATGTATCTGCTAGAGACATGTGGTTGTGCTGGACACCCCAGGCATCAGACATGGCCCTACCTATGTCCTATCTTTATGTCACTGAATCAAGTGTCTGCACTGAATTACATTAGCTGTCTGCACTGTACAGATCTGCCTGTGTCTCAGCATCATAGTGAGTGGAGCTCTAGTTGTAGTAGTAGGCATCTGGTGTCATTGGAGATGGCCAAGGAAATTCCTCACCTAGCCCCCACCTGATGCTCTAGAAGGATGCAGGTTCCTCCTCCAGAGCAAGCAGACATGCCAGAGCAGGGCACATGCCCTGGACCACCTCTGTCTCTTCAAATGTCACCAAGGGTTCGCATGTGAGCCACTGAGTGCCACCCTCCACCTCCAGTGATTATAATGGTAGGATCTTGTGTGCAGACATCTGTGCTGTGCACACTTCAGCTTGGGCAAGGGGAATCCCACCTCGTGTGTGTTTGTGGAGTTCACAGGAATTTGCCGAATCCCACTGCAGACCAGGGGTTTTTCACCTGCCATGAACTGCCCAGATTGACTCATTGGAAACAATACCTGAACCCTGTGTAAATTAACTCCCTTCTTGTCCCTGTCTACGTGTCCTACCTAGCTAAGAGATGGGAACAGGGACTTCCAGAGAGGGACATTTCCACCTCTTGTAGATAACCCTCCTCTGATGAGACAAATTACAAGCCTGGAATCAATGTCTCTTCAGTGTTTAGAGAGGGACCATCAGTGATTATTTTAGTCTACTTTAGTGAGCATTTCCCAGGAGGAGGGAGCACAAAGGACAAATAAAATCACACCTTTGGCTGGCCACTGATCCCAAGTGGGTCCAGGCTAAGGAACCAGGAGGAGCTCATGGCAGCCTGGCAGCACTGAGACAGCTGTGTGCAGGAGCAGCTCCTCTGTACAGAGCAGCAGGGCTGCTGACATAAGATGAGACAAGAGAGAGAAGTGCAAGGCAGTGTGGAGTGGGAGGACAGAGGAGAGCTCACTGTGGAAGAAACCTTCACAGCCCTTGACACAGTAAGTCTCTGGCTGCAGGGCAATGCTACGGAGGTTCCTGGAGGGGTCTTCTAAACCTATCCCATCCCATGACTGTCTTTTTAAGGATCCCACTCAGAGGAGGATGAGATGCTTCAGAACAGGGATTCCCAGCCACACCGTCACAGGGACAGGGCAGCCTGTTACCTTTCTCCCAGGGATGGCTGCAGGGGTGTGAAGCTGGGCTGTGCACATGGGTCTGCATGGGCTGTAATTCAGAGCAGTGTCCCTGCGCCCCAGGGTGCTGTGTGCCTGGGGCAGTGACTCTGCTGCCTGCAAGGGTCAGCACTCAGCCTGCCCAGCAAACTTCCCACTGTGCTGTGGGGAGAAGCACTGGATGGGAGGAGTGCCCCTCCTCAGGGCAGGTTCATTCTCCTGTCGAGAGGGTGCTGCCTGGTTCAGGGCTGCTCACAGCTCCAGCTTATGCACAGGACATTTCTGAGGAGTCTTTTTAGAGGAAAGTGAAGAAAAGGCTACTTGAAAGGGAAGGAGCTTTCCTTCTGCTGTCTGCACTTTCAGTTTCCAGATTTTGGCAGGGAGGAGAAAGGAAAGAGTTTTCTGCTTTGGCAAGGAACTGGGACTCCCAAACCTTCCCTCTCAGGGATGAGCAGGTCTGAGAAACCTCAGTAAGCTGCTCCACTCCCACCTCTGCCTACAGACAGCACCAGCATCACCTTCTCTGGGCTCGTCAGGGTTTGTGTCACCTGCTCCTTAGGACCTGCAAACACAGAGATGCCCCTGGCTAGTGCCCTGTCTGGGGGGGGTGGGGGGGTTCTGTAGGGCAGAACTGAGCACACAGAGGGTGTGTGTGGGGGGGGGGTCTGTGAGCAGTGACGAGGAGAAGATGCTGGGAGAGAGAAAGAGCTCTCAGCAAGGACAGTGCTGGGCAGCAGAGATGGGCAGGGAATGAGAGGGAACTGCTAACAGAATCATGATGGGAGGATGGATTTGGGCAAGTCATGGTCAGTCCCTCCAATGCAGACTCTTCCTCTGAGCAAAATCCCCATGTCTCCTCTCCCACCCAGCAGAGCCTCTGCCCTGACAGCCATGGAGCCCAGAGCATGCGCTGCCTCCTCTGCAGCCAGACCTCCAGCAGAGGACAGGGGCATCTTTCCTGCCACGGGCCCATTTTGTGCTGCCCATTTTGTGCTGCCCAACAAAGGGGCTGAGAGCAATTGCCCTGCAATATTGCCATCTGCCAGGTGACATGCCCAGCTGGGTAAGGTGAAGGCTTTGCTGAGTGCCCCTCTGTCTGTCTCTCCTTGCCTCCCTTTCAGCAGGATCATGGTGTTGCTCCTTGTTTCCCCTCCTCTCCATGCTGCTCCTGTTTTTTCTCTCAGGCTCCCTGGGGTTGGGGGGTTTTCAGCTGCAGTTCAGACACCGAGGCTGCAGGTTGTGCAAGAGAGGGGTCTGCATGGGAGTGCTGTTGCCCCAGCCCACTTTTGACCAGTGTGGCTCCTAGAATTGCAGTCCATGAGGTTGGGAATTGAGCTGACTGTCCCTTAAGGAGAGCCCATCTTCAGTCCTATCAGGCCTTTGACTGTTTCCCTGTGGTGTGCTGCCAGGCTGCAAGCTGCCCTCCAGCAAGGCACAGATGTCTCATAGCATCTCTCTGACACCTGAGACACCGTGAAGAAGCTGCAGAGATGTGAAGAGCATGGAAATGGTGGTGGGAGGCTGTAAATGGGCAGCTGAAAAGAGTCCTGTGTATCCTTAGCTAGAAGGGGAGGGTGGAGACCTCCCTCTGGTGCCTGGAGAAAGGGAGAGAAATTTGGAGATTTGCACTTTGAAAGTGGACTCCTCTGCTCTCAGCAGTGGCTGCTTTCTTTTTAGGGCAACATATGAGAGTGATCATCCTCCAGCTCAAAGTGGTGTGAGTACAGGACAGCTGGGAACAAGGCTGATAGACAGACAAGCTGTCCTCACTCTACCAAGTGGCAGTGAATCTTTTTTTTCCCAAGACTCGCAATAGAGATGCTGAGAATTTCTGCCTTTGAGGAACACTCCCCAGAGGCGACAAGGACATCTAAAAGAAAATAAACATTATTAAACAATCTGTAAAACTCTGTTCCTCAGCTCTCCTTCTTTAGAGCAGGTAGTGAAAACATTGAAAAGCCCTTCCACGAGATGAATAGATTTTATTTGACAGAAATTATGAGTGCCAGAGCTGTTGACCCCTGTTTCCCTGTTCCCACTACTGTACAGCAGGACTGACTCCTCTGCAGCTCAAGGGCAGAGGCTTCTGCTCCTCACAGCACACTCAGCCAGCACAGAGCAGAGCTCAAGGAAGGTACCTGCCCAGAGATCCTCCCAAAAAAGAGAGAGGCAATCTGGTGTTTTCAAAGAGAAATATTACTTTTTTTCCTTGGGGCGTCTCTCCTACCTTGTCAATGTCTTTCCCTCCTTAGACAGTCCCCAAAGCCCAGTGGGACCAAATGGCCAACAGCAGCTCCTTCAATGAGTTCCTGCTCCTGGCGTTTGCAGACACATGGGAGCTGCAGCTGTTGCACTTCTCACTCTTCCTGGGCATCTACCTGGCTGCCCTCCTGGGCAACGGCCTCATCATCACAGCTGTAGCCTGCGACCACCACCTCCACACCCCCATGTACTTCTTCCTCCTCAACCTCTCTCTCCTCGACCTTGGCTCCATCTCCACCACTGTCCCCAAATCCATGGCCAATTCTCTGAGGGACACCAGGGCCATTTCCTACTCAGGATGTGCTACCCAGGTCTTTTTCCTGTTTTTCTTATGTTCAGCAGAGTATTCTCTCCTCACAGTCATGGCCTATGACCGCTTTGTGGCCATCTGCAGACCCCTGCACTACGGGACCATCATGGACAGCAGAGCTTGTGTCAAAATGGCAGCAGCTGCCTGGGCCAGTGGTTTTCTCAATGCTGTCCTGCAGACTGCTAATACATTTTCCATACCACTCTGCCAAGGCAACACAGTGGACCAGTTCTTCTGTGAAATCCCCCAGATCCTCAAGCTCTCCTGCTCAGATGCCTACCTCAGGGAATATGGACTTCTTGTGGTTAGTCTTTGTTTAGGCTTTGGGTGTTTCATTTTCATTGTGGTGTCCTACGTGCAGATCTTTGCATCTGTGCTGAGGATCCCCTCTGAGCAGGGCCGGCACAAAGCCTTTTCCATGTGCCTCCCGCACCTGGCCGTGGTCTCCCTGTGTGTCAGCACTGTCATGTTTGCCTACCTGAAGCCCCCCTCCATCTCCTCCCCATCTCTGGATCTGGTGGTGGCTATTCTGTATGTGGTGGTGCCTCCAGCAGTGAACCCCCTCATCTACAGCATGAGGAACAAGGAGCTCAAGGAAGCACTGAGAAAACTGGTTCAACTGGTACTAGTTCAGCAGCAAAAAGCTGTTCATCCCTCTTTGTAAGTGACTAGAATTCATCTCAGACAACTCTTGTGCTTTGGGCATTGTATCTGTGATAATCATGCTTGTACAGAAGTGTTTAAATTCATCCCACTTCTCCAGAGGCAGAAACCAAGCCTTTCTGACCCAGAGGCCTTCTGTGAATGTGTCTGTCACTGTGTCAGAGCTGGCCTGTCTCTTATAAAAGGTTATTTCTAATAAAAGGGGATTTCCTCAGTGCTGTGCTTGAAAGTTGATTCCTTCTTCCAAAGCTGGAGCCAAGAATTTACTCAAGGGCTTTCACCCTGGAAAGACTGTTGCTTTCCGGAGGCTCTCCATGGGCTAAAGGCGATGAGCTCATGGGGTGCTGTGTTAGGGAATGAGGGCTGGATTCAGCTCTCACTTGTGGGTGCCCAGTGCTCCTGGAGGTGCTGAGTGGTCAAGCGGTGTCTGCCTGGGACTGTCTGCCCTGTGACAGGGCTGGTGACAGATGCCCACAGTGGGGACCCTGCAGGCAGAGGGAAGGGAGCCTGGAGAGGGGTTCATGTCACCTTCAATGGGCTGCATCTCGGGACACACCTGCACACAGCCTGAGCCTTTTGAAATGTCCTGTGATTGCTCAGAGCATCATCCACACCACAGACCCCTTGGTAGGGGGTTGTCAGGTGCAATGATGCCCGTCCAGCTGGGTCTGCTTCTCACCCCAACCACCACGGCCAGTGCAGAGTCACCCCGTGGCCCTGGGGCACCACAGCCCGCTCGCTCTGCAGAGCAGCACCGCCAGCTCGGGGCCCTGCGGGGAGCACAGGGGAGGCTCCAGGAGTGGCCAGGCAGGCCAGCACTGATGCCCTCCCTGGGTGAGGACACACACGTTTGTGGGGCAGAGGCAGGTCTCGTGGAGGGGAAGCAAGACATGCCGGGCGCAGGAGAGTGGAGGCCATTTGCAGGCCTGGCTGCACACACCAGGTTTATGGGTGAGTTTTGCTGTGCGGCCAGCTCGTTCCTGCTGGGCTCAGTGCCTGTATGGAGGGGAAGAGCCAGGCCTAGGCAGCCTCTCTGCTGGCCCAGACCCCAGCAGGCCCTGGGCACGGCTGTGTGCTAACCCCTGCGTGGGGCATGGCCAGGGCTGGGCAAGGTGCAGAAACTGTGGAGGCTGCCAAAGCAGGAGGGCTGTGGGGGACGGGGCACCGAAGGCTGTCGCAGGGACTGTGCCAGGGGGATGTTGGCCTGGCCCACCAGCTCTTGTTCTTGCTCCAGCAGAGGCCAAGGACCAAGAGGTCCCTCAGGCAAAGCTGTGCTCCTTGGGGAGCTGCCCTGAGCACCACAACAGGCAGAGCACGCTCCTTGTATGTCCCTGTCCTGCTGGGAGGGTGGCACGGGCACAACCCCTCGCTGCAGCCCCCACTGGCCCCTGCCGATCTGCCCCTGCCAACCTGCCACCACCCCCGTGCTGCCTCGTCCTCTGTCCCTGTTCTCCACACTGCAGGGACCAGTGATGCAGCAGGAGCTGGCACAGCCCCACAGCCGCTGCCCGGCCCCTGGCCCTCCCCTCCTGCCTGCCAAACATCACATCCATCTTCAAGAAGGACAGGACAGAGGATCTGGGGAGTGATGGGCTGGTCAGCATTGCCTCAGTCCCTGGGAAGCAAATCTTCCTGGAGCTAGTTCCAGCCACATGAAGGGGTCGGGAACAGCCAGCACGAAGTCATCGAGGGCAAATTGTGCGTGACCAATCTGGTTGCCTTCTGTGATGGGATGACTGGCTGTGTGGACAAGGGGGGTGCAGTGCATGCACTCTTTGAATGTAGGAAGGCCTTTGACATGGTCTTCCATAACTTCTTTGTAGCCAAACTGGGGAGAGGTGGGATGGAGGAGTAAGCAATGGAGGGTGTGGGAAATGAGCTGGAGGCCGCCTGGCTCAAAGGGTGGAGAACAGTGGTACAAAGCCCGGGGGGTCTTGAAAGACTTGGGGATTTGGCTGACAGAAACTGCATGACATTGTACAAGGAGAAATGGCAGGTGCTGTATCGGGGGGCAGAACAGCCTGTGCATCAGGACAGGCTGGGACTTGAGTGGTAGAGGAGTGACCCTGAGGAGAAGGACCTGGACGTTGCAAGAGATGCCACATGAGCCAGTGCTGCGTGCTCACCATAAATCAGGCCAGCTGCATACGGGGCTGCATTAGGGAGTGAGTGGCCACCCAGACAAGGTGAATTATTATCCCCCTCGTCTCAGCACTGGTGTGGCCACATCTAGAACAGGGTGTCCCAGTGTGGGCTGCCCTGTGCTGGAGGAATGGGGAGGAACTGGAGAGGGTCCAGAGGAGGTCTGCCAAGATGAGGTTAGGGGTCTAAAGGACAAGGCCTTTATGGAGAGGCTGAAGGACCAGGGCTGCTTTAGCCTGGTGGAGGGGAGGCTGAGGGCAGTAGAGTCACTGCTTGTCACTGTTTGAAGAATTGTTTCAGAGATGATGGAGCTTTTCTTGGTAGTGGGAAACAGCATGAGAAGGGGAAAGAGCCACAACCTGCAGCTTGTGGGGTTCAGCTGTGACATTAGGAAATGTCACTTGTAGGGCAGTGCTGTGGTGCCAGAGGTCACCCGGGGGGAGCCTGTGATCATCCGCTGGCTTTGTGTTTCAAGGAAAAGCAAGTGAGGACAGAGAGACATCAGGAGAGGTGGAGATATCCTGGGGTGAAAGGAAGGTGGTGAAGCAGGTTGGGTATCTCCCGTCTCCAGGAAAACAGGCGCAGGCGTGGGACAGCGTAGGACAGGCTGTGGTGGAGACAGCCCAGGGCACTGCCAGGGCTCAAAGCTCCCAACAGAACTGAGGTCGTTGTCCTCTTGTCTATGGCTGGCATCTCTGCCAGCAAGGCCTCTGAGAAGATGCCCTTTCCTTAACGGAGTGTATTTACAAGAGCAAGGTTTCAGTGAGCACCTGTAAAACAAAGCTGTCTGCTTTTTAAGCTTTCTTCATTCTTCATGTTGCAGAATAAGTGATGTCCACCCTCTCCAACTGATATTGATCCAGAGTGTCTCCTAATGAGGTCTGGACATGGAGGAAAAGCAGCAGTTCTGATAAGAGACCTGCATGGACAACCTTCCTCCCAGCTCCCCAACCCTGCCATTTCCCCCTTCAGCCACTGGGGACTTGCAGCACTCTTGCTAAAATCTAACGCTTTTCCACTCAAGGCTGTAGCTGAATGTTACAGGTCCTCTGCACCAATTCCCACCTGCTTGCCTTAGACAACTAGCTGCAGACACAGGAGGATTTTTCTTAACTGCAAACAAAGAAAAATAAAATATGATCAAGTTTAATAAAAGGTCAAATACACTCCTACACTATACGTTAAGTCCAAGCTGCCTCCAGTCAGCTCCACTTTCCACAAGCAATAACCTTCCTTGAAATGTTTTCGGTAGGAGAGATACAGCTAGACAGAAATACAGCTAAAGAGCTGGGTAAAGAGAGAGTTGGATTCTTGAAAGAGGAGGCAAGCTTCAGACTCCCTGCAGCTCAGAGCAGAGCTAGAGAGCTGAGTATCTGAATGGATAAAGAGCAAGGGGAGGAGGAAACCTGGAGAACTATGGAAAGTGCATATGTCCAGAGAGTCTGATGCAAAGAGGACTTTAGAAATGATCCTTTTAATCAGGACATGGGGGAATATGTGAAAGATTCCTGAGATGCCATCCACAGCACAATAGAGCAGTAATGCAAGTTGTCAGGGACACATCAATTCTTTCCTCCAGAGATGTCCTCTTCCTCAAAAGTTCCACTATTTCATCATGGGAAAATATTGGCATTAAGATTAGTCAATCCTTTCAGCTGATGCAAGTGTGCTCATATTTTTTAAATCTTGAAAACAGTTCTTCATCTTTCCAGGCAGAGCTCAGATGTCCAACCACAAGCACCCAGTGGCACTTGGAGAGGCCCCAGTGCATCTGAGGCACCTGCCTGGACCTGGCAGCTCTTACAGGGGATCTGTGGGAGACCGGAGCCCCTCAGAGCTGCAGAGGGAGGCTGGGCAGAGGGGACCAGGACACGTGCAATGGCACCACATGTCCATGGCCCTGTGATGGCATCCCACCCCAGCTCTGAAAATCTCTTTCTTTCTGAAAACAAAAAGCAAAACAAAGAAAAACCACAAAATCCCTGTAAATGACCACTATATTAAAGAAAAGAAACCAAAGCAAAGAAGGACCATAAGAACACAAAGAAGGCTGAAACCTGGAAACTGCAACCAAACATTCCTTCGCTTTGGATCATTCTCTTAATTTCTTCCTCATTTTGTTTTGTATTGACTGTTTCTAGACCTTTCTGCTATAATCAAGCCTGCACCATTAAAACAGATATTTTTGTGCCTCGCACAGAGTCCAGTGCACCAACACCACCCCCAGCCCAGGGCTGCCCATGCCACTCCTCACTGCACAGAGTGAGTCACACTCTGAGGTGTCGCGCTCTCTTGACTGATAGAAGCAAGCAGGGTGACCAGCTTCAGTGAAATGCTGCATCTTTGGATGGCCAAATCTGCACAAACCTCAACACAGCTGTGTTAGAGTGATGTCTGAAAGGAGTCCCTAACCATCTAGCCACACTCCCGTTTCCTTCCCTGCACGGTAAATGAAGTGCTACTGCATTTGAGGTGGCAACAGGGAGGAGGCTGATCTCACCCAATGCCGGGCCATTTTAGTGCACATGTATTTCCGATACAAGTGTCTGCACTTCCTTTTCCAGTCAAGGGAGAGAAATAAGTTGTCTCACTGAGAGGTCTTGAGAGACTTCTCCTGGTGACCACCTAATGCTCCAGAAAGGTTCCTGTAGGTTCTGGATCACATTTCCCAGCTCCACATGGGAACACAGGCACCCCAGGGCATCTCAGGCAGCAATAGCCTCTATGTGTGGGCAGATGAACAAAGGCCTGAACACTGACTTTTAGTCATAGGGTGAAACCTATTCAAAAGATAACTCTATGCAAGAACTGAAAAAAATCCTCATCTCCACAACTTTTATCAATTGGAATGGATTTTTTATTTCTTTTTATATTGCATATATTTATTATATACATATACAAATATATATATATATACACACTTACAGTTATTCATTCCCGATATATCTCCTACCAGCACTCGGCCTGGAGAAACTTTGTTCTGAGGAACTGCCATATTCAAACACACACATTTCCTATCTCTTCTTCTGCCCCTCTGTCCTTTCTTCTGCGTCTGCAGAGGATGGGGAGAGGCAGGCAAAGGGGACATGGCTGCAGTGTTGATTGTGAGGTCACTTCCACTGCAGCTGCCTGATTGGCCCTCAGCAGATGAGCTGGCCAGCAGGCATTGTGATGTCACCCAGCACCTCAGAGAGCCCACCCAGCAGCAGTGACACCCCTGGGGAGGGGAGGGGGTGACACAGGTGACAGGGACCCGTCTGGGTGCTGATTGTGAGGGCACCTCTGCTGCAGCCACCCCAGCAGCCCGCGGCCGGCAGGCAGGCAGGCACGGCTCACGGCCACCCTGCTCAGGACTCGCCCCTCTGCAGCGGACCTGCCACTGAGCAGCGCACAGCTCCTCGCCTAGGTCTCCTCCGAGCCCAGGGTGCTGCCCCTGCAGCCCAGGGACAGCACAGGCAGGATCTGGAAGGTTCAGCTCAGTGGCAGCTCGGTGTGCCCAAAGTTTTGCATGATGTATTGTTACCAGCCACGGGGGTTTTATAGTGTGATACCAAGAAGATGTCACACTGCATGCTCTAATGTACAGTTTGATGATGGGTGGGTGAGTTGAATTGTGCAAGGCCTGCTGGGACAGCCCTGCACCACTCCAGAAGGAACTGACCCTCACTTGTTTTTTTCCACACCTCACTGCCAAGAGGGCACCTTTGTCCAAATTAGCTTCAGATCCACACTTGGAATGTCGTCTCAGAGGGGGTTCACCTCTAAAGAAGCGTCCAGGAGTGAGCTAATAGCCACGCTGTGCCTGGGCTGATCAGGCTCCCAGAGGCCGAGAGGATGAAGGAGCCAGGTGAGTACACAGTGCTGCAAGGATGAATTACCCCAGATAAGGGTTGAGACCCTCTGTCAGCTGTAAGAGAAGCCTGTACGAGCAAGAGTGGATGGACCTCCCAGTGGTGGTTGTCCATAACAAGGGGAGACAAATCCCAGCTGAAGAGCCCCTGTGGCATGGGAGCAAGCCAACAGGAGAAAACCCTCCCTGCTCTCCTCTGGATGAACACAGGGCACGGGCTTAACAGTCATGGGTGGGATTCAGCTCTCCTGAGGGCAAAACGAACATGTCTGAGCTTCAGGAAAGAAAGACTGGAGAGGATGGAACCATCTACTTCAAGGTGCAAACCACACAGGTAGAAAAATCACACCCCAGGTGCTGAGACACAAGTCACCTCACAGACTGCTTGCTCCTTGCCCATCACTTGCAGAGACAGAAGTGACCTCACCATCACCTTCGTGGCCATGTGCCTCAGACTGGCCTTTGAGCTTTGGAGCCCATCAACCCCTCAGAAACCAGTACTCTCATCATCATCTTCCAACCCTATATGCCTGCTGCTGGCAGGTCACCTTCTCAGAGGGACATGACCCAGCTATGTGCCAGCTGCTATCCAGTCAGGTACTCAGGCAGAAGTGACCTCACAACCACAATCCAACCCATGTGCCTGCTGCTGGGCTATCAGGCACTCTGACAGAAGTGACCTCACAGACAGTTTCCAGCTCCTGTGCTTGCTCCTGGCCCATCACCTGCAGAGATAGAAGTGACCTCACAGTCCCCTACATGGTCATGTGCCTCCTAAGGGCTTACAAGCTTCTGAGAGACAATCTTCTCCTAAAATACAGCCATGATACAACAGCTATTTGCACTGCCACTCAGAAGGACCTCAGCAGGCTGGAGAAATGGGCACAGAGGAACCTCATGAAGCTCCACAAAGGGAAATGCAACGTCTTGCACGTGAGAAAGAGTAACCCAGGACAGACTGGGTGCTGACCATCTGGAAAGCAGCTTTGCAGAGAAGGACCTGGGGGTGCTGGTACACAACATGAAGCAGCATGAGGCAGCAACATGTCCTCGTGGCAAAGAAAGCCAATGGCTTCCTGGGCTGCCCTGGGAAGAGTGTTGCCAGCAGGGCGAGGGCTCTGTGCCTGCAGGCTCTGCGTCAGCAGGCTCTGTGCCTGCTGTCTAATCAGGTCCTCAGGCACAAGTGACCTCAGAAGCACATCTGCCTGCTGTGAGCCTGCTGCTTGCCTATCACATTCTCCAGCACAAGTGACCTCACAAACAATTACCTTCAGCATGAGCCAAAGCCTGACCTGTCAGCTGTTCAGACAGAAGTCACCTCACAATCATCTGTCAAGCCCAGGTGCCTGCTGCAGGCCCTTCTGCTTCTCTGATGGACATGACCCAGCTATTTGCCTGCTGCTATCCAGTCAGGTACTACAGCAGGGGTGACTTCACAGTCAACATCCAAGCCATGTGCCTCCTGATGGCCTATCAAGAGCTGACACTGCAGTGACCTCACAGTCACCAGTCACCTTCACTGCCATGTACTTGGTACTGGCCTATCAGCTGCTCCATTATACGGGACTGCACAATGAACATCCAAGCTGTGCACTTGCTGCTGGCCTCTAAGCTGCACAGACAGAGGTGACCTCACCGGCACTTCCACACCCCGGTGCCTGCTGCTGGACCATCATCTTCAGAGACAGAAGTGACAGCACTGTCATCTTCACAGCCACAGACCTCCTAGTAGCTTAGGAACTTCCAAGACACAATTCACCTCATCATAACTTTGCCACCCATCAGGCTCTTAGTGGCCCATCAGCTGATCAGGTACAAAGAACCTCACAAACAGCATCCAAGCCCACGCACCAGCTGCTGGCCTTTCAGCTTCCTGATGGACATGATCCAGCTATGTGCCTGCTGCTATCCAGTCAGGTACTTGGGCAGAAGGGACCCCACAATCAACATCCAAGTCATGTGCCTTCTGCTGGCCAATCACCTGCGGAGACAGGAGTGACCACAAAACCTACATCCTAGCCCTGTGCCTGTTGGTGGCCTATCAGGTACTCAGGCAGACAGGACC
Source organism: Dromaius novaehollandiae (assembly GCF_036370855.1). Classification (NCBI taxonomy): domain Eukaryota; kingdom Metazoa; phylum Chordata; class Aves; order Casuariiformes; family Dromaiidae; genus Dromaius; species Dromaius novaehollandiae. The sequence continues at coordinate 2,915,423 of NC_088128.1, read as the reverse complement.
TCACACCCACTGACCCCACACAGGAGTCAAGTGCTGCCTATCAGCTTCGCACATACTTGCATTTCTATATTGCTGTAGAGATCTGCAGGTGTCAATCCCTTCTCTGGGCACACTCACCAGACCCAGAACCTCACCACCAACAGCTGCTGGTCTGGCAGTTACTCAGATTGAAGTGAGCTCACACGTGCATGTCCCCACCAGGTGCCTGCTGATGGCCTGTGGCTTTAGAGACACAAGTTTCCTCAGAATACCGTCCCCAGCCACCAACATGCTGCTGCTCTACCAGGTCCTCTGCCAAGGAGACCTCACTATCAACTTCCACACCCGTCTGCCTGCTGCTGGCCTATCAGGCACGCAGGCACAAGTGACCTCACAAGCAAATGCCCAAGCCATTAGCCAAGTGTGATCCTTGAAGAAGAGAAGTGACCCTACAGCGACTTTCCCAGCAATATGGGAAATTACAGTCTGAGCAATACAATCTGTCAGGCACTGACACAGAGCTGAGCTCACAAACATCTCTCCACCACGTGTCTGCTGCTGGCCTCCCTGCTGCTCTGCAGGAAAAGACCTCAAAGTCCATTCCCAGCAAGGGGCCTGCTGCTGGCCTATCACATACCGAGACACAGCTGACCTCACCAGCACATTCCCCACTTCACAGCCTGCTGCTGGCCTATCGGCTTCTCACCCAGAAGGCACCTCACAGGCACCTTTACAGCCAGGCACCTGCTGCAGCCCCAGAGGCTGCTGGGACAGGAGGGACCTCCGAGTCAGTTCCCAGCCAGGGGCCAGCTGCTGGCCTGCCAGCTGCTCTGTCTGCAGTGACCTCACAAGGGACTTCCCAGGCAGGGGCCTGCTGCTGGCCTATCAGGGACTCACAAGGAGATGACCTCACAGTCCCCTTCACAGCCATGTGCCTGTCACTGGCCTATGAGCCTCTGAGACAGAAGCTACCTCACGATAACTTCCCCAGCCATGAGCCAAATCCTGTTTATCAGCTGCTCAGGCAGAGTGACCTCAAAAGCACAGATCCCAGCCAGGGACCTGCTGCTGCCCTACCAACTGCTCAGGCAGAAGTGTCCTCACAGCCACCTTTCCAGCCACAGCTCTGCCGTTATCCAAGCAGTTCATCAGTCACAAGTGACCTCACGGTCAACATCCAAGCCTTGGTCCTGCAGCTGGCCTATCCGCTACTCCAGCAGAAGTGACCTCATCATCAGTAGCTGAGCCATGTGCCTCCTGCTGGCCTGTCAGCTACTGACAAAGAAGTGATGTGACAACGGTGATCTTGTGGCATCGCTCTTGCAGACATTCGTGACCTCCCTGCCCACACCCCAGGCACACAGCTGTTGCCCCTGCAGCTCCCCCTGCCCTCCCCAAGGCTCAGCCAGCTACTCAACAGCCTCCCTGAGTCACATCGTGACAGCACAGATTCACATCATCCCCTCACCATGCTCACAGGGCAGCCAAACACCCCTCAGGGACCAGGTACTACACCAAAAAATCAGCACCTCCACCTGGCCTATCGCGTATTGGTTCAATGGTTACCTCACAGTCCAGTTCAAAGCCACATGGCTGGAGCTGCCTTAAAAGTGTCTGAGTCACAAATGACCTCACAAGCACAAACGGTAGCAATATGCCATCTGCCTGGTTATCCGGTAACGAGGTACAAGTGACCTCACTATCAGCCTTGAAGCCGTTGGCTAGCTGCTCACCTGTAACACACTCAGGAAAATGTGACCTCACAAGCACAGGGAGCAGCTGTGTCCCTGCTGCTGTCCTCTGAGGTACTCAGGAAGAAGTGACCTTACCGTTTGCCCCAAAGCCATGGTCCTACTGTTGGCCTGTTACGTCCTGAGGCAGAAGGGAGCTCAGAAGCACAACACCGCAGTGTCCCTGCGGCCTGCCTCTCGGGCAGCATTGAGACACGAGGGACCTCACCAGCATCACCAAAGCTATGTGCGTGCTGTTGGCCTACCAGGTTCAGAGGCACAACTGACCTCACAAGCACAAACGGCATCGACGTGCCTGCTGCTGGCCTAGCTGGTACCGAGTCACAAGTGACCGGAAAAGTGCAGACCTTCACAGAGGAGAAGCTCACCTGGGCCACTCGCATGGCCCTTGAGTACACTGTTATCACTCCGTACAGAACAGTCTTCTGCAAACGGCTTTCATCTCCTGGCAGGATTCTCTCCAGGTCATGGCACAGCTCCACTCTGTCACCCTGGGCACAAATCACAAAAGTGAACGATTGGTCTTGCTTTTCCTTTATGACCATCAAGTCCAAGCTGTGAGCGTTTGCACCGGAGCACCTACACAATGACAGCAGGAGGCCACTGCCATTTCCAGTGCCGAGGTACAGAGATCAGCTGAGGGAGCAGCTGCACTGGAAAGGGTTCCTGACACTGTCACATCAACTCAGCACTGCACCAGCCATCACCCTGACGCCAGACCTCGGCTGTGGCAGCTAGTCTGCAAACACACTGTCTCTGCCCCACAGAGATGGCCCTTCTGCTAGATACAACCAAGTGCCAGCAAGAAGAGATGGAGGCAGGACCCTCGCTGCTTGCACACTCCCCAGGCACTGCTCTGCTAGCTGTCTTCCCTTGGCTCCTCAACCCACACACACAGGGAAGCTCTTGTGGTGACACCAGGAGGTGGCCAAGGCACTCCAAGCTCACGAGGCAGGTGCAAATGATGAGCACAAGACCAGGGCCAGAGCTGGCTCCTTGGGCAATGCTGCTCTCTTCAAAGGGACTGAGCACAAGGAGCTTTGGAGCTGGCACCTTCACAGCTGACCAAGGACAGAGGTCTCCAAGCCACCCATTGCCCCTAGATGCCTGACTTCTTGTGAGGTGGCATCTCCACTCTCTGCAAGGGTCTGGGCAGGCAAAAAGGGGAGAAGTGGCTCTGACTGCTTCGATTAACTCCCCATCTTCCTGATGGATCGGAATGGATGAGGGTCTGGAATGGGAAGATGCAATGAGGGTCCAGATTCAACAGAAAGCCATGATGACTTTCCCCAGAAGTCTCGGTACAATCTCAAAGACTCAAGAAAGCATCAGGAGCCAGATCCCAAAGGGGGACTCACTCCCAGGGAAAGCTGGACCTGGATTGCCCACTGTTATGTGGGGATGGAGCTGGCCCCACAGGAGTCTTAGAGCAGCCCCAGCCCCAGGACCTGGGAGTCCTGGCTGCCACATTGTCCCCCGAGCCAGGGGGGACCCTCAGGCAGGACTGCTGTGGCAACGCCCACCCTGTCCAGCCACCCCCACAGCACAAGTTCCACAGCCATTTTTGCAGTTAACAGTCTCTGTGCGACACCTTGGGAAGGAGCTCCCAAAGCCCTTACCCTTGGTGGAGAGCCACAGGAGCACTAGGAACAAGGAACTGTGGTCTGGGCTGATGATCTGGGTCCACCAGCCCTCCATCTCACTTGCCCTCAGCTGTCTTCTCTAGCCGGGGAGGAAGGATGCTCCTCCCGTCTCATCACCCAAATCTCTCCAACGTGTTCCTGTTCCTCTGCCTGTCAGTGAGTGACCACAACGTGGCCCTGCTGACTCCCATCCCCATGACTTGCTGTGGAGCAGCTCCTGAAATCAGTGGTGGGGAGTGCGTGAGCAGTGCCCAGCAGCTCCCAGGTCTCACAGGGAAGTGAGGACACTGCCGTGGCAGCACTGGGGAGACCAGCCTGTGATGTGGCACATCCCACTGTGACCTCAGCTCGTGTCATCTGGGGGCTCAGTAGGTCACCACCATGGAGATGGCAGAGCCAGGGAGAGAGCAGAGAGATTTCCCCTCATGTTCTGGAAAGCAGTCACCTCCCTTCACTTCCCAGTTATGTTCCAGAATTTCTGGTAAATCCTTTAAGAACATCTCCAGACAGTGCCAAAGGCTATGAGATATCTCAAATGGGGCACTGGAGATGTCACTTCTGTGCCCCTGCGCTGACAGCTGTCTGCCCTGGGCAGACCTGGGGCTTGGGGGTTGGTTTGGCAGTTGATGTTTTTCAGTCATGATCAAAGTCATGTGGGATGAAAGAGCACAGAGGGTGACCACAGGCTGAGATGCTTTGGGGTCCTCAAAGCTGGTTCCTCCTCTGGGTTGCCCTTTTTGTAGCAGTAGAATGTAGGACAATGTGGGAGAGGGTGCAGCCTTCCTCCTTGAGGCACCAAAGCAGACTCTTAGCTTTTCAAAGTCCTCAGCAAGGTTTCTTGGTCTGCGGTGCTTAATATAGAGATGAGAAGCCAGAAAAGAGCAAACATGCCCTTAATACACGTCATCCGGAGGCCTTTATCTAGGACTTGGGTCCTTGCCATGCCCCAAAGCCATGGGCCAGACCAGGTAATAAACCTGGGGAAGTTTCCCCATTTCCCATGAATTTTGCCCAGCTTTCCTTCTGGCTGAGCCTGCAGAAACCAATTCTCATTTTGGATTCCATTTGGTACTTGTGCTTTTCAGCATCACCTCGGGGCAATGCTTGTGCCCTGGGTACAGTCCCTGAGACCCTGGCTCTCCTGAGGGCACTCTACAGCCCTGGCACCCTGGATGTCCCACAGTTTGGACCCTGGGCTTCTCAGGACATGCCCACACGCTGCCGTGCTGCTGCCAGGCTCCAGTGCAGAGCCTGTAAGGCAGTGCAATGCCTCAAGACCTGCATTTTGGCTCGTTCAGAAGTTTGTGAGGTGACCAGCTCCCACCTCTGCAGCTGCTGGAGTTTGAGAACATCCCTACAACCAATCTTCCTGCTCTTCCTCGTCTCTGCACAGTCCCAGGGAGACTCTTGTAGAAGGGAGACTCCATCTCCCTTGAATACTCTCAGAGATGGGGCTTTCCAAGTCACTGCTAAAGGAAAGACTCGTCTACTTGTGTGGGTTGCTCATTCAGCCTGTGGCACCCCTCTGTGACGCTGTGAGCCCCGGTCCTGCACCCTGAGGTCTCTGCCCTTTCTCTGCCCCGTCTCCTGTGTGTTCACCCAAAGTCTTCTCTACACACCAGGGACATGGCTTCAAATGACAGAAGTGTTGCTTTAGAGAGCTCACGAATCTGAGACACGCTGTGGAGCTGAAGGCCTGATGGAGGATAGTTTGGGATGTGGCCATGCCCTTACACCCCCTCCTGCTCTGGACCCAGGAAGGTCCCAGAAAGGAGAGCTGTGGGGTTGGTGTGGTGGGATGGGTTGCTCTGAGCAGCTCATGCAGGACTCAGGGATGTTGAGAGAAACCCAGGAAAATCTCAGGAAAATCCTTCTTCTCTCGGGCCTCGCATCAAGCGTTTTCCAGACTTTTGTACAGAAGCACAGCCCAGTCCGGGATCCCCAAGAGCAGCACAGCCCCTGGCATAGCCTGGGACCCCCAGGACATTTGTCATTCTCTCTTCTAATGCCCTCTTTAAATGGACAACTTCCAGCATCGCCTTTACAGCACCCGAGCTGGACATTGCAACTTTCCATTTTTTTTCGAGTTCTCCTCCTCCCCTTACTCTTGGTTCATTCAGGTACCTAGCTGCAGAGTTGCACTTGAGGCAGTTTAAAGCTTGCTCCATGTTTCAGTAGTCTGTCCCTTTGCCATGTCCTTAATTGTGTTTATATTTGGCACTTCCTCTCTCTCCAAAAGGTTTCCAGTAAGACAATCCCTTGTGGAAAGTGGAGCTCATTGGAGGCAGCTTGGACTTAGCATACAGATGAAGAGTGTAATTATTTTTTATGAAACAATATCATGTTTGACTTTTTGTTTGCTTGCAGTTAAGAACAGTCCTTCTGTGTCTATTTGCAGCTAGCTGTCTAAGGAAAGCAGGTGGGAACTGGGGCCTATGAGCTGTAACATTCAGGTGCAGACTTGAGTGGAATAAGGTTAGCTTTTTGCAAGAGTGATGCAAGTCCTAGGTGGCTGATGAGAGCAATGGCCAGGGGTGAGGAGATGGTGAGGAAGATTGTCCATGCAGTGTGTGACCTCTGGGACACTGCTTTTCCAACATGATCTGACTTTATTAGGAGCCACTCTGGATCAATGTCAATTGGAGAATGTTGCTGTCCCTTATTCTGAAAGCTGAAAAACAATAATGATAGTGATAATAATAATAATAATATCTTTAAAAGCAGAAATACTTGTATATTATTGAAGACTCCATCTTTCAGCTACACTCCCTGAACCTCTCCAATTAGCCATATTAGAGGAAAATTACAGGAAAATTACAGGAAGACATGTGGTTCATCAGGGCTTTTTGCGTTTGAATGATCCCCATGGTGTATTTGGTGCTGAGTCCATGAACCACAGCTAGTGAGAGGAGATGGAACAAAACGTTCCAGAAGTCAAAGTCCGAAGCAAAGCCCAAAGTGTCTTTGAGTGTTAGTGGGTCCCACTGAGGGCCATGAGCAACAAAGACTCATTGAGCGCTGATTAGAGCAGAAAGTTGTAAGCACTGATGGTAGACAAAGGAAATGTGCAGGTGGCTCTGATGCCAAGTCAACCTTGATGTGTTTTAATCAAGCAAAATGGCCAAGCATGGACATCCAGCCCCTGGGAAGTCAGATTCTTTTCTCTCACGTTTCCCAGGGCTCTTCCTGGGGGCAGTTTGCATGTGCATTCCTACACCTGAGCAACACTGACTGGAAGAGGACAAGACCGCTGCCGTTGTTCTGACCATACTTACATCTGACTTACTTCCATGGTCACAGGGGACTGGAGTGCTTTCCCTACCATCAACAAGGGAAGAGCCAGTGTAGAAAGAAATGCAAGAGCATTCAGGCTGGAAAAGACTTTAGGAGGTCTCCAACCCAACCTCCTGCTCACAGCAGGGTCAGCCCTCAGGTCCAAACAGGTTACTCAAGGCTTTATTCATTTAGACCTTGAAAACCTCCAAGGATGGAGATGCTTTTTGGCGCAGAGGGCACAGCCTCTCTGGGCAACCTGCCCCAGTGCTTCGCCATCTCAATAGCTAAAATTTTTTTCCTTATCCCCATCCCATACCTCTCCTGTTGCAACCAATGCCCGCTGGCCCTCATCTTCCCATCATTCACAACGGTGAAGAGTATTATGTTGTAACGCACAGGTATTGTATGCTGTGAGGAGGGTCCACTCTGGACAAGCAGTTGTTCATAATTAAACTTTGACCTTAAAACCTTTCAGGCCCAAGAGGAAACCTCCCACCACTAGGAGAGGCTGGCTCTGAGGAGGCCAAACCTGGTGCTAACCCACATGCAGAAAAGGAATCCAAAACTGCAGGAACTGCAGCGGCTATTGCCAGAGATGACAGAATCACCAAATCATTTAGGCTGGAAGGGACCTTGGGAAGTCTCTAGCCCAACCTCCTGCTCACATCAGGATCAACACAGAATTCACACCAAGTTCCTGAGGGCCTTGTCCAGCTGTGTCCTGCAAGCCTCCAAGAAGAGAGAGTCCATAACCTCTCTGGACCCTTCTTCAAATGCTTCCTTACTCTCTTTGATTTTTCTCCCTTACATCTAATTTTAACCTCACTTGAGTCAGCCTATAGCCATTGCCTCTCATTCTCCTGCCATGAGTCACTGCAAAACCTGGTTCCTTATTGGTGGTAACCTTGAGTTGGGAAGCTGCTATGAGTCCCCTGCAAAGCCTTTCCTTTTCCAGCTGAACAAGGCCCGTTCCCTCAGCCTCTCCTCACAGGGCAAGTTCTCCAGCCCACAGCCACCTTGGGGGCCTGCCACTGAACTCACTCCATGCCATCAGCATCATTCTTCTACAGGGATCCCAGCTGGATGCAAGATCTAGGTGGGCTCGGACGAGTGTTGAGTAGAGGGGGATAATCACTTCCCTCCATCTCCTGGCTGTGCTCCTGTTCATGCAGCCCAGGACACTGTGGCCTCCTTTGCTGCCAGGGCATGCTGCTGGCTGATGTTCACCTTCCTCCCCACAAAGACCCCCCGGTCCTTTTCCAAAGAGCTGCTGCCCAGCTGGGAAGCCCCAACCCATATCACTGCAGGGTGTTGGTCTGCCCCAGATGCCGGACCTGGCATTTGTCCTTGTTGAACTTCACAGAGTTCCTGACTGCCCATTCCTCCTGCCTCCTGAAGTCCCTCTGAATGGCAGCCCTCAGGCTTATGACTGTTCCACCAATTAGATGCCATCTACAAGTATGATGAGATTTGCATTCTGCCAGTCACTGATGAGCCTTTCAAACAGGACAGGATGCAGGGCATACCCCTGCATACCCCACCTTTACCTGCCTTCCTGGTAAAGCGTGACCCATTCATGAAAAACCTCTGAGTTCGATCATCCAACCAGCATTTTGCCCCTCTGGATGTTTACTGGACATCCACTCCTCCCTTCTCCTCCACAAGCGCAGGTCTTTTATCACAGAAGGCAATTAAGTTGGTCAGGAATGATTTGCCTTCAGTAACTCCATGCTGAGTGTTCCCAGGCACCTTCTTCTTCCTCATGTGCCCAGAAATGTGATCGGAGAGGATGCGCTCCATGACACACTCCTCACCAGAGTGAGGCTGAATGGCCTGCAGCTCCCCAGGTTGTGCTTGTGGCTTTTTTTGAAGATGGCACAGCATAATCCTTTTTCTTGACATTGGGACTTCCCCTGATCTCCACAACCTTTCAGAGATGACAGAGAGCAGCTTTGCTGTCATAGCAGCCAGCTCTCTCCATGTCCATGGACTCCAGCCATCCAGTCTCATAGACTTGTATGGGATGAGTTTTTGCAAGTTCCTCATGTCCTTTACATCCGCTGCAGGTGTGTCTATCCTAGGGGAGTGCTGGCGTCCTTAACACCATCCCTACTTTATTCAACAATATTTCTAAATTTCTCCTTTGCAGCCTCTCCCTTCTTCCCCTTTCCATATACTGCCTTATTGCTCTGGAGCTCATGTGGGAGCTCCCTGTTTAGCCATGCTGGGCTCCAGAGATGCCTACTAATTTCACAAACTGTTCATATGGAGCATTCTTGTGTCTGATGGGTGCTTAATGACCTGCTGGCTTTCCTGACCTCCTCTGCCCTTCAGAGCTGCCTCTCTTGGTCCATCCCATGGAAGAGCTCCATACATCCAAAATGCCCCTTCACACAAAGGGCATCCCCCTCCTCATCTTCCCTGGTGGTCTCTCCTGAAGAACTTGCACCCTGCCATTGAAGGACTCCAGTCATGTGAGTGATCCCACCGCATCTCAGTTATTCCAACCATGTGGCACTCCTGTGACAAGCTGCATATGTTTGCACATATTTTGGCTTCAGCACCTCAGCTGTGGCATTGACCGAAGATTTGTCATGGGAAACGATCTCATGTATGCAAAGGCTTTGATTGGAAGTGGTGACATCCTGGCATGGATAGCAGGTTGCAATGTAATGGTGAAAGGAGGGTCCTACTAAGAGAGCAAACCCTGCCATGCCCAGGTCAGGCAGAAACAGAGCTGGCCCATGGAGAAATGCCAGGAGAGGGTTTTGCTGCCTGAGCTGACTCTGCAGCACCATTGCGCCTGTGACAGAGGTGAGCTGATCTCCAGGAAGGACAAGGTGCCGCTGAAGAAGTCCCTGGCCCTGGGCAGCCTGTGATCCAGCCACCCTGAGGTCATCATTAGCCCAGTCCCTGTTCCTTTCATCTGAGGGGGTGAGAAGAGGCTTGGGAGGAGGAGTGCTAGAAGGGTTTGAGAGTGCAGAGACTAGAGCAGAGACCTTGGTGTGACGTGCCTCTCCCATTTATGCAGCACACTTGGATGCAGACAGTACAGACTTTGCCTAAAGGCAGTGATGGGATTCATTTGTTTGGGCACAGGAAACCTGAGATGCTCTGGGGCACTCACCCAGCAACCACTCCAAAGGGGCATGGCTTTCCTGCAGGTCCCATGCTGTATCTGCCTGAAACATGCAGTTGTGCTGGACACCCCAGGCATCCGACATGGCCCTGCAGGCCTATTGCTATGTCACTACACCAAGTGTCTGCCCTGAATTACAACAGCTGTTTGTAACATTGGGATCTTCATATGTCTAAGCTTCTTAGTGAGATGAGCTTTATTTGTAGTAGGCATCTAGTGTCATTTCAGATGGCCAAGGAAATTTCCCACCTGGCCCCCACCTGATGCTCTAGGAGGATGCAGATCTCACACTTGCTCCATCAGAGCAAGCAGACACTGGCACATGCCTTGGACCACCTCTGTCTCTTCCAATGTCACCAGGTGTTTGTGTGTGAGCAACTGGCTCCCACCCTCCATCTCCAGTGATTACAATGGGAGCTTAGACAAGGAGATCCCATGCAGACACCTCTGTTATGCTCACTTCAGCCTGGGCAAGGGGACTCCCACCTGCTGTGTGGTTGCGGAGGTCACAGGAGTTTGCTGAATCCCACCCTATCTTAGGGCCTTCTAAAGCAGCCTGAGCAGGCCACACTGACTCATCGGAATTAATACCTGAACAATGAGAAAATGAACTCTGTTCTTGTCCCCGTCTAGGTGTCCTGCCAGGTTAAGAGATGGGAATAGGAGCTTCCAGAGTGGGACGTCTCCACCTTTCAAAGGTAGCCATCCTCTGATGAAATAAATTGCAATGTTGGAATCCATCCCTCTCCACTCTTTAGGAAAGGACAATAGCTGACTATTTTAGTTTATTGCAGTGAATGTTTCCCAGGAGCAGGGAGCACAAGGGACAGAGACATTTGTGTCTTCAGCTGATCCTCTGCTCCTGAGTGGGGCCCAGGCTCCTGGGATGGAGGGAGCTCATGGCAACCTGGCAGCACTGCCCAGACACAGCTGTGTGCAGGAGCAGCTCCTCTGCCAAGAGCAGCAGGGCTGCGGGCACTGCCTGCTGCTGCTGACATGAGATGAGAGAAGGCAGAGAGAAGTGCAAGGCAGTGTGGAGTGGGAGGACAGAGGAGAGCTCACTGTGGGAGGAATCTTCACAGATCTTTGCATGGTAAGTCTCTGGCTGCAGGGCAATGCTACTGCAGTTCCTGGAGGGGACTTCTGAACTCAGTCCATCCTGTGACTGATAGGGTTTCTAAGGATCACTCTTCTGGCTTCTCCTGTGCGGAGGAGGGGGAGATGCTTCAGAGCAGGGATTCCCTGCCACACCGTCACAGGGATAGGACATACTGCTCCCTTTTCTCAGGAATGGTTGAAGGGGTGTGGAGCCAGGGTGTGCAGCAAGGTCTGCCCAGGGCTGTAGTTCAGAGCAGTGTCCCTGTGCCCCAGGGTGCCGTGTGCCCAGGGCAGTGACTCTGCTGCTTGCGAGGTTCAGCACTCAGCCTGCCTGGGGAGCTCCCCATGGTGCTGTGGGGAGAAGCTCTGGGTGAGAAGGGCGACCCTTGGCAGGGCAGGTTCATTCTCCTGCTGAGATGGTGCTGCATGGGTCAGGGCTGCTCTCAGCTCCAGCTCACCATGAGAACATTTTGAGAGTGGAGTTTTCCATAGGACTTGTCTCTGCATGGTGGGAATGGAAATGCAGCAGTCAGGTTGAAACAAGCCTCTTTACCACACTGAAGGATGAATAGGTTTGTGAGGAATCTCAGCAAGTGCCTTCACCACCTCTCAGCCTACAGTCAGCACCAACATCACCTTGCCAGTCTCATCAGAAATTCTCTGATTTGCTCTTTAACACCTGGAAACAGGGAACTGCTCCTGGGCAGTTTCCTGCTGCTTGGAGATTTCCGTAGGGCTGAGCTGAGTGCCCAGCGAGTGGCATGGGTCTGTGTGGGGAGAGAGGAAGAGCTGCCAGCAAGGACATCTCCAAGCAGCAGAGAGATGGTCAAAGAGCGAAAGGAAACTGCTGCCAGAAACCTCATGCGAGGCTGGGATGCAGGAAATTCTCTGGCAGCCCCTGCAGTGCAGATGCTTTCCCCTCAGCAAGCCCCCTTCACCTTTCCTCTGCCACCCAGCAGAGCCCTCTGCCCTCAAGGCCACAGGATCCAGGATACCAACTGCCTTTTTGGCAGCCAGAGCCCCAGAAGAGGAGAGCAGCAGCTCTCCTGCCACATGCCCATTTCCTAAAACATGACAAAGGGGCTGGGAACAACCGCCCTGTGATGTCTCCATCTGGGAGGTGGTGTGGCACAGCTGGGTTAGGGGAAGGCCTTCCTCAGTGTGCCTCTCTCTTTCTGTCTTTGCCAGCCTAGGCAGAAGCACCAAGGTGTTCCTTGCTTCTCTCCCTGTCTGGGCTGCTCTTGTTCCTGCTCTTGGGTTTTCTGGGGAGGAAATTTGCTGCTACAGAGTCTGACACAGACCCTGTGGTTCCTGCTGCAGAGTTGTGGAGGGAGAGGACAAGGATCCTTTCTTGCCTTTGGGGCTCAAAGCAACGCAGGCTGTGGGGCTGGGCAATGAGCTGATTGTCCTTTCTCTAGACCCGCCTTTAAGAGACTTGACCCTCCCTGTGGTGTGCTGCTGGGCTGTGTGCTGCCCTCCAGAAGGGCACAGCTCTTCTGTAGGACATGTGTGATAGCTGAATGTCCCATGCAGAAGCCACAGAGGTGCTAAGGCAATGGCAATGCTGCTGCGGGTGGCTGCATGTGGGCAGCTGAAATAAGCACTGTGTATCTTTGGCTAGAAACTGAGTGTTGAGTTCTCTGTCCGTACCAGAGCCACATCACAGAGTCCTTCTTCTGATCATTGGAGCCTTGTGCTATGTCACACCCTCTCCATCACTCTCGGAACATCTGAGCTGAGACAGGGAGGTGGGTTTGGAGATCTGTGCTTTGCAAGTGGACACCACTGTCAGCACAGGCCAGGTTCCTTTAAGGGTAGCTTCTGGTTGAGATTGTCCTCTGAGAGAAGTGCATGCCCAAGGCATCTAGGAATGGGACTGATATGGAGACGAGTGTGTTGTCTCTGTCCTAGGGACCAGGGAGAACTTTTGCCTCTCAGGCCTCACTAGTCTTCACACTGAGAGCAGGGGAGAGGTTGCATATTCCTACCCTGCAGAGGAGACGGACAAACAAACAAGCTCCCCGAAAGTGAAGCTGTTGCTTTCGTGGTCAAAATGCCTCAGAACTGGAGGTGAAGAACTTATACTGCCCTTCTGCATTCGAGCAGGGCTGACCCGTCTGGAGCCCATGGGCAGAGGACCCTGCTCCTCATGGCAGACTCAGCCAGCACGAACTGGAGCTCCAGGCAGGGAGCTGAAGGAAGGTCCTGCTGAAAAGGAGTAAAGCAATGTGTGTGTGTGTGTTCGGGGTGTCTGTGAGAGCGGGAAAGAGTTTTGAACAGAGAAGTCTCTCCTGACTTGTCACTGTCTTTTCCTCCTTCAACAGTACCACATGCCTGGAGGGAGCAAAATGTCCAACAGCAGCTCCTTCAATGAGTTCCTCCTCCTGGCATTTGCGGACGCACAGGACCTGCAGCTCTTGAACTTCTTGATCTTCCTGGGCGTCTACCTGGCTGCCCTCCTGGGCAACGGCCTCATCATCACAGCTGTAGCCTGCGACCACCACCTCCACACCCCCATGTACTTCTTCCTCCTCAACCTCTCCCTCCTCGACCTTGGCTCCATCTCCACCACTGTCCCCAAAGCCATGGCCAATTCCCTGTGGGACACCAGGGCCATTTCCTACTCAGGATGTGCTGCCCAGGTCTTTTTCTTTGTCTTTTTCATGTTGGGTGAGTATTCTCTCCTCACTGTCATGGCCTATGACCGCTACGTTGCCATCTGCAGACCCCTGCACTACAGCACACTCATGGGCAGCAGAGCTTGTGTCAAAATGGCAGCAGCTGCCTGGGCCAGTGGTTTTCTCCATGCTCTCCTGCACACTGCTAATACATTTTCAATACCACTCTGCCAAGGCAACACAGTGGACCAGTTCTTCTGTGAAATCCCCCAGATCCTCAAGCTCTCCTGCTCAGGCTTCTACCTCAAGGAAGTGGGGCTTCTTGTGGTTAGTGCCTGTTTAGACTTCGGGTGTTTCATTTTCATTGTGGTGTCCTACGTGCAGATCTTCGCTGCTGTGCTGAGGATCCCCTCTGAGCAGGGCCAGCACAAAGCCTTTTCCATGTGCCTCCCGCATCTGGCCGTGGTCTCCCTGTTCATCAGCACTGCTATATTTGCCTACCTGAAGCCCCCCTCCATCTCCTCCCCAGCTCTGGATCTGGTGGTGGCTGTTCTGTACTCGGTGATGCCTCCAGCAGTGAACCCCCTCATCTACAGCATGAGGAACAAGGAGCTCAAGGAGGCCCTGAGGAAACTGGTTCAATGGGTCCAAAGTCAGCACCAATAACCATCCCATCTGCATCATCTCATCATTCCCAGCACCTCTGGCATCAAGGCTCTGCATTGTTCATTTCTGTTTTCTTCTTACTTTTCTCTGGTACATTCTTGTAAAAAGTAAAAAAAAAAAAAAAAAAAAAAGATAAAAAGTTTTGGTTTGTGCCACTTCTCTCTCATTTGAATCTGACCCAGAGACGGTGTTGAAGCAGGAAGCCAGGCTTCCCCCTTCATCAGCAGAGATGGGGGAACCTCAGAGCCTGCTAGTCTGAGCTCCCTTGAATGTCTTCAGGGCAATGGGGAGAGTTTCCCTTTGTAGTGTCTCTTTCAGCACTGACACCAAGGGAGCTCAGGAGCACAGAGTCAGGCTCAGACAAGTGCAGGCGGCATGATACTACAGATCTGGTGTCCATTAGAAGAGCTCAGCTCCCCTGGCCACAGTCAGGGTGTGATCTCACACCCCTCTCCTGCAAGGGTGGCAGCCAGGTGTCAGCATGGGCTGGTCCCTTCCCTCTACAGAGCTCCAACACTCACAGAACAGTGGGAGTGGAGGGGAGGAGGAGTCTGGATGCAGCCTGTGGGGACAGACCCTCTGCTCCTCAAGACCATCTGCCCACCGCCACAGACGGCATTTCCTCACTGCAGCCTTCATGGGAGGGGGCTGCAGCTTTCTGGGAGACATGTCCACCACTTTCTCTTTTCAGGGCTGCTCTCCTCACTTCCACACTGTCCTGCTGTGCTCTCACGTGTGTATATGGCCTCAGTGCTCTGGTGACGTGGTGCTTCCTTCTGCATTTCTGTGACCTCAGGCAGGACCAGGCGCTGGGCACCCTTATGCCAGACCTGGCCTGCAGAATAACACTTCCGTAATAAAAGGGGATCTCCCCTGTGACATGCCTGAAGTCTGGCCTTTCTTCAGAAGATGGAGTCAAAACTACACCCAAGGGATTGCACCACAAAAGGGCCTGCGGCTCTGCTTGTGAACTCCATGGGATCCAGGAGATGAGCTCAGAGTTCTCGGCTGATCTGTTAGGGACTGAGGGCTGGATTCAGGGTTCATCTGTCAGTGACCAGTGGAGATGGGGAATGGTGTCTGAATTGCCTGCCTGGGGCTGTCCCACAGGTGACAGTGCTGATGAGAGATGCCCATCCTTCTGGAGGGGAATCTGATCCCCCAGGAGAGCTCAGGGGATCTGCAGGGACAGCGTGTGCCTGGGGGGACAGTGAGTGGAGCCTCACAAAGTGAGGGATGGTCCATGGTGCAGTAACCAGAAGGTAAAGCACTAAATCCAGGTATGTATAGGGAAATGAGGGCTCTGCAATCCATGGAGAACCAGTGGGGAGCCAGGAGTCCCAGGGAAGGGGCACTGGAGAGTGATTCCTGCACCCTCAGTGAAACACCACAGGCTGGAGCTAGTGCCCACCCAAACACATCTCCTGCCATTGCAAATGTCCTGGGGTCACTGAGCACAGACCTGTGCCAGCAATATCACTGGTCCCTGCCCAGCTGGGTCTGCTTCCCACACCAACCAGCACGGCCAGTGTGGAATAACCTCATAGCCTCACAGCTGCTCGCTCTGCAGAGCAGCACCGCCAGCCTGGGGCCCTGCAGGGAGCACAGGGCAGGGGTGCAGGAACAGCCAGGCCAGCATGGACACACTGACCTGGGGAAAGGCTCTCTGGGGAGCAGGGATGTCCCAGGAGAAAAGCAGGGCAGCATTCAGAGAGAGGAAACGAGAATGAGAAGCAGGTTCCTCTGGGCACCAGCTCGGGGCAGGCTGCTCTGTCCCGGGGGCAGCAGGAGCTGCCGGAGGGGCTGCAGGGCCAGGGCTCTGGTGCTGTGCTGGGCAGCGGGGTGGGCATGGAGGGGCTGCAGGCAGACAGGGAGGGGGATCTGCTGGGCACAAGAGCAGGGGAGATAGAGAGTGACCAGCCTCACTGTGGGGCCTCGTTCCCTTTTCCAGGGAGCTGCTGCCCTTGTCCTTGGGCTGTGGCTGAGCTGCTCTGCAGACATGGCTGTGCCTGGCCATGTACCTCTCGGGTGCTGACCTAACTGTCCCCAGCTTGTTGACCTGACTCTCATCTCTACCTCAGACCTGACCTCTCTCTATTGTCAGGAAAGCCTTGGCAAGGGAAGCTGTGACCCGAGCAGATCCCAGAGAAGGCTGTAGGTACAAAAGGTGACCATAGAACCACAGCAGCAACTCCTGCCTGACAGCCAGTTGAAAGGTGTGAGGAGAGCTTCAGAATCAGGGCCCCTACTCAGGTAATGCTGAGTGCAGAGTTTTAGCTGGATGAAAAAGCAAGGGCAGCCACTTGGGCCTGATTTTGTGATGCTTAGTTGGAAGAGCAGGTTTTTCTGTGTCACAGCTGTTTATGAACCATGTGTGATGGGGTTCCTCCTACAAAGAGTATTTTGTTGGGAGCAGCCAGAGCAGGGTGCTCCCTCCATGCAGAAAGCAGAACCAGGAGCTGAGGGTGCTGGCAAGGCAGGCAGACCCACTAACAAGAGGTGCTGTCCCAGGGTGCCCAGACAAGAGGAGCAAGAGCAGGTTTGAGGGTGGTAACCTGGGTCAGGCACAGTCCTGCAATGGCCAGACAAGACTATAAGGCTCCAACAGGCCCTGCTTTGCATGGGAGGTTGGACTGGAGACCTCTAGAGGTCCCTTCCCACCAAATCTCCTCTGCAACTCCAAGAATTCTTGCTCCTCAGCCTCTGCTCCGGAAGCACTGGAAGTTCACTCTGCACTGGAAGCCTATGAACATCCCGATGCTCCTACCCTGGGGCTGGCATCCACCCCAAACCTGAAGCCTGGCCAGTGCCCCGGCAATGCAGCCAAGGGCAGGGGTCTTTGCCCCAATTTCCCTGCTCCTCCCCTGCTCCCAGCACCACTGCTGCTGTGCCCATGTCAAACCCTGCTGCTGCCAGACTGCCCCAGGGCCTGAGGCAGCTCCAGCTCCCTCCAGGGCTGCGCTGGAGCCTTTCAGGAGCAGGCTGAGGTGGGGCTGGTACTGCCAGGGTCAGTCAGGAGAGGGCAGCTCCCCTCTGCCACACTGGGGCTGGGGATGAGCACAGCGTTTCCCTGGGGAGCTCCCTGAGGAGCCGCTCCGGGGGATCCTCCACCTCTGCCCTGGCAGCAGCACCAGCACTCAGGGTGCTGGGGTGGAAGTGCACAGAGGGTGGAAGGGTGAAGGGCTGCCCAGGGGGAGCATTGAGACCTTGTCCGTGCATGCAGGGATGGAGT
Organism: Dromaius novaehollandiae; assembly: GCF_036370855.1. NCBI lineage: Eukaryota > Metazoa > Chordata > Aves > Casuariiformes > Dromaiidae > Dromaius > Dromaius novaehollandiae. The sequence continues at coordinate 2,898,021 of NC_088128.1, read as the reverse complement.
GAGGAAAGCCAGAGCTGAGCTGGAGCCGGCACCAGAGACCTCGGACATGAAAAGGGCTGGGGTATTACTAAAGGACTATTAAATGACCCCTAGAGTCTGGATGGTCCGAGAACCCAGCCCCTTCCCAGCTGAGCTCCATGTGGGGGTCAGCAGAGAGCCATGCTTCAGCATCTGCTGGGGTCTGGTGCAGAGGAGAGGCCGTGCAAGGCTGGCCTTTTCCCCTCTATCGGGAGGATATGGAGACCTGCAGGAGGACGGAGCTGGCCAGGTATTTGGTGTGTGCCTCCCAGGGAAGGGTAGCAGGCCAGGGAGGCTGCTAGAGGATCCAAAGCAGTGGATTCTGGGATTGGGGGCGGGGGGGATTATCTGCACCTGACCAGTACCTCAGTGAGGCCAAGATTTATAAATACCATCCCGGGCCACCTCCTCCCCCAGCTTAGAGATGCTGCTGGGTGGGAGGTGAAGCCACTCTAGGTTTCGCCTGCCTCTCCCCATCCTCTGCAGATGCAGAAGAAAGGACAGGGAGGCAGAGGAAGAGATAGCAAATGTGTGTGTTTGAATATGGCAGTTCCTCAGAACAAGGTTTCTCCATGCAGAGTGCTGGTAGGACATGAATCAGAAATGAATAACTGTAAGTATATATATATGTATATAATAAATATATGCAATAAGAAAAGAAATAAAGAATCCATTCCAATTGATAAAAGTTGTGGAGATGAGGGTTTTTTTCAGTTCTTGCACAGAGCTATCTTTTGAGTAGGTTTCACCCTATGATTAAAAGTTGGTGTTCAGGCCTTTGTTCATCTGCCCACACATATAGAGGCTATTGCTACCTGAGATGCCCTGGGGTGGCTGTGTGGCCATGTGGGGCTGGGAAATGTGACCCAGGACCTACGAGAACCTTTCTGGAGCATTAGGTCACCAGAAATCTCTCAAGACCCCTCTGGGGCACATCTTATTTCTCTCCCTTGACTAGATAGGGAAGTCCAGACACTTGCGTTAGACATAGATGTGCACTAAAGTGGTCTGGCATTGGGTGAGATCAGCCTCCTCCCTGTTGTCACCTCAAATGCAGTAGCACTTCATTTACCATGCAGGGAAGGAGACGGGAGTGTGGCTAGATGAGTAGGGACTCCTTTCAGACATCACTCTAACACAGCTATGTTGAGGTTTGTGCAGATTTGGCCATCCAAAGATGCAGCATTTCACTGAAGCTGGTCACCCTGCTTGCTTCTATCAGTCAAGAGAGCGCGACACCTCAGAGTGTGACTCACTCTGTGCAGTGAGGAGTGGCATGGGCAGCCCTGGGCTGGGGGTGGTGTTGGTGCCCTGGACTCTGTGCGAGGCACAGAAATATCTGTTTTAATGGTGCAGGCTTGATTATAGCAGAAAGGTCTAGAAACAGTCAATACAAGACGAAACAATGAAGAAATTACGAGAATGATCCAAAGCGAAGGAATGTTTGGTTGCAGTTTCCAGGTTTCAGCCTTCTTTGTGTTCTTACGGTCCTTCTTTGCTTTGTTTTCTTTTCTTTAATATAGTGGTCTTTTATGGGGATTTTGTGGTTTTTCTCTGTTTTGCTTTTTTGTTTTCAGAAAGAAAGAGATTTTCAGAACTGGGGTGGGATGCCATCACAGGGTCATGGACATGTGGTGCCATTGCAGGTGTCCTGGTCCCCTCTGCCCAGCCTCCCTCTGCAGCTTTGAGGGGCTCCGGTCTCCCGCAGGTCCCCTGTGAGAGCTGCCAGGTCCAGGCAGGTGCCTCAGATGCACTGGGGCCTCTCCAAGTGCCACTGGGTGCTTGTGGTTGGACACCTGAGCTCTGCCTGGAAAGGTGAAGAACTGTTTTCAAGATTTAAAAAATATGAGCACACTTGCATCAGCTGAAAGGATTGACTAATCTTAATGCCAATATTTTCCCATGATGAAATACTGAAAGTTTTGAGGAAGAGGACATCTCTGGAGGAAAGAATTGATGTGTCCCTGACAACTTGCATTACTGCTCTGTTATGCTGTGGATGGCATCTCAGGAATCTTTCACATATTCCCCCACGTCCTGATTAAAGGGATCATTTCTAAAGTCCCTTTGCATCAGACTATCTGGACATATGCACTTTCCATAGTTCTCCAGGTTTCCTCCTCCCCTTGCTCTTTATCCATTCAGATACTCAGCTGTCTAGCTCTGCTCTGAGCTGCAGGGAGTCTGAAGCTTGCCTCCTCTTTCAAGAATCCAACTCTCTCTTTACCCAGCTCTTTAGCTGTATTTCTGTCTAGCTGTATCTCTCCTACCTAAAACATTTCAAGGAAGGTTATTGCTTGTGGAAAGTGGAGCTGACTGGAGGCAGCTTGGACTTAACGTATAGTGTAGGAGTGTATTTGACCTTTTATTAAACTTGATCATATTTTATTTTTCTTTGTTTGCAGTTAAGAAAAATCCTCCTGTGTCTGCAGCTAGTTGTCTAAGGCAAGCAGGTGGGAATTGGTGCAGAGGAGCTGTAACATTCAGCTACAGCCTTGAGTGGAAAAGCGTTAGATTTTAGCAAGAGTGATGCAAGTCCCCAGTGGCTGAAGAGGGAAATGGCAGGGTTGGGGAGCTGGGAGGAAGGTTGTCCATGCAGGTCTCTTATCAGAACTGCTGCTTTTCCTCCATGTCCAGACCTCATTCGGAGACACTCTGGATCAATATCAATTGGAGAGGGTGGACATCACTTATTCTGCAACATGCAGAATAAAGAAAGCTTAAAAAGCAGACATCTTTGTTTTACAGGTGCTCACTGAAACCTTGCTCTTGTAAATACACTCCGTTAAGGAAAGGGCATCTTCTCAGAGGCCTTGCTGGCAGAGACGCCAGCCATAGACAAGAGGACAACGACCTCAGTTCTGTTGGGAGCTTTGAGCCCTGGCAGTGCCCTGGGCTGTCTCCACCACAGCCTGTCCTACGCTGTCCCACGCCTGCGCCTGTTTCCCTGCAGACGGTAGATACCCAACCTGCTTCACCACCTTCCTTTCACCCCAGGATATCTCCACCTCTCCTGATGTCTCTCTCTGTCCTCACTTGTTTTTCCTTGAAACACAAAGCCAGCGGATGATCACAGGCTCCCCCCGGGTGACCTCTGGCACCACAGCACTGCCCTACAAGTGACATTTCCTAATGTCACAGCTGAACCCCACACGCTGCAGGTTGTTGCTGTTTCCCCTTCTCATGCTGTTTCCCACTACCAAGAAAAGCTCCATCATCTCTGAAACAATTCTTCAAACAGTGACAAGCAGTGACTCTACTGCCCTCAGCCTCCCCTCCACCAGGCTAAAGCAGCCCTGGTCCTTCAGCCTCTCCATAAAGGCCTTGTCCTTTAGACCCCAACGTCATCTTGGCAGACCTCCTCTGGACCCTCTCCAGTTCCTCCCCATTCCTCCAGTACAGGGCATCCCACACTGGAACACCCTGTTCTAGATGTGGCCACACCAGTGCTGAGACGAGGGGGATAATAATTCACCTTGTCTGGGTGGCCGCTCACTCCCTAATGCAGCCCCGTATGCAGCTGGCCTGATTTATGGTGAGCACGCAGCACTGGCTCATGTGGCATCTCTTGCACCGTCCAGGTCCTTCTCCTCAGGGTCACTCCTCTACTGGTCAAGTCCCAGCCTGTCCTGATGTACAGGCTGTTCTGCCCCCCGATACAGCACCTGCCATTTCTCCTTGTACAATGTTATGAAGTTTCTGTCAGCCAAATCCCCAAGTCTTTCAAGACCCCTCGGCTTTGTACCACTGTTCTCCACCCTTTGAGCCAGGCGGCCTCCAGCTCATTTCCCACACCCTCCATTGCTTACTCCTCCATCCCACCTCTCCCCAGTTTGGCTACAAAGAAGTTATGGAAGACCATGTCAAAGGCCTTCCTACATTCAAGGAATACATGCACTGCACTCCCCTTGTCCACACAGCCAGTCATCCCATCACAGAAGGCAGTCAGGTTGACCAGGCACAATTTGCCCCCAGTGACTTCGTGCTGGCTGTTCCCGACCCCTTCAAGTGGCTGGAACCAGCTCCAGGAAGATTTGCTTCCCAGGGACTGAGGCAATGCTGACCAGCCCATCACTCCCCAGATCCTCTTTCCTGTCCTTCTTGAAGATGGATGTAATGTTTGGCAGGCAGGAGGGGAGGCCCAGGGGCCGGGCAGCGGCTGTGGGGCTGTGCCAGCTCCTGCTGCATCACTGGTCCCTGCGGTGTGGAGAAGAGGGACAGAGGACGAGGCAGCATGGGGGTGGTGGCAGGTTGGCAGGGGCAGGTCAGCAGGGGCCAGTGGGGGCTGCAGTGAGGGGTTGTGCCCGTGCCACCCTCCCAGCAGGACGGGGACACACAAGGAGCGTGCTCTGCCTGTTGTGGTGCTCAGGGCAGCTCCCCAAGGAGCACAGCTTTCCCTGAGGAACCTCTTGGTCCTTGGCCTTGGCTCCAGCACAGCTGGAGCAAGAACAAGAGCTGGTGGGCCAGGCCAACATCCCCCTGGCACAGTCCCTGCGACAGCCTTCGGTGCCCCGTCCCCCCACAGCCCTCCTGCTTTGGCAGCCTCCACAGTTTCTGCACCTTGCCCAGCCCTGGCCATGTCCCACGCAGGGGTTAGCACACAGCCGTCCCCAGGGCCTGCTGCGGTCTGGGCCAGGACAGAGGCTGCTTAGGCCTGGCTTTTCCCCTTGATACCAGGACTGAGCCCAGCAGGAACAACCTGGCCGCACAGCAAAACCCGCCCATAAACCTGGTGTGTGCAGCCAGGGCTGGACATGGCCTCCACTCTCCTGCGCCCGGCATGTCTTGCTTCCCCTCCACGAGACCTGGCTCTGCCCCACAAACCCACCGGTGTGTGTCCTCACCCAGGGAGGGCATCAGTGCTGGCCTGCCTGGCCACTCCTGGAGCCTCCCCTGTGCTCCCCGCAGGGCCCCGAGCTGGCGGTGCTGCTCTGCAGAGCGAGCGGGTTGTGGTGCCCCAGGGCCACGGGGTGACTCTGCACTGGCCGTGGTGGTTGGGGTGAGAAGCAGACCCAGCTGGACGGGCATCATTGCACCTGACCACCCCCTACCAAGGGGTCTGTGGTTTGGATGATGCTCTGAGCAATCACAGGGCATTTCACATGGCTCAGAACCTGTGTTCAGGTGTGTCCCGAGATCCAGCCCAGGGTTTTCCATTGAAGGTGACATGAACCACTCTCCAGGCTCCCTTCCCTCTGCCTGCAGGGTCCCCACTGTGGGCATCTGCCACCAGCCCTGTCACAGGGCAGACAGTCCCAGGCAGACACCGCTTGACCACTCAGCACCTCCAGGAGCACTGGGCACCCACAAGTGAGAGCTGAATCCAGCCTTCATTCCCTAACACAGCACCCCATGAGATCATCGACTTGAGTCCATGGAGAGCCTCCAGAAAGCAACAGTCCTTTTCAGGGTGGAAGTCCTTGAGTGAATTCTTGGCTCCAGCACTGGAGGAAGAAACCACCTTTCAAGCACAGCACTGAGGAAATCCCCTTTTATTAGAAATAACCTTTTATAAGAGACAGGCCAGCTCTGACACAGTGACAGACACATTCACAGAAGGCATCTGGGTCAGAAAGGCTGGGTTTGTGCCTCTGGAGAAGTGGGATGAATTTAAACACTTCTGTACAAGCATGATAATCACAGATACAATGCCCAAAGCACAAGAGTTGTCTGAGATGAATTCTAGTCACTTACAAAGAGGGATGAACAGCTTTTTGCTGCTGAACTAGTACCAGTTGAACCAGTTTTCTCAGTGCCTCCTTGAGCTCCTTGTTCCTCATGCTGTAGATGAGGGGGTTCACTGCTGGAGGCACCACCACATACAGAATAGCCACCACCAGATCCAGAGATGGGGAGGAGATGGAGGGGGGCTTCAGGTAGACAAACATGACAGTGCTGACACACAAGGAGACCACGGCCAGGTGCGGGAGGCACATGGAAAAGGCTTTGTGCCGGCCCTGCTCAGAGGGGATCCTCAGCACAGCAGTGAAGATCTGCACGTAGGACACCACAATGAAAATGAAACACCCAAAGAATAAACAAATTCCAAACACAAGAACCCCAGCTTCCCTGAGGTAGGCATCTAAGCAGGAGAGCTTGAGGATCTGGGAGATTTCACAGAAGACCTGGTCCACTGTGTTGCCTTTGCACAGCGGTATTGAAAATGTGTTAGCAGTGTGCAGCACAGCATAGAGAAAACCACTGGCCCAGGCAGCTGCTGCCATTTTGACACAAGATCTGCTGCCCATGATGGTCCCGTAGTGCAGGGGTCTGCAGATGGCAACAAAGCGATCATAGGCCATGACAGTGAGGAGAAAACACTCTGCTGAACATAAGAAAAAGAGGAAAAAGACCTGGGTAGCACATCCTGAGTAGGAAATGGCCCTGGTGTTCCACAGGGAATTGGCCATGGATTTGGGGACAACGACAGAGATAGAGCCAAGGTCGAGGAGAGAGAGGTTGAGGAGGAAGAAGTACATGGGGGTGTGGAGGTGGTGGTCGCAGGCTACAGTTGTGATGATGAGGCCGTTGCTCAGGAGGGCAGCCAGGTAGATGCCCAGGAAGAGCGAGAAGTGCAAGAGCTGCAGCTCCCGTGTGTCTGCAAATGCCAGGAGGAGGAACTCATTGAGGGAGCTGCTGTTGGACATTTGGTCCCACTGGTCTTTGGGGATTGTCTAAGGAGGAAAAGACATTGACAAGGTAGGAGAGACGTCCCAAGGAAAAAAAGTAACATTTCTCTTTGAAGACACCAGATTGCCTCTCTCTTTTTTGGGAGGATCAATGGGCAGGTACCTTGCTTGAGCTCTGCTCTGTGCTGGCTGAGTGTGCTGTGAGGAGCAGAAGCCTCTGCCCTTGGGCTGCAGAGGAGTCAGTCCTGCTGTACAGTAGCAGGAACATGGAAACAGGGGTAGACAGCTCTGGCACTCATAATTTCTGTCAAATAAAATCTATTCATCTCGTGGAAGGGCTTTTCAATGTTTTCACTACCTGCTCTAAAGAAGGAGAGCTGAGGAACAGAGTTTTACAGATTGTTTAATAATGTTTATTTTCTTTTAGATGTCCTTGTCGCCTCTGGGGAGTGTTCCTCAAAGGCAGAAATTCTCAGCATTTCTATTGTGAGTCTTGGGAAAAAAAAGATTCACTGCCACTTGGTAGAGTGAGGACAGCTTGTCTGTCTATCAGCCTTGTTCCCAGCTGTCCTGTACTCACACCACTTTGAGCTGGAGGATGATCACTCTCATATGTTGCCCTAAAAAGAAAGCAGCCACTGCTGAGAGCAGAGGAGTCCACTTTCAAAGTGCAAATCTCCAAATTTCTCTCCCTTTCTCCAGGCACCAGAGGGAGGTCTCCACCCTCCCCTTCCAGCCAAGGATACACAGGACTCTTTTCAGCTGCCCATTTACAGCCTCCCACCACCATTTCCATGCTCTTCACATCTCTGCAGCTTCTTCACAGTGTCTCAGGTATCAGAGAGATGCTATGAGACATCTGTGCCTTGCTGGAGGGCAGCTTGCAGCCTGGCAGCACACCACAGGGAAACAGTCAAAGGCCTGATAGGACTGAAGATGGGCTCTCCTTAAGGGACAGTCAGCTCAATTCCCAACCTCATGGACTGCAATTCTAGGAGCCACACTGGTCAAAAGTGGGCTGGGGCAACAGCACTCCCATGCAGACCCCTCTCTTGCACAACTTGCAGCCTCGGTGTCTGAACTGCAGCTGAAAACCCCCCAACCCCAGGGAGCCTGAGAGAAAAAACAGGAGCAGCATGGAGAGGAGGGGAAACAAGGAGCAACACCATGATCCTGCTGACAGGGAGGCAAGGAGAGACAGACAGACAGGCACTCAGGAAAGCCTTCACCTTACCCAGCTGGGCATGTCACCTGGCAGATGGCAATATTGCAGGGCAATTGCTCTCAGCCCCTTTGTTGGGCAGCACAAAATGGGCAGCACAAAATGGGCCCGTGGCAGGAAAGATACCCTTCTTCTCTGCTGGAGGTCTGGCTGCACAGGAGGCAGCGCATGCTCTGGGCTCCATGGCTGTCAGGGCAGAGGCTCTGCTGGGTGGGAGAGGAGACATGGGGATTTTGCTCAGAGGAAGAGTCTGCATTGGAGGGACTGACCATGACTTGCCCAAATCCATCCTCCCATCATGATTCTGTTAGCAGTTCCCTCTCCTTCCCTGCCCATCTCTGCTGCCCAGCGCTGTCCTTGCTGAGAGCTCTTTCTCTCTCCCAGCATCTTTTCCTGGTCACTGCTCACATACCACCCCCCACACACACCCTCTGTGTGCTCAGTTCTGCCCTACAGAACCCCCCCACCCTCCCCCAGACAGGGCACTAGCCAGGGGCATCTCTGTGTTTGCAGGTCCTAAGGAGCAGGTGACACAAACCCTGATGAGCCCAGAGAAGGTGATGCTGATGCTGTCTGTAGGTAGAGGTGGGAGTGGAGCAGCTTACTGAGGTTTCTCAGACCTACTGATCCCTGAGAGGGAAGGTTTGGGAGTCCCAGTTCCTTGCCAAAGCAGAAAACGCTTTCTTTTTTCCTCCCTGCCAAAATCTGGAAACTGAAAGTGCAGACAGCGGAAGGAAAGCTCCTTCCCTTTCAAGTAGCCTTTTCTTCACTTTCCTCTAAAAAGACTCCTCAGAAATGTCCTGTGCATAAGCTGGAGCTGTGAGCAGCCCTGAACCGGGCAGCACCCTCTCAACAGGAGAATGAACCTGCCCTGAGGAGGGGCACTCCTCCCACCCACAGCTTCTCCCCACAGCGCAGTGAGGAGTTTGCTGGGCAGGCTGAGTGCTGACCCTCGCAGGCAGCAGAGTCACTGCCCCAGGCACACAGCACCCTGGGGCGCAGGGACACTGCTCTGAATTACAGCCCATGCAGACCCATGGGCACAGCCCAGTTTCACACCCCTGCAGCCATCCCTGGCAGAAAGGTAACAGGCTGCCCTGTCCCTGTGACGGTGTGGCTGGGAATCCCTGCTCTGCAGCATCTCATCCTCCTCTGAGTGGGACCCTTAAAAAGACAGGCATGGGATGGGATAGGTTTAGAAGACCCCTCCAGGAACCTCCGTAGCATTGCCCTGCAGCCAGAGACTTACTGTGTCAAGGGCTGTGAAGGTTTCTTCCACAGTGAGCTCTCCTCTGTCCTCCCACTCCACACTGCCTTGCACTTCTCTCTGCCTTCTCTCACCTCATGTCAGCAGCAGCAGGCAGTGTCCGCAGCCATGCTGCTCTGTGCAGAGGAGCTGCTCCTGCACACAGCTGTCTCAGTGCTGCCAGGCTGCCATGAGCTCCTCCTGGTTCCTTAGCCTGGACCCACTTGGGATCAGTGGCCCAGCCAAAGGTGTGATTTTATTTGTCCCTTGTGCTCCCTCCTCCTGGGAAATGCTCACTAAAGTAGACTAAAATAATCACTGATGGTCCCTTTCTAAACACTGAAGAGACATTGATTCCAGGCTTGTAATTTGTCTCATCAGAGGAGGGTTATCTACAAGAGGTGGAAATGTCCCTCTCTGGAAGTCCCTGTTCCCATCTCTTAGCTAGGTAGGACACGTACACAGGGACAAGAAAGGAGTTAATTTACACAGGGTTCAGGTATTGATTCCAATGAGTCAATCTGGGCAGTTCATGCCAGGTGAAAAACCCCTGGTCTGCAGTGGGATTCAGCAAACTCCTGTGAACTCCACAAACACACACGAGGTGGGATTCCCCTTGCCCAAGCTGAAGTGTGCACAACACAGATGTCTGCACACAAGATGCTACCATTATAATCACTGGAGATGGAGGGTGGCACTCAGTGGCTCACATGCAAACCCTTGGTGACATTTGAAGAGACAGAGGTGGTCCAGGGCATGTGCCCTGCTCTGGCATGTCTGCTTGCTCTGGAGGAGGAACCTGCATCCTTCTAGAGCATCAGGTGGGGGCTAGGTGAGGAATTTCCTTGGCCATCTCCAATGACACCAGATGCCCACTACTACAACAAGAACTCCACTCACTATGATGCTGAGACACAGGCAGATCTGTACAGTACAAACAGCTAATGTAATTCAGTGCAGACACTTGATTCAGTGACATAAAGATAGGACATAGGTAGGGCCATGTCTGATGCCTGGGGTGTCCAGCACAACCACATGTCTCTAGCAGATACAGCATGGGACCTACAGGAAAAGCATGCTCTTTTGGAGAGGTTCCTGGGCAAGGGCCCAGGGCATCTTGGGTTCCCTACCTGTGCTCAAACATCTGAATCCCACAGCTGCCTTGAGGCAAAGTCTATCCCATCTACATCCAAGCATGCTGCATAAATGCAAGGCACATCACACCAGGGTCTCTGCTCTAGTCTCTGCACTCTCAAACACTTCTAGCTTTCCTCCTCTCAAACTTCTTCTCACCCCCAGATGATATGAACAGGGACTGTGCTAATGATGTCTACAGGGTGGCTGGATCGCAGGCTGTCCAGGCCCAGGGACTTCTTCAGTGGCACCTTGTCCTTCCTGGTGATCAGTTCATCCCTGTCACAGGGCCCAAGGTGCTGCAAAGTCAGTTCAGGCAGCAAATCCCTCTCCTGCCATTTCTGCATGGCTCAGCTCTATTTCTCCCTGGCCTTGTGCTGTCTTAGTGGAAACCTCATTTCACCATTGCATTACCACCTGCCATTGGCTCAGTATGACCAGGAGTGCAGACAGGAGGTCGAGGGACATGATGATCCCCCCTCAAGTCAGTATTCATTAGACCATGTGTACTGCATCCATCTTTGGGTCCCCAGAAAGAGAAAGGGGTTGATAACTGGGAATGAGTTTGGTGGAGGGTCCTCCAGATAATCAGGGAGCTGGAGCACTTCCTCTGTGAGGAAACGGGGCTTGTTCAACCTGGAGAAGAGATGGCTTTGGAGGGACCTCATAACAGCCTTCCAGTGGCTACAAGGAGGTCATCAAAAAAATGAAGCCAGGGCCTTCACCATGGTGCATGGCGAGAGGAGAAGAGACTGGGCATAAGTTGAGAGAAGAGATGTTCATGCAAGAGATAAGGAAAAGCTTTTCCATTCAGAGGATGGTCAGGCACTGGAGTGTGTTGCTCAGAGAGGCTGTGCAGTTTCCTCCCTTGGAGGTTTCCAAGAGCAGACTGGATGAAGGCCAGAGCAACCTCATCTGACCCCAGAGCTGACCCTGCTGTGAGCAAGGAGATTGGGCTAGAGGCCTTCTGAGGTCCCTTACACCCTGAAGGAGTTCCGTGATTCTTCCCCCTCTGGGTTTTCGCTCTTTGATGTCGGGGAAAGCATGAAGGTTCCCTGTGACAGTGGAAGTAGATCAGCTTTATTGTCCTCCTCCAGTCAGATGTGTTCCGATACAGGGCAGGAATCCCCAAAGAGCCCTGATCAATCCTTTGCTTCACTTTTAATTTCCTTCCCACCCCCTCCAAGTTTGTCTCTCTTACCATCCTGATCCCCTGCTATACAACCAGCCCACCCCTGCTTACCCTTTCCCCAGTGGCACTGCTTTGTCTGGTTTCATTTTGCTCGCTTCTGTTTTTGACAGAGAGGAGCTTCAGTCCAGAAGCACCTTGAGAACCTTGGGGGATTCAGACAACAGACACCTCATGGAGGTTTGCACAGAGGTGTCGAGTCCTGCATCTAGAGGGGAATAACCGCATTTGTGAGGAGAGGTTCAGGGCCTTGGGCTCCTTCATCCTACTGAAGCGGAGGTGAAGGGCAGTAGATTAGAAGCCTATGACTGCTTAAAGGGTGGTTTCAGGGATGAGCTTCTCTTGGTAGTGGGAAACAGCATGAGAAGGGGAAACAGACACAAACTGTAGCTTGTAGGGTTCAGATGTAACAGGAAAAGGAAATGTCACTTGAAGAGTAGTGCTGCAGTGCTACAGGTGCTACAGAGAGGGTCTGTGATCAGCCCCTGGCTTTGTGTTTCACGAAAAAGCAAGAGAGAGCAGAGAGACATCAGTAAAGGTGGGGAGAGCGCAACGTGAGAGCAAGGTGAGGAAGCAGGTTGGGTGTCTAGAGGCTGTAGGGAAAGCGGCACAGGTGCAGCACAGCACAGGACAGTCTGTGGTGAAGACAGCCTAGGGGACTGCCAAGGCTGAAAGCCTCCAACAGAGCTGAGGTCTTTGTCCTCCAAGAAACTTGGATGTTTTCTTCTGACTTTAACTTCTTGAGTGCTTTGTTCAGTCTCCTCTCAGTATCTGAGGTTCATGGACTCAGCACCAAATACACCAGAGAGGTCCTTAAAATGTAAAAAGCCCTAACATTCCATGTCACTGTCCATAATTTCTTTCAGTTCTTCAAATCTTGTGTGGCTAATTGGAGAGGTTGCTGGAGTGTATTTTATTTACAAGAGGAAGAGCTCAGTGAGCACCTAAAAAAAAAAATTCTACTTTTTAAGTTTTATTTATTTTTCAGCTTCCAGAATAAGTGATATCCACACTCTCCAATTCATACTGACCCACAGTGTCTCCTAATGAAGTCTGGATGAGTAGGAAAAGCAACATTTTTGATAGGAGACATGCATGGACAACCTTCCACCTCACCTCCCCAACCCTACATTTTCTCTCATCAGCCATTGGGGACTTCCACCACTCCTGTTAAAAATCTAACCTTTTCCCATTCGAGTCTGTAGCTGAATGTTACAGCTCCTAAGCACCAATTCCCACCTACTTGCATTAGAGAACTAGCTGTGGACACAACAGGATTTCTCTTCATTATAAACAAAAATAAAAAATGCAAGAGTTTAATTAAACACCAGAAATACTCCTCAACTGTATGCTCATTAAGCCCAAGATGCCTCCACTGCTGTCCACTTTCCACAAGGAATAACCTTCCTAGAAATGTTTTAGACAAATAGACAGGAAAGGATAGAAACACCATTAAGGACTTGCCTAGAGAGATGATTTTAATCCTGAAAGATGAGGCAGGCTTCAGACTCCCTGAAGCTCAGAGCAGCAGCTAGAGAGCTGAGAGGTATCTGAATGGATACAAAGCCAATGGAGGAGGAAAAGTGGAAAACTGTGGAAAGTGCATATGTCCAGATAGTCTGATGCAAAGGGAACTTTAGAAATGATCATTTTAATCTGGGCATGTGAAAACGTGGGAGATTACTGATATCCACAGCATAATTACACAGAGAGTGGTAACGCAAGTTGAGGGTCCTGTCAATATTTCTTCTCCTGCTACTCACACCCTTCCTGAAATACCCTTCCTTCATACCCTTCCTGAAAATTTCCATTATTTCATCACAGGAAACATTGACATTTGTATTAAAATGATTCAATCATTTTAGCTGATGGAAGTGTGTTCATATTTTTAAAATGCTGAGAAGAGTTCTTCACCTTTCCAGGCAGAACTCAAGCGTCTAACCACAAGCACCCAGAGGTGCTTGGAGAGGCCTCGGTGCATGTGAGGCACTGGTCAGGGCCTGGCATCTCTCACAGCTCTCACCTGCCGGAGACCATAGCTCCTTGGAGCTGCAGATGGAGGCTGGGCAGAGGGGAGCAGGGCACCTGCAATGGCACCAGATGTCCATGACCCTGTCACTGCATTCCCACCTCAGTTCTGAAAATCGCTTTCCTTTCCAAAGGAAAAAAAAAATCCCCCAAAAGAGCAGCATATATATAAAAGAAGACAATAAAGCAAAGAAAGATGAGAACACAAGGAACTTCAAAACTTCAAAGTTTTTTAAGAGCGCAACTAACAGCTGAGAGTGCAGCTAACAGAGGCAGTGAACAGAGGAAGGCCAAGGCTCATTTGGAATTCAGTTTGGCAAGGGATGTCAAGGACAACAAGAAGGGCTTCTTCAAATACATCAGTAGCAACAGGAAGACTAGGGAAAATGTGAGCCCGCTGCTGAATGGGGTGGGTGCCCTGGTGACGCAGGATACAGAGAAGGCAGAGTTACTGACTGCCGCCTTTGCTTCAGTCTTTACTGCTAAGGCCAGTCCTCAGGAATCTCAGACCCTGGAGACAAGAGAGAAAGTCTGCAGAAAGGAAGATTTTCCATTGGTCGAGGAGGATCAGGTTGGAGATCATTTAGGCAAACCTGACACCTACAAATCCATGGGCCCTGATAGGATGCAGCCATGAGTACTGAGGGAGCTGGTGGATGTTATAGCTAGGCCACTCTCCATCACCTTGGAAAGATCCTGGAGAACAGGAGAGGTGCCTGAGGACTGGAAGAAAACCAATGCCACTCCAGTCTTCAAAAAGGGCAAGAAGGAGGACCCAGGGAACTACAGGCCAGTCAGCCTCACCTCCATCCCTGGAAAGGTGATGGAGCAGCTCATCCTGGACGTCATCTCTAAGCATGCAGAGGAAAGGAAGGTGATCAGGAGTAGTCAGCATGGATTCACCAAGGGCAAATCATGCTTCACCAATCTGATAGCCTTCTATGGTGGAATGACTGGCTGGGTAGACGAGGGGAGAGCAATGGATGTTGTCTCCCTTGACTTCAGCAAGGCTTTTGACACTGTCTACTGTAATATCCTCATAGGTAAGCTCAGGAAGTGCAGGCTAGATGAGTGGACAGTGGGGTGGATTGAGAACTGGCTGAATGGCCGAGCTCAGAGGGTTGTGATCAGCAGCACAGAGTCTAGTTGGAGGCCTGTAGCTAGTGGTGTCCTCCAGGGGTTAATACCTGGGTCCAGTGTTGTTCAATTTAGTCATCAGTGACCTGGCTGAAGGGACAGAGTGCACCCTCAGCAAGTTTGCTGATGATACAAAGCTGGGAGGAGCGGCTGATACACTAGAGGGCTGTGCTGCCATTCAGAGGGACCTGGAGAGGTTGGCATGATGGGCAGAGAGGAACCTCCTGCAGTTCAACAAAGGGAAGTGCAGGGTCCTGCACCTGCGGAGGAATAACCCCATGCACCAGGACAGGCTGGGGTCTGACCTGCTGGGAAGCAGCTTGACAGAGAAGGACCTGGGAGTCCTGGTGGACAACAAGTTAACCATGAGCGAGCAAGGTGTCCTTGTGGCCAAGAAGGCCAATGGTATCCTGAGGCGCATTAGGAAGAGTGTTGCCAGCAGGTCAAGGGAGGTGATCCTCCCCCTCTCCTCAGCCCTGGTGAGGCCACATCTGGAGTGCTGTGTCCAGTTCTGGGCTCCCCAGTACAAGAGAGGCATGGCATTACTGGAGAGAGTCCAGCATAGGGCTACAAAGATGGTTAGGGGACTGGAGCATTTCTCTTATGAGGAAAGGCTGAGAGAGCTGGGCCTGTTTAGCCTGGAGGGGAGAATACTCAGAAGACTGAGAGGGGATCTTCTCAATGTCTACAAATATCTGAAGGGAAGGTGTCAAGAGGATGGGGCCAGACTCTTCTCAGTGGTGCCCAGCGACAGGACAAGAGGCAATGGGCACAAACTGAAACACAGAAAGTTCCATCTGAATATGAGGAAAACTTTCTTTGCTGTGAGGGTGACTCAGCACTGCAACAGGCTGCCCAGAGGGACTGTGGAGTCTCCTTCCCTGGAGATATTCAAAACCTGCCTGGACGCGATCCTGTGCAACGTGCTCTTGGTGACCCTGCTTGAACAGAGGCAGTGGCCTAGGTGATCTCAAGAGGTCCCTTCCACCCTCAACCATTCTGTGATTCCATGATCTTAAGCACCACAGATGGAGAAACCTTCCTGAGGACTTTTAAAAACAAAGAACCTGCTTTGGTGCCTAAGGGAGGATGGCTACACCCTGTCCCAAATTGTCCTACATCCTACCTCTACAAAAAGAGTCATCCACAGCAGAAATCAGTTTTGAAGCTCACCAAAGCATCACCAAAATCAGTTTTGAAGCATCACCAAGCCCTGGCTTCCTGCACAGGTCTGCCCAGTGCAGAGACCTGTCATGGCAGGGTGCAGAAGTGACTTCTCTAGTGCCCCATTTCAGATATTTCACAGCCTTTGGCACCATCTGGAGACATTCCTGAAGGATTTCTCAGCAAGTTCTGGAAAATAACTGGGGTGAAGGGAGGTCCTTGCTTTCCAGGGCATGAGGAGAAACCTCTCTGCTCTCTCCCTGGCTGTGCCATCTGCATGGCAGTGACCTCCTGAGCCCCCTGATGACACGAGCTGAGGTCACAGTGGGATGTGCTGCATCACACAGAGGTCTCCCTGGTGCCACAGGGGTACCCTCACTTCCCTGCAAGGCCTGGTCACTGCTGGGCACCGCTCATGTGCTGCCTGCCACTGCCCTTTGGAGCCACTCCGTGGCAAGGAGAGGGGACGGGAGCTGCGCTGGGGCCCCTCACCGACGGGCAGAGGAGCAGGGGCACATCAGAGAGTTTTGTGTAACGAGACAGGAAGAGCGTCCTTCCTCCTTGTCTGAAGAGGCGAGCCAAGGGCAAGGGGGCAAGCAAGATGGAGGACTGATGGACCACTTCCATCAGCCCAGACCGCAGCTCCTTGTTCCCAGTGCTCCTGCAGCTCTGCACTGAGGGTAAGGGCTTTGGGAGCTCCTTCCTGAGGGGTCGCACAGAGACTGTTAACTGCAAAAAGGGCTGTGGATCCTGGGCTGTCGGGGTGGCTGGACAGGGTGGGGGCTGCCATGAGAGCCTTGTAGTAGAGTCCTGACTGGCTGGGGGGGGGGGGACAATGTGGCAGCCAGGACTCCTGAGTCCTGGGGCTTGGCCGTAAGCCGCCATGATCCTGTGGGGGTGGGGGCAATCCATGGCCAGGTTTCCCTGGGATAGGGTCCCCCTTTGGGATCTGGCTCTGAGAGGAAAGGGGTGCTGCATTCCAGAGGCTGAGGTATCCTGCAGTTCTGTGGGGCTCTCAAGAGCCTGCTGGAAATGCCCTTGCTGGAAATGGATCCTTCACCTTGTAATAAATCCTAGTAGTCTACTTGGTTGGGAGAACCTCTGTCCCTTCCCCGTGGATCCTCTTCTGCCTTCAGCATGGCAGAGCATGTTCTGGCTCAGAGATGCCATCTTCAGATGGTCACAGCCCCGGTCCTCCTGCAAATTGGCGTCAAACCTCTGCACCCAAAAGAAAGCATGCTTGGGAGAGCAGCTTGGAAACAGGTGGGGGTGCCATCGCCACCCCAAAAGTCCTGGCTGATCCCAAGCAATCTTTGAGCCGTGGTGGGCAGTGCTGGGGGGGAGTCCAACACGGCCATCTACCCCAGCCCTCCTCCAGGCCCTACACCATCAGCAGGCCCAGAGCTGCTCTCCCCATTGCTGTCCCTGCATCACTGCCCTGTGCCGCCATGGGCTCCTCAGCCCTCAGGAGTGACCCACCAGGGCCCAGCCTGGCCCTGCAGAGACCAGCCCCTGCCTGGCCGCGGCCCAGCCCTGCCTTGCGCAGTGCGAGGGCTGCCGAGCCCCGGGGCTGCCACAGGCAGGGGGCCGGGGCCTCACGGGCCAGACCCTGACTGGCCCTGCCCAGCCCTGCCCTGCCCTGCCCGGGGGCAGCAGGATGCTGCCCGCTAGCTCCGGCGCCCCAGCCATGCCCAGGGTCCCCGCACCAGCGCCAGGGCCAGCACCAGCACTGGCCCCAGGGGTGCTCCCCCACTCCCAGCATGGCCCCCGGGTGCAGGGCAGCCAGGAGCCCCGTGGGACCCCTGCAGCAGAGCCCAGACCCTGGGGGGTAGCGGCCGGGCCCCGGGGCCCCGCACTGCCTGGGCACACGGCACCGGGTTGCCCCCAGGCCCCACCGTGCCCCGCACTGCCACCCACCGCGGGGTTGGAGGGGGGAAGAGAGGGGAGGGGAGGGGCTGCCAGCCGGGTCACACAGGGCCACAGTGTTGCCACGGCATTGCCTCCAGTGCTGCCCTCCGATTGGCCAGCAAGGGGAGGAGGGTGGGGTCATTAGCCCTGCTCCCAGGTGGGGCTGCAGAGCTGCTGAATCCCGGCTCTGCTGGTTCCCCCCGCTGAGATGCCCTGGCCGCAATCCTTCCCCGTGTCTCAGAGTGTCAGGGCCCCAAGCAGGAGAGTGCTTGTTGTCCTGGGGGTGTGGAGGATTTGCTGGGTGTGTTCAGCACTGGGGCAGGAACCCGACTTGGGAATTGGGGGAAGGCTTCTCCCTGTGGCTGGGCCATGAGGCCCTGCTGTCTCCAGCTCCATGGTCGCTGCTCCCATGCAATCCTCCTGTTAGGAGATGTTGCCCAGAATTACTTGCAGGCCTTTCTCCAGTTCCAAAGTTTCAGGGGCCAGGTGTAGGTGCTACCTAGGCAGGAGCTGATGTTGTCTTGGGGCAGTAACTGGTCCGTAGTGGGTGTTTTGCTGCACTGTGATCGTTGCGAGGCCCCGGGGTGAGTCCGGGCGGCCGCTCAGGAGCTGGCTGAGCCTTGGGGGAGGCAGGGGCAGCTGCAGGCGGCAATAGCCGCGTGGCCGGGCTGTGGGCAGGGAGGTGACAGCTGTCTGCAAGAGCTGGGCCAGAAGATCCCCAGTGTCAAATCAGCTCTTGGTCAGTAGCTGCCGGGCCAGCAGGAGACCTGTGGCTCGGCTCTGTGCTTTGGAGCTCACTTCTGCCTGAGCAGCTGATAAGCAGGATTTGTCTCATGGCTGGGGAAGTTATCGTGAGGTAGCTGCTGTCTCAGAGGCTTGTAGGCCAGTGACAGGCACATGGCTGTGGTGGTGACTGTGAGGTCATCTCCTTCTGAGTCCCTGATAGGCCAGCAGCAGGCCCCTTGCTGGGAATTGGCTTTGAGGTCATTTACTCCAGAGCAGCAGGGAGGCCAGCAGCAGGCATGTGGTGGAGAAATGTTTGTGAGCTCACGTCTGTCTCAGTGCCTGACAGACTGTGTGGAGGCACATTGCTGGGAGAGTCGCTGTGAGGTCACTTGTCTCTGCAAGGCTAGCACTTGTCTAATGGCTTGGGCATTTGCTTCTGAGGTCACTTCTGCCTGAGTCCTTGGCAGGCCAGCAGCAGGCAGATGGGCGTGGAAGCAGACTGTGAGGTCTCCTTGGTCAGAGTAATTGGTAGGGCAGCAGCATGTTCATGGCACGGGGTGTTATTTCAAGAAACTTCTGCCTCTGAAGCCCATAGTCCATCAGCAGGCACCTGGTGGGGGTATGGACTTGTGGGGTCACTTCTATCTGAGCAGCTGGTAGGCCAGGAGAAGGCCCATGGCTTGGATGTTGGTGGTTAGGTCACTTCTGGGTTTGGTGAGTGTGCCGGGAGGAGGGATTGACACCTGCAGAGCTCTACAGCAATATAGAGATGCAGCTAGTAAATCAAGTGGAAGTAGGTAATAGTGTTCCAGACTATCTTTCACAAATTTTATTCCACTCCATCATCATGAATTAGTAGTGCTATATTTAAAATTAGGATGATGTTTGCTGGTAAACGTAGATGTGGGATCTGACTTTGTGCTTCTTGCTAATAACTTCTCGCTATGGGTGGATGAGGGAGTCCAGCTAGAAGTTTTATGCTGCGAAATGAATTAAGTGCTGGCATGAGCTGTGACATTGGTAATGTCTGATTTCCAGTGTCTGTGTGCTGCAGAATATTCTGCCCCATCCAAATACCAGGGGGCTTCTGAGATTTTTCTCCAAGACCTGAAGGGCATCTCTGTCCTTTGATTCCTGGAGGTGGGAAGTGAGCAGGCGCAGGGTTGTGCCTGGCCGTTGAGAGGAAGGGCCTGTTGCAAGGCCTTGGAGGACTGGAAGGGGATGGAAGGGCTGGAGAGTTGGTCTGTGTATGTTTTGGGGCCCTGGGGGTGCCCTGGCTGCTGCCATGTGTGGTGCTGTGCCCTGTGTGTCCCTGCTGCAGAGGTGTGTGTTGGCTGGGAACCCTCTGTGAGGTGAGGGGTGGGGGATGCGGGGTATCACAGTGGTGGGGAGTCCTGTGGTGGGGACAGGTGGTGGTCCCCATGTCTTGGTGCTCATCACGGGCAGAGGTGTCTGGAGAGAGCAGTGCTGTGCTCCCAGGGCCCAGCCTGCCATTACAGTGTTCTCCTGGGAGACCTGGGGTGGGGGCCATTGGTGACCATGTTCCCTTCTTGGAGCATCCTGGTGCGAGCCAGGGATGATCGCAGTTTGCTGGCTTCTTTCTGTCAACTGAGGTTCAGGCTTGCAGTTTCTGAAGCTCTTGATGCTTCCCTGAGTCTTTGAGATTGTACCGAGACTTCTGGGGAAAGTCATCATGGCTTTCTGTTGCATCTGGACCCTCATTTCATCTTCCCATCCCAGACACTAATCCACTCCAATCCATCAGGGAGATGGGGAGTTAATCGAAGTGGGCAGAGCTACTTCTCCCCTTTTTGCCTGCCCAGACCCTTGCAGACAGTGGAGATGCCACCTCACAAGAAGTAAGGCCTCTTGAGGCAATGGGTGGCTCAGAGATGCCAGTTCTTGGTCAGCTGTGAATGTGGCAGCTCCAAAGGCGATGCTCCCTTTGGAATAGAGTCTCAGACTAGCAGATTCCTTGAGCCTGCAATGGGGGAGACATCTGGAGGTAGGGATCCAATGCCCTGCTCAAGACAGGTCCCAGGAGATGAGGTATCTTCAGGCGTTCTCCAGTGCAGTTTTTGAATCTCTCCAAGAATGGAAATGTGAGAACCTCTCTGGGTCCCTGTGCCACAATTTGGCCACCTTCATGGAGAAAAAAGATTGCTCTTAACATCTACGGAGAATGTCCCAAGCTCCAAGTTGCTCCTGCTGCCTCTCAGGCTGTTACTGTGCACCTCCAAGAAAATCTGGTTCCGTCTTCTCTGTGTGCTCCCTCAGGTAGTTGTGCAGAGCAGATAGAACCCCCTTGGCCTTTTCTTTCTTAGGCTGGACAAACCCAGGTCTCTCGGCCCCTCCTTATATGCCCCATGCTCCAGCCCCTGACCTTCTTGGTGGCCCTGGGCTGGGTTCCCTCCTGTGTGTTCCTGCCTTTCTGGAACTGGAGAGCCCAGACAGGACCTGGTATCCAGATGTGGCCTCACCTGTGCCAGAAAGAGGAATAGAATGTCTCTGGTGACCCTGCTGGCTCTGCTCTCCCAAAGACAGCTCAGCATAGAGGGGAGACATTTGCCCCTGGCTGTTGTGACTATGTAAGGCCAGTAGAACGGATAATAACCCTCCAATTCTTTATTCCTGGGTTGCTCCAGTCATGGTCAGGTAGGCTGCCAGTGCAGTCCTGGAGCCCCCGAGGATGGAGGCAGGGTGCCAGGGTGTGTCCCTGTAGCTGTCAACCCCATTGCCAGCACTGTGAGCTCTGTGTGATACCAGCTGCAAGTGAATGAGATGAGGCTACATATGGATGCAAAGGCTTCCATAAATGTGCCTGGTTTGGGGGGTGACCTGGGGTGTGGGTTCACCTCCTGGTACCTGTGCTCTGCTGTAAATTCTTCCTCCCACAAATGCTGTTAGTGTCGGCCCACACAACAAATGCTGTAGTGCCCCCTCCTTTTCCTAGATAGTTGCGGTGCCACGTAGGACAAGTCAAAGACCCTTGTAATAAATGCCAGCATTTGCTGTGTGCCTTTGCATGCCCCAAAGCCTGCTTAGCTTGAACTGAGGAAGTCTCACAGCTCTTGGACTTCTGCCTCTGCGAGCGGTGAAGATGTGCCCAGGGCCAGGCTGGCTGTGGCACCCAACCATTGGTGTGCTGCAAACCCAAGTGTGAAGCCTGGGCTCCTGCTGCAGAGCCCATTCCCACAGGACTGCAGGTGTTTCCCCACACCTCCAGTCTGGGGCTGTCTCCTTGCTGGTGCCTGATTTGAAAGCCTCTGAACCCTTTTTCCCTTCACAGAAGCTTCTTGTCCAGCTAACGAAAGGAAAGGGGCAGAGGTTACTTTGGATTCAAGAGACCTGCAGTATTCCCAGATGTTTCCAAGTTGTGTCTGTAACTTCTTTATTACAAAACAAATGCCCTAACCCTTGTCCTTAGCTGGAGGTTAATGATGTGGTGGGGTCGTGGGGGTGGAAAGCAGCAGGCTGCTGTGCCCACAGGGAGCAGCATCCTTCTGGTGTCACCACAAGAGCTTCCCTGCATGTCTGAGCTCAGAAGCCAGGGGAAGGCAGCGAGCAGAGCAGTGTCGGGGGAGTGTGCAAGTGGTGAGTGTCCTGCGTCCATCTCTTCCTGCTGGCACTTGGTTGTATCTAGCAGAAGAGCCATCTCTGTGGGGCAGAGACAGTGTGTTTGCAGACTAGCTGCCACAGCCGAGGTCTGGCATCAGGTCGATGCCTGGTGCAGCGATGAGCAGATCTGACAATGTCAGAAACCCTTTCCAGTGCAGCTGCTCCCTCAGCTGATCTCTTTACCGAGGCCCTAGAAATGGAAGTGGCGTCCTGCTGTCATTGTGTAGGTGCTGCAGAACAAGTGGCTCACAGCTAGGACTCAATGGTAAAGGAAATGCAAGTGCAATTGTTCCCTTTTGTGATTTGTGCCCAGGGTGACAGAGTGGAGATGTCTCATGACCTGGAGAGAGCCTTGCCAGGAGATGACAACCGTTTGCAGAGGAGTGTTATGAAAGGAGTGATGACAGAGACATGAAGATACATAAGGGCGACCCAGGTGAGCTTCTCCTCTGTGAAGGGCATCAGAGAAGCCTGCCTCAGGCCATGTGTTTTTGTGAAATACAGGCTGGCCAAGAGATGTTTCTCATGCCTGAAGAACCAGTGGAGGTTCCCAGCTCCCCCTGTGACAGATCCTTTGGCAGAGCACCTTCCTGCAGAGAAAAGGCTGTGCCCAGCAGGCTCTTGGCTGGTGCAGGTTCTTGGGATGTCCCCTCTGTGTATTCTCCTGATCAGCAGGAAACCTTTTAATAGCTTCAGTGTGGACTTGGAGGTCCCTTCTGCCTGAGTACCTGAGAGGTCAGCAGCAGGCCCATGGGGAGGGTGTGTGCTTGTGAGGTCACTTTATCCTCAGGAGCTGCTGGGCAAGCTGCAGGCAGCTGGCTTGGGTGCTGCCTGTGAGGTGACTTGTGCCTCAGCACCTCCTAGGTCAGTGGAGGCACCTAAGTGCTGCTGGTGCAGGTTGAGAGGTGCTCCTGCCTCCGTCCTTGATAGGCCAGCAGCAGGCACATGGTTGCCATTTGCATTTGTGAGGTCACTGGTGCCTCAGTACCTGATAGGGCAGCTGCAGGCACATGGCTGCCATTTGTGTTTGTGAGGTCATTGGTGACTCAGTACCTGATAGGGCAGCTGCAGGCATATGGCTGCAGGGCTTAATGTGAGGCCCCTTTTCAATCCCTACCTGGCAGGGCAGCGTCAGTACATTACTGCTGGTTGTCTTGGTGAGGATGTGGAGAACCTGAGAGACAGCCGCATGCACAAGGTGACGATGGTGAGGTCATTGTGTCTCCAGACGTGCTAGGCCAGGAGCAGGCACATTGCTGCTGCTTGTTCTTGTGGGGTCCTTTCTGCTTCAGCACCTCATAGGCGAGCATCAGGCCCCTGGCTTGGATGCAGATGGTGAGGTGCCTTGGCCTCAGTACCTCATTGGCCAGCACAGGCATCTTGGTGCAGTTTGTACTTGTGAGGCCACTTCTGCCTCAGTCCCTGATGGGCCAGGAGCGGTCACATGTCTTTGATGTAGATTGTGAGGTCACTTGTGCCTGCAGCCCTGATAGGCCAGTGGCAGGCCCATGGCTGTTGTTTGTGCTTGTGAGGTCACTTCTGCCTCAGGCCCTCATAGGCCAGGCACGCTGAGCTTCAGAGAAATTGCGTGTCAAGTATAGGAGTTTATTAGAGATAAGTGTTTCTACACGTGTAACAAATATTGGGCAACACCAAACAATCTACAAACTGTAAGTATTAGAAAACCTAAAAGTATATCCAAGCCCTATTGTTAAGCCACGGATGCACGGTATAGTGACGATTCTCGGTTTTTCCTTGTCCTTATGTGGGTCACTGCTCCGGTAACAGTTTCCCAGATTGTTCTCACCACGTTCCAGCTGCACTGGGATGATTCATGTCCTCCCTGGCAGTTGGCCTCAGGGTCATCCCCACTGATGGGTGGGTTGTCGGGTCCACAGGCCAGCTGATGGTGAGTCTGAGTCCACACAGAGGTATGTGGCTTACTCTCTTTTATCCTTCCCGAGCTTAGTTCATTATCCAATCAAACAATGCCAGACCACGGTTACACAAGAGAACACATGGCCTCAGCCAATAACATTATGCATACCAACAGTATGGATGTTCAACAGATAACAGTACACATATCAATGGACAACAATACAGACGTCCAACAGATAACCCAGTGCAAAATTCCACAGTACCTCGATGCCTGTGGTGTGAGTCTGTGGTGTCGCTTCCCCTTTGCTGACTAGGTTTGTTCAGCGATCATGGGGTCGTTGGAGGGTGTGCCACTAGGCTAGAGCAACCCCACAGTGTGGTGACTCTGGCTGTGGTGCACCCGGGGTTCCTTAACTCTTGTGGAGCACCCCAGAGCAACCCCCCCCCCGCCCATGGGCTGCACCATGCTGAGTTCCACACTTGCCTGTGAAGCAGCTATCACATCCACAATGTCGCCCATGTGGTTCTGCCCTCTAATCCTGACCCATCAGCTCTCACCTGCTTATCATCCATCCTGAGGCAGAGCTCCACGCATTCCCGCTGCCCTCTCACATGAAGGGCAGCTTCCCCTCCTGGCCCAGACCTATGGCCCTTTCAGTACCAGACCCCCAGACCCCACCATTTCTCCAGTAGCTGGTTTGGACCACTTGGTCCCTCCAGTAGCAAACTCACAGACCCTCTGGGCTCTCCAGTATCCAGCCCAGACTTACGGCCTCTCCGGTAACTGGCTCCCAAGCTTCTTACCCTACTCGTTGCCTAGTCTGGCTTGATGCTTGCTAGTGGCTACGCGCACTGACATACACACGCACACAGCATGCACACACTCCAGTCTCTCCAGCTGCTGGCATCCCAGGCACATGGGCCCCTATGACTTGTGGTCCCCACCACAGTGGCTGGCACTGAGACCTCCTCACGCACACATGCACACAGAATAGAGAGGCCCCACACCCCAGAAAATGGAGTTTAATAAGAAGAGGCTGGGGGGATCAAGCGCAGGGAATGGCCACAGAAGCATACTGACCAGCAACATTATTACATGTGTTCAGTTCCTTTGATTCCCTTTTCCCTCTATTTTCTCATGCTTGTAGCCCTTCAAAACACCTTAATCCCTCCCTTCCCACCTTTGGCCCTTCCCTAAACTTCCCATAGTAAGTTTTGCACAATCTCAAAGTGCTCTTCCCGGCATCCAGTCATGAGACTCATATGCCCGTAGGCAGTAACCGCCATCCTCAGTCTGCAAGAGTCATCCTGAGAGGCTCTCCTGTTGGCTTGTATGGGTGAGTCTCACATCTGGATATGCTGGACTTGGCTCTGAATGAATATTTCTCCCTTGGATTTTTTTAATCTTTTCTCTGAAAACAGGATGATTCATGTCTTAGAAATAACAATTCTTTGTCTTTCTTTCTTATGGAAGTGTGGGGGTTTAGGTGAAATTAAAATGCTTATGTGCGGTCTGTGTGAAACCGAGCAGGCCGAGGGCATCCCACTTGACCATGACCAAGTGCTGAGGACATTGACTCCACAGAGCATTTCCTTGCACAGACCATAACCGATACGGGCCATAGCATCTGTACATCTATCTTCATGACCCCCTGAGTCCCTTCCATTATAGGCCTGTGTTTCCCCCCAAAAGATGTGTCACACATTTGAGATCCAAGATCTAAAAGGAATTAAAGTGATGGAAGTGCAAGCCAGGCAGACAACAGTACTATTTCAAAGTTTAAACCACAACAAACATATCAAGCAACAATTGCACACTTAGATTAAAGACATCCTGGAGGATTTTACTGTACATCATCTGAAGGATATCTAGGGACTCTTTAGATGCATCCAGACATCTGGAGGGTGTTGCAGGTACTCTCCAGTTTGCTGCAATCACAGTACAGTGATCCTGCAGAGGAGGAAATTAGCATCACATCACACCAGACATTGAACATCTCAGATCGTGGTCTAGGCTCACTTTGCCACCAGCAGGGAGACACTGGGAGAATCTGGAAGATGATCAATTCGGATGCAAACAGACCTTGGGAGGTCTACAGTCCACCTTCCTGCTTGAAGCAGGGTGCACACTGAACTCAGGTCAGATTGTTTGAGGCTTTGTTCAACAGGATCAGGAAAATCTCCAAGGTCAGCGACTGTCTGTCTGGGTCCTCTCTGGGCCCCTGTTCCAGTGCTGGACTCTCCCCATGGTGATTTTTTTTTCATTATGTCAAAGTAGTCAAATGTTACACAGCTCCATGCAAGACCTCAGAGCAGGGGAGGATGACTTTCATGTCTTTTAACTTTTCTGAGTTGCTCCCACCCAAGGTCACTCTGGACAGTCAATGGGGTTTAGGAAGTGATTGTTCAAACCTTAGGTAGACACCTCCTTCCTGTTGGATATGTCACCCTCTAGACATCATTGACTTCTTTGACTTACCTACTTTTAACAATAGGGCACCTTGGGCAGACACGGCTTGAATTAGCTATTTGCATACAAGCATCCTGGGGCACTTAAGATGCTCTAGGGTATGAAGATACCTAGCTGGGGTTCTCAGAGATGGCAGGAATGACTCAAGAGACCTGTGCTCATCTTGAGGAGGATCAAAGGCAGGCAGGACACCCATTTTTTCTGAAGTTAAAATGAGATGCCTATGTTCAGACAAGCAAATAGCTTGTTGGAACTTTTGGTACTATTTGGGAATATTTTACATAGTTTACAGTTTCACTTTCTCCATAGGAATCTCTGGAGAGCAGTTCTCACTTCCTTGTTCCTCAAGCTACAGATGACAGCATTAAACATGGGGGGAACAACTGTGTAAATCACTGTCTGAAGAGTGCCTTGGTCAGCATTTTAAATATGCCACTGTGGTCGAGCCATAGAAGAGAGTCACTGCCCCAAGGTGTAAGCAGTAGGGGGAAAAAGCTCTTTGCCCAGAACAGAAAGCATTTTCAGAACTGTCCTGATAATTTTGGTGTAAGAAATAAGTAAAAGGGAAGGATGCTGAACATGAGGTTGGTGACATACAGCATCACTTGCTTCCATAAAGTGGCCCAAAGGCTAGTTCCAAAAGGGGGGCAGGGGGATCACAGAAGTAGTGATGAATGACATTTGGATACACAGAAGGGCAAAGTGGACAGCTGATAGGTCTGCCCTAGGCGTAGGACACCATCCATGACTGAACAGCAGGCTGTACCCAGTTATGACGAGGGTATGATGCAGGGTGCCACATATGGCCATGTAGTGATCACAGGCCACAGAAGCCAGGAGAAGGCTTTTGGTGCTGCCCAGAAAAACCAAGAAATACAGCCGGGCAGCACAGCTGAGGATGGAGATCCTGCTGTCTTCTGTCAGGAAACCTACCATCATTTTTGGCAGAGTGACTGATGTGTAGCAGATCTCCAGGAAGATCAAGTTCATCAGAAAGAAATGTGGGGCTGTGGATGCTTGAGTCCACCACTGTGATGAGCACGATGAGGCTGTTCCCTATGTGAGGACCATGAGAGAGATGATGATCAGGAAGACTCTGGAGTGCAAGCCCTGCAAGTTGGAGTGGTCAGAAAATCCCAGAAGAATGAACCCAGGTCCAAGGGTGTGATTCTCCAAGACTTTTCTTTGGGGAATTTTCCCCACAGAACAATCCAAGCAACACACTCACTGAAGAATGGTGATGGACCATCCACCATCACTACACACCACCCTACATTCAAGTGTAGTGAAAGACCAGTACAAACATAAACATACATGTGACTGCAGTATTGGGCAAGCTTGAGCAAGATTTATGTGTACATATGGAAGTCTGACACAGGTTGCTTGTTGAGGAAAGATTTGTAAGGAGAGGAGAGGACAAAACCCTTGCGGCTGAAAGCCTCTTCTTTGTTGCACAGTAGCAAAGAAATGTATTTTTCTTTCTTTGAGGAGATTTATTTAAAGACAATGCCTTGTGATAAGTGAGAAAAAAGAAGAAAAAGGAGAAAGAGAAGCCAGCCTGAGAAAAATCTAGCTTACATTCCCTCTCTAGATCTCATCGTATCTGCATGTAATTTTAGAACATTAAAGAGGAGTAGGATAAAAAGGGAAGGGAAGGGAAGGGAAGGCGAGGCAAAAGACTTGATTGTTAGACCTTAGCGAGAGAGATTCATCCCAGATCTCAGCTTGAGGACTCATTCCCCGGAACTGTGTCTGCACATGGAGTTTGGGAGAACACCTTAGACCTAAATTATTTGTTTTTACATGGCTGAAGTCAGCCAAGGTGGACCCTATCAGAAATAAAAGAGTCTTTCATCTCCCTATGAATCCAAGGACCTTGATGGATCCATGGGACATTTTAACAAGACAAAAAAAGTAGCTACTTATTCATAGATGATAGGTTTTCAGGGTGCTGAAAGGAGTTTCCATGCCAGCAATCAGAACACTAGAGCTTTGAAGTATCCAAAGAGGAAGGTGATGAAAGGTGGGACAGTGAAGATGAGAGGGTAGTCTCCCCAAGATACTGATTCTTACTGAATTGTTGCTCTGTCATTTAGATTTCCAGCAGCTTACTGAGCCCTCCAACTGAGGGCTCCCTTGCTCTGACAGATATCTAGCAATGCTTCCCAGTTCCTTGAAAGCCCTCAGCAGGAGACAGAACAGTGCTTATGCTATCTGGGAAATGAGCCTTCCCTTTGCATTTCCCACTTAGAGCGTTGAGACTCCTCACTCTTCAAACTTGAAGGATGCGAGCCATTAGCAAGCAGCTCTGCGTTAACAGGTTGCTTCTTATGAATAAGAGCCCCAGCTGAAAGGGCTTTAACAATCTCAGTTTGAAACGGGGAAAGAATCTTCTCTTCACAGCAAAGAGAACTGAGAACTGCTGGTTGTGTCTCTCACACTATCAGTAACTCCCTTCCAGAAGCCTTCTTAAACTGATGCATCAGTGATGAGAAGAGCTGGTTAGAAAATATGTGATAAAAACGTTCAGATTACCCAAGTGAAAAACACAGGGTGGTTTTCTCAAGAGCAGACTTGAATTCAGAAGCACATGAGGTTTTGCTAGTTTTTTGTGTGCTTGTTTGTTTGTTTTCCTAGCATTCTTGCCTTTTCTTTGAGGTTTATATTTAGAGTTCCCCCAGAGGTTCCACTCAAAGTCTCCAAGATAAAATTAGGGTTGGTATCAGGGGGAAGTGGTCAATATCTGTTTCCTAATTTACCTTTTTATGCATATGAATGAGTAGGGAGATTAGAGTTTGTTATACATTGGTCCCATCACTTCTTTAAAAGAAACAGAAAACCTTTATACTTCAGGCACAGATCTGAGCTCTTCCATGTCAGTGTTCAGTTTCTCCCTCTCTTGTTGTTACCCTGTAGCACTTCCTTCTCTTACTGCATTTACTTCTTCAGAGACCCCCATCTCATCTGTATCAGCTATAGCCTACACTTCAAAGAAGAAGCATGATATTGACAGAGGAGTTAGTATCCAGCAGAACACAGGGGCTCTTTGTTTAACAGTTTAAAAGTTAATAAAAAGATGAAAATTTAGTAAAATTCATAATTACAACTTGACTGCCATTTCTTTTCACTTTTCCACTCCCTTTTTTGCTGGCCTTTCTGTTCCTTTCAGTCCTGCAACCTTTTGGTCAGATCCGGAGACTGCTTTCTGCCCAACAGCCACACACTGCCATGCAGACACCCAGCCTCATAATCACTATCAGATGTCTGGGAGGAATTTTGGTGGGGCCCGACACAACAGTGCCATTGTGAACCTGACCTTTGAGACATGCTCATCCACAGCATTGGCCATAATGGGATACTCCCTCTCAAAGTCTATCAGAAGATACCATGAATGCAGAGGCCCTGTTGAGATCTTTCAAGGAGCTGACTTCCTACCAGCCACAATGATTCTCACAGCTTTCTGCCTTGCTTAGCCATCCCCAAGCAGTTGCGCACAACAGTCTTCCAGGCCTCTTTCATCTGCTCATTCCTTAGGCTGAATATGAAGGGGTTTAAAAGAGGAGTCACAATGCCAGAGAGAACAGAAAGGATTTTGTTGAGGTGCACAGAGTTCATCTGGGAAGGCCTGACATAGACAAAGATGGAGATGCCAAAACCCAGGGAAACAACAGTGAAATGAGAAGCGCAAGTGGCAAATGTTTTCTGCCTGCCCTGGGCAGATGGGATCCGGAATATGGTTGAAATAATCCAAGCATAGGAGACAATGGTCAACGCCAAGGAGCCGAGGAGCAGGACCAAGGACACCACAAAATCATTCAGCTCAACAAGCCGGATGTCTGTGCAAGCGAGGTGCAGGAGAGGTGCGCTGTCACAGAAGTAGTGGTCGATGATGTTGGGACCACAGTACGGCAGCCTGGCTTTCAGGACCGCTGGTGGCAGGATCATGACCAAGCCACCCACCCACGCACCCAGTACAAGCCAGCTGCATGCCCTTTCCGTCATGATGGTGGGATACCTCAGGGGGTTGCATATTGCCACATACCGGTCATAGGACATGATGGCAAAGAGGATGAACTCTGTTGCAGCCAGGAAGAAGTAAAAGAAGAGTTGGCTAAAGCAGCCAGCAAAGGAGATGGTTTTCTTCTCTGACAGGATGTTTGCCAGCATTTTTGGCACAACAATGGAGGTCATGGCGATCTCAATGAAGGACAAATTAGTGAGGAAGTAATACATGGGAGAACAGAGGCGGCAGTCTGTATAGACCAGTACAATGATTAGAGCATTTCCCAGGACAGTCACTACATAAGCAAGCAGGAACACCACAAAGATGATGATCTCCACTTCATGGCTGTTAGGAAATCCCACCAGGACAAACTCTGTCACAGCTGTGACATTCCCCATCCAAGTGTGTTCTCTGTCATGGTGAGAGTAGGAGAGCAACATAGTCTCTTTGAATATTCAATTCATTCATTTCAAAAAGATCTTTCCTCTCCGCTCAGGTCTCCATTCTTCCCCATCCAGCAGTCACAAATATTTGTTATAACTCTTTGCTTAAGAAAGAGGATGGAATATGCAGGCCTTTGCAGCCAAGCTCCTTTAATCTCTCTGTTGCCATCAGTCAAAATCACCATCAAATCACAACATACAATGGATTATTTTCATCCTACATTTCTTATGTCTGCATTCCATGTCATGCATGCATGCACAAAGTAACCAAAATTTACATTTGCAAGGGAAATACTTTTCCTCTTACGTCTGTGCTTTTGCACTTACCTTCTGCACAGAGGGCACCCCATGTGTTTATTTTTGGTAGCTTGCTGAAGAGAGCTTCAATTCCAGTAAGCGAGATGCAAATTGTGGAGAGACAGAGCAAAAGTGGATCCTGCATTCCCAGTTTATATCGTAACATCAGAGGAACTCACGTTCTAGCTGAGTTACTCACTGCACAGCCTGCAACAGGACAAATACAGAGGAGCAATTATAAGACAGAGTGAGTGATAGGACTCAAAGTATTTGAATAAAAAGAGGTTTTCACTCCTGCTGATGGTATAACGGTGGCTGTCCTGCAGGCTCTGATAAGCTGAACTCCATGTCATGAGAACTGAGCAATGCTTTCTGTAGTCTGTATAAGCCTTGGCTGCTGATTGCCATGGGAATGAGCCTAGTCATCACAAAAGTAATGTTCAGGAGAGTGCCAGAAGTCTTTCTTTCTTTCTTTCTTTCTTTTTTTTTTTTTTAATGAAGACAGTACATTTCACAGTGGGCCAATTATACTTGATAGACTGAGAAATGACAAAGAGAAGAATAATTGGCTCCCTTATAAGCATTTGCACCTTGAAAGCTGGCGATTTCTGACTCAAGGGATTTAGGTAGACAAGTCTCACCTCAAGTTTATACAAGTAGGAAACCTTCTCATTCTGAAACTTTTTTCTTCCTCCTCCTCCAAGCCTTGATGCCCTCATGAAATCCTGGAGAACAAGAGCATTGCCCAATGAATGAGATCAAGGATGACCCTTCAAGGGTCCTGTCTCTCAGAGAGACCCCAGCAATGGGGAGAATCAGCTCACCTAATCTGAGATGCTCTGCAATGTGAATGTCTACTTATGAACGAACACCAAAGTGTCCCACCATGGGGACTTCCAGGGTCCAGTTCATCTGGCAGGCTAGGATGGGGCTAGTTGAGGAGTAGGCATGTCAGTGTTTTTCTACACAGGTGGATCCAGGCTGTCCTCACATGAAGCCACATGACGAGGCTCTCCCCACTTTCAGATGGATCACGTTCATCCTGGATAACACTTCAGGCAGATATCCTTCAGGGCTTATGGTGGTCCCCTGGGCAGTCCTGTTGTGCTCTTATACAGAAACCAAATAATTTTTTTGTGTGTTTTGGCAGGGTTGTTTTGTTTCTCTACCCTCATAAATAAGAAAAGGGCTCTGGCCAAGTGATGCTGAGGTTGAGGCTGTGTGGCCTAGCTTGCTGCATGACAGCCTATAGGGACATTTGAGAGTGCGGGCCTGTTGGGACAGTCTTTCAGAACTATCCTATGTGAAGACAACTAAGAAAACTGGAGGGGACCCTGGGATAAACTTACCTGGTAGTGTGCTCATGCTTTTCCTCAGAGGGGTTAAGGTGTCCTGTTCCAGAAAGAGGCCTGGAGAAGGCCAGTGGCTGGCACATCAAGTTTTTACTTTCCCATATGCACAGATGGTAAGGCCATATTTTGAATATTGATGCTAGTCTGGGACCTTCTGGAGGAGGGAGAGCACTGGAAATCATTTACCTTGACCTTAGCAAGGCATTTGACATGGTCTTCAAAAACAGTCGTGTATCCAAATTAAGATGTTATTGTCTGAATGGCTGGACAACCAGATATGTTAAAAAAAACATCCCAGACTGGACTGTGTTCCTGTACAAAAGTCTGGAAAAGCATTGATGTCAGGTCCTAGAGAAGAGGGACTTTCCTGGGTGCTCAGAAACAACCATGCAGGACTCAGGACATATTGAGGGAAAACCCATCCTACCAATGCCAAACTCATTGTTCTTCCTGGGACCTTCCTGAGTGCTTGGGCACGGAGCAAGAGGGAGTGTCGGGCCACAGCAACGTCCCAGACTAGCCTCCATCAGGCCTTCAGCTCCACAACATGTCACAGCTTCAAGTGAGCTCTCTACAGCAACGCTTCTGTCATTTGAAGCCATGTCCCAGTGCGTAGAGAAGACTTTGGGTAGACACACAGGAGACGGGAGAGAAAGGGCAGCGAGCCCAGGGTGCAGAGCTGGGGCTCACAGCATCAGAGAGGGCAGTGCCTGAGAAAGCAACCCAAAGAAGGAAACGAGTCCTTCCTTTTACAGGGACTCAGAAAACCCCATCTCGGACAGGACTGGGGTCTTCCTTCTGCAAGAGTCACCCCAGGACTGTGTAGAGACGAGGAAGAGCAGGAAGAGTTGTGGTAGGGATGCTCTTAAACTCCAGCAGCTGCAGAGCTGGGAGATGGTCACCTCACAAACTCCTGAATGAGCCCAAATGCAGGTCCTGAGGCATTGCACTGCCTTACAGGCTCTGCACCAGAGCCTGGGCAGCAGCCCTGCGGTGTGTGGGCATGTCCTGAGAAGCCCAGGGTCCAAACTGTGGGAGATCCAGGGATTCAGGGCTGTACACCCCCCAAAGAGAGCCAGGGTGCCAAGGACCATACCCAGGGGACAAGCACTGCCCCGAGGTGATGCTGAACAACCCAAGGACCAACTGAGGTGCTAGATGAGAAATGCCTTTCCCCAGGTTCAGCCTGAAGGAAAGCTGGGCAAAATTCAAGGGCAATGGGAAAACTTCCCCAGATCTGCTACCTGGTCTGGCCCATGGCTTGGCAGCCCTGCAGGGACCAGGGTCCCAGATAAAGTTCTCCGGATGATGTGTGTTCAGGGCACGTTTGCTCTTTTCTGGCATATGATCTTCATCTTAAGCACTACCGACCGAGAAACGTTGCTGAGGACTTCTAAAAACAAAGAGGCTGCTTTGGTGCATCAAGGACAAAGGCTGCATCCTGTCCCATATGGTCCTACATCCTGCTTCTACAAAAAGAGCAACTCAGAGTAGAAATCAGTTTTGAAGCTCACCAAAACATCTGAGCTCTGGCCGGGCTTTGTGCTCTTTCATCCCACATGACTTTCATCTCATCTTTGAAAAATGCCAAATGCCAAAACGATGCCCAAACCCCAGCTTCCCACACAGCTCTGCCCAGTGCAGAGACCTGACAGTGCAGGGTTGCAGAAGTGACCTCTCCAGGACCCGCCCCCCCCCCCCCCCCCCCCAGATATTTCACAGCCTTTAGCACCATCTGGAGATAGGAAGGTGAAGAGAGGGGAAATCTCTCTGCTCTCTCCCTGGCTGTGCCATCTCCATGCGTGACCTACTGAGCTCCCAGATGACACGAGCTGAGGTCACAGTGGGATGTGCTGCAACACAGGGAGGTCTCCGTGGTGCCACAGCAGTGCTCTCACTTCACTGGGAGGCCCAGGAACTGCTGGTCACTGCTCACATGCTCCCCACTGCTGCCCTTTGGAGCTGCTCCATGGCAAGGAGTGGAGACAGGAGGCAGCGGTGCCACATTGGGGCCCCTCGCTGAAAGGCAGAGGGGCAGGTTGGAGAGGAGTTTTGAGTTATGAGTTGTGAAGAGCATCCTTTTTCCCCAGATGGACAGCAGAGCCAAGGGCAAGGGGGCAAGTGAGATGGAGGGCTGCTAGAGCAAGACCATCAGCCCGGAATGCAGTTCCTTCTTCCCAATACTCCTGCAGCTCTCCACCTAGGGTAAGAGCTTCGGGAGCTCCTTCCCAAGGTGTCGCACAGAGACTGTTAACTGCAAAAATGGCTGTGGATCCCGGGCTGTGGGGGTGGCTGGACAGGGCAGGGGCTGCCACAAGAGCCCTGCCTGAGGGTCCCGTCTGGCTCAGGGGACAACGTGGCAGCCAGGACTACTGAGACATAGGGCTGGGCCTGCCCTGAGCCCCAAGGCTCCTGTGGAGCTGGCTACATCCGCTCATGGCAGGGGTCAATCCATGGCCAGGTTTCCCTGGGAGTGGGTCCCCCTTTGGGATCTGGCTCTGGCAGGAAAGGGTTTCTCTGTCCTAGAGGTGCAGTATCCTGCAGCTCCCGTGGGGTTCTCAAGAGCCTGCTGGAAATGCCCACATGGGAAAAGAAGCCTTCGCCTTGTAATAACCTCAAAGTGTCTATTTGTTTGGGACAACCTCTCTTCTTTCCCCCAGATCCTTTTATGCTTCCAACTTGGCAGAGCATGTTTGGGGCTCAGAGATCTTGTCCTCAGATGGCCACAGCCCCTGTCCTCCTGCAAATGGGGTCCAACCTCTGCACCCAAAAGACAGCCTGTTTGGGGGAGCAGCTTGGGAAGAGGTGGGGGTGCCATCGCCACCCCACAAGTCCCTGCTGACCCCAAGCCTGTTTCTCCGAGCTCTGGGTGGCAGTGCTGGGGGCAGCCCAGCAGGACCATCTCCCCCACCCCCTCCCGGCCCCACACCTGCGCTGCCCAGCACCGGCAGCCCCAGAGCTGCTCTGGCCCTG
Organism: Dromaius novaehollandiae; assembly: GCF_036370855.1. NCBI lineage: Eukaryota > Metazoa > Chordata > Aves > Casuariiformes > Dromaiidae > Dromaius > Dromaius novaehollandiae. The sequence goes on along the minus strand of NC_088128.1, from coordinate 2,862,586 downwards.
GCTGCCCCATGGACTCCTCAGCCCTGTGGAGCGACACACCGGGGCCCAGCCTGGCCACACACAGAGCAGCCCCTGCCTGGTTGCGGCCCAGCCCTGCCGGGCGCAGCGCGAGGGCTGCTGAACGCCAGGGCTGCTGTGCACAATATAGCACCCCACCGTGGGGGGGGGGAGGGCGAAGGAGCGGAAGGGGAAGGGAGGGGCTGCCTGCTGGGTCACACAGGGCTGCAGCTTTGCCATGGCATCGCCCCCAGTGCTGCCCTCTGATTGGCCAGCAAGGGGGAGAGGGTGGGCTGGGTTGAACTGATGGCTCCGTCAGCCAATGGCAGTGCAGCAGGCTGCTGGGGGCCTCGCCAAGGCCCTGCCCCAGGCTCACTTCTGTCCTGAACAGGGCGTTTCCCAGGGCTCGCAGAGAGGCTGTCCCCGCAGGTCCTGCCGGGCCCCAGCCGCTGCGGCTGCTCCGGGCCTCTTGCTGGGCCGCAGCCCTGCGGCCCTGGCAGCAGCCGGGAAGGTGTTTGCAGAGCAGCTCTGTGCTGGGAGCTGCTGGGCTCCTGCAGGGCCTTGGCAGCTGCTGGGTGGCCAGTGCTGCCCTGGCCGGTGCCATTAGCCCTGCTCCCAGGCCAGGCTGCAGAGCTGCTGAATCCTGGCTCTGCTGGTTCCACCCGCTGAGATGCCCTGGCCACAGTCCTTCCCCGTGTCTCAGAGTGTCAGGGCCCCAAGCAGGAGAGTGCTTGTTGTCCTGGGGGTGTGGAGGATTTGCTGGGTGTGTTCAGCACTGGGGCAGGAACCGACTTGGGAGTTGCGGGAAGGCTTCTCCCTGTGGCTGGGCCCTGAGGCCCTGCTGTCTCCAGCTCCTTGGTCGCTGCTCCCATGCAATCCTGCTGTTAGGAGATGTTGCCCAGAATTACTTGCAGGCCTTTCTCCAGTTCCAAAGTTTCAGGGGCCAGGTGTAGGTGCTGCCTAGGCAGGAGCTGATGTTGTCTTGGGGCAGTAACTGGTCCGTAATGGGTGTTTTGCTGCACTGTGATTGTTGTGAGGCCCCGGGGTGAGTCTGTGCAGCTTCTCAGGAGCTGGCTGAGCCTTGGGGGAGGCAGGGGAGCTGCAGGTGGCAATGGCCATGTAGCCGGGCTGTGGGCAGGGAGGTCACGGCTGTCTGCGAGAGCTGGGCCAGGAAATCACCCGTGTCAAATCAGCTCTTGGTCAGTAGCTGCCAGGCCAGCAGGAGACCTGTGGCTTGGCTCTGTGCTTTGGAGCTCACTTCTGCCTGAGCAGCTGATAAGCAGGATTTGGCTCAGGGCTGGGGAAGTTATGGTGACATAACTGCTGTCTCAGAGGCTCATAGGCCAGTGACAGGCACATGGCTGTGAAGGTGACTGTGAGGTCATCTCCTTCTGAGTCCCTGATAGGCCAGCAGCAGGCCCCTGCCTGGGAAGTCCCTTGTGAGGTCACTGCAGACAGAGCAGCTGGCAGGCCAGCAGCTGGCCCCTGCCTGGGAACTGACTCGGAGGTCCCTCCTGTCCCAGCAGCCTCTGGGGCTGCAGCAGGCGCCTGGCTGTAAAGGTGCCTGTGAGGTGCCTTCTGGGTGAGAAGCTGATAGGCCAGCAGCAGGCTGTGAAGTGGGGAATGTGCTGGTGAGGTCAGCTTCTCTTGGTATGTGATAGGCCAGTAGCAGGCCCCTTGCTGGGAACTGACTTTGAGGTCCTTTCCTCCAGAGCAGCAGGGAGGCCAGCAGCAGGCACGTGGTGGAGAGATGTTTGTGAGCTCAGCTCTGTCTCAGTGCCTGACAGACTGTGTGGAGGCACATTGCTGGGAGAGTCGCTGTGAGGTCACTTGTCTCTGCAAGGCTAGCACTTGGCTAACGGCTTGGGCATTTGCTTGTGGGGTCACTTGTGTCTGAGTCCCTGATAGGCCAGCAGCAGTCAGATGGATTTGGAAGCCGATTGTGAGGTTTTCTGGGTCAGAGTACCTGGTAGGGCAGCAGCATGTTCATGGCAGGGGATGTTATTTCATGGAAACCGCTTCCTCTGAAGCCCATAGGCCATCAGCAGGCACCTGGTGGAGGTATGGACTTGTGAGCTCACTCTAACAGAGCAGCTGCTAGGCCAGGAGAAGGCCCATGGCTTGGATGTTGGTGGTGAGGTCACTTCTGGGTTTGGTGAGTGTGCCGGGAGGAGGGACTGACACCTCTACAGCAATATACAGATGCAACTAATAAATCAAGCAGAAGTAGACAGTAATACTCCACACCATCTGATACAAATCCTATTCCACTCCATCATTGTGAATTAGTAGTGCTACATTTATAATGTGGATGATGTTCTCTGGTAAATGTAGACATGGAGTTTGGCTTTGTACTTCTTGCTAAGTACAGGCTTACAGCCTGCTGCTGATGGACCAAGGAGTCCAGCTAGAATGTTTATGCTGCTAAATGAATGCAGTGCTGGTGTGAGCAGTGAGATCGGTAATCTGATTTCCAGTGTCTGTGTGCTGCAGAAAATTCTGCCACATCCAAATGCCAGTGGGCTTGTGAGATTTTTCTCCCAGATCTGAAGGATATCTCTGTCCTTTGATTGCTGGAGGTGGGAAGTGAGCAGTGCAGGGCTGTGCCTGGCTGTTGAGAGGAAGGGCCTGTTGCAAGGCCTTGGAGGACTGGAAGGGGATGGAAGGGCTGGAGAGTTGGTGTGTGTGTGTTTTGGGTCCCTTGGGGGTGCCCTGTCTGCTGCCACATGTGGTGCTGTGTCCTGTGTGTACCTGAAACAGAGGCACGTGTTGGCTGGGAACCCTCTGTGAGGGGAGGGGTGGGGGTGCGGGGTGTCACAGTGGTGGGGTCTCCTGTCATGGGGATGGGCGGTGGCCCCAGTGTCTTGGTGCTGCTCTGTGTGGGAGGAGGTGTCTGGAGAGAGCAGTGCTGTGCGTGGGGAGTGCCGCCAGGCTGGGGAGCACTGCAAGGTGAGGAGGTGACTTGGCTCGCAGGGCCCAGGCCACCCTGGTGGCGTGACCAAGGGAATCTGGGAGCACGCTGCCGTCTGTGCAGGATGTGCAGGCAGGATTGTCGCCTTCTGATGCGACAATCTCCCGTTCGCCTGAGACGGCACGGAGGCTCCCCCTGCCTCCGGGCCAATGAGCACTGACACCAATATGAGGATGCTGCAAATGGCGTTTATTGTACGCATGTATTCGCTTATGTACCTACAAGCATACTGCTATCTCTACGTCATATCCTTCCTCTTCCTTCCTCTTTCCGTGCCATCGCGAGATCTTCCGATCGCCGTTCCCTACATCTCCCCCTCCCCATGCTTTGACTATGCTATTTGCTTTAAATTGCCGTGTCGCGGGTTAAGCGTTCATAGTGTGGGTGTGGGTGGGACCACCCCTTTTCTAGCAGTTGTCTTACCAAGCATCTAAACACTAGTCTACATGCTAATATGCCTAGCACGAGCATCAGCAGCAGGTGCAACTCTTCTATTAGTAATTGCCTGGCCCATGGTCCTAGCCCAAGCCAATTAGCACTACTGAACCCAGAAGGTCAAGCTCTTGCGGGTCCCAGGGCAATGACGCATTCAGCGTGTCAATGCTCTCTCAGCTTTGGTAGGTCTACGGTCAAATTCAATGGGACCCCTATTAAGCATGTCTTAAAAGGGCTGCCCCGCACCCGCCAACGTCAGGCAAAATTGCTTATTTCCTGTCCGGTTTGTCAGGTGAGCCATAGATTGTTACTACCCCATTTCGCTAACATTGGTTCGCCTTTCACCCCTTGGAGTCCCAGTCCCAGCATCGCTACGAGGAGAGCTACTTGGGTTGCTCCCCCTGCCATCTTCTCGGGTTTTCTGGTTACGCGTTCTTCTTGTGGTTTCACGCGCCTTTTCTCATCTGTTCTTCTCCTGTCTGTTGTCTTTGCTGCTAGAAGGGATCATCGGCTTTTCAGGGTGGTCCTCCCCTGCAATAAAACTCAGACATTCATTAATTCACCTGACTCTCTGCTTCCTGTCTTGTCCTTGCCCTGAGGTCTGGGCGCACCCACTTCATAGGGACCCATCTTACCATTTCTCCCCGCCTGACCGCTGCATACCCTCGTCCTTGGGTTACCAGCTGCCACCCCTCTTCCCATTCCCCTTTTTCCGGGATTCGGACCTTTACGTCTGGTCCCTCGTGCATCGCTCGGACCGCCCAATGCTTTTCCGCTGGCGTCTTGTTCTCCTCCCCCCTGATGAACTGATTCAGACCGAATAAGGCGCGCATAATTATTTCTGATTGTTTGTGCGAGGGGATTCTTTGTGTATATCCTTCCCCCTCCCCAAGAATCTCAATCCTTTGCTTTAAAGTGCGGTTTGCTCGCTCGACAATGGCCTGACCTGTGCTATTATAGGCAATACCGTGCACTAGCTTAATTCCCCACCGTACGGCCCATTCTCTCGTGCTTTGCGCTGTGAAACACGTGCCGTTGTCTGTTTTAATAGTTTCTGGGGCACCCAGCCAGGCCATTGCCGTGTGCCAATGCAACTGTGCCGCCCGCGCTGTGACTCGTTTATGTTGGGTCGCCACGATGATACCGCTGTGTGTGTCCACTGTGACAGCCAGCCAGGGCCGTGGTCGAAGTCGCTGGCACATTGTGAAGTCCGTTTGCCATATTTGGTTTCCTTTCAGCCCCCTGGGGTTGATGCCGGCGCCCCACAGGGGGGTTTTTTGGCAATACGGGCAAGCCGCAACCACTTCACGAGCCGTGGTGAGGGGGATGTTGCAGCTTTTTGCCAGTGCTTTTGCACCAACATGGAGAAGGTCGTGCACCTGCCTTGCTTCTGCGACTGTCCACACACCTTTGGCCGCTTGATCGGCTTTATTGTTGCCTTCTTGGTACACTCCTTGGATTGCCTCATGACTCCGAACATGAATAACAGAGGCAGTGGCCCGCCACTGTTGTAGGGCTTCTTCTAGCATTAGCGCAATGGGCGATCCGGCCCATCCAGGGTATGACATGTTGTGTAACAATTTAAAGACGAACATGGAGTCTGTCACTACATTCAAATGCTCTTCTGGCCACATTTGCAATGCCTGCGCCACAGCTCGGGCCTCTAGATGCTGTACGCTACTGTCCGACTCGCTGATCTTCACTCGGTGCCATTGGGCCTTCTGATCTTGCCACACAACGACTGCTGCCCTGGTCACCGATGATGCGTCGGTGAACACTGTGCGCCCTGGTGCAGGTCGCTGTAGCACTCGGGCTTTCAGATAGGGCCGAAGGACGGAGAGGTGTGTATACATCTCCAGCACAGGCGATAATCTGATTGTTCCTGGGAATCCTTCTAAAGCTATTGCTATACTATCTTGTTTCTGGACCATGCTGTCCCATGGACTCCTTTTTACCAGCAGGTAAATGGACTCAGGCTCCTTCGCGAAGTGCCGAACGGTGGCGGTTCGTCCCTTCTGTATCATCTGTGCCAACGCTGTTACGATTGTGACGTATGCCGTACTTATTTGGTTTGACACTATCCACCATACGACTTCCGGACGCTCCGGTGTCCCTTGTCCTAGAACGCCTATGGCTCCTGTTCTTGTAACTGCCACGTACAGATTGATAGGTCTGGCCGGGTTGTATCTCGTTACTCCGCCCCTTGCCATGAGATCTTCTATTTTTCGGAGGGCTTCTAACGCGTTCGGTGTCATCTGCCTCGGTTCCCATGGTTTGCGGCCCTTGAGCAACTCGAACAGTGGCTCCATCCACTCCTTGGGAATACCTATCAGCCCTCGCAGCCATTGGAGAGCTCCAACCAATTGCTGTACATCATGCAGTGTCCGTATCTCTCTATTGAGCTTTATCGGCTGTGGGACCACAGCTCTGGGGAGGATGGTGGTTCCCAGATAGTCGACAGATTCTCCCCTTTGCGTCTTTGCTTTCTGGACGTACAATCCCGCTTCATTTAGGCAGTTAATTACTGCCTGTTCTGCCTGATCGGTTTCTTGCTGGGTCTCTGCAGCTATTAGGAGGTCGTCCATGTAATGGATGATAAGCGCGCGCGGGAGCTGCGCTCTTACCAGCTGCAATACCTTAGCTACTGCCGCCTGACAAATCGAAAATAGTGAATTTTTTATGCCCTGCGGGAGGACGGTCCGTTGATATCGCGCTGCTGGCTCCTGCAGATTCTCTGAGGGCAGTGTGAAGGCAAATCGAGCTTTGTCCTGAGGGGCTAATGGTATAGAGAAAAAGCAATCTTGGATATCCATCACCACCACTGGCCAATTCTTTGGTATTGCTGATGGTAGTGGCAACCCCGGCTGGAGGGCACCCATCGCTTCCATCTGCTGATTTACCGCTCGTAGGTCGTGCAGTAATCGAAATTTAGACTTGTCCTTTTTGTGTATCACAAATATAGGAGTGTTCCAGGGACTGTGGCTTTCTTCCAGGTGTCCCTGCTCTAATTCTCTACTTACTATTTGTCGGGCAGCCGCCAATTTGTCCCCTGTCAATGGCCACTGCTCTACCCACACAGGCTCATTGGAGCACCATGTCAGCGGGACAGCGAAATGAGCCCCGAGGAGGTAGGCAGTGGCCCTTACCCTAAATTTGTCAGGTGAAAGCCGCTTTGCAATAAGGCATCTCGCCCTAACAATGGTTCCTCTATGGCAGTTATGTACGGCCGCACATGGATGATCTGAGCAGGCCTATCCGGGTCCTCCAATACAATTGTGATATCGGTTTCAGAAATCATAGCCTCCGCCCTGCCTCCCACTCCATCTAACGAGCTTGCCACTTTTGCTGGCCAACTCGATGGCCACAACCACGAGGGCACACATGTAACATCTGCCCCCGTATCTAGCATCATTATTAAGGGGATGCTAGGAGGACCCGCCCCTGGTGGGCCTATCAGATGCGCTTTCACTCGGGGTCTCTTCTCACACCCTAAGACCAGGGCCACGCGGGGTTTCCCTTCGGAGTTTGGTCGCTGGAGCTGTCCATCAGCGGTGTGTTGTTGTTGACGGGGGCTACTTGAGGCCGGCTCACCGGGGAGGGGTGGCCCCCTAGTTGCCCTCCCCGCTTCTCGTTTCCCGACCGCCGACAATCTCGTGCTCTGTGTCCTGGTTTTCCACAGGCCCAGCATGTAAGGCTCCCCATACCCCCTGTTGGGCGCGCGTAACTTCCCTTATTCGTGCACTGTGCTCTCAAATGGCCCATTTGCCCGCAGCCAAAGCATGGGCCTCCTTTTGGACCTCCTCTAGCTCTAACCTCCGGCATTGCCATAACTGCTGCAGCAATTTGTAGGGCTGTGGTCTTGTCCCGGTGTTCTAATACGTACTTGATCGTCTGCCCTAGACTTGCTCCCTTAGGCGCTGTTCTTAGGATTTCTTTTGTCAACTCGTTGCCCTGCTGTTTGATACATTCCAACATCACCGCTCCTTTTGCAGCGTCTGGTAAAGATGCAAGTTCTACTGCTGCCTGTAGCCTGTCACAAAACTTGTCAAACGGCTCTCCCACTCTCTGCTTCACAGTCGTCCATGGGTCTGCCTGCTGCACCAGTGGCCCAATATCATCAAAGGCCTTTCGAGATGCTTCTGTTGCCACCAGTATCTCCCGAGGTCTCAGGCCCGCCGCCTGCTGCTGGGGTGTAGCCATGGCCGCATCATTTCCTCTTAACCGTGCTAGGGTGGATTGGCCCAGTGGGTTCTGCGGGTCTGCCTGCGCGGCCATCAACGCATGCTGCAAGCGCGAGGTCCACGCTTCTTTCCACATAAGGACCATCGTGGGCGATAAAACCAGTCGCGCGACAATCCCACGGTATTAGGCCTCCTGCGTGCGCCGCATCCAGCAACGTCTGTGTCACCGGGTGTCGCAGGCCCTGTTCTTGCACTGCTTTCAATAGCTGTTGTACCGTCTTTGGGTCAAGGGGCATCCATTCCACTGCCCCCCCCCCCCCCCCCGGGGCAACTCGTACTGGGAAGGCCCCTATTGGCGCACGAAACTTGAGGCCACTCAGGGCACATTCCGTCGCTATCAGTTTCCAGTCTGTTAGGGGAATTTCTTTTCCCCCTCCCGCTTGGGTGGAACCTGCTGCCTCTGATAGCCCTCTTTGTTTAGCTGCTGCCTCTGATAGCCCTCTTTGTTTAGCTATTGCCTCTGATAGCCCTCTTTGTTTAGCTGTTTCTTCTTCCAGAGCTGTAAGCAGCATAAACATCTGCTCCATATCTCTTGTGACTTTCCTCCTCCTTTTTTTTTTTTTTTTCTTTCGCCTCTGACTGCGGCGGGGGAACTCCGCCCTAGTTGCTGCACCTGAGTCTTCAGTCTCCTCCTTCCGCAATGCTGGTCGACGCCCACTCCTCTCTCGGCCAGCGCCATCTTTTCCCGGGTGCGGCACCCTCGGTCTTTCCCCTGCTTCTGGTCTTTCCCCTGCTTCTTCTCTTCTTTCGTCCTCCCACTGCACCCGAATCATGGCCCCCGGTAGCCAGTCTCGGGGATCATCCACTATAATTGGTCTTTCCTTTTCTTCTGCCTCCTCCACTTTCACCTTGCTTTCTTTTCCTCTACCCGCCACCGGCTTTTTCATATCTCGGTCTCCACAAAGGTCTCCTGGTTCTCCTAGTTCTCCCCCTTCCATCGCCCTCATCTCTTTCCACGGATACCGCGGCGGAGGCGGAGAAGAGGGCGTTATTGGGTAAGCCTCTGGAGTTTTTGCCTCCCCCTCTCCCCGCTCTGGTTCTTGATTAACCGCCTCCTCCTTTATGTCGGTTTCCACACTCTCCGTTTTCACTTCATCCCCTACTATCGTCTCTCTCTCTATCGCCTCCGTTCGCTCCTCTGCGTTCGCTGCTGTCTGTGTTGCCATTTCCGCGGACATGTGTAGCGCCGCGCGGGCAGCCTGCCAGGTCTCAAGCTCCTCCCTAGTCCTTTCTAAAATGATCGTTATATCTCCCCACGTCTTAAGCTCTGCGGCCTTCTTAGTGGCCATAGCTCTCTGAGCAAGTGCTCGAGTGCACTTCTCCCAGTTAGAAGGGGAAAAAATGTCCCCTGTTCTAACTATCGCTCCATCTTTCAGGAGCCGCCCGACGCAGTTCGCAACTGCATCCGCTCTCATAGAGAGCCCCCATTCCCGGGCACCCACGCGTACAACCTTAACTACCGCGTCCATGATCCGGATCCTCTCGACCGCCTGCGGTCCGCCGTCTCAGCTATCACGTCGGGGTCACCACTTGTCGCCTTCTGATGCGACACTCTCCCGTTCGCCTGAGACGGCACGGAGGCTCCCCCAGCCTCTGGGCCAATGAGCACTGACACCAATATGAGGATGCTGCAAATGGCGTTTATTGTACGCATGTATTCGCTTATGTACCTACAAGCATACTGCTATCTCTACGTCATATCCTTCCTCTTCCTTCCTCTTTCCGTGCCATCGCGAGATCTTCCGATCGCCGTTCCCTACACAGGATGCTGCCTAAAGGCCAGGCAGTGGTTCTGGTCCCTCTGAGATGGGAACCAAGCCTGCTTTTTCCCTCCTTCCCTCTTGTGTGCTTTCTGTAATGAGAGCTTTACCCTGCAGCAGTGTTTGCTGAGGAAGGAGGAGGCGGTGGGAGATGCTCGCTGCCTGCTGGCTGTTAGCATGCTGGCAGCTCTTTGGATGAGTGAAGGCCTTGTGGAGAGGTGGTCTTTGGAGACAGGCAAGATGGTTCTTGGCAGATGACTGTCAAGGGGCTTATGCCTTCATATGTCTCTTTAGACAAGCAGTCCCTTTGAGAAGGCAAGCCAAGCCAGAGTGCCCTGCAAGGGACGCACAGCTCAGGTCTCTCTTCCTTCCAGTTGCAGTCTCTGCGAGTTCCTCCACTGTCCTGCTCTAGTGTGACCTTCCTGTGCTGCAGCAGGGAAAAAAGAGAGGAGCCCACATGCAGGCATGAGTGTGCTAGGTGTGGTGTCATCGGGTGCTGCCATTGCTGCCACGGGCAAGTGGCTGTTTTTTTTCCTGAGCTTTGGGTGGATGTGAGGAGCCCCACTTAGCCCTAGATGCATTGCTGCGAGCAGCTGGAGCCAAGGGAGTGGTGGTGAGCACAGTCATCCTCCAAGGAGGCTGCCTGCTTTTGGGCTGGCATTGTGGACCCTGTGTGCTGGAAGCACTTTCCCTTGGCTTTTTACAGATGAGTGCTTTTAGAGGTTCTCCTCCTTTTTTGAGGGGAGAGTCCTAGAGCTTTTGCCTTGTGACCACTTTTGTTTTCCAGCTTGTCCAGCTGAGGCCCTGGTGGGATTGTCTCAATCCAGCCCTGCAAAGTCCAGGTGCCAATGAGTGGAGCACTGGAGGTCAGTTGCTTACTAAGAGAAGAAAGAGAAGTGGTCCTTCCGCCAGCCTGCCCCTGGGGCTGGTTTAGAGGAGAGCTCCTTGTACCAAGCCTGAGGACAAAGAAACCTGGCTCTCCCACACCCCCAGCTCCTTCAGTGGGTGACTGTGTTGGTGCTCTCAGACTCTCCCTGTGCCATGACACGTGAGCCCTTGGAGGCAGGGCCTCAACTGCCTTTTCCATGTGTCACGTGCACTGCTGAAACCTGCTGGCTTGGCTCCAGGCTTTTCTTGGGAGAGAAATCCCAGCCCTTGCTGAGACAGTGGAATGCAAATGCTTGAGAGCAGTGGAAGCCTTGTGCCATTTTCCTGGTTGGAAGCCTGCTTGTCCAGGACTGGTGCCCTGGCTCTGTGTGTGCTGGGCAGTGTGTCTGTGTGTCACCACATGGTCATTTGTGAGCCCCCTGCACCAGCCCTGTGAGAGTGTGAGTGGTGCCAAAGAGACCAGGCCTCCTGCATTGGAGGCCTCAAGGGCACCTCAGTAGGGAGGCCCCTTGGGTGAGCAAGAGGCAGGAGCTGGCCTGCTGAGCCCCTGGGAGAGCACTTGCTCTCTGCTTGCTGGAGGTGGGAAGTGAGCAGTGCAGGGCTGTGCCTGGCTGTTGAGAGGAAGGGCCTGTTGCAAGGCCTTGGAGGACTGGAAGGGAATGAAAGAGCTGGAGAGTTGGTCTGTGTGTGTTTTGGGGCCCTGGGGGTGCCCTGGCTGCTGCCATGTGTGGTGCTGTGCCCTGTGTGTCCCTGCTGCAGAGGCGCATGTTGGCTGGGAACCCTCTGTGAGGTGAGGGGTGGGGGATGCGAGGTGTCACAGTGGTGGGGTGGCCTGTGGTTGGGACGGGTGGTGGTCCCCATGTCTTGGTGCTCATCACGGGCAGAGGTGTCTGGAGAGGGCAGTGCTGTGCTCCCAGGGCCCAGCCTGCCATTACAGTGTTCTCCTGGGAGACCTGGGGTGGGGACCATTGGTGACCGTGTTCCCACCATGGAGCATCCTGGTGCGAGCCAGGGATGCTCACAGTTTGCTGCCTTCTGTGCTCTGAGGTTCAGGCTTGCAGTTTTTGAAGCTCTTGATGCTTCCCTGAGTCTTTGGGATTGTACTGACTCTGCTGGAGAAAGTTCTCTTCTGACTCCTTGAAGGCTTTCTGTTGAAGCTGGACCCTCATTGCATCTTCCCATCTCACACCCTAATTCATTCTGACCCGTCTGAGAGATGGGTAGTTAGTCCAAGCAGTCAGAGCCATTTCTCCACTTTGTGCCTCCCCAGACCCTTGCAGACAGGGCAGATGCCACCTCACCAGAAGTCAGGCCTCTCAGGGTGATGGGTGGCTCTGAGACACCTGTCCTTGGTCAGCGGTGGAGGCAACAGTTCCAAAACCCTCTGGTCCCTTTGGCAAGAGTCTCAGAAGAGCATATTCCTTGAGCCTGCAATGGGGGAGACATCTGGAGGTGGGGATCCAATGCCCTGCTCAAGGCAGGTCCTAGGAGAGGAGGTATCTTGGGGCCTTTTCCAGTGAAGGTTTGATTATCTCTGAGGATGGAGATCTGAGAAGCTCTCTGGATCCCTGTGCCACAGTTTGGCCACCTTCATGGAGAAAAAGGCTTTTTCTTAACATCTAAGAAGAATTTCCCATTGTCCAATTTGTCCCTGTTGCCTCTCCTGCTATTAGTGTGCACTTCCAAGAAAATCTGGCTCCACCTTTTCTGTGCCCTCCATCAGGTAGCTGTGCACAGCATGAAGCTCCTCCTTGGCCTTCTGTTGCCTAGGCTGAACAAACCCAGCTCTCCCAGCCTCTCGTATGCCCCATGGTCCAGGCTGGACCATGTTGGTGTCCCTGTGCTGGATTCCCTCCTGTGTGTTAGTGCCTCTGCAGAACTGGAGAGCCCAAATGGGAGCTGGTATACAGACATGGTCTTCCCTGGGCCGAAAAGAAAGCTAGGACGTCTCAGTGGCCCTGCTGGCTGTGCTCTCACAACTACAGCTCAGCAGAGAGGAGAGACATTTGCCCCTGACTGTTGTGACTCTGCAACGCCAGCAGAACTGACAGTAACACTGATTCTTTCTTTCTTTCTAGGTTGCTCCACACATGTAGGTTCCCAGTGCAGTGCTAGAACCCCTGAGGATGGAGGCAGGATGCCAATGTGTGTCCCTGGACCTGTCAACATCTCTGCCAACATTGTGAGCCCTCTGAGAAAGCAGCTGCATGTGAATGAGATGAGGCTACGTATGGATGTTAAGGTTTCCATATATGCGCCTGGCTTCCATGGGTGCCTTGAGGTGTGGGTTCACCTCCTGCTACATCTGCTGTGCTGCTAATTCCACGTCCCACAAATGCTGTTACTGCCGGCCCACTCAGCAAATGCTATTGTGCCCCCTCCTTTTCCTAGAAGGTTGTGGTGCCATACAGGACAAGTCAAAGACCCTTATAATACATGCCAGCATCTCTTGAGTGCCTTTGTGTGCATGCCTCAAAGCCTGCTTAGCTTGAAGTGAGGAAGTCTCAGAGCTCTTGGGCTCCTGGCTCTGTGAGGACTGAAGATGTGCCCAGGGCCAGGTTGCCCATGGCACCCAGCCCTCAGTGCTCTGTGAACCCAGCTGTGGAGCCTGGACTGCTGCTGCAGAGCCTGCACAGCCAGGACAGCTGGCATTTCAGCAGACCTCCAGTGTGGGGCTGTCTCCTTGCTTGGGCCTCATGTCAAAGCCTCTGCACCCTTTTTGCCTTCACAGGGGCTCCTTGTCCAAGGAACTGAAGGAAAGGAACCGAGGTTACTTTGGCCTCAGAAAGCCTTCAGGACTTTCCAATGTTTCTACAGTGTATCTGTAACTTTTGTATTACTAAACAAAATCCCCTCCATCCCTAGCTGGAGGTTCCTGAGGGGATGGGGGTGGAAAGCTGCAGCCTGCTCTGCCCAAAGAAAGCAGGCTGCTTCCCTCTGAAAAGGGCAGCATCACCCAAGGAGCCAGCTCTGTCCCTGGTCTTGTGCTCATCATTTGCACCTGCCTTGTGAGCCTGGGGTGCCTTGGCCACCTCCTGGTGTCACCACAAGAGCTTCCCTGTGTGTGTGGGTTGAGGAGCCAAGGGAAGGCAGCGAGCAGAGCAGTGCCTGGGGAGTGTGCAAGTGGTGAGTGTCCTGCGTCCATCTCTTCTTGCTGGCACTTGGTTGTATCTAGCAGCAGGGCCAGCTCTGTGGGGCAGAGACAGTGTGTTTGCAGACTAGCTGCCACAGCTGAGGTCTGGCATTAGGTCGATGCCTGGTGCAGTGCAGTGTTGATCTGACAGTGTCAGAAACCCTTTCCAGTGCAGCTGCTCCCTGGCCTGGTCTCTTTACCGAGGCCCTACAAATGGAAGTGGTGTCCTGCTGTCATTGTGTAGGTGCTGCAGAACAAGTGGCTCACAGCTAGGACTCGATGGTAAAGGAAATGCAAGTGCAATTGTTCCCTTTTGGGATTTGTGCCCAGGGTGACAGAGTGGAGATGTCGCATGACCTGGAGAGAGTCTTGCCAGGAGGTGACAGCTGTTTGCAGAGGAGTGTCATGAAAGGAGTGATGACAGTGACATCAACGTACATGAGGGTGACCCAGGTGAGGGTCTCCTCTGTGAAGGGCATTGGAGAAGCCCGCCTCAGTGCCTGTGTTTTTGTGGAATACAGGCTGGCCCAGAGATGTTTCTCATGCCTGAAGAACCAGTGGAGGTTCCCAGCTCCCCCTGTGACAGATCCTTTGGCAGAGCACCTTCCTGTAGAGAAGAGGCTGTGCCCAGCAGGCTCTTGGCTGGTGCAGGTTCTTGGGATGTCCCCTCTGTGTATTCTCCTGATCAGCAAGAAACCTGTTACTAGCTTCAGTGTGGCCTTGGAGGTCCCTTCTGCCTGAGTACCTGAGAGGTCAGCAGCAGGCTCATGGGGAGGGTGTGTGCTTGTGAGGTCCCTTTATCCTCAGGAGCTGCTGGGCAAGCTGCAGGCAGCTGGCTTGGGTGCTGCCTGTGAGGTGACTTGTGCCTCAGCACCTCCTAGGCCAGGGGAGGCACCTAAGTGCTGTTGGTGCAGGTTGAGAGGTGCTTCTGCCTCAGTCCGTGATAGGCCAGCAGCAGGCACATGGCTTCGAGGCTGAGTGGGAGGTCAGTGGTGCCTCGGTACGGGATAGGCCAGCAGCAGGCACGTGGCTGTTGTTTGTGTTTGTGAGGTCAATGGTGACTCAGTACCTGCTAGGGCAGTTGCAGGCACAGGTCTCCAGGGCTTAATGTGAGGCCCCTTTTCAATCCCTACCTGGAAGGCCAGCATCAGGGACATTACTGCTGGTTGTCTTGGTGAGGATGTGGAGAACCTGAGAGACAGCCGCATGCACATGGCTTTGGTGATGCTGGTGAGGTCATTGTGTCTCCAGACGTGCTAGGCCAGGAGCAGGCACATTGCTGCTGCTTGTTCTTGTGGGGTCCTTTCTGCCTCAGCACCTCACAGGCGAGCATCAGGCCCCTGGCTTGGATGCACATGGTGAGGTGCCTTGGCCTCAGTACCTCATGGGCCAGCACAGGCATATTGGTGCAGTTTGTACTTGTGAGGCCGCTTCTGCCTCAGTCCCTGGTGGGCCAGGAGTGGTCACATGTCTTTGATGTAGATTGTGAGGTCACTTGTGCCTCAGGCCCGCATAGGCCAGGCACGCTGAGCTTGAGACACAGTAAGACCCAACAAAAACAGAGGTACAACCATCATCAGAGACAGCAAAAAAAAACAAAAATAAGGAGAAAAACAGCTTACCTCAGAATGACGATGAGACCCAATGAGGAGCAGGAGACCCAAGACCAAAAAATTACTATTGGTCTAACTACCGCGTGAGGGGTGGGAAATGTAAGTTGAAAAAACTACAATTGCCCAGGATTTGTGTATGTTAGGGTCCCTTTTGGAGGCACCCAGCTCGAGCTGCAATTACTGCACGCGCGTCATTAATATTTAATTATTTAATTTGTTTTGATTTGGCTCTGAACTTTACTTGCGGGAACCCAGGGTCGAGCCCTGTTATGGTGGCCAACAAGCCTAATTTCCGTAACACTCTCAAGGTCCTGAGGAGGAGGAGGAGCTGATTCCAAATCATAACAATTAACACTGCCCCAGCAGCGAGCTAAGGCTTTGTCCCTCCAGGTCCTAATGCCCTGCACTGGTCTTATTTCAAAGCCTTGACACCCTCCCTTTCAGAGTGTGAGAGGCATTCCTGCAGACACCCTCCCTTTCGGAGTGTGAGATGCAGGAATGCAGACTGCTTGGAACTCCCTTATCTTCCTAGCTTGAACCACCTCTGAGGCCCTTTTCTTACTGGACTAAGTAAAAGTTCATTATTTTATAGAAGTGCGGCCTAAGGCTTCAGCAGATTTAGCTACTCATGCTAAGCAAGTTTCATATAAGTTGTGCTAAGCGGCTACCTCTTGACAGTTTCAGTTCGCTATTCTTTAACACAGGCTGTGTTCAGGTGTGGCCCTAGAACCAGCCCAGGGTTTTTCAACGAAGGTGACATGAACCACTCTCCAGGCTCCCGTCCTCTGCCTGCTGGGTCCCCACTGTGGGCATCTGTCACCAGCCCTGTCATAGGGCAGACAGTCTCAGGCAGACACCGCTTGACCATTCAGCACCTCCAGGAGCACTGGGCACCCACAAGTGAGAGCTGAATCCAGCCCTCATTCCCTAACACAGCACCCCATGAGCTCATCGCCTTGAGACCTGGAGACTCTCCAGAAAGCAACAGTCTTTTCCAAGGTGAAAGCCCTTCGGTGAATTCTTATCTCCAGCTTTGGAAGAAGAAACCAACTTTCAAGCACAGCACTGAGGAAATACCCTTTTATTAGAGAGAGGCCAGCTCTGACACAGTGACAGACACATTCACAGAAGGCCTCTGGGTCAGACAGATGGGGTTTGTGCCTCTGGAGAAGGCGGATGAATTTAAATAATTCTGTACAAGCATGATTATCACAGATACAATGCCCAAAGCACAAGAGTTGTCTGACATAAATTCAAGTCACTTACAAAGAGGGATGGACAACTTATAGCTGCTGAACCGGTACCAGTTGAATCAGTTTCCTCAGTGCGTCCTTGAGCTCCTTGTTCCTCATGCTGTAGATGAGGGGGTTCACTGCTGGAGGCACCACTGAGTACAGAACAG
Source organism: Dromaius novaehollandiae (assembly GCF_036370855.1). NCBI lineage: Eukaryota > Metazoa > Chordata > Aves > Casuariiformes > Dromaiidae > Dromaius > Dromaius novaehollandiae. The sequence continues at coordinate 2,846,146 of NC_088128.1, read as the reverse complement.
CCACCACCAGATCCACAGCTGGGGAGGAGATGGAGGGGGGCTTCAGGTAGGCAAACATGTCAGTGCCGACAAACAGGGAGACCACGGCCAGGTGCGGGAGGCACATGGAAAAGGCTTTGTGCTGGCCCTGCTCAGAGGGGATCCTCAGCACAGCACTGAAGATCTGCACGTAGGACACCACAATGAAAACGAAACACCCAAAGAGTAAACAAACACTAGCCACAAGAACCCCAAGTTCCCTGAGGTAGGAGTCTGAGCAGGAAAGCTTAAGGATCTGGGGGATTTCACAGAAGAACTGCTCCACTGTGTTGCCTTGGCAGAGTGGCATTGAAAATGTGTTAGCAGTGTGCAGGAGAGCATGGAGAAACCCACTGGCCCAGGCAGCTGCTGCCATTTTGACACAAGCTCTGCTGCCCATGATGGTGCTGTAGTGCAGGGGTCTGCAGATGGCAACAAAGCGGTCATAAGCCATGGTGATAAGAAGGAAATATTCTGCTTACATAAAGAAGACAAAGAAAAAGACTTGGGCAGCACATGCTGAGTAGGAAATGGCTCTGGTGTCCCACAGGGAATTGGCCATGGATTTGGGGACAGTGGTGGAGATTGTGCCAACGTCGAGGATGGAGAGGTTGAGGAGGAAGAAGTACATGGGGGTGTGGAGGCGGTGGTCACAGGCTACGGCTGTGATGATGAGGCCGTTGCCCAGGAGGGCAGCCAGGTAGATGCCCAGGAAGAGAGAGAAGTGCAAGAGCTGCAGCTCCCGTGTGTCTGCAAATGCCAGGAGGAGGAACTCATTGAGGGAGCTGCTGTTGGACATTTGCTGCCTCTGGGCTGTGGGAGAATGCCCAGGGAGGAAAAGACATTGACAAGTTAGGACTGACTTTGAACAAAACCCACAGCATTTCTCAGAGGAGCTCGCCACATGTCCTTTCTCCTTACCAGGAGGACCTTCCTTCACCTTCTATGCTTGTGCTTTGGTCTGTGCTTTCTGAGTCTACCATGAGGAGCAGGGTCCTCTGTCCATGGGCTCCAGAGGAATCAGGCCTGCCTGTTACACAGACACTCTGAATCAAAACAGGATGGTCAGTCATTGTGCAGTGACAAAGTGTCCTTGCAGTGCTGTCAGATGGAGTAGGTGAGACTCCTGAGCCCCTGGTTGGCTCCGTGCTAATCCAGTTGGCTGGGGACCCGCATGACCACCCAGCACAGGCATAATTCATTGCTACTGATATACCTTAACCCCAGAGTATGTGACAATTACTGCAGGAACACTTTGTATTTGACTATTTACAAACGTCTTTGCTATGCACACTCTGATCACTGTTGCAGCAAGGACACTTTGGGACACTCCACCCAAGATCTTTATCAACATATTTTGGCCTACAAATTGGACTAGACACAGCAGGATTTGCCACTGGGGAACCTTCAGAAATTCCCACCTGCAGGGCTGCCATAATTCTTGGTCAAATACTTAATTGTCTGGGTCCAGTCAATCATCTAGCTTCAAGTTGGTCCATCCTCTCATGTCAACCTGTGCATCTGTGCAGATGACTGGCCAGGAAATTCTCGGCCCAGGCAAGGAGCTAATAACCGAAGTGCTCTGGGTGTGCACACAAGCGTAGCCCTGGTGCCCAGCCAAACCACAGGTATGACTCCAGAACAAAACTGCTTTTTTCATATCTGAAACTCATCTGTAACTTCAGTCCCTTAGCTCTCACCATGTGCTCTGCCACACTGGCTACATGCAGATAGCAAACAGCAGCATGTATTTGGGGGTGGGGTGGGGGGTTAGATTCTGGGGATGGATGCCCTGAGCTGAGTGAGGGGGATTTCATACTTTGAGCCCATGGGAATACTCTCCAAGTCCTTCAGGGAGAGATGACATTAGCATCCAGCCCATCAGCCTCTGGAAGAGAAGAACCCTGGGAGGAATTCGTCTCCTCCTCTTTCACCCTTCTGAACAGAGGTGTCTGTATCCAGATCAACCACCCCCAGCTCCCACTTGGTGCAAGGGAGGAAAACAGGCACATGAAGGCAGGGGTCACAGGACCCATTGCAGAGAATCCCATTCCACTAAGATAGATCCTATCCTCACATCAGTTTACCATCTGCACATATTCTTTCCTGGAGGCTGGACTGCAAAGGAGGTGGCTTCTGCCCTGGATGCTGTGGCCTTGAGGGCAGAGGCTCTGCTGGGTGGCAGAGGAGACACAGGGGCTGGCTCAGGGGAAGGCATCTGCATTGCAGAAACTGTCAGGGAACTGCCCACATCCACCCTCCCACAGCCTTTCCTGTGAGAAGTTTCCTCTCTTTCATGCATCATCCTGCTGCTGCCTGGCACTGTCCCAGGGGCAGATACCTTCAGGTTTGCAGGTGCTAAGGAGCAGCTAAGACCAACCCCGAGGAGCCTAATAAAGATTATGGTGGTGCAGCGTGTAGGCAGAGTGGTGGCTGCAGGGATTTGCTGAGGTTCCTTGCAGACCTTTTGATCTCTCAGTGTAATGGTTTAGGAGTCACAGTTTCTTGTCTAAACAACTCTGTTTCCATTGCAGCCATGTCAAAGGATGGGGAGATTAAGCACAGACACAGGAGTGAAAGCTCTGCCCTTCGCAGGTGTGACCAGCATATACCTTCCTCTGGAGAAGTCCCCTTCAGAAAATGTCCTGGGGGTGAGCTGGAGCTGAGAGCAGCCCTGACCCATGCAGCACCCTCTCAACAGGAGAAGGAACCCGCCCTGATGCTGGTCGCTCCTTTCACCCAGAGCTTCTCCCTGCAGCACCACGGGGAGCTCCCTGGGCAGGCTGAGTGCTGACCCTTGCAGGCAGCAGAGTCACTGCTCCGGGCACACAGCACCCTGGGGTGCAGGGACACTGCTCTGAAATGCAGCATTGGGGAGACGTGGGTGCCCTCCCTGGCTTCACACCCCTGCACCACCCCCTGGAGAAAGTACCTGTGATGCCCTGTTTGTCTGATGGTGTGGCTGGGAATCTCTGCTCTAAAGCACCACCTGTTCCAAACAGGAGAAGCTGGGAGAGCTGCCCTGACAGACCCTCTCAGCTATGGAAGGTGCCAGCTTCAGAAGAGCCCTCCAGGAACCACAGCAGCGTTGCCCTGCAGCCAGAGACTTACTGTGTCAAGGACAGTGAAGATTTCTCCTCACAGTGAGCACTCAGCCATCCTCTTGTTGTGGACTGCCTTTAACTTCTGAGTCGCTCATCTCATCCTGGCACCTGCAGGCAGTGCCCTGGGTCTTGCTGCTCCTTTAAGAGGAGGTGCTCCCGGACAGTGCTGTCTCTCTGTAGCTCCTGCCAGGTTGCCATGGGCTCCTGCAGTCCCAGGAGCCAGGCCCAGCTCAGGAGCAGAGGCCCAGCTGAAGATGTGACTTGCTCTGTGCCCTGTGCATCCTCCAGATGTTCCTGGGTCTCCAGGGCTGACAGTTCCTGAAAGGCAGCAGGGTCACCCAAAGGAAATGTCCACTGAAGTGGAGTAAAATAATCACCGATGGTCCCTCCCTAAACAGTGGAGAGAGACTGATTTCAGGATTGCAGTTGCTTTCACCAGAGGATGGTTATCTGAGAGAGGTGGAAATGTCTCACTCTAGGAGGCCCTGCAAGAAGCCAGTTCATTGGCTTGTGCTTCAAGGACTGATTTAGAGGAAGAAATCAATACATCTAATGTCCAATGAGAAGTCTCTTGGGATGGACTGGCATTCAGCCTCCTGTGCACTCCACAAACTCACTGGAGGTGGGATTCCCCTTGCCCAAGTTTTGGGGTGCATAACATGGGTTTCTGCAGGCAATCTTTTTTTCTAAGCTCCCACTGTGATCAATGCAGATGAAGGGTGGGCGCCAGTTGTTTACACACATACACTTTTAGACATTTGAGGTGCCAGAGGTGGTCCAACACGTGTGCCAGTGTCCCTTGCTCTGATGGAGCAACTAGGAAACTCGCATCCTTCTGGAGCATCAGCTAGGGGCCAGGTGGAGAATCTCCTTGGCCATCTGAAATGACACTTGATGTCTACTACTGCAAGAGCTCCCCTCACTCTGAAGCCGAAATATATGCAGATTCCAAACATTGCAAATGTAATTCAGGGCAGACACTTGATTTCATGCAACGATAAGAGGCCTGCAGGGCTGTCAAATGCATGGGGTGTCCAATAGAACCACCATGTTTCTAGCAGGTACAGCATGGCATCTAAAGGAAGACCATGCCCTCTTGGAGTGGTTGCTGGGCAAGTGCCCCAGGGCATCTCGGGTTTCCTACCTGTTCCTAGACAACGGATCCTGACTGCTGCCTTTAGGCAAAGTCCATGCCATCTACATCTGAGCATGCTGCAAAGATGGAAGGCACATCACACCAAGGTCTCCACGCACATGCCTAGACTCTCAAACCCTGCTCGTTTTCCTCTCCCTAAGCCTTTTCTCATTCCCAATGATATGAACAGGGACTGTGCTAATGATTCAGCTGCAGCATGGCTGGATCACAGGCTGTTCAGGCCCAGGGACACCTTTCTCAGGGGCACCTTGTCCTTCCTGGACATCCAGTCACCTGTGTCACAGGCCCCAAGGTGCTGCAAAGTCACCTTGGGCACAGATGCTACAGACCCAGCTCAGGCACCAAACACCTCTCCTGCCATGGCTGCATGGCCCAGCTCTGTTCCTCTCTGGCCTTGGGTACTGCAGGGTTTGCTCTCTTAGTGGGTGCCTCATACCATCACTATATCACCATCTGCTATCTATGCCAGCAGGTCTTTGTGCTGAACTTTGGCCTTTGCATACACGGTGTCTTTTGTTATTCGCAACAGGCTTCACAGCAACAATGCTGCGCTCAGCCCTGGTGCCACAGCTGAGATTCTGCAGCCCAAATATACACAAATGCACAAAGCCTGGGCCACAAAACAAGAGGAAGGGGAGATGCACAAGCTGTTGCAGAACTACAAAAGCAACATTAGGCAACCTGAGGCAGTCTGTGGATCACAGAACCCTGCTCCTATGGGGAGACTTCAATCGCCCCGGCATATCCTGGAAGGGCAATGCAGCAGGGTAGAAAGAGTACAAGAGGATTCTGTAGGGTGTGGAGGACACCTTCTGAGCACAGCTAATCCAGATAGGTCAGCAAGGGTGACAGGAGTGTGTCACGTACCGAGTCTTCTCCAAACCCATTTCTCGGTAAACAAAGGAGAAGAAGGTGACTGGGAGCAGTCAGCATAAATTTACTGAGGGGAAATGATGTTTCACCAGCCTCATGGCCTTCTGTGTTAAAAGCACTGTGTACCTTGACTTTAGGAAGGCTTTTGACACTTTCTCCCACAGTATACTTGCATACAAGTTAGTGTGCAAGTTAGTCAGACAGCAGTGTGCCCGGGCAGCAAGGAAGGCCAACTGCCTGAAACAGGCTGAAAGCCTCCGACAGACCTGATGTCTTTGTCTTCTATGGCTGTTGCCTCTGCCACTGAGGCCTGTGAGTAGACACCAGGGTCTCACTGTCCCCTTGTCCCCTTGCGGAGCCCAGAAGGTCTCATGTCATTGTCCTGCACTCAGCATTGCACACCCCGACCTGCACACTGCCCCCAGGAAGAGCCATGGAAAACAGGTGGGGGAAAGGATCTCCCTTCCCAGGCTCTCAGTGTCCATGCTTGGACATTTTGCTTGAAAAACACACCAAGGGTTAACATGATGTCAGAGCCACCTGCACATTTCCTTTGCCTACCTGTAATCAGTGATTACAATTTTCTGCTCTAATCAGCCCCCAGTGAGTCTTTGCTGGTAATGGCCCTCAGTGGGATCTATTAACGCTCTACAAAGGATTGGAATTTTCTTCTGACTTTGACTTGAACATTTTGCTCAATCTCCTCGCAATAGCTGAGGTTCATGGACTTAGCACCAAATACACCATGGGGCTCACTACAATGCAAAAAGCCAGCATGAACCACGTCTCTCCCTATAATTTTCTTCAAGTAATGTATGGCTAATTGGTTTCAGCAGTGTAGCTGAAAGACGGTGACTTCAGTTAGAACATAGTGTAAAGGGATCCCTGCTTTTAAAGGTTTTTATGATTAGTATTCTTATTCAGCTTTCACAGTAAGTGACAGCAACATTCTCCAAATGACATAGATCCAGAGTGTCTCCTAATGAAGTGTGGACATGCAGGAAAAGCAGTGTTCCCCGAGGTCAGACACTGTACGGACAATCTTATTCCCCATCTACTCAACCCTGCCATTTCCCTCATCAGCCACCTGGGACTTGCATCACTCCTGTTAAAGTCACACCTTTCTCCACTGAAGTCTGCAACTGAATGTTACAGCTCATATGCCCCAGTTCCCACCTGCTTGCCTTAGAGAACGAGCTGCAAATAGACACAGAAGAATTTTTCTTAATTGCAAGCCAGAAAAAAAACAAAAAAAGGCATGCTATAGTTTCCTAAAATTAATTACACTCCTCAACTGTATGCTAAGTCCAAGCTGCCTCCAATGGGGTCCAAAAGGGATAGCCTGAGTGGAAATCTTTTGGATAGATAGGAAATGCTAGATAGAAACAGAATGAAGTACTTGCCCAGAGGAACAACCTGCTGAAAGACGGAGCAAGCTTTAAACTCCCCAAAGTGCAAATCAGCAGTACGGTATGGAAATGAAGAAAGTAATGAAATGAGTTATAATGTTATAGTGTCCAGACAGTGTGCTGTAAAGGGGATGTTAGAAATTATTAATGCAATCAGGACACATGGAAACAGGAGAGAGAGCCATACAGCTCCTGGGGGGGTCCTCAGCCATGCTGGGGGCTGTGCTGCACTTGGGCATCTTGGACCAGGTTGTGTTTCTGTACAAAAGTCCAGAAAAGCCTTGAGGCAAGCCCCTAGGAAAGAGGGGTTTTCCTGGGTGTTAAAAGCAACCCAAGCAGGACTCCAACATGTCAAGGGAAACCCATCCCACCCACACCAAACCCACTGCTCTCAATCCTGGGACCTTCCAGGGCTCTCAGACCAGGAGCAGGAGGAGGTGCGGGAGCATGGCCATGTCCCAGACAAGCCTCTGTCAGGCCTTCAGCTCCACAACATGTCATAGCTTCAAGTGAGCTCTCTCAAGCAACACTTCCCATGGCCCTGGTGCACTGGCAAGACTTTGGGCAGACACCCAGGAGACAGGGCAGAGAAAGGGCAGAGACCTCAGGGTGCAGAGCTGGGCTCACAGTGTCACAGAGTGGGTGCCACAGGCTGGATAAGCAACCTGAAGATGTAAATGAGTCCTTCCTTTAGCAGTGACTTGGAAAGCCCCATCTCTGACAGTATTCAAGGCCAATGGAGTCTCCCTTCTGCAAGAGTCACCCCAGGACTGTGCCAAGACTAGGAGGAGCAGGAAGGTTGGTTGTAGGGACGTTCTCAAGCTTCAACAGCTGCAGAGCTGGGATCTGGTCACCTCACAAACTTCTGAATGATCCCAAATGCAGGTCCTGAGGCACTGCACCGCCTTCCAGGCTCTGCACCGGAGCCTGGACAGCAGCCCTGCAGTGTGTGGGCATGTCCTGAGATGCCCAGGGTCAAAACTGTGGGAGATCCAGGGTGCCAGGGCTGTAAAGCTCCCCAGGAGACCTTGTGTGTTGGCTGGATATGTCCTGGGTGCCAGAGGCTTTAGCGACCCCCAGGCAAGAAGCACTGCTTTGAGGGGACACTGAAAAGCCCAAGGCCCAAAGAGGCCCAGGCAGGAGAAATGGCTTTCCCTAGGCTCAGGTTAGGTTCAGCCAGAAGGACAGCTGGGCAAAATGTGTGGGAAACGGGAAAAATTCCCCAGATTTGCTCCCTGGCCTGGCCCTCCAGATGATGGGTGTTAAGGGCACATTTGCTCTTCTCTGGTGTATCATCTTCACCTTAAGCACCACAGATGGAGAAACCTTGTCGAGGACTTTTAAAACAAAAAAGCCTGCTTTGGTACCTAAAGGAGGAAGGCTCTGTCCTGTCCCATATTGTCCTACACCCTACTTCTACAAAAAGAGCAACCAACAGCAAACTAGTTTTGAAGCTCACCAAAGCATGTCAGCCTGTGGCCACACTTTGTGCTGTTTCATCCCACAGGACTTTGATCCTGGCTTTGAAAAATGCCAAACCTTAAACCAGCCCTGAAGCCCCGGCTTCCCACACAGGTCTGCCCAGGGCAGAGACCTGTCAGTGCAGGGGTGCAAAAGTGACTTCTCCAGTGCCCCATTTTAGATGTTTCTCAGCCTTTAGCACCATCTGGAGACATTCCTGAAGGATTTATCAGCAAGTTCTGGAAACTAACTGGGATGAAGGGAGGTGACTGCTTTCCAGGACGTGAGGGGAAATCTCTCTGCTCTCTCCCTGGCTGTGCCATCTCCATGGCAGTGACCTCCTGAGCCCCCTGATGACACGAGCTGAGGTCACAGTGGGATGTGCTGCATCACAAGGAGGTCTCCCCGGTGCTGCCATGGCAGTGTCCTCATTTGCCTGCAAGACCTGGGTACTGCTGGACACTGCTCATGTGCTCCCCACTGCTGTCTTTCGGAGCCACTCCATGACAAGCAGGAGGCACAGGAGGCAGCAGGGTCATGTTGGAGCTGCTCACTGACAGGCAGAGGAGCAGGGACATGTTGGAGAGGAGTTTTGCATGGCAAGATAGGAAGAGCATCCTTCCTCCCCATCTGGAGAGAGACACTGACGAGAAGGGGAGAAGCGAGATGGAGGGCTGCTAGACCGACACCATCAGCCCAGACCGCAGTTCCTTGTTCCCTGTTCTCCTGGGGCGCTCCACCAAGGGTAAGGGCTTCGGGAGCTCCTTCCTGAGGTGTCACACAGAGACTGTTAACTGCAAAAAAAGGCTGTGGGTCTTGGGTTAGAGGGGTGGCTGGACAGGGCTGGTGGCTGTCACAAGGGCCCTGCCTGAGGGTCCCGTCTGGCTCAGGGGACAATGTGGCAGCCAGGACTGCTGGGTCCTAGGGCTGCAGCTGCCCTGAGTCCCATGGTTCCAGGGAGTGGGTCCCCCTTTGGGATCTGGCTCTGGCAGGAAAGGGGTCCTGTGTGCTGGAGCTGGGGTGTCCTGCAGCTCCTGTGGGGCTCTCAAGAGCCTGCTGGAAATGTCCATATGGGAAAAGAAACCTTCACCTTGTAATAACCCCAAGCCATCTACTCATTTAGAATAACCTCTGTTCTTTCCCCCTGGATCCTTTTATGCTGCCAACTTGGCAGAGCATGTTTTGGGCTCAGAGATGTTGTCCTCTGATGGCCACAGCCCCTGTCCTCCTGCAAATGGGGGTCAGACCTCTGCACCCAAAAGACAGCCTGTTTGGGGGAGCAGCTTGGGAAGAGGTGGGGGTGCCATCACCACCCCACAAGTCCCTGCTGACTCCAAGCCTGTTTCTCTGAGCCGTGGGGGGCAGTGCTGGGGGCAGCCCAGCAGGACCATCTCCCCCGCCCCCTCCCAGCCCCACACCTCCACTGCCCAGCACCGGCAGGCCCAGAGCTGCTCTGGCCCTGGCTGCCCTGGGGCCCCAGGGCTCCTCAACCCTGTGGAGTGATGCGCCAGGGCCCAGCCCTGCCCTGCAGAGAGCAGCCCCTGCCTGGCTGCAGCCCAGCCCTGCCGGGCGCAGCACGAGGGATGCCGAGGCCCAGGGCTGCCGCAGGCAGGGGGCCGGGGCCCCAGGGGACAGAGGGCCCTGCCCTGCCCTGCCCAGAGGGCAGCAGGATGCTGCCCGCAGGCTCCAGCACCCCGGCCATGCCCAGGGCCCCTGTGCTGGCGCCAGCACCATCACCAGCACCAGCAGCAGCACCGGCCCTGGGGCTGTTCCCCCACACCCAGCACAGCCCCCGGGTGCAGGGCAGCCAGGAGCCCTGCGGGACCCCTGCGGCAAAGCCCAGACCCTGCGGGGCAGCAGCCAGGCCCCGGGGCCCCGCACTGCCCGGGCACATGGCACTGGGCTGCCCCCAGGCCCCGCCGCACCCCGCCACGCCCCACGCTGCCACCCACAACATGGCGCCTGGGGCCGCGAGGGGCTGCTAACGTATCACGGGGGAGGGGGGCACTGCAGTATTGCCATGGCAACGGCCCCAGGGCAGCCCTCCTGTTGGCTGGCAATAGGAGGAGGGTGGGGCTGGGTTTGAGTGATGGCTCTGTCAGCAAATCAGAGCCCAGCATGTGGGGTCCTCACAGGCAGGTGGGGGAGGAAGTGGTGGGGCCTGATTTGGAGGAGAGAAGGGAGAGAAGAGGGAGAGGGAGCGAGGGGGAGGGAGAGAGAAGGGAAAAGGCAAGAAAGAGAAGTGAGAGAGGAGTGGGAGCCAAGCAGGGCAGGAAAGAGAGTGGGTGCGAGTGGGGCTGGCCCTGGGACTGCTTTCCTCCCGGAGCTGCAGCAGGGGCTGGTGGGGCCGGGAGCACGGGACAAAGCGCCCTGGCCCCGGGGCAGCTGCCCTGCGAGCCAGACGTGCCGGCTGCCCCCGAGCAGCTGGGCTGGGGTGGCTGGGGGGTTTGGGGGCAGGAAGCTTTGCCCCTGCCCTGGGTCGCAAACCCATTTTCAAGGGTTTCCCTGAGCTGCTGCTGCCACCGCAGCCCCCAGGTGCTGCTCAGAGCTGCGTTTGGGAGCTGCTGGGCAAAGTCTGGGCAGGCTGCTGGTGTCCTCGTGAGGGGCCCTTCCCAGTGGTCTCTCTTGTTCTGAAAACAGCATTTCCAAGTGGCTTTGAGAGAGGCTGTCCCTGCATGTCACACAGTGCCTTAGCCGTTGCTTTTGCAACGGCTGTGACCCTGGAAGACCGCAAGGCCTGTGACCCTGGAAGCAGCCCGAAGGGTGTTTCCAGAGCAGCTCTGTAAGTGTGAGCTGTTTTGCCTTTCAAGGGCCTTGGAAGCGGATGTACAGCCAGTCCTTGCACTTGCCGTTGTCATTAGCCCTACTCCTAGGTCAGGGTGAAGAGTTGCTGAATTCTGGCTCTGCTGTTTTCACCAGCTGAGATGCCCTGGCCTGAGTCCTTCCTCGTGTCTCAAATTGTCAGGGCATAAAATAGGAGAATACTTGTTGTCCTGGATGTGTAGAGGATTTTCTGGGTTTGTTCAGCATTGGGTAAGGAACTGGACTTCTGAGTTGCAGGAAGGCTTCTCCCTCTGCCTGGGACACAAGGCCCTGCTGTCTTCAGCTTCATAATTGCTCATCCCATGAAATCATCTTTTTTGAAAATATTGCCCAGAATTACTTGCAGGCCTTTTTCTAATTCCTTGGTTTTATGGACTATGTGTAGAGACTACCTAGGCAAAAGCTAATCTTTTTTTGGGGTAGTAACTGGTATATAAAGGGTGTTTTGCTGGACTATGAGCAATATTAGGCCATGAAGTGAATCACGGAGGCCGTTCAGGAGCTGGCTCAGCCTTGGGGGAGGCAGGGGGAGCTGCAGGCAGCAACAGGCACATGGTCAGGGTGTGGGTAGTGAGGTCACCACTGCCTATGAGAGATACGCCAGAAAATCACCAGTGTCAAATCAAGTCTTTGTAAGTAGTTACTTCCTCACTGTCGACTGGCTTCGCCGGCCACTCAGTAGTATTCAAGGTGAATCTAAATTGATTTAACCACAAGTTATCTCTGTATTCATGTGTCCAAAGCCCTTTGCCTGAGGGCTAATGTGGCATACCAGTTGAACGTGGGGGCTGTGTCGCCTTCTGATGCGACACTCTCCCGTTCGCCTGAGACGGCACGGAGGCTCCCCCTGCCTCCGGGCCAATGAGCACTGACACCAATATGAGGATGCTGCAAATGGCGTTTATTGTACGCATGTATTCGCTTATGTACCTACAAGCATACTGCTATCTCTACGTCATATCCTTCCTCTTCCTTCCTCTTTCCGTGCCATCGCGAGATCTTCCGATCGCCGTTCCCTACATCTCCCCCTCCCCATGCTTTGACTATGCTATTTGCTTTAAATTGCCGTGTCGCGGGTTAAGCATTCATAGTGTGGGTGTGGGTGGGACCACCCCTTTTTTAGCAGTTGTCTTACCAAGCATCTAAACACTAGTCTACATGCTAATATGCCTAGCACGAGCATCAGCAGCAGGTGCAACTCTTCTATTAGTAATTGCCTGGCCCATGGTCCTAGCCCAAGCCAATTACCACTACTGAACCCAAAAGGTCAAGCTCTTGCGGGTCCCAGGGCAATGACGCATTCAGCGTGTTCTAGCAGTTACTAATATTGCTTGTGTTTGTGCAATGCTCTCTCAGCTTTGGTAGGTCTACGGTCAAATTCAATGGGACCCCTATTAAGCCTGTCTTAAAAGGGCTGCCCCGCACCCGCCAACGTCAGGCAAAATTGCTTATTTCCTGTCCGGTTTGCCAGGTGAGCCACAGATTGTTACTACCCCATTTCGCTAACATTGGTTCGCCTTTCACCCCTTGGAGTCCCAGTCCCAGCATCGCTACGAGGAGAGCTACTTGGGTTGCTCCCCCTGCCATCTTCTCGGGTTTTCTGGTTACGCGTTCTTCTTGTGGTTTCACGCGCCTTTTCTCATCTGTTCTTCTCCTGTCTGTTGTCTTTGCTGCTAGAAGGGATCATCGGCTTTTCAGGGTGGTCCTCCCCTGCAATAAAACTCAGACATTCATTAATTCACCTGACTCTCTGCTTCCTGTCTTGTCCTTGCCCTGAGGTCTGGGCGCACCCACTTCATAGGGACCCATCTTACCATTTCTCCCCGCCTGACCGCTGCATACCCTCGTCCTTGGGTTACCAGCTGCCACCCCTCTTCCCATTCCCCTTTTTCCGGGATTCGGACCTTTACGTCTGGTCCCTCGTGCATCGCTCGGACCGCCCAATGCTTTTCCGCTGGCGTCTTGTTCTCCTCCCCCCTGATGAACTGATTCAGACCGAATAAGGCGCGCATAATTATTTCTGATTGTTTGTGCGTGGGGATTCTTTGTGTATATCCTTCCCCCTCCCCAAGAATCTCGATCCTTTGCTTTAAAGTGCGGTTTGCTCGCTCGACGATGGCCTGACCTGTGCTATTATAGGCAATACCGTGCACTAGCTTAATTCCCCACCGTACGGCCCATTCTCTCGTGCTTTGCGCTGTGAAACACGTGCCGTTGTCTGTTTTAATAGTTTCTGGGGCACCCAGCCAGGCCATTGCCGTGTGCCAATGCAACTGTGCCGCCCGCGCTGTGACTCGTTTATGTTGGGTCGCCACGATGATACCGCTGTGTGTGTCCACTGTGACAGCCAGCCAGGGCCGTGGTCGAAGTCGCTGGCACATTGTGAAGTCCGTTTGCCATATTTGGTTTCCTTTCAGCCCCCTGGGGTTGATGCCGGCGCCCCACAGGGGGGTTTTTTGGCAATACGGGCAAGCCGCAACCACTTCACGAGCCGTGGTGAGGGGGATGTTGCAGCTTTTTGCCAGTGCTTTTGCACCAACATGGAGAAGGTCGTGCACCTGTCTTGCTTCTGCGACTGTCCACACACCTTTGGCCGCTTGATCGGCTTTATTGTTGCCTTCTTGGTACACTCCTTGGATTGCCTCATGACTCCGAACATGAATAATGGAGGCAGTGGCCCGCCGTTGTTGTAGGGCTTCTTCTAGCATTAGCGCAATGGGCGATCCGGCCCATCCAGGGTATGACATGTTGTGTAACAATTTAAAGACGAACATGGAGTCTGTCACTACATTCAAATGCTCTTCTGGCCACATTTGCAATGCCTGCGCCACAGCTCGGGCCTCTAGATGCTGTACGCTACTGTCCGGCTCGCTGATCTTCACTCGGTGCCATTGGGCCTTCTGATCTTGCCACACAACAACCGCTGCCCTGGTCACCGATGACGCGTCGGTGAACACTGTGCGCCCTGGTGCAGGTCGCTGTAGCACTCGGGCTTTCAGATAGGGCCGAAGGACGGAGAGGTGTGTATACATCTCCAGCACAGGCGATAATCTGATTGTTCCTGGGAATCCTTCTAAAGCTATTGCTATACTATCTTGTTTCTGGACCATGCTGTCCCATGGACTCCTTTTTACCAGCAGGTAAATGGACTCAGGCTCCTTCGCGAAGTGCCGAACGGTGGCGGTTCGTCCCTTCTGTATCATCTGTGCCAACGCTGTTACGATTGTGACGTATGCCGTACTTATTTGGTTTGACACTATCCACCATACGACTTCCGGACGCTCCGGTGTCCCTTGTCCTAGAACGCCTATGGCTCCTGTTCTTGTAACTGCCACGTACAGATTGATAGGTCTGGCCGGGTCGTATCTCGTTACTCCGCCCCTTGCCATGAGATCTTCTATTTTTCGGAGGGCTTCTAACGCGTTCGGTGTCATCTGCCTCGGTTCCCATGGTTTGTGGCCCTTGAGCAACTCGAACAGTGGCTCCATCCACTCCTTGGGAATACCTATCAGCCCTCGCAGCCATTGGAGAGCTCCAACCAATTGCTGTACATCATGCAACGTCCGTATCTCTCTATTGAGCTTTATCGGCTGTGGGACCACAGCTCTGGGGAGGATGGTGGTTCCCAGATAGTCGACAGATTCTCCCCTTTGCGTCTTTGCTTTCTGAACGTACAATCCCGCTTCATTTAGGCAGTTAATTACTGCCTGTTCTGCCTGATCGGTTTCTTGCTGGGTCTCTGCAGCTATTAGGAGGTCGTCCATGTAATGGATGATAAGCGCGCGCGGGAGCTGCGCTCTTACCGGCTGCAATACCTTAGCTACTGCCGCCTGACAAATCGTAGGTGAATTTTTCATGCCCTGCGGGAGGACGGTCCATTGATATCGTGCTGCTGGCTCCTGCAGATTCTCTGAGGGCAGTGTGAAGGCAAATCGAGCTTTGTCCTGAGGGGCTAATGGTATAGAGAAAAAGCAATCTTGGATATCCATCACCACCACTGGCCAATTCTTTGGTATTGCTGATGGTAGTGGCAACCCTGGCTGAAGGGCACCCATCGCTTCCATCTGCTGATTTACCGCTCGTAGGTCGTGCAGTAATCGAAATTTAGACTTATCCTTTTTGTGTATCACAAATATAGGAGTGTTCCAGGGACTGTGGCTTTCTTCCAGGTGTCCCTGCTCTAATTCTCTACTTACTATTTGTCGGGCAGCCGCCAATTTGTCCCCTGTCAATGGCCACTGCTCTACCCACACAGGCTCATTGGAGCACCATGTCAGCGGGACAGCGAAATGAGCCCCGAGGAGGTAGGCAGTGGCCCTTACCCTAAATTTGTCAGGTGAAAGCCGCTTTGCAATAAGGCATCTCGCCCTAACAATGGTTCCTCTATGGCAGTTATGTACGGCCGCACATGGATGATCTGAGCAGGCCTATCCGGGTCCTCCAATACAATTGTGATATCGGTTTCAGAAATCATAGCCTCCGCCCTGCCTCCCACTCCATCTAACGAGCTTGCCACTTTTGCTGGCCAACTCGATGGCCACAACCACGAGGGCACACATGTAACATCTGCCCCCGTATCTAGCATCATTATTAAGGGGATGCTAGGAGGACCCGCCCCTGGTGGGCCTATCAGATGCGCTTTCACTCGGGGTCTCTTCTCACACCCTAAGACCAGGGCCACGCGGGGTTTCCCTTCGGAGTTTGGTCGCTGGAGCTGTCCATCAGCGGTGTGTTGTTGTTGACGGGGGCTACTTGAGGCCGGCTCACCGGGGAGGGGTGGCCCCCTAGTTGCCCTCCCCGCTTCTCGTTTCCCGACCGCCGACAATCTCGTGCTCTGTGTCCTGGTTTTCCACAGGCCCAGCATGTAAGGCTCCCCATACCCCCTGTTGGGCGCGCGTAACTTCCCTTATTCGTGCACTGTGCTCTCAAATGGCCCATTTGCCCGCAGCCAAAGCATGGGCCTCCTTTTGGACCTCCTCTAGCTCTAACCTCCGGCATTGCCATAACTGCTGCAGCAATCTGTAGGGCTGTGGTCTTGTCCCGGTGTTCTAATACGTACTTGATCGTCTGCCCTAGACTTGCTCCCTTAGGCGCTGTTCTTAGGATTTCTTTTGTCAACTCGTTGCCCTGCTGTTTGATACATTCCAACATCACCGCTCCTTTTGCAGCGTCTGGTAAAGATGCAAGTTCTACTGCTGCCTGTAGCCTGTCACAAAACTTGTCAAACGGCTCTCCTACTCTCTGCTTCACAGTCGTCCATGGGTCTGCCTGCTGCACCAGTGGCCCAATACCATCAAAGGCCTTTCGAGATGCTTCTGTTGCCGCCAGTATCTCCCGAGGTCTCAGGCCCGCTGCCTGCTGCTGGGGTGTAGCCATGGCCGCATCATTTCCTCTTAACCGCGCTAGGGTGTATTGGCCCAGTGGGTTCTGCGGGTCTGCCTGCGCGGCCATCAACGCATGCTGCAAGCGCGAGGTCCACGCTTCTTTCCACATAAGGACCATCGTGGGCGATAAAACCAGTCGCGCGAGGGCACGACAATCCCACGGTATTAGGCCTCCTGCATGCGCCGCGTCCAGCAACGTCTGTGTCACCGGGTGTCGCAGGCCCTGTTCTTGCACTGCTTTCAATAGCTGTTGTACCGTCTTTGGGTCGAGGGGCATCCATTCCACTGCCCCCCCACCCCCCGGGGCAACTCGTACTGGGAAGGCCCCTATTGGCGCATGAAACTTGAGGCCACTCAGGGCACATTCCGTCGCTATCAGTTTCCAGTCTGTTAGGGGAATTTCTTTTCCCCCTCCCGCTTGGGCAGAACCTGCTGTCTCTGATAGCCCTCTTTGTTTAGCTGTTGCCTCTAATAGCCCTCTTTGTTTAGCTATTGCCTCTGATAGCCCTCTTTGTTTAGCTGTTTCTTCTTCCAGAGCTGTAAGCAGCATAAACATCTGCTCCATATCTCTTGTGACTTTCCTCCTCCTTTTTTTTTTTTTTTTTTTTTTTTTTTTTTCCTTCGCCTCTGACTGCGGCGGGGGAACTCCGCCCTAGTTGCTGCACCTGAGTCTTCAGTATCCTCCTTCCGCAATGCTGGTCGACGCCCACTCCTCTCTCGGCCAGCGCCATCTTTTCCCGGGTGCGGCACCCTCGGTCTTTCCCCTGCTTCTGGTCTTTCCCCTGCTTCTTCTCTTCTTTCGTCCTCCCACTGCACCCGAATCATGGCCCCCGGTAGCCAGTCTCGGGGATCATCCACTATAATTGGTCTTTCCTTTTCTTCTGCCTCCTCCACTTTCACCTTGCTTTCTTTTCCTCTACCCGCCACCGGCTTTTTCATATCTCGGTCTCCACAAAGGTCTCCTGGTTCTCCTAGTTCTCCCCCTTCCATCGCCCTCATCTCTTTCCACGGATACCGCGGCGGAGGCGGAGAAGAGGGCGTTATTGGGTAAGCCTCTGGAGTTTTTGCCTCCCCCTCTCCCCGCTCTGGTTCTTGATTAACCGCCTCCTCCTTTATGTCGGTTTCCACACTCTCCGTTTTCACTTCATCCCCTACTATCGCCTCTCCCTCTATCGCCTCCGTTCGCTCCTCTGCGTTCGCTGCTGTCTGTGTTGCCATTTCCGCGGACATGTGTAGCGCCGCGCGGGCAGCCTGCCAGGTCTCAAGCTCCTCCCTAGTCCTTTCTAAAATGATCGTTATATCTCCCCACGTCTTAAGCTCTGCGGCCTTCTTAGTGGCCATAGCTCTCTGAGCAAGTGCTCGAGTGCACTTCTCCCAGTTAGAAGGGGAAAAAATGTCCCCTGGTCTAACTATCGCTCCATCTTTCAGGAGCCGCCCGACGCAGTTCGTAACTGCATCCGCTCTCATAGAGAGCACCCATTCCCGGGCACCCACGCGTACAACCTTAACTACCGCGTCCATGATCCGGATCCTCTCGACCGCCTGCGGTCCGCCGTCTCAGCTATCACGTCGGGGTCACCACTTGTCGCCTTCTGATGCGACACTCTCCCGTTCGCCTGAGACGGCACGGAGGCTCCCCCTGCCTCCGGGCCAATGAGCACTGACACCAATATGAGGATGCTGCAAATGGCGTTTATTGTACGCATGTATTCGCTTATGTACCTACAAGCATACTGCTATCTCTACGTCATATCCTTCCTCTTCCTTCCTCTTTCCGTGCCATCGCGAGATCTTCCAATCGCCGTTCCCTACAGGGCTGGTTCTTCTGGTTATATCATGAACCCCCCCCAGTCAAATTGAACAACTTGGTAAGATCATGGGTTATGAATTTTGTGTCGGTGGCCACCCAAACAGGAGAATTCTCCCAGGAGGTCGTGAGGAAATCCTGGCGATGGTAACATCTGAGGAGGTGGTCCCCCTGTCCCAAAATTTTACTTTTTATAATTCAGAATTTGTCAGTTGGGGAAGGTTTTATCCCGAACCATCCTATGATTGCGTAAAAGATCTCCCTGAGGTTTATGAGGTGCCGGCACCTGTCGGATCGCCTCCGATGACCGGAGCTGAAGAAGCACCGGAGGAGGACATGGTAGACAGTGGGCCGGTATCTCCCTCATGGCCTGCAATTTCTTTACCTGGCGTGGTTAGTCCCATCCTTTACACCGGGTGGAGAATGGCCGATGTGAGTATGCTGGTCGTGAAGGTCCCCGATGAACATCTAGCATGTCCATGCTGTGGTGTCCGGTTGGGGAGAATGGTGGCACTAATTGACCATCTAAGGAGGGCCCATGGTCAGTGATGAAACATCATAGCATTGCCTGCCACTTCCCAAGAGGTCATCTGTTCTAACCCTAGTAAGTGGAGAAAAAGAGAATTAGAGAATTGGGCCAATCTAAGAGCTCAAGGCTGTGGTATTAACAGCTTTGATAATGATGACATCAGTAATGATTGGCTTGTACATTACCAGGGCATTCCCCACAGGAAGCTATTAACAGCAATAGCATGTAGCTACATGCCAATGGTTATCGCACGAGGGAGTATTTGGCACATGGACTGGGGGAAGAGGCGCTGAAGGGGTGCAGGCATTGTCCTGCAGAATGGGAGACTTGTTCCCACATCATTGGCTACTGCCCTGCAGTCCAGGAGGCCCAGATCAAGAGGCGTAACATCTTGTGCAGTATGCTGGCTGAAGAGGCCAAAGGACTGAGCTGTGTTGTATATTTAGAACCCAAGCTCAGGGACGTTAACAATGAACTCTTCAAGCCAGGTTTGGTGGTGGTGAAAGGGTTCTGGGTGAAAGCAGTGGATGTTACTGTTTGTTACAAAAGTGGGTTGTCATCCTTAGGTGACGCGGTGGCAGAAAAAGTCCAAAAGTATCAACATCTGGAGGAGCAAGTGGAAGAACTGACAAAAGCTGGAGAAGTGCAGTTCCTGGGCTTCCCCGTTGGTGCTCATGGGAGGTGGTTCAAGGGCAATGAGGGCTTCCTCACAGACCTTGGACTCTCCAGCAGCCACCAGATGAGGATAGCGAGGCTCTTCTCGTGGAGGGCTCTCCTATCCTCAGCGGACATTTTACACATCTTTACTCGTAAAGGTGTTTAATTTCTTGTTAATTGGCTTAAAGCAATGTATGTGACTTTGTTAATTCAGACTCCTTCTTTGTGAAGGCAACAGTAAAATTCTTCACACAGGCAACATGGACTTGCTCAGTCTTCTGTACTGCTGAATTTTGCTATTGCCCGGCTCCCTTGTGGTTGAGCCTGGTATGCTGTGAGTGGGATCGTGTCCCCTTCACTAAATTTGGCTTGGGGGGACAGGCTGCCTATTAAGCCCAACCCGGAAAAGGTTCCATAGAAATGCTGTGGTTCAATAAATAGCTGATAGGCCAGCAGGAGGCACATGGCTCAGCTGATGAGGTCATTTCTGCCTGAGTACCTGATAGGCCAGCTGGAGGAACAAGCTTGGCTGTTGATTGTGAGGTCACTTCTGAGTGATGAACTGACTGGATAGCAGCAGAGATGTGGCTGGAAAGGTGATTGTGAGGTCATTTCTAGCTGAGCTGTTGATAGGGCAACAGCAGGTACATGGCTGGGATCCGTGTTTTTGAGATCACTTCTGCCTGCACAGCTGATAAGCTAGGCTTTGGCTCATGGCTGAGGAACTTAGAGTGAGGTAATTTCTGTCTTAGAGTCTTCTAGGCCAGTGATAGAGACATGGCTGTGAAGGTGACTGTGAGGTCATGTTTTTCTGAGTCCCTGATAGGCCAGCAGCAGGCAGTTAGGCATGGGCATTGATTGTGAGGTCTCTTTTGTCAGAGTACCTGGTAGGCCAACAGTAGTTCATGGCAGGGGAACTTATTTCAAGGAAACTTGGGTCTCTGAAGCCCATAGGCCAGCAGCAGGCATGTGGTGGGGGTATGCACTTGTGAGGTCACTTCTATCAGAGCAGCTGATAGGCTAGAAGAAGACACATGGCTTGGATGTTGGTGGTGAGGTCACTGTAAAATGCAGATGATGTTTTCTGGTGACCATGGACATGGAGTTTGACTTTCCACTTGTTGCTAAGTAGAAGCTTGCAGCCTCCTACAGGTCAGCTAGGGAGTCCAGCTAGACTTTCTAGGCTGCTAAATTAATCTAGTGCTGGTGGAAGCAGTGGCATTAGTAATCTCTTGTTTGCAGGGTGTGTGTGCTTTAGACATTCTCCCTGTCAAAACAGCAGGGAGCTTGTGAGATTTTCCTGCCAGGTCTGAATGATGTCTCTGTCTTTCAGATGTCCACCTGCTTTTATGACACATTTGGAACTGTAATACAATGGGGTCTCTGACTTTTCTGTCCATGTATGGAGTCACTGGAGAATGGATGCAAAGGCTGTTGGAGGAGACAGAAGGAATGTCCCCCCCCTCAAAGGTAGGGGGCACATTTTCAAAAAGATTTCTTTTTCAGAGAAGTTGAGGCACAAGCGAGAGGCAAGAGCTGCCTGATGAGCCCCTGTGAGAGCCCTTCTCTGCTTCCTGGAGGTGGGAAGTGAGCAGGCCCCAGGCAGTGAGTGGGCCTGGCAGCAGGCTGCATGGCAGGATCTCTCCTTGAGCAGGGACACTCCTCAAGGTTACTCCTCGAAGTCGAGAGATCCCTTACCCACGACAGATGCTCCATAAGTGACTAATCACGTGCTGAAACTTTGCAAATTTTGCTAAATTGCATCTCAGATTGATTGTGTACATAGTCCTTTAGACATAAACCATTGACCAAGTCTGGGACTAAGATTGGATCCAGCCACACCCAGACTCCTCGGAGTTTAGAAAGCAAGGGGGTCCACTCTGAACCTCACGACTCAGCGGGAGGGACTCCTTGAGAATTTCATCTGACCCTGCCCTCCATGCAGTAAATAACCGAGTGTACCTTGCCATCGAATGTTGTTAAACCACTGTCTTATTTAACCTTGAACTTTGTTAGATCATTGTCTGAACTCAATAAAACAAATTGCTGCTTCTCTTACAAGTGAAGTGCATCAGTCATGCATGACAAAGGGATGTATATATGGGCAGCTTCAGTGTCTGTGTATTTGCTTGGTCTGCAGAGTCTGCGTGGTTTTAATGGTAGCTCCTTTCCAAATGGAGATAGTCAGTCTGCTGATTTGCCTTGAAAAAGCAAGCAAACATCTTTAAGACTTCCATTTGTAGCTCAGTGTGCTGGTCTTTAGTTTGAGTGAGCCAACTGTGCTTGAGCGCAAGTCTGGTTGGAAATGCTCCGTTTTTCCATGCAGGATAGCACCTAGCTTGCAGTCTTCCTTCCCAGGAGATCACCAGGAGCTTTACAGAGGAGGTGCTGGTGGCTTCCCTGTTTTCCAACTAGTGAAACTGATACTGGGAAAGAAAAGGGCTCCTGCCATGTGTGTGGGGAAGAAAGTGGGACAGGACCCCAGCTCTCCCTTCTCTCCCACTCTTGTAGCTCCAAAAGAATCACGCTGGAAGCTGACATGATATTTGCTCTTGTCCATGTCTGCAATGGAGGTTTTAGGCAGACTGAGCACTGCAAAAAGCCTTTCTTTAACCAGGAGCTGGATTCCTCAGAACTCAATGTGACCACATTGAAGTAGCTCATTTCTCTCTTTCTCTGCTTCTCTCTGGCATTACAGACCAGCAGAAAACACTCATGACCAGGACCAACCAGTGAAGCAGGCCAGTGCAGGGATAAGCTTGTGTTCTTTATTAATTCTTTTTTTAGGGAAAGATGACTATTTTCAACCATAAATGTTGGCACGCTTCCTTCTTTGTTGTTGAGTAAAGAATACTCTCCTGCCAGTTGTTTTTCCTAGGGGAAGGGAGGAGCATTCTTCAACAAAGAGAACTTTCCCAGAGGTTTCCTACTGTCACTTATTTTGTTTCTATGCCATTCTGAGCACTCTGCTATTTTAATCCTTTCCTCTTATCTGTCAGGTAATCCTTGAAAGCCCACAGTGTACAAGCTTAGTTAACTGACAGTACAAGACTGCAACATGTGTTTTGTCTTCTCTTACTTTTGTTGTGAGATACATGGTACATCTCTCTGACTTTCCTCTCTGATAAGGATGACCTCAGAAATAGCAACTTACCCATGGAAGTGAGAAATACGAATGTCAGTCTTGACTTAATACCAATATAAGGATGCTTTGCTGAGCTTCTTAAGGCTTGTTCACGTCCACCCATCTCTGAGGCTCTCCTGCCTCTATTTAACTCTGGAAACAGTAGTACATGAGGGCCCAGTTTGAAAGCAGCCATACCTAAAAAGGAAGTTGGGAGTATGGAAAGGGACGAATTTGCTGTATGGTTGGCTGGTTGGTTGTGTGTACAAAATACCCTTCTTGCACTTTTAGGTGTGAGGAAGACTTTTTGCATTGTCAGCTAGTCAGACAGTCTGTCCTTGCTTGCTAGCACTTGGCTTGGAAAGGCCTGGCAAAAAAGGGTTTACTAAAGCCTGTAGAGTCATGCTACAGTCTGAGGAAAAAGGGATTTTTTTATTTTTGTATTTTGTTAACCCAGCCTCAGCCAAGAAGGAGATGCTAGTGCAGATCCCCATATTTTATCCTAACAGCCTCATGGCTTATTTGCCTTGCTTAAGCACACTTGGATGCCAGCAGCTGTACTGCAACCAGTCAAATGCACAGCGTGGACTTCTGACTGCCTGACTCCAGTGTGGTCACCTCTGTTTTCCCTTGTGTTGTCAGCTCAGCTCCCTTTGAAGCTCACCACCTTCAAGTTCTTCCAGGCTCCTGTCTTAGCTGTCTTGGTGTGGGGCAGAAAGCTCAGTGCTGTGAGCGCTGCAGCCTGATGTGGCAGAAGAGGCATTTGCTGTGCTTGTGTTCATTCCTGAGCTGCTTTCTTGTGTTTGCTAGTTCTCGTGTTTTCTGTCAGCTTCCTCTCTTTTCCCTGTTACTGCTGAAGTGAGAATAGATTGAAACAACCCTGCCCTTCAATGGTAGGGGTCTGAAACAAAGAACTGGGCTGCCATTGCGAACTGAGCAGCAAAAGGAGGCAGCCAGCGATCCTGTGCTCTGAAACACTATGGCTGTTTCCAAGCTCTAACTGAGCAGGCTTTTAATGGGCCTTGTTTCAGCTGACTGCTGCAAAAAGGTTTGTGTGCTCATTACTATGTCTCATGAACCCTTTCCGCTCTAACTGTGTTTTTTCGGGCCATGGTGAGAGGGGTCCTTGCTGCATTGGAGGAAGGTAAGCCAGAGGAGATCATGAGCAGTGCTTTCAACCTCGCTGCCACCCATGAGGACATCCACATGCTAAGGAACCTTTGCTGGCTCTGGGATGAGGTAGCATTTGCTGCAGTGTAGTGGTGTTCTCATGCAGTGTATATTGAAAACTATCCCTTTACCATGGATGTGAGTTTTCTTTTAAGTTCTTTGCTGACCCCCCACTGCAGATCTCAGAAGTGTCTGTGTTCAGGCTCTGATTTTCAGCCTTGAAGGGCGCAGTGTTTCTGAAAGCACCTGTACTTCTTGTCTGGTGCTGCTTCCCAGAGTTAGTCACATTCAAGTGCAGCTTAATTGGAGTAGGTGACCATTTTTTCTAGCAAACTCTGAAGAGGTAACCACATGCAAAATTCTCGGAACAGAAGCTACGACTGGAGTTTTCTCAGGCAGCTGCCTACTCCAGTGTGGCCAGCAGATTAGCATGGCTGTACTTTTCATTTGGTAAACCAGTGTTGTACTTTTCCTCCCAAAGCTCACTGTTTATGATACCAATTGCGGATTCCTGCATGAATCTTGTGGTGTAAAGAAGGAAGGAAGACTATCCAGTGGTCATTCTTTCTCTACTTTCTTCTATCCAAGACTAATTTCTAGGGGCTACACAGCTGTAAGACATGGACCAGAGGAGTGTACCTCTCACAACAGGACTGTGTCCCAGTGTCCATTGACTTGAGAATGTAGTGGGTGCAGGTGGACAGTCAAAGTGGCTTTTCCTTAGAATTGCATGAGAAGCGCAAGCAAGCAAGACGAGTCATAGTGGTTTTATTCTGATTGCAGTCTGAGGTTGTGCTGTGTCTCATTTAACAACTGTGTCTCAATAACAGGTCATAGATATCAGAAAGAAGACCACCAAATGTTTTGATGCAGTGGGACAGAAAGGCAGCAAGCTTTGTGGACCTTTGTTATACCGTCTCCGCCACTGCTTTTCTGCTTTGACCCACCATAAGGATTTCTCAGGTTTTCTCCCTTGATAGGTGCCACACAGGCAAGCGTGGGACTCAGCATGGTGCAGCCCATAGAAGAGGGGTTTGCTCTGGGGTGCTCCCCAAGAGTTAAGGAAGTGTGGGTGCACCACGGCCAGAGTCACTACACTGTGGGGTTGCTGTAGCCCTCCAATGACCCTGTGAGTGCTGAGCAAACCTACTCAGCAAAGGAGCAGTGACACTGCAGACTCACCCTGTAAGCACCTAGGTACTGTGAAATTTTGCACTGGGTTATCTGTTGAATATGCGTGCTCTTTATCTGTTGACCATACTGTTGACCATACTGATGGATGAGGCCATCGGTTCTGTTGTGTAACCATGGTCTGGCATAGTTTGAATGGATAATGAACTAAGGCCAGGAAGGATGAAAGAAAGTAAGCCACATACCTCTGTGTGGTCTCGGACTCACCGTCAGCTGGCCTGCGGACCCAACAACCCACCCATCAGCAGATGGCCCTGATGCCAACTGCCAGGGAGAACCTGAATCATCCCAGCACAGCCCGACTGTGGTGAGAATAATCTGGGGAAAACTATACCGGAGGAGTGGCCCGTGAGGACAAGGAAAGGGCGAGAATGGTCATTGCACTGTGCATCCTTGTCTTAACCAAGAGCTCTGATATAGGTGTATATATATGTTTAGTTCTGTCATTTTTCTAGCTTTACTATACTTTTTAGCTTTGTTATACTTGTAGCTTGTCTGGTGTTAACTGTTTAGTGTTGTCCAGCATCTGTCACGTGTAGAACCGCTTAGGTCTATTAAGTTCTCATACTTGACAAATGGTGATCTCTCGAGTTCAGTGCAACTAACCCCGCAATCTGAAAGAATCCCGATGCCCCTCTATTGGCGTGTCACACCCTTCCTTTCCTCCCCCTGGAGAAGGGAGTCCCCAGGCAATGCGGGACTTGGCTTTGGCCGATGGGAGGGGAGCACAGGGCAGAGCGGAAGAAGCAGATGGAGCCTCCCAGGGTGCACGAGGGAGTCCTCCGAAGCCCAGGGCTGAACCAGGGACCGTTGGGTCTTCTCCCTGACCCTCTCCCAGCCAAGCTCATTCTGCCCTGGCCCTCTGCCCCCGGCCCTCTTACCCCTTGCGGGCAGCTGGGGCTGCCCCAGCTCAGGGCAAATGGTGCATAAACACTCAAGCTATGAAACAGAAACACCTGCTCTCCTAACTATCTGTCATACAATCAGACCCAAGCAGCTGTCCTCGCTAAGACTCTGCATGCAGTGCTACCTGGGTGGGAGTCCAAATCTAAAGCACTCCTTACACCTTTAATTCAGCTGTTGGGCAGGAGTTGCTGATGTGGATACATCGAGCAATGTGATATAGCGAGCTTTTCTACCTGCAGACTTTCCTGGGACCTGCTCAGCTCCCAGCTTCCCTTGCCAAGGCTTTCTTGACCATAGTGAGGGGGCAGATCAGCAGAATGAGGACAGGGTCAGGTCAGGACCTGAGAGGTTCAGGGCCAGGCACAGGCACGTCCACAGCATAACTCAGGCACAGTTTAAGGACAAAAAGAACAGTTCCCCAGCAAGGGGGAGGAGGCCTCGCAGTGACACTGGTAACTCTCAGTCTCCCCTGCTCTTGTGCCCAGCACATCCCCCTCCCTGTCTGCCTGCAGCCCCTCCATGCCCACCCCACTGCCCAGCACAGCACCAGAGCCCTGGCCCTGCAGCCCCTCCGGCAGCTCCTGCTGCCCCGGGGACAGAGCCGCCTGCCCCAAGCTGGTGACCAGAGAAACCTGTTTCTCATTTTCTGCCTCTGAATGCTGCACTGCTCTTCTGGGATGTCCCTGCTCCCCAGAGAGCCTTTCCCCAGGTCAGTGTGTCTGTGTGGCTTGGCTGTTCCTGCACCCCTGCCCTGGGCTCCCCACATGGCCCTGGGCTGGCGGTGCTGCTTTGCAGAGCAAGCAGGCTGTGGGACCATGGGGCCACAGGGTGACTCCTGACTCTGCACGGGCCATGCTGGTTGGGGTGGGAAGCAGACCCCACCAAACAGGGCTCATCACCACTGACACTGCTGGCACGTGTCTGCCCTCATGGGTGGTGCTTAGAGGGGCCCCAGGGCATCTGCAATAGCAGGAGATGTTTTCAGGTGTGCACTAGCTCTGGCCTGTGGTGTTTCCCTGGGGGTACATGAATCAGTCTCCAGTCCCCCTTCCCTGGGCCTCCACTGCCTTTCCAGGGATTCCCTATGCAAACCTGGATTTAATGCTTTGTCTTTGGGTGACTCTACCATCGACTGTCCCTTGTTTGGTGAGACTCCACTCACTGCCCACCCCCAGGCCCACAATGTCCCTGGAGATCCCCTGAGCTCTCCTGGGGGCTCAGGTTCCCTTCCAGAAGGATGGGCATCTGTCATCAGCACTGTCACCCGTGTGACAGCTCCAAACACACAGTTCAGAGACCACTCAGCAGCTCCACTGGCAGTGGTCACTGAGAAATGAACCCTGAATCCAGCCCTTGGTCCCTGAAAGATCACACAGGGACTCTGCGCTCATCCCGTGGAGCCCACAGAGTACACATGCAGAGCAGCAGGCCCTTTCATGGTGCCATCCCTTGGGCATATTTTTGACCCCAGCTTCTGAAGAAAGGCCAGACTTCAGGCACGTCACACAGGAGATCCCCTTTTATTACAAGAGTTATTTGGAAGGCCAGGTCTGGCATGAGAGTGCCCATTGCCTTGTCCTGCCTGAATTTATAGGACACATGCACATGGAAACACAACCCAACCACTACCAGGTTATGAGAACTGCTGGGCCATATACCCAGAAGAGAGCACAGAAGGACAGTGTGGAAATGAAGAGAACACCTCTGAAAAGAGAAAGTCCTGCTGCTGTTGGTGGGCATGTCTTGGGAAAGCTGCAGCCACCACACAAAGGCTGCAGTGAGGAAATGCCTGCTGTGGCAATGGGGGGATGGTCCTGAGGAGCACAGGGTCTGTCCCCCACAAGCTGCTGCCTGACTCTCCTCCCCTCTACTTCTCCTCCGCTTGTAGTTTTGGAGCACTGGAGAGGGAAGGAACCAGCCCAAGGTGGTGCCACCCTTGCAGCAGAGGAGTGTGAGCTCACACTTTGACAATGGCCAGGGAAGCTGAGCTCTCCTAATGGACATGGGACCCATGGTCTCACCCCACCTTTATTTGTGTGAGCCTGACTCTGTCCCCTGAGCTCCCCTGGTGTCAATGCAAAAGAGACACTGCAAATAGAAACTCTCCTCATTGCCCTGAAAGCATTTGAGGGAGCTCAGACTAGCAGACTCTGAGGTTCCCCTATCTCTGCTGAAGAAGGGGGAAGCCTGGCTTCCTGCTTCAGCATGGTCTCTTGGTCAGATTAAAATGAGAGATTCCTGAGGACAAGTAGCATGATCCAAAGCTTTTTTTTTTTTTTTTTCCTTTTTACAAGAATGTAATAGAGGAAAAGAAAGAAAGAAATGAAGAACACATAACCTTGAGGCCAAATGCCCTGTGGATGATGAGTGGATGCACTGGGACAGTTACTGGTGCTGACCTTCTACCCATTGAACCAGTTTCCTCAGTGCATCCTTGAGCTCCTTGTTCCTCATGCTGTAGATGAGGGGGTTCAGGGTTGGAGGCACCACCGAGTACAGAACAGCCACCACCAGATCCAGGGATGGGGAGGAGATAGAAGGGGGCTTGAGGTAGGCAAATGTGAGAGTGCTGATAAACAGGGAGACCACAGCCAAGTGAGGGAGGCACATGGAAAAGGCTTTGTGCTGGCCCTGCTCTGAGGGGATCTGCAGCACAACTGTGAAGATCCACGTGTAGGACAGCACAATGAAAGCAAAACACACAAAGACTAAACAAAGACTAACCACAACAAACCCAACTTCCCTGAGGTAGAAGCCTGAGCAAGAGAGCTTAAGGATCTGGGCCATTTCACAGAAGAACTGCTCCACAACATTGCCTTGGCAGAGTGGTATTGAAAATGTGTTAGCAGTGTGCAGGACAGCATAGAGAAAACCACTGGCCCAGGCAGCTGCTGCCATTTTGACACAAGCTCTGCTGTCCATGAGGGTCCCGTAGTGCAGGGGTCTGCAGATGGCAATGAAGCGGTCATAAGCCATGGTAGTAAGAAGGAAATATTCTGCTGAGAACAAGAAGAAAAGCAGGAAAAGCTGGGCAGCACATCCTGAGTAGGAAATGGCCCTGGTGTCCCACAGGGAATTGGCCATGGATTTGGGGACAATGACAGAGACGGTGCCAAGGTCGAGGAGGGAGAGGTTGAGGAGGAAGAAGTACATGGGGGTGTGGAGGTGGTGGTCGCAGGCTATGGCTGTGATGATGAGGCCGTTGCCCAGGAGGGCAGCCAGGTAGATGCCCAGGAAGAGCCAGAAGTGCAAGAGCTGCAGCTCCCGTGTGTCTGTGAACACCAGGAGGAGGAATTCGTTGAAGGAGCTGCTGTTGGACATTTCCTCACCCTGGGCGTGGGGGACTGCCCAAGGAGCAAAAGACATTGAGAAGTTAGGAGACAGTTTTCAAGCAAAACAAACAAACAAACAAATGTTCCAGTTTTCCTCCAGCCCCCCATTTTGAACCCCCCATACTGCATCTGTCTTTGCTGAGAGGATCTTTGTGCAGCTGCCTTGCTTGAGCTCCACTTCGCACTAGCTCAGTGTGCTGTGAGGAGCAGGGGCCTCTGCCTATGGGCTCCAGAGGAGCCAGTCCTGCTATGCAGTGGTGGGAAGGAGGGAATGGAGCTGACTAGCTCTGACATACAGAATTTCTGCCAGATGAAAATTACTCCTCATGCGGAAGGCCTTTTCAGCATCTTCACCATCAGTTCTAAAGAATGAGGTTTCAAAAAACAGAGTTTTAGGAATTTTGTAATATATATTTTTTCTTTTAGTTATCCTTGTTCCCCCTGGGGAGTGTTCCTCAAAGGTTAGAAATCTTTGGCATTTCTACTGAGTCCTGAGAGGAAAGGATTCACTCTCACCTGGTGCAGAGTGAGGACACCTAGTCTGTCTATTAGCCTTGATCCCAGCTCTCCTGGGTTGCTACCTCTTTGAGCTGGAGGATGAGCACACTCATATGTTGCCTGAAAGAGAATTGAGCCACTGCTGAGAGCAGAGGAGTCCAGTTTCAAGGTGTAGATCTCCAAGCTTCTCTCCCTTTCTCAGAGCACCAGAGGGAGGTCTCCACACTCTCCTTCTAGCCAAGGACACACAGCGCTCTTTTCAGCTGCCCCTATACAGCTGCCCACCACCACTTCCATACTCTTTGTACCTCTGCAGCTTCTTCATGGTCTCTCAGATAGCACAGAGATGCTATGAGACAGCTGTGCCCTTCTGCAGGGCAGCTTGTAGCCTGGCAGGATGCTGAGGGAAACGGTCAAATGTCTTAAAGATGGTCTCTCCTTAAGAGGGAGTCTACAGCCCCACAGGTCGGAAGGGGGTTGGGGCAATCTCCCTCCCATGCAGACCCCTCTGTTGCACAGCTCACAGGGTCAGTGTCAGAACTGCAGCTGAACTGCCCCCTGCAACCCCAGGGAGCTCAAGAGAAGAGCAGGAGCAGCATGGATAGGAGGGGAAACAAGGAGCAAAACTGTGATCCTGCTGCCAAGGGAGGCAAGGAGAGAGAGACAGAGGGGCGCTCAGGAAAGTCTTCATCTTACCCAGCTGGGCTTGCTGCCTCGCAGAGAGCAACATCACTGGGCACTTGTTCTGGGCCCCTTTGTTGGGCAGCATGAAATGGGCCCTTGGCAGGTGAGATGCCCCTCTCTTCTGCTGGAGGTCTGGCTGCAGAGCAAGTGGCTCATGCCCCGAACTCCATTGCTGTCAGAGCAGAGGCTCTGCTGGACAGGAGAGGAGCTGTGGGGGGGCTTGCTCAGAGGAAGAAGGTGCCTGCATCAGAGGGACTGCCCATGACTTGCCCAAATCCATCTTCCCGTGATGATTCTGTTCATCTCATGCCCTGCCCATCTCTGCTGCCTGGAGCTATCCCTGCAGGGAGCCGTTTCTCTGTCCCAACAACTACTCCCAACCAGTGCTCACAGACCCCTTCCCACCCTCTGTGGGCTCAGTTCTGCCTACAGAAACCTCCTGGCTCAGGGAACTGGGCAGGGGCATCTCTGTGCATGCAGGTCCTAAGCAGCAGGTCACATAAACCCCAATGAGGCCATAAAAGTGATGCTGATGCTGTCTGTAGGCTGAGGTGGGGATGAAGGGGGACCTACTGATCTCTGAGAGTGAAAGTTGAGGAGTCCCAGTCCCTTGCCAAACCAGAAAACCCTTTCCTTTTTTCTCCTTGCCAAAATAAAGAAACCAAAAGCACAGACACCAGAAGGAAATCTCCTTCCCTTTCAAAGAGCTGGTTTTTTCACCTTGCTCTTAAAAAGACCCCTCAAATATGCCCTGTGCATGAGCTAGAGCTGTGAGCAGCCCTGAGCCATGCAGCACCCTCTCAATAGGGGGATGAACCTGCCCTGCCAGGGCTGATCCTCCTACCCAGAGCTTCTCTCTGTTGCACTGTGAGGAATTCCCTGGTCAGGCTGAGTGCTGACCCTTGCAGGTGGCAGAGTCACTGCTCCAGGCACACAGCACCCTGGGGCACAGCGGCACTGCTCTGAATTACAGCCCTGGGCAGACCTGTGTGCATGTCCCAGCTTCACACCCCTGCAGCATCCCTGGGAGAAGGTAACAGCATGCCCTGTCCCTCTGACGGTGTGGCTGGGAATCCCTGCTCTGAAGCTCCTCTGCACTCAAGAAGACGGGTGAGACATCCTCAAAAACTATCAGTCATGAGATGAGATGGCTTTAGAAGGCCCCTCCAAGAACCCCAGTAGTATTGCTCTGCAGCCAGAGACTCACCATGTCAAGGGCTGTGGAGATTCCTCCCACAAGGAGCTCACCTCTGTCCTCCCACTCCACACTGCCTTGCACTTCTCTCCATCTTGTCTCACTTTATGTCAGGAAGAGCAGGCGGTGCCCGCAGCCCTGCTGCTCTTTGCAGAGGAGCTGCTCCTGCACACAGTTGTGTCTGGGCAGTGCTGCCAGGTTGCCATGAGCTCCCTCTGTCCCAGGAGCCTGGCCCCACTCGGGAACAGTGCCCCAGCTGAAAGGATGGCTTTATTTGTCCGTTGCACTCCCTCCTCCTGGGAGACGTTCACTGAGGCAGGCTAAAATAATCACGCAGATCTCTACATTGCAAACAGCTCATGGAATTCAGTGCAGACACTTGATTTGGTGACATAAAAATAGCCCAGCAGCATCATGTCAGATGCTTGGGGTGTCCAGCACAACCACATGGCTCCAGTAGGTACAGCATGGGACCTACAGGAAAACCATGCCCTTTTGGATTGGTTGCTGGGCAAGTGCCCCAGGACATCTCAGGTTTTCTACCTGTGCCCAAATAAATGAATCCCACCACCACCTTTAGGCAAAGTCCATCACGTCTACCTCCAACTGTCTTGCATAGATGGGAGGCACATGACACCAAGGTCTCCACTCTTCAGTGGCACCTTGTCCTTCCTGGAGATCGGTTCACCTTTGTCACAAGCCCCAGAGTGCTACAAGTTCAGATCAGGCAGCCAACCCCTCTCCTGCCATTCCTGCACAGCCCAGCTCTGTTTCTTCCTGGCTTTGGGCACTGCAGTGTCTGCTCTCTCAGTGGGAACCTCTTTTCACCATTACACTGTCACCTGCTATCTAGGCCAGCATGCCTCTGCTCTGAAGTGGAGCCATTGCACAACAGTATCCTTGGCTCTTGGGGACATGTTTCACCATGACCAGTCTGTTCTCTGTGCCACAGCTGAGGCTCTGCGGCCCTGCAAATATACACAAGTGCATGCAGCCTGGGGCACAGACAGGAGCAGATGGAGATGCACAAGCTGTCACAGGACTGCCACATGGTTGGAATAACTGAGATGTGGTGGAATCACTCACGTGACTGGAGGGCTATGCTGGTAGGGTACAAGGTTTTCAGGAAAGACTGTGAGGGAAGAGGAGGAGGAAGGATGCCCTTTGTGGGAAGGGCCAGCTCAGATGTATGGAGCTCTTCCACGGGATGGTCAGGTCTTGGGTGAAAGCCTGAGGGGGAGCATGAGAGGAAGGGTGACATTGTGACCACCTGCTGAGGGTGAGGAAGTGGACACAGTCTCCTTTAAGCAACCTGAGGAAGTCTGTGCATCACAGGCCCGGGTTCTTATGGGGAGACCTTAATCTCCCTGCCATTCACCGGAAGGCCAAAGAGCAGAATGCAAGGAGTCCAGGAGGTTTCTGGAGGGCAGCAGGGACAACTTCTTAGCATAGCTACCACATGGGCCAAAAAGGGTGATGCTTTCCTTGACGTGGAAATTGCCATCAAGGAGGAACTGAGCAGAGATGGGATAGTCGGTGTCAGCCTTGCCTACAGTGACCATGAAAAAGTGGAGTCCCAGATCCCGAAGGGAGTGAGGAAGAACTGCAGCAGAGTGCAGACCACAGTCTGCAGAGGAGCAGACTTGGGCCTCCCCAGGGGAATGGTGGGGGGTCCCATGGGAGGCAGCTCTAAAGGGCCCAGGAGCTCCAGAAAGGCAGGAGGTCTTCAAGGACTGCACCTGCCAAGCACAAGCATGGTTCATAGCAATAGGAAGCTCACCATCAGCGTCCAAGCCATGTGCCCACTGCTGGTCTATCAGCTGCTAAGGCAGGAGTGACCTCGCATGCACAGGCCCCAGCCATGAGCCTGCTGGTAGCCTGTCAGAGGCTGAGGCAGAAGTGACCTCCCAAGCAGGAACTCAAACCTTGTCCATCAGAGAAGCTGAAAGGCCATCAGCAGCAGCCCTGTGGGCTTGGTGGATGATTGTAAGGTCACCTCTATCTGAGCAGCTGATAGGCCAGCACTTGGCTAATGCTTGGGGCAATTGTTTGGGGGGTCACTTCTGCCGGAGGACCTGATAGGCCAGCAAGAGGCACAGGGCTAGGATGTTGCTTGTGAGGTCATTTAGAACTGCGTAGCTGATAGGCCAGAAACAGTTGCATGGCTTGGATGGTGACTGTGAGATCACTTCCATCTCAGCCTCTGATAGGCCCGCAGCAGGTGCATGGCTCAGGTGATGATCGTGGGGACATTTCTGCCGGAGTACCTGGCTGGTTGGAAGCCAAGACCATGCTGAGGTCATTTCCCTAAGGCAAGGCGAAAGACCAGCAGGAGTTCCTTTGGCTTGATAGGGCATTATGAGGTCAGTTTTATCTGGTCAGCTGATAGGCCACCAGGAGGCTGATAGTTGGGGACATTTGTATGAGATTAATTCTCTCGCAGAAGCTCATGGGAGAGTAGGGGGCCCACAGCCATGAAGGTGTCTGTGAGGTCACTTCTGCCTCTGCAGGCAATGGACCATGAGCAGGCACAGGGGTGGGAAAGTGGCTGTGAGGTGACTTCAGTGGGTGAATCTGACAGGCCAGCACTTGGCTCCTGTCTGGGGTAGGCGGTTGTGAGGTCCTGTCTGCCTGAGTACCTGGTAGGCCACCAACAGGCACAGAGCTAGGATGTGGGTTGTGTGGTCACTCCTGTCCCTGCTGGATGTGACTCGCTCTGTGCAGAGAGTGAGGAGTAGCGTGGACAGTCCCGGGCCGTGAGTGGTTTTGGGCCTCTGGGCTCTGTGCAAGATGCAGAAATACATTTCTAATGCTGCAGGCCTGATTGATAATAACAGAGATCTTTCAAAAAATGTCCATAAGAATGAAACCACAACACAATTAAGAAAATGATCTAAAGTGAAGAAATGTTTTGTTACACTTCCCAGCTTTTAAATTTTCTTTGCTCATCTTGTCTTTCTTTGCTTTGTTGTCTTTTTTTTTAATATACTGGTCCTTTTTTTGTTTATTTGTTTTTTGAAAAGGAGATTGATTTCCAGAATTGGGGAAGGATGCAATCACAGGGTCACTGATGCCTGGTGCCGTTGTAGGTGCTCTGGTCCCCTCTGCAGCTCCAACAGGCTCCGGCCTCCCACAGCTCTGCTCTGAGAGCTGCCAGGCTCAGGCAGGTCCCTCAGATACACTGGGGCTTCTCTGAGTGTCCCTGGATGCTTTGGATTAGATGCCAGAGCTCTGCCTGGAAAGGTGAAGAGTTTTCAGCATTTCAAAAATATGGACATGCTTTCATCAGCTAAAATGATTGACTAATTTTAATGTCCACTTTTCCCATGATAAAATAGTGGAAATTTTCAGGCAGGGTGAATCTCAGGAGAAGAAATGCTGGTCTGCCCCTGAACTTCTTTGATCACTGCTCTGTCTATTATGCTGTGGATATAGTTGCAATAATTTTTCACATATTTTCACATGTCCTGATTAGATTGACCATTTCTAAAGGCATCTTTGCATCAGATGAACTGGACATACACACTTTCCATTGCCTTCCACTCTTCATCCTCCCCTTACTTTTTATCCATTCAGATACCTCTCAACTCTCTAGTTGCTGCTCTGAGCTTCAGGGAGTCTGAAGCTTGCCTCATCTTTGGAGGAGTCTGATTGTCTCTTTAGCCAGCTCCTTAGCTGTGTTTCTATCTATCCTTTCTCATCTATCTCTCGAAAGCATTTCAAGGAGGGTTATTCCTTGTGGAAAGTGGAGCTCACTGGAGGCAGCTTGGACTTAACGTACAGTGTGGGAGTGTATTTGACTTTTTATTAAACCCTATCAGATTTTATTTTTGTTTGTTTGCAATTAAGAAAAATCCTCCTGTTTCTGCAACTAGGACTCTAAGGCAAGCAGGTGGGAATTGGTGCATAGGAGCTGTAACATTCAGCTACAGACCCGAGTGGAAAAAGATTAGGTTTTAACAAGAGTGTTGGAAGTCCCCAGTAGCTGATGAGAGAAATGGCAGGGTTGGGGAGGTGAGGAGGAAGGTTGTCCATACAGGTCTCCTGTTGAAATTACCGCTTTTCCTACATGTCTAGACTTCATTAGGAGACACTCTGGATCAATATGAATTGGAGGATGTTGGTATCACTTATTCTGAAGAATCAAGAAATCTCAGAAAGGAGACGTTCTTTCTTTTTCAGGTGCTCATTGAAATCTTACTCTTTTCAATACGCTCCTGAAAAATTTCCTACTAGCCACATAAGAATTGAAGAACTGAAGAAAATTATGGGAAGAGACATGGCTTCTTAGGGCTTTTGTGTTTTCATGACGCCTTAGGTGTACTTGGTACTGAGTCCATGGACATCAGGTACTGGGAGGAGATGGAACAAATCACTCAAGAAGTTGAAGTCAGAAGTAAATTCCAAAGTTTCTTGGAGCATTAATGGGTCCCACTGAGGGCTGTTACCAAAGAAAGCTCCCCAGGAGCTGATTAGAGCAGCAAGTTGGAGGCCCTGATTGCAACTGGACAAAGGAAATGTGCAGGTGGCTCTGGCCAAGTCGACCTTGATGTGTTTTATCAAGCAGATCATCCAAGCACTGACACCCAGCCCCTGAGTAGGGGGATGCTTTCCCTCACGCTTTGTGCAAGGCTCTTTCTGGGAGCAATGTGAGGGTGGGGATGTGCAACGCTGAGTGCAGGACCTCCTGGGCTCCCTGGGGATGAGGAGGCAGCAAGGCCAAAGTGCTGTAAGGAAACAGTGTCTTCACAGAGGCCTTGGTGACAGAGACAGCAGCCATAGCCAAGAGGACAAAGACTTCAGTTCTGTTGGGGACTTTGAGCCTTGGCAGTGCCCTGGGCTGTCTCCACCACAGGCTGTCCTGTGCTGTCTCATACCTGTGCCTGTTTCCCTGCAGACTGTAGACACCCAACCTGCTTCCCGACCTTCTCTCACTCTGGGATCTCCCTAGCTCTACTCGTGTCTCTCTGTCCTCCCTGGCTGTTTCTTGAAACACAAAGTCAGAGGTTGATAACAGTTTCCCTTCTGGGTGACCTATAGCACCACAGCACAGCACCATTCTTTGAGTGAGATTTCCATTTCCTAATGTCATGTCTGAACCTCTATGGCTGCAGTCTGTGGCTCTTTCCCCTTCCCATGCTAGTCCCCTCTGCCTCCAGCTTGAGATCATCTACAAGCATGATGGGTGTTGCCTCCTCCGTGTCACTCACTAATCACAGTCTCTCCTGGAGAGATCCTGTGGTGCTCCACGTCTCCTTGGCCTCCAGGAAGACTACTACCCATTCACCACTGCCCTCTGAGCCTGATCATCCAAGCAGCTTTTTACCCATCTGGTTGTCTACCCTCTAGACTGCAGTGTTCTAACTTGCATGCAAGAATATTGTGGGAGATAGTTTTAAACGCCTTGCTAAAGTCTAGGTAAAAGACATTTACTCTTCTCCATCTGCAAATGCAGTTTTTTAATCATACAAGGCATTCAGGTTAGTGAGACACACTTTATCCTGGGTAAATCCATGCTGACTATTCCCTATCACCTTCTTTTCTTTCATATGCCCAGAAATGTGATCCGAGAGGATTCACTTCATGACACACTCCTCCCCAAAGTGAGGCTGAACTGCCTGCAGCTCCCCAGGTTGCCCTTGTGGCCTTTTTTGAAGCTGGATGTAACATTTGCCTTTCTCCAGTCATTGGGAGCTCGCCCAATCTCCATAACATTTGAAAGATGACAGCGAGTGGCCTTGCTATGACAGCAGCCAGCTCTCACAGCATCCTTGTACGCAGCCCATCCAGCCCCACTGACTTGTAGAGTTTGAGTTCTCGCAAGTAATCCCTCACTAACCCTCATCCACTGTTGGTTGCCTTTCTCCTCTGGAGTCCTGACCCAAGGCACAACAGCTGGGGAGACCTTTCTGGTGAAAACTGAAGCTAACAAGGGGTTGAGTTCCTCAGACCTAACTGCGTCTGCTGTTACTAGATTCCCTGCCCCATTCAACAGGGAAGCCCACATTTTCCTTTTTATTCTTTTATTCTTACTGAAGCAGCAGCAGCTCACCTTCATGCCCTTGACGTCCCTGGCAAGTGGGAATCCTAAGGGAGCTTTGTCTTCCCTAACACCATGCCAACATCGCTGGACAATATTTTTGAATTCCTTGTGTGCAGCCTCTCCTTCCTTCCCCTTCCCATATGCTGCCTTATTGTTCTGCAGCTCAGGTGCGAGTTCCCTCTTTAGCCAAGCTGCTCCCCTGAGATGTCTGCTAGTTGTGCTGAGTATCAGTGTGAACCATGCTTGTGCTTGGCGGGTGCTGTCCTTAAAGGCCTCCTGGCTTTCCAGAGCTCCTGGGCCCGTCAGATATGCCTCCCATGGAACCGCCCATCAGTCCCCTGGAGAGGCCCAAGTCTGCTCCTCTGAAGTCCAGGGTCTGTACTCTGCTGCTGTCCTTCCTCACTCCCTTCAGGGAGTTTTTTCATGGCCGCTGTAAACAAGGCTGACACTGACTATCCCATCCCTGATCAGTACCTCCTCGTTTGCAATTTCCGGATCAAGGAAAGCATCATCCTTTTCGGCCCATCTGGCAGCTGTGCTAAGAAGTTGTTCCTGACACCCTCCAGAAACCTCCTGGACTCCTTGCATTCTGCTCTTTGCCCTTCCAGTGAATGGCAGGGAGATTAAGGTCTCCCCATAAGAACCCGGGCCTGTGATGCACAGACTTCCTCAGGTTGCTTAAAGGAGACTGCATCCACCTCCTCGTGCTGATCATGCGGTCTGTAACTCCCATCACAATGTGAAACTTGCTCTGATGCTCCCCTATGACTCTCACCCAGCCCCTTGTCCATCCCATGGAAGAACTCCATACATCTGAGTTGCCTCTTCACACAAAGGGGCATCCCTCCTCATCTTCCTTGACAGTTTCTTCTAAACAG
This sequence comes from Dromaius novaehollandiae, assembly GCF_036370855.1. Taxonomy (NCBI): domain Eukaryota; kingdom Metazoa; phylum Chordata; class Aves; order Casuariiformes; family Dromaiidae; genus Dromaius; species Dromaius novaehollandiae. Next base: position 2,807,904 of record NC_088128.1, on the reverse strand, counting down.
CTTGTATCCTACAGTTGCAGCACTTGGGTCACATGAGTGGTCCCACAACATCTCAGTTGTTCCTACAACATAGCAATTCTGTGACAGCTTGTGCATCTCCATTTGCTTCTGTCTGTGCCCCAGGCTGCACGCGCGTGTGCATATTTGGGCTGCAGAGCCTCAGCTGTGGCACAGAGCACAGATTTGTCATAATGAAACCTGTTACCAAGAGCCAAGGACACCATGTATGCCATGGTCCCACTTCATAGCAGCGACATGCTGGTATAGGTAGCAGGTGGCAAAGTAATGGTGAAATGGGGTTCGCACTAAGAGAGCAAACCCTGTAGTACCTGAAGCCAGGGAGAAACAGAGCTGGGCTGTGCAGAAATGGCAGTGTGGGCTTTGCTGTCACAGCTGACTCTGCAGCACCTAGGGGCCTATGACAGAGATGAACTGATCTCCAGGAAGGACAAGTGCCACTGAGAAAGTCCCTGGGCCTGGAGAGCCTGTGATCCAACCACTTGGTGAGCACCATTAGCACAGTCCCTGTTCATATCATCTAGAGGTGAGAAGAGGTTCCAGTGGAGGAGAACTAGAAGAGTTTGAGAGTGCAGGGACATGAGTGGAGACCTTGGTGTGATGTGCCTCTCCCATTTATGAAGCACACTTGGATGTAGACAAGATGGACGTGGCCTAAGGGCAGCGGTGGAATTAATTTAGGGGCCACAATTTGGAAACCTGAAATGCCCTGGGGTCTTTGCTCAGCAAAAGATCATGGTTTTCCTGTAGGTCCCATGCTGTATCTGCTAGAAACATGCAGCTGAATGGGACATCACAGGCATCTGACACGGCCCTGCCTATTTTTGCAGGGCTGGGGATCTCCATGTGTCTCACCTTCACACTGAGTGGAGCTCTGGTTGTAGCAGTCAGCTAGGGTCATTTCAGATGGCCAAGAAATTCCCTACCAGGCCCCCACCTGATGTTCTAGAAGGATGTGGGTCTCCTAGTTGCTCCATCACAGCAAGCAGACACTGGCACGTGCCTCAGACCACCTCCGTCTCTGCTACTCTCTACTCATAGTAGTCATCTAGTGTCGTTGTGTGGAAACACAACCCCCCCACCACTAGGTTATGGGAACTACTGGGCCATATACCCAGATTAGAGAGCAGAAGGACAGCATGGGAATGAAGAGAACAACTCTAAAAAGAGAAAGTCCTGCTGCTGTTGGTGGACATGTCTCCAGGAAAGCTTCAGCCCCCATGTGAAAGCTACAGTGAAAAAATGCCTGCTGTGGCAGCAGGGGGACGGTCCTGAGGAGCACAGGGTCTGTCCCCACAAGCTGCTGCCTGACTTGCCTCCCCGCTACTTCCCCTCCACTTGTAGCGTTGGAGCGCTGGGGAGGGAAGGGACCAGCCCACAGTGACAACTGGCTGACACCCTCACAGGAGAGGGGTGTGAGATCACACCTGGACTGTGGCCAGAGGAGCTGAGCTCTCCTAATGGACACAGCACCCATGGTCTCACCCTGCCTGTATTCGTCTGAGCCTGACTCTGTGTCCCTGAGCTCCCTTGCTGTCACTGCTGAAAGAGACACTGCAAAGGGAAGCTCTCCTCAGTGCACTGGGGGCATCCAAGTGAGCTCAGATGAGCTTTGAGGTCCCCCCATCTCTACTGATGAGGGAGGAAGCCTGGCCTCCTGCCTCAACACAGTCTCTGGGTCAGATTGGAGAGAGGGATTACTGAGGACAGTTGGCATGAACTGGAACACTTCTTCTTTTACTATTAAAGTAAGAGAGAAAAGTAAGAAAGCAGAAACAAACAACACATAGCCTTAATGCCATATGATTGGAATAATGGGTGGATGCACATGGGACAGTTATTGGTGCTGACACTGTACCCATTGAACCAGTTTCTTCAGCGCATCCTTGAGCTCCTTGTTCTGCAAGCTGTAGATGAGGGGGTTCACTGCTGGAGGCACCACCGAGTACAGAACAGCCATCACCAGATCCACAGCTGGCGAGGAGAGGGAGGGGGGCTTCAGGTAGGCAAACATGCTGGTGCTGACAAGCAAGGAGACCACAGCCAGGTGCGGGAGGCACATGGAAAAGGCTTTGTGCTGGCCCTGCTCAGAGGGGATCCTCAGCACAGCAGTGAAGATCTGCACGTAGGACAGCACAATGAAAATGAAACACCCAAAGACTAAACAGGTAGTAACCACACTAACCCCATGTTCCCTGAGGTAGGAGTCTGAGCAGGAGAGCTTGAGGATCTGGGGAATCTCACAGAAGAACTGGTCCACTGTGTTGCCTTGGCAGAGTGGTATTGAAAAGGTGTTAGCAGTCTGCAGGAGAGCATTGAGAAACCCACTGGCCCAGGCAGCTGCTGCCATTTTGACACAAGCTCTGCTGCCCATGAGGGTCCCGTAGTGCAGGGGTCTGCAGATGGCAATGAAGCGATCATAAGCCATGGTGGTAAGAAGGAAATATTCTGCTGAAATAAAGAAGATAACAAAAAAGACCTGGGCAGCACATCCTGAGTAGGAAATGGCCCTGGTGTCCCACAGGGAATTGGCCATGGATTTGGGGACAATCACAGAGATAGAGCCAAGGTCCAGGATAGAAGTTGAGGAGGAAGAAGTACATGGAGGTGTGGGGGTGGTGGTTGCAGGCTACAGGTGTGATGATGAGGCTGTTGCTCAGGAGGGCAGCCAGGTAGATGCCCAGGAAGAGCGAGAAGTGCAAGAGCTGCAGCTCCCTTTTGTCTGCAAACGCCAGGAGGAGGATCTCGTTGAAGGAGCTGCTGTTGGCCATTTGGTCCCACTGGGCTTTGGGGACTGTCTAAGGAGGAAAAGACATTGACAAGGTAGAATAGACCTCCCAAGGGAAAAAAAATAACATTTCTCTTTGAAAACACCACATTGCCTCTCTCTTTTTTGGGGGAGGATCACTGGGCAGGTACCTTGCTTGAGCTCTGCTCTGTGCTGGCTGAGTGTGCTGTGAGGAGCAGAAGCCTCTGCCCATGGGCTGCAGAGGAATCAGTCCTTCTGTACAGTAGTGGGAACATGGGAACGTGGGTCAACAGCTCTGGCACTCATAATTTCTGTCAAATAAAATCTATTCGTCCTGTGGAATGGCTTTTCACTGTTTTCACTACCTGCTCTAAAGAAGGAGAGCTGAGGAACAGAGTTTTACAGATTGTTTAATAATGTTTATTTTCTTTTAGATGTCCTTGCCGCCTCTGGGGAGTGTTCCTCAAAGGCAGAAATTCTCAGCATCTCTATTGTGAGTCTTGGGAAAAAAAAGATTCACTGCTACTTGGTAGAGTGAGGACAGCTTGTCTGTCTATCAGCCTTGTTCCCAGCTGTCCTGTACTCACACCACTTTGAGCTGGAGGATGATCACTCTCATATGTTGCCCTAAAAAGAAACCAGCCACTGCTGAGAGCAGAGAAGTCCACTTTCAAAGTGCAAATCTCCAAATTTCTCTCCCTTTCTCCAGGCACCAGAGGAAGGTCTCCACCCTCCCCTTCTAGCCCAGGATACACAGGACTCTTTTCAGCTGCCCATTTACAGCCTCCCACCACCATTTCCATGCTCTTCACATCTCTGCAGCTTCTTCACGGTGTCTCAGGTATCAGAGAGATGCTATGAGACATCTGTGCCTTGCTGGAGGGCAGCTTGCAGCCTGGCAGCACACCACAGGGAAACAGTCAAAGGACCATTAGGAATAAAGATGGGCTCTCCTTAAGGGACAGTCAGCTCAATTCCCAACCTCATGGACTGCAATTCTAGGAGCCACACTGGTCAAAAGTGGGCTGGGGCAACAGCACTCCCATGCAGACCCCTCTCTTGCATAACTTGCAGCCTCGGTGTCAGAATTGCAGCTGAAAACCCCGACCCCAGGGAGCCCGAGAGAAAAACAAGAGCAGCATGCAGAGGAGGGGAAACAAGGAGCAACATGGTGATCCTGCTGCCAAGGGAGGCCAGGAGAGAGAGACAGAGGGGCGCTCGGAAAAGCCTTTACCTTACCCAGCTGGGCATGCTGCCTCACAGACAGTGACATTGCAGGGCAATTGCTCCCTTTGTGGCAGGAGAGATGCCCCTCGCCTCTGCCAGAGGTCTGGCTGCCGAGGAGGCGGCTCATGCCCTGGACTCCATGGCTGTCAGGGCAGAGGCTCTGCTGGGTGGGAGAAGACACATGAGGGGCTCACTCAGAGGAAGAGTCTGCATCAGAGGGACTGACCATGACTCGCTCAAATCTGTCCTCTCATTGTGATTCTGTTAGCAGTTCCCTCTCATTCCCTGCACATCTCTGCTGCCTGGAGCAGTCCCTGCTGGAAGCTCTTTCTCTGTCCCAACGTCTTTTCCTGGTCACTGCTCACAGGCCCTGTTCCCCCTTCTGTGTGCTCAGTTCTGCCCTACTGAAACCTCCCGTTATCCAGGGGCACCTCTGTGTTTGCAGGTCCTAAGAAGTAGGTGACACAAACCCTGACGAGCCCAGAGAAGGTGATACTGGTGCTGTCTGTAGGCAGAGATGGGAGTGGAGCAGCTTACTGAGGTTTCTCAGACCTGCTCATCCCTGAGAGGGAAGGTTTGGGAGTCCCAGTTCCTTGCCAAAGCAGAAGACTCTTTCCTTTCTCCTCCCTGCCAAAATCTGGAAACTGAAAGTGCAGACATTGAGAGGAAAGCTCCTTCCCTTTCAAGTAGCCTTTTCTTCACTTTCCTCTAAAAAGACTCCTCAGAAATGCCCTGTGCATAAGCTAGAGCTGTGAGCAGCCCTGAACCGGGCAGCACCCTCTCAACAGGAGAACAAACCTGCCCTGAGGAGGGGCACTCCTCCCATCCAGTGCTTCTCCCCACAGCGCAGTGGGAAGTTTGCTGGGCAGGCTGAGTGCTGACCCTTGCAGGCAGCAGAGTCACTGCCCCAGGCACACAGCACCCTGGGGCGCAGGGACACTGCTCTGAATTACAGCCCATGCAGACCCATGTGCACAGCCCAGCTTCACACCCCTGCAGCCATCCCTGGGAGAAAGGTAACAGGCTGCCCTGTCCCTGTGACGGTGTGGCTGGGAATCCCTGTTCTGAAGCATCTCATCCTCCTCTGAGTGGGATCCTTAAAAAGACAGCCATGGGATGGGATAGGTTCAGAAGACCCCTCCAGGAACCTCCGTAGCATTGCCCTGCAGCCAGAGACTTACTGTGTCAAGGGCTGTGAAGGTTTCTTCCACAGTGAGCTCTCCTCTCTCCTCCCACTCCACACTGCCTTCCACTTCTCTCTCTTGTCTTATCTTATGTCAGCAGCCCTGCTGCTCTGTGCAGAGGAGCTGCTCCTGCACACAGCTGTCTCAGTGCTGCCAGGCTGCCATGAGCTCCTCCTGGTTCCTTAGCCTGGACCCACTTGGGATCAGTGGCCCAGCCGAAGATGTGATTTTATTTGTCCTTTGTACTCCTCCTCCTGGGAAATGCTCACTAAAGTAGACTAAAATAATCACTGATGGTCCCTCTCTAAACATTGAAGAGACATTGATTCCAGGATTGCAGTTTGTCTCATCAGAGGAGGGTTATCTACAAGAGGTGGAAATGTCCCTCTCTGGAAGTCCCTGTTCCCATCTCTTAGCTAGGTAGGACATGTAGACAGGGACAAGAAGGGAGTTCATTTACCCAGGGTTCAGGTATTGATTCCAATGAGTCAATCTGGGCAGTTCATGCCAGGTGAAAAACCCCTGGTCTGCAGTGGGATTCGGCAAACTCCCATGAACTCCACAAACACACACGAGGTGGGATTCCCCTTGCCCAAGCTGAAGTGTGCACAACACAGATGTCTGCACACAAGATCCTACCATTATAATCACTGGAGGTGGAGGGTGGCAGTCAGTGGCTCACATGCGAACCCTTGGTGACATTTGAAGAGACAGAGGTGGTCCAGGGCATGTGCCCTGCTCTGGCATGTCTGCTTGCTCTGGAGGAGGAACCTGCATCCTTCTAGAGCATCAGGTGGGGGCTAGGTGAGGAATTTCCTTGGCCATCTCCAATGACAGTAGATGCCTACTACTACAACTAGAGCTCCACTCACTATGATGCTGAGACACAGGCAGATCTGTACAGTGCAAACAGCTAATGTAATTCAGTGCAGACACTTGATTCAGTGACATAAAGATAGGACATAGGTAGGGCCATGTCTGATGCCTGGGGTGTCCAGCACAACCACATGTCTCTAGTAGATACAGCATGGGACCTACAGGAAAACCATGCTCTTTTGGAGAGGTTCCTGGGCAAGGGCCCAGGGCATCTTGGGTTCCCTGCCTGTGCTCAAACATCTGAATCCCACAGCTGCCTTGAGGCAAAGTCTATCCCATCTACATCCAAGCATGCTGCATAAATGCAAGGCACATCACACCAGGGTCTCTGCTCTAGTCTCTGCACTCTCAAACACTCCTAGCTTTCCTCCTCTCAAACTTCTTCTCACCCTCAGATGATATGAACAGGGACTGCGCTAATGATGTCTACAGGGTGGCTGGATCGCAGGCTGTCCAGGCCCAGGGACTTCTTCAGTGGCACCTTGCCCTTCCTGGTGATCAGTTCATCCCCGTCACAGGGCCCAAGGTGCTGCAAAGTCAGTTCAGGCAGCAAATCCCTCTCCTGCCATTTCTGCATGGCTCAGCTCTACTTCTCCCTGGCCTCGGGCATTGCAGGGTTTGCTGTCTTAGTGGAAACCGCATTTCACCATTGCATTACCACCTGCCATTGGCTCAGTATGACCAGAAGTGCAGACAGAAGGTCGAGGGACATGATGATCCCCCCTCAAGTCAGTATTCATTAGACCATGTGTACTGCATCTATCTTTGGGTCCCCAGAAAGAGAAAGGGGTTGATAAGTGGGAACGAGTTTGGTGGAGGGTCCTCCGGATAATCAGGGAGCTGGAGCACTTCCTCTGTGAGGAAACGGGGCTTGTTCAACCTGGAGAAGAGATGGCTTTGGAGGGACCTCATAACAGCCTTCCAGTGGCTACAAGGAGGTCATCAAAAAAATGAAGCCAGGGCCTTCACCATGGTGCATGGCGAGAGGAGAAGAGACTGGGCATAAGTTGAGAGAAGAGATGTTCATGCAAGAGATAAGGAAAAGCTTTTCCATTCAGAGGATGGTCAGGCACTGGAGTGTGTTGCTCAGAGAGGCTGTGCAGTTTCCTCCCTTGGAGGTTTCCAAGAGCAGACTGGATGAAGGCCAGAGCAACCTCATCTGACCCCAGAGCTGACCCTGCTGTGAGCAAGGAGATTGGGCTAGAGGCCTTCTGAGGTCCCTTACACCCTGAAGGAGTTCCGTGATTCTTCCCCTTCTGGGTTTTCGCTCTTTGATGTCGGGGAAAGCATGAAGGTTCCCTGTGACAGTGGAAGTAGATCAGCTTTATTGTCCTCCTCCAGTCAGATGTGTTCTGATACAGGGCTTCTTGGCAGGAATCCCCAAAGAGCCCTGATCAATCCTTTGCTTCACTTTTAATTTCCTTCCCACCCCCTCCAAGTTTGTCTCTCTTACCATCCTGATCCCCTGCTATACAACCAGCCCACCCCTGCTTACCCTTTCCCCAGTGGCACTGCTTTGTCTGGTTTCATTTTGCTTGCTTCTGTTTTTGACAGAGAGGAGCTTCAGTCCAGAAGGACCTTGAGAAACTTGGGGGATTCAGACAACAGATACCTCATGGAGGTTTGCACAGAGGTGTCGAGTCCTGCATCTAGAGGGGAATAACCGCATTTGTGAGGAGAGGTTCAGGGCCTTGGCTCCTTCATCCTACTGAAGCGGAGGTGAAGGGCAGTAGATTAGAAGCCTATGACTGCTTAAAGGGTGGTTTCAGGGATGAGCTTCTTTTGGTAGTGGGAAACAGCATGAGAAGGGGAAACAGACACAAACTGTAGCTTGTAGGGTTCAGATGTAACAGGAAAAGGAAATGTCACTTGAAGAGTAGTGCTGCAGTGCTACAGGTGCTACAGAAAGAGTCTGTGATCAGCCCCTGGCTTTGTGTTTCATGAAAAAGCAAGAGAGAGCAGAGAGACATCAGTAAAGGTGGGGAGAGTGCAACGTGAGAGCAAGATGAGGAAGCAGGCTGGGTGTCTAGAGGCTGTAGGGAAAGCGGCACAGGTGCAGCACAGCACAGGACAGTCTGTGGTGAAGACAGCCTAGGGGACTGCCAAGGCTGAAAGCCTCCAACAGAGCTGAGGTCTTTGTCCTCCAAGAAACTTGGATGTTTTCTTCTGACTTTAACTTCTTGAGGGCTTTGTTCAGTCTCCTCTCAGTATCTGAGGTTCATGGACTCAGCACCAAATACACCAGAGAGGTCCTTAAAATGTAAAAAGCCCTAACATTCCATGTCACTGTCCATAATTTCTTTCAGTTCTTCAAATCTTGTGTGGCTAATTGGAGAGGTTCCTGGAGTGTATTTACAAGAGGAAGATTTCAGTGAGCACCTAAAAAAAAAAAAATCTACTTTTTAAGTTTTATTTATTTTTCAGCTTCCAGAATAAGTGATATCCACACTCTCCAATTCATACTGACCCACAGTGTCTCCTAATGAAGTCTGGATGAGTAGGAAAAGCAACATTTTTGATAGGAGACATGCATGGACAACCTTCCACCTCACCTCCCCAACCCTACATTTTCTCTCATCAGCCACTGGGGACTTCCACCACTCCTGGTAAAAATCTAACCTTTTCCCATTCGAGTCTGTAGCTGAATGTTATAGCTCCTAAGCACCAATTCCCACCTGCTTTCTTTAGAGAACTAGCTCTGGACACAGCAGGATTTCTCTTCATTACAAACGAAAATAAAAAATGCAAGAGTTTAATTAAACACCAGAAATACTCCTCAACTGTATGCTCATTAAGCCCAAGATGCCTCCACTGCTGTCCACTTTCCACAAGGAATAACCTTCCTAGAAATGTTTTAGACAGATAGATAGGAAAGGATAGATAGAAACATAAATATGGAGCTGATAAAGAGACAACTAGACTCCTGAAAGATGAGGCAAGCTTCAGACTCCCTGAAGCTCAGAGCAGCAACTAGAGAGCTGAGAGGTATCTGCATGGATACAAAGCAAGTGGAGGAGGAAAACTGGAAAATTGTGGAAAGTGCATATGTCCAGATAGTCTGATGCAAAGGGAACTTTAGAAATCATCATTTTAATCAGGGCATGTGAAAACATGTGGGAGATTGCTGATACCCACAGCATAATTAGAGAGAGCAGTGGTAACGCAAGTTGAGGGGCCTATCAATATTTCTTCTCCTGCTATTCACACCCTTCCTGAAATACCCTTCCTTCATACCCTTCCTGAAAATTTCCATTATTTCATCACAGGAAACATTGACATTTGTATTAAAATGATTCAAACATTTTAGCTGATGGACGTGTGTTCATATTTTTAAAATGCTGAAAAGAGTTCTTCAGCTTTCCAGGCAGAACTCAAGTGTCTAACCACAAGCACCCAGAGGTGCTTGGAGAGGCCTCGGTGCATGTGAGGCACTGGTCAGGGCCTGGCAGCTCTCACAGCTCTCACTGGCAGGAGACCATAGCTCCTTGGAGCTGCAGATGGAGGCTGGGCAGAGGGGAGCAGGGCACCTGCAATGGCACCAGATGTCCATGACCCTGTCACTGCATTCCCACCTCAGTTCTGAAAATTGCCTTCTTTTCCAAAGGAAAAAAAAATCCCCCCAAAAGACCAGTATATTAAAAAAATAAGACAATAAAGCAAAGAAAGATAAGAACACAAGAAACTGTAAAGTTTAAAGAGTGCAGCTAACAGCTGAGAGTGCAGCTAACAGAGGCAGTGAACAGAGGAAGGCCAAGGCCCATTTGGAATTCAATTTGGCAAGGGATGTCAAGGACAACAAGAAGGGCTTCTTCAAATACATCAGTAGCAAAAGGAAGGCTAGGGAAAATGTGGGCCCGCTGCTGAATGGGGTGGGTGCCCTGGTGACGCAGGATACGGAGAAGGCAGAGTTACTGACTGCTGCCTTTGCTTCAGTCTTTACTGCTAAGGCCAGTCCTCAGGAATCTTAGACCCTGGAGACAAGAGAGAAAGTCTGCAGAAAGGAAGACTTTCCCTTGGTCAAGGCGGATCAGGTTAGAGGTCATTTAGGCAAACTGACACCCACAAATCCACAGGGCTCTGATGGAATGCAGCCACGAGTGCTGAGGGAGCTGGTGGATGTTCTTGCTAGGCCACTTTCCATCATCTTGGAAAGATCCTGGAGAACAGGAGAGGTGCCTGAGGACTGGAAGAAAACCAATGCCACTCCAGTCTTCAAAAAGGGCAAGAAGGAGGACCCAGGGAACTACAGGCCAGTCAGCCTCACCTCCATGCCTGGAAAGGTGATGGAGCAGCTCATCCTGGACGTCATCTCTAAGCATGCGGAGGAAAGGAAGGTGATCAGGAGTAGTCAGCATGGATTCACCAACGGGAAATCATGCTTCACCAATCTGATAGCCTTCTATGGTGGAACAACTGGCGGGGTAGATGAGGGGAGAGCAATGGATGATGTCTCCCTTGACTTCAGCAAGGCTTTTGACACTGTCTACCGTAATATCCTCATAGGTAAGCTCAGGAAGTGCAGGCTAGATGAGTGGACAGTGAGGTGGATTGAGAACTGGCTGAATGGCCGAGCTCAGAGGGTTGTGATCAGCAACACAGAGCCTAGTTGGAGGCCTGTAGCTAGTGGTGTCCCCCAGGGGTTAATACCTGGGTCCAGTGTTGTTCAATTTAGTCATCAGTGACCTGGCTGAAGGGACAGAGTGCACCTTCAGCAAGTTTGCTGATGAGACAAACCTGGGAGGAGTGGCTGATACACTAGAGGGCTGTGCTGCCATTCAGAGGGACCTCAACAGGCTGGAGAGATGGGCAGAGAGGAACCTCATGAAGTTCAATAAAGGCAAGTGCTGGGTCCTGCACCTGCGGAGGAATAACCCCATGCACCAGGACAGGCTGGGGTCTGACCTGCTGGAAAGCAGCTTGGCAGAGAAGGACCTGGGAGTCCTGGTGGACAACAAGTTAACCATGAGCGAGCAAGGTGCCCTTGTGGCCAAGAAGGCCAATGGTATCCTGGGCTGCATTAGACAGAGTGTTGCCAGCAGGTCGAGACAGGTGATCCTCCCCCTCTCTTCCACTCTGGTGAGGCCACAGCTGGAGTACTGTGTCCAGTTCTGGCCTCCCCAGTACAAGAGAGACATGGAGCTACTGGAGAGAATCCAGCGTAGGGCTACAAAGATGATTAGGGGACTGGAGCATCTCTCCTATGAGGAAAGGCTGAGAGAGCTGGGCCTGTTCAGATTGGAGAAGAGAAGACGGAGAGGGGATCTTCTCAATGTCTACAACTATCTGAAGGGAGGGTGTCAAGAGGATGGGGCCAGGATCTCTTCAGTTGTGCCCAGCGACAGGACAAGAGGCAACAGGCACAAGCTGAAACACAGGAATTTCCTTCTGAATATGAGGAAAAACTTCTTTGCTGTGAGGGTGACAGAGCACCAGAACAGTCTGCCCAGAGAGGTTGTGGAGTCGCCTTCTCTGCAGATATTCAAAAGCCACCTGGACACAATGCTGTGCAACATGCTCTCGGTGACCCTGCTTGAGCAGAGGCAGTGGACTAGATGATCTCCAGAGGTCCCTTCCAACCTCAACCATTCTGTGATTCCGTGATCTTAAGCACCACAGATGGAGAAACCTTCCTGAGGACTTTTAAAAACAAAGAACCTGCTTTGGTGCCTCAAGGAGGACAGCTACGTCCTGTCCCATATTGTCCTACATCCTACTTCTACAAAAAGAGTGAGCCACAGCAGAAATCAGTTTTGAAGCTCACCAAAATCAGTTTTGAAACATCACCAAGCCGTGGCTTTCTGCCCAGTGCAGAGCCCTGTCAGGGCAGGGTGCAGAAGTGACTTCTCTAGTGCCCTATTTTAGATATTTCAGAGCCTTTGCCACCATCTGGAGACATTCCTGAAGGGTTTATCAGCAAGTTCTGGAAAATAACTGGGGTGAAGGGAGGTGACTGCTTTCCAGGGCATGAGGAGAAACCTCTCTGCTCTCTCCCTGGCTGTGCCATCTGCATGGCAGTGACCTCCTGAGCCCCCTGATGACACAAGCTGAGGTCACAGTGGGATGTGCCACCTCACACAGAGGTCTCCCCGGTGCCACAGGGGTACCCTCACTTCCCTGCAAGGCCTGCTCACTGCTGGGCACCGCTCATGTGCTGCCTGCCACTGCCCTTTGGAGCCACTCCGTGGCAAGGAGAGGGGATGGGAGCCACGCTGAGGCCCCTCACTGACGGCCAGGGGAGCAGGAGCACATCAGAGAGTTTTGTGTAACAAGATGGGAAGAGCGTCCTTCTTCCACGTCCGGAGAGGCGAGCCAAGGGCAAGGGGACAAGCAAGATGGAGGACTGATGGACCACTTCCATCAGCCCAGACCCCAGCTCCTTGTTCCCAGTGCTCCTGCGGCTCTCCACTGAGGGTAAGGGCTTTGGGAGCTCCTTCCTGAGGGGTCTCACAGAGACTTAACTGCAAAAAGGGCTGTGGATCTGGGGCTGTGGGGGTGGCTGCACAGGGTGGGGGCTGCCATGAGAGCCTTGTTGTAGAGTCCTCACTGGCTGTGGGGGACAATGTGGCAGCCAGGACTCCTGGGTCCTGGGGCTTGGCCTTAAGCCACAAGGATCCTGTGAGGGTGGGGGCAATCCATGGCCAGGTTTTCCTGGGATAGGGTCCCCTTTTGAGATCTGGCTCTGAGAGGAAAGGGGTGCCGCATCATAGAGGCTGCGGTATCCTGCAGTCCCCGTGGGGCTCTCAAGAGCCTTCTGGAAATGCCCTTGCTGGAAATGGATCCTTCACCTTGTAATACATCCTAGTAGTCTACTTCTTTGGGAGAACCTCTGTTCCTTCCCCATGGATCCTCTTCTGCCTTTAGCTTGGCAGAGCATGTCTTAGCCTCAGAGATGCCATCTTCAGATGGCAGGGGGCCGGGGCCACAGGGGACAGAGGGCCCTGCCCTGCCCTGCCCTGTGGCAGCAGGATGCTGCCCACAGGCTCCGGCACCCCAGCCATGCCCAGGGCCCCCATGGCGGCGCCAGGGCCGGCACCAGCACCAGCCCCGGGGCTGCTCCCCTGCACCCAGCAAGGCCCCCAGGTGCAGGGCAGCCAGGAGCCCCGTGAGGCCCCTGCGGCAGAGCCCAGACCCTGCGGGGCAGCGACAAGGCCCCGGGGCCCCGCACTGCCCGGGCACACGGCGCTGGGCTGCCTCCAGGACCCGCCGCGCCCCGCGCTGCCGCCCACAACATGGCGCCCCACCGCGGCGGGGGGGGGGGGGGGGGGGAGCGGGTGGGAGGGTGGGGGGGCAGAGCTGGCCACCAGGGCAGGAGGCTGTAACGTTTCCCCGGCAACGCCCCAGTGCTGCCTCCTATTGGTTGGTGTGAGGAGGAGGGTGGGCTGGGCTTGACTGGCGGCTCTGTCAGCCAATCGAAGTGCAGCATGTGGAAAAACCCAGCCATGGAAGCAGGGCGGGAGCAAAGCGGGAGCGGGGGCAGAGCAAGAGTGGGTGCGAGCGGGGCTGGCAGGGCTGGGGGCGCGTCCTGATGGCGGCAGGTGCCCTTCTGCCAGGGCGGGGGCAGTGGTGCTGCCCTGGGGCTGCTTTCCTCCCGGAGCTGCAGCAGGGGCTGGTGGGGCCGGGAGCACGGGATAAAGCGCCCTGGCCCCGGGGCAGCTGCCCTGCGAGCCAGATGTGCTGGCTGCCCCCGAGCAGCTGGGCCAGGACGGCTGGGGGGGTTTGGGGGCAGGAAGCTTTGCCCCTCCCCTGGGCCTGAGACCCATTTTCAAGCGTTTCCTGAGCTGCTGCTGCCACCACAGCCCCCAGGTGCTGCTCAGAGCTGCGTTTGGGAGCTGCTGGGCAAAGTGTGAGCAGGCTGCTGGTGTCCTCATGAGGGGCCCTTCCCAGGGGTCTCTTTTGTTCTGAAAATGGCATTTCTGAGGGGCTCTGAGAGAGGCTTTCAGAGAAGTTGAGGCACAAGCGAGAGGCAAGAGCTGCCTGATCAGCCCCTGTGAGAGCCCTTCTCCTCTGCTTCCTGGAGGTGGGAAGTGAGCAGGCCCCGGGCTGTGAGTGGCTGTTCAGAGTCAGGGCCTGTTGCAAGGCCTTGGAGGACTGGAAGGGAATTGAGGGGATGGAGAGTTGGGCTTTCTGTGTTCTGGGGTGCTTGGGGGGGGGGCCTGTCTGCTGCCATGTGTGGTGCTGTGCCCTGTGGGTCACTGATGCAGAGGCGCGTGTTGGCTGCCAACCCTCTGTGAGGTGCGGGGGTAGCGGCGTGTCCCAGTGCGGGGTGCCCTGTGGTGGAGCTGGGTGTTGGCCCCAGTGTTGTGCTGCTGAGCGTGGGAGGAGGTGGCTGGAGAGAGCAGTGCTCTGCTCCCAGGGCCCAGCCTGCCATCACGGAGTCCTTCTGGGAGACCTGGGTGAGGACTGTTGGTGACCATGTTCCCTCCTTGGAGCATCCTGGTGTGAGCCAGGGATGCTCACAGTTTGGTGGTTTCTGTCAGCTGAGGGTCAGGTTTGTGGTTTCTGGAGGTCTCAATGCTTCCCTGAGTCTTTGGGATTTCACTGATTTTGCTGGAAAAAGTTCTCTTCTCACTCATTAATGGCTTTCTGTTGAAGTTGGACCCTCATTGCACCTTCCCATCTCAGACCCTAATCCATTCTGACCCATCTGAGAGATGAGTAGTTAATCAAAGCAGTCACAGCTGTTTCTCCCCTTTGTGCCTCCCCAGACCCTTGCAGACAGGGCAGATGCCACCTCACCAGAAGTCAGGCCTCTCAGGGCAATGGGTGTCTCTGAGACACCTGTCCTTGGTCAGTGTTGGAGGCAGCATCTCCAAAGCCTCTGGTCCCTTTGGAACAGATTCTCAGAATAGCAGACTCCTTGAGTCTGCAATGGGAGAGACATCTAGAGGTAGGGATCCAACACCCTGATTAAGGCAGAGGAGGTATCTTTGGGCCTTTTCCAGTGAAGGTTTGATTATCTCTGAGGATGGAGATCTGAGAAGCTCTCTGGATCCCTGTGCCACAATTTGGCCACCTTCATGGAGAAAAAGGTTTGTTCTTACAACTGAGAAGAATTTTGCCCAATCTGTCCCTCCCTGTTGCCTCTTCTGCTATTAGTGTGCACCTCCAAGAAAATCTGGTTCCATCTTCTCTGTGCCCTCCAGAAGGTGGTTGTCCACAGCATGAAGATGCCCCTTGGCCTTCTCTTGTCTGGGCTGAACAAACCCAGCTCTCCCAGCCTCTCCTTATATGCCCCAAGCTAATGCTCCAGGCTGGACCATCTTGGTGTCCCTGTGCTGGATTCCCTCCTGTGTGTTCATGCCTCTGCAGAACTGCAGAGCCCAAATGGGAGCTGGTATACAGACATGGTCTCCCCTCTGCTGAAAAGAGGGATAGAACATCTCGGTGGCCCAGCTGGCTGTGCTCTCACAAATACAGCTCAGCAGAGGGGAGACATTTGCCCCTGACTGTTGTGACTCTGCAAGGCCAGCAGCACTGACAGTAACACTCTGATTCTTTCTTTCTTTCTAGGTTGCTCCACACATGTAGCTTCGCAGTGGAGGCCTAGAGCCCCTGAGGATGGAGGCTGGATGCCAGGGTGTGTCCCTGTACCTGTCAACATCTCTGCCAGCATCGTGAGCCCTCTGTGAAAGCAGCTACAAGTGAATGAGGTGAGGCTACATATGGATGTGAAGGCTTCCATAAATGCGCTGGGCTTCCATGGGTGACTTGGGGTGGGGGTTCACCTCCTGCTACCTCTGCTGTGCCACTAATTCCGCATCCCACAAATGCTGTTACTGCCAGCCTGCTCAGCAAATGCTGTAGTGCCCCTTCCTTTCCCTGGAAGCTGGGGTGCCACATAAGATGAGTCCAAGACCCTTAAAATTAAATGCCAGCATCTCAAGTGCCTTTGTGTGAGTGCCCCAAAGCCTGCTTAGCTTGAACTGAGGAAGTCTCAGAGCTCTTGGGCTCCTGGCTCTGTGAGGACTGAAGATGTGCCCAGGGCCAGGTTGCCCATGGCAGCCAGGACAGCTGGCATTTCAGCAGACCTCCAGTCTGGGGCTGTCTGCTTGCTTGGGCCTCATGTCAAAGCCCCTGCATCCTTTTTCCCTTCACAGGGGCTCCTTGTCCAAGGAACTGAAGGAAAGGAACCGAGGTTACTTTGGGCTCAGGAGGCCTTCAGGACTCTCCAATGTTTCTACAGTGTACCTGTAACTTCTGTATTACTAAACAAAATCCCCATGCCCCCATCCCTAGCTGGAGGTTCCTGAGGGGATGGGGGTGGAAAGCAGCAGCCTGCTCTGCCCAAAGAAAGCAGGCTCCTTCCCTCTGAAAAGAGCAGCATCACCCAAGGAGCCAGCTCTGTCCCTGGTCTTGTGCTCATCATTTGCACCTGCCTTGTGAGCCTGGGGTGCCTTGGCCACCTCCTGGTGTCACCACAAGAGCTTCCCTGTGTGTGTGGGTTGAGGAGGCAAGGGAAGGCAGCGAGCAGAGCAGTGCCTGGGGAGTGTGCAAGCAGCGAGGGTCCTGCCTCCATCTCTTCTTGCTGGCACTTGGTTGTACCTAGCAGAAGGGCCATCTCTGTGGGGCAGAGACAGTGTGTTTGCAGACTAGCTGCCACAGCCAAGGTTGATTCCTGGTGCAGTGCTGAGTAGATGTGACAGTGTCAGGAACCCTTTCCAGTGCAGCTGTTCCCTCAGCTGATCTCTGTACCTGGGCACTGGAAATGGCAGTGGCCTCCTGCTGTCATTGGGTAGGTGCTCCAGTGCAAAGGCTCACAGCTCGGACTTGATGGTCATAAAGGAAAAGCAAGACCAATCGTTGCCTTTTGCGGTTTGTGCCCAGGGTGACAGAGAGGAGCTGTGCCATGACCTGGAGAGAATCCTGCCAGGAGATGAAAGCCATTTGCAGAAGACTGTTGTGTACGGAGTGATCACAGCGTACTCAAGGGCCATGCGAGTGGCCCAGGTGAGCTTCTCCTCTGTGAAGGTTTGCACTTTTCCAGTCACCTGTGACTCGGTACCAGCTAGGCCAGCAGCAGGCACGTCGATGCCATTTGTGCTTGTGAGGTCAGTTGTGCCTCTGAACCTGGTAGGCCAACAGCATGCACATAGCTTTGGTGATGCTGGTGAGGTCCCTCGCGTCTCAGTGCTGCCCGAGAGGCAGGCTGCAGGGACACTGCGGTGTTGTGCTTCTGAGCTCACTTCTGCCTCAGGACCTAACAGGCCAACAGTAGGACCATGGCTTTGGGGCAGACTGTGAGGTCACTTCTTCCTGAGTACCTCAGAGGCCAGCAGCAGGGACACAGCTGCTCTCTGTGCTTGTGAGGTCATGTTTTCCTGAGTGTGTTACAGGTGAGCAGCTAGCCGACGGCTTCAAGGCTGATAGTGAGGTCACTTGTACCTCTTACCGGATTACCAAGCAGACGGCATATTGCTACCGTTTGTGCTTGTGAGGTCATTTGTGACACAGACACTTTTAAGACAGCTCCAGGCATATGGCTTTGAACTGGACTGTGAGGTAACCATTGCATCACTATGCGATAGGCTAGGTGTAGGTGCTGATTTTTTGGTGTAGTACCTGGTCCCTGAGGGGTGTTTGGCTGCCCTGTGAGCATGGTGAGGGGATGATGTGAATCTGTGCTGTCACGATGTGACTCAGGGAGGCTGTTGAGTAGCTGGCTTAGCCTTGGGGACGGCAGGGGGAGCTGCAGGGGGTGATAGCTGTGTGCCTGGGGTGTGGGCAGGGAGGTCACGACTGTCTGCAAGAGCTGGGCCAGGAGATCACCAATGGCAAATGAATTCTTTGTCAGTAGCTGACAGGCCATCAGGAAGCACATGGCTCAGCTACTGATGATGAGGTCACTTCTGGTGGAGTAGCTGATAGGCCAGCTGCAGGAGCAAGGCTTGGATGTCGATTGTGAAGTCACTGTGACTGATGAGCTGCTTGGATGGCAGCAGAGCTGTGGCTGGAAAGGTGGCTGTGAGGTCACTTCTGCCTGCGCAGTTGGTAGGGCAGCAGCAGGTACCTGGCTGGGATCTGTGCTTTTGAGATCACGCTGCTGAGCAGCTGGTAGGTCAGCATTTGTCTCACGTCTGGGGAAGTTATCATGAGGTAGCTGCTGTCTCAGAGGCTTGTAGGCCAGTGACAGACACATGGCTGTGAAGGTGACTGTGAGGTCATCTCCTTCTGAGTCCCTGATAGGCCAGCAGCAGGCAGATGGGTGTGGAAGTTGATAGTGAGGTCTCCTTGGCAGAGGACCTGGTAAAGAAGCAGCATGTTGGTGGCTGGGGAAGGTATTTTGAGGAAACTTGTCTCTAAAGTTGCAGGCCAGCAGCAGGCACCTGGTGGGGGCATGCACTTGTGAGGTCACTTCTACCTGAGCAACTGCCAGACCAGCAGCTGCTGGTGGTGAGGTGACTGGTTTTGGTGAGTGTGCCCAGAGAAGGGATTGACACCTGCAGAGTTCTACAGCAATACAGAAATGCAAGTATGTGCGCAGCTGATAGGCAGCACTTGACTCCTGTGTGGGGTCAGTGGGTGTGAGGTCCTGTCTGCCTGAGTACCTGATAGACCACCAACAGGCATGGGGCTAGGATGTAGGTTTTGTGGTCACTCCTGTCTCCGCAGGTGATTGGCCTGCAGTAGGCACATGACTTGGATGTTGATTGTGAGGTCCCTTCTGCCCAAGTACCTGACTGGATAGCAACAGGCACGTAGCTCGGTCTTCATGTCCACCAGGAAGCTGATACGTGGGCTTAGATGTTGTTTGTGAGGTTCTTTTTACTTGATCGGCTGATGGGCCACTGAGAGGCTGATGGGTGGCAAAGTTATGATGAGGTGATTTATGTCTTGGAAGTTCCTAAGCTACTAGGAGGTCTGTGGCTGTGAAGATGACAGTGCTGTCACTTCTGTCTCTGAAGATGATGGTCCAGCAGCAGGCACTGGGTGTGGAGGTGCCTGTGAGGTCACCTCTGTCTGTGCAGCTTAGAGGCCAGCAGCAAGTGTACAGCTTGGATGGTCATCGTGCAGTCAGTTAAGGTGGAGCAGCTGATAGGCCAGTACCAAGTACATGGCAGTGAAGGGGACTGGTGACTGTGAGGTCACTGCAGTGTCAGCTCTTGATAGGCCAGCAGGAGGCCCATGGCTTGGATGTTGACTGTGAAGTCACCTCTGCTGTAGTACCTGACTGGATAGCAGCAGGCAAATAGCTAGGTCATGTCCATCAGAGAAGCAGAAGGGCCGGCAGCAGGCACCTGGGCTTGACAGATGATTGTGAGGTGACTTCTTTCTGAGCAGCTGACAGGTCAGCCTTTAGCTCAGGCCTAAGATAATTGTTTGTGAGGTCAGTTGTGCTGGAGAATGTGATAGGCAAGCAGCAGGCTCAAAGCATGGCATGTGCTTCTGAGGACACTTGTGCCTGAGGACCTGATTAGACAGCAGGCACAGAGCCTGCTGACGCAGAGCCTGCAGGCACAGAGCCCTCGCCCTGCTGGCAACACTCTTCCCAGTGCAGCCCAGGAAACCATTGGCTTTCTTTGCCACGAGGACATGTTGCTGCCTCATGCTGCTTCATGTTGTCTACCAGCACCCCCACGTCCTTCTCTCCAAAGCTGCTTTCCAGATGGTCAGCACCCAGTGTGTCCTGGGGTAGTCTTTCTCAAGTGCAAGACATTGTGTTTCCCTTTGTGGAGCTTCATGAGGTTCCTCTGTGCCCATTTCTCCAGCCTGCCAAGGTCCCTCTGAATGGCAGTGCAGACAGCTGTTGCATCATGGCTGTATTTTAGGAGAAGATTGTGTCTCAGAAGTTTGTAGGCCCTTAGGAGGCACATGACCATGCAGGGGACTGTGAGGTCTCTTCCATCTCTGCAGGTGATGGGCTAGGAGAAAGCACAGGAGCTGGAAACTGTCTGTGAAGTCACTTCTGCCTGAGTGCCTGATAGGCCAGCAGCAGGCACCTGGGTTGGATTGTGATTGTGAGGTCACTTCTGCATGAGTACCTGACTGGATAGCAGCTGGCACATAGCTGGTCATGTCCCTCTGAGAAGCTGACCTGCCAGCAGCAGGCATATAGGGTTGGAAGATGATGATGGGAGTACTGGTTTCTGATGGGTTGATAGGCTCCAAAGCTCAAAGGCCAGTCTGAGGCACATGGCCACGAAGGTGATGGTGAGGTCACTTCTGTTTCTGCCAGTGATGGGCAAGGAGCAGCAGTCTGTGAGGTGACTTGTGTCTCAGTACCTGGGGTGTGATTTCTCTACCTGTGTGGTTTGCACCTCGAAGTAGGTGGTTCCATCCTCTCCAGTCTTTCTTTCCTGAAGCTCAGACATGGACATTCTGCCCTCAGGGGAGCTGAATCCCACCCATGACTGTTAAGCCCATGCCCTGTGTTCATCCAGAGGAGAGCAGGGAGGGTTTTCTCCTGTTGGCTTGCTCCTATGCCACAGGGGCTCTTCAGCTGGGATTTGTCTCCCCTTGTTATGGACAGCCGTCACTGGGAGATCAGTCCACTCTTGCTCGTACAGGCTTCTCTTACAGCTGACAGAGGGCCTCAACCCTTATCCAGGGTAATTCATCCTTGCAGCACTGTGAACTCACCTGGCTCCTTCATCCTCTCGGCCTCTGGGAACCTGATCAGCCAGGCACAGCCTGGCTATTAGCTCACTCCTGGACTCTTCTTTAGAGGTGAACCCCCTCTGAGATGACATCCCAAGTGTGGATCTGAAGCTACTTTGGACAAAGGTGCCCTCTTGACAGTGAGGTGTGGAAAAAAACAAGTGAGGGTCAGTTCCTTCTAGAGTGGTCCAGGGCTGTCCCAGCAGGCCTTGCACAATTCAACTCACCCACCCATCATCAAACTGTACATTAGAGCATGCAGTGTGACATCTTCTTGGTATCACACTATAAAACCCCTGTGGCTGTTAACAATACATCATGCAAAACTTTGGGCACACCGAGCTGCCACTGAGCTGAACCTTCCAGATCCTGCCTGTGCTGTCCCTGGGCTGCAGGGGCAGCACCCTGGGCTCAGAGGAGACCTAGGCGAGGAGCTGTGCGCTGCTTGGTGGCAGGTCCGCTGCAGAGGGGCGAGTCCTGAGCAGGGTGGCCGTGAGCCGTGCCTGCCTGCCTGCCGGCCGCGGGCTGGTGGGGTGGCTGCAGCAGAGGTGCCCTCACAATCAGCACCCAGACGGGTCCCTGTCACCTGCATCACCCCCTCCCCTCCCCAGGGCTGTCACTGCTGCTGGGTGGGCTCTCTGAGGTGCTGGGTGACATCACAGTGCCTGCTGGCCAGCACATCTGCTGAGGGCCAATCAGGCAGCTGCAGTGGAAGTGACCTCACAATCAACACTGCAGCCATGTCCTTTTTGCCTGCCTCTCCCCATCCTCTGCAGATGCAGAAGAAAGGACAGAGGGGCAGAGGAAGAGATAGGAAATATATCTATTTGAATACCGTAGTTCCTCAGAACAAAGTTTCTCCATGCAGAGTGCTGGTAGGAGATATATCGGGAATGAATAACTGTAAGTGTATATGTATATATATGTATGTATATGTATATAATAAATATATGCAATAAGGAAAGAAATAAAAAATCCATTCCAATTGATAAAAGTTGTGGAAATGAGGATTTTTTTCAGTTCTTGCATAGGGTTATCTTTTGAATAGGTTTTACCTTATGACTAAAAGTCGGTGTTCAGGCCTTTGTTCATCTGCCCACACATAGAGACTACTGCTGCCTGAGATGCCCTGGGGTGGCTGTGTGCCCATGTGGGGCTGGGAAATGTGACCCAGGACCTACGAGAACCTTTCTGGAGCATTAGGTGGTGGCCAGAAATCTCTCAAGACCTCTCCAGGGCACATCTTATTTCTCTCCCTTGACTAGAAAGGGAAGTCCAGACAATTGTGTTAGACATAGACATGCACTAAAGTGGTCAGGCACTGGGGGAGATCAGCCTCATCCCTGTTGTCACCTCAAATTCAGTAGCACTTCATTTACCGTGCAGGGAAGGAAACGGGAGTGTGGCTAGATGGTTAGGGACTCCTTTCAGACATCACTCTAACACAGCTGTGTTGAGGTTTGTGCAGATTTGGCCATCCAAAGATGCAGCATTTCACTGAAGCTGATCACCCTGCTTGCCTCTATCAGTCGAGAGAGCCTGACACCTCAGAGTGTGACTTGCCCTGTGCAGTGAGGAGTGGCATGGGCAGCCCTGGGCTGGGGGTGGTTTTGGTTCACTGGACTCTGTGCAAGGCACAAATATATCTTTCTTAGTGGTGCAGGCCTGATTATAGCAGAAAAGTCTAGTGTAAGTCAATACAAGACGAAACAAGGAAGAAATTAAGAGAATGATCGAAAGCGAAGGAATGTTTGGTTACAGCTTCCAGGTTTTAACCTTCTTTGTGTTCTTATGGTCCTTCTTTGCTTTGGTTTCTTTTCTTTAATATAGTGGTGTTTTAGCGAGTTTTGTGGGTTTTTTTTGTTTTGTTTTTTCTTTTCAGAAAGAAAGTGATTTTCAGAACTGGGGTGGGATGCCATCACAGGGTCATGGGCATCTGGTGCCATTGTAGGTGCCCTGGTCCCCGCTGCCCAGCTTCCCTCTGCGGCTCCCAGGGGCTCTGCTCTCCCACAGGTCCCCTGTGAAAGCTGCCAGGCCCAGGCAGGTGCCTCAGATGCACCAGGGCCTTCCCAAGTTTCCCTGGATGCTTGTGGTTGGACACCAGAGCTCTGCCTGGAAAGGTGAAGAACAGCTTTCAAGTTATAAAAAATATGAACACACTTGCATCAGCTAAAATGATTGACTAATCTTAACGCCAATGTTTTCCCATGATGAAAGAGTGGAAATTTTGAGGAAGGGCATTAATCTCTGGATATTGATCTGTCCCTCTCAGTTTGCGTTACCACTGCTCTGTCTACTATGCTGTGGATGACATCTCAGGAATCTTTCACATATTCCCCCACGTCCTGATTAAAGGGATCATTTCTAAAGTCCCTTTGCATCAGACTATCTGGACATATGCACCTTCCATAGTTCTCCAGGTTTCCTCCTCCCCTTGTTCTTTATTCATTGAGATACTCAGCTCTCTAGCTCTGCTGTGAGCTTCAGGGAGTCTGAAGCTTGCCTCCTCTTTCAAGAGTCTAACTGTCTCTTTACCCAGCTCTTTAGCTGTATTTCTACCTAGCTGTAGGTCTCCTGCCTTAAACATTTCAAGGAATGATATTGCTTGTGGAAAGTGGAGCTCACTGGAGGCAGCTTGGCAGCTTAGACTTAACATACACTATAGGAGTGTATTTGACTTTTTAGTAAACCTGGTCATATTTTATTTTTCTTTGTTTGCGATTAAGAAAAATCATCCCATGTCTGCAGCTAGTTCTCTAAGGCAAGCAGGTGGGAATTGGTGCAGAGGAGCTGTAACATTCAGCTAGAGCCTTGAGTGGAAAAGCGTTAGATTTTAGCAAGAGTGATGCAAGCCCCCAGTGGCTGAAGAGAGAAATGGCAGGGTTGGGGAGCTGGGGAGGAAGGCTGTCCATGCAGGTCTCTTATCAAAATTACTGCTTTTCCTGCATGTCCAGACCTCATTAGCAGACACTCTGGATCAATACCAGTTGGAGAATGAGGAGATCACTTATTCTGCAACATGACTAATAAAGACAGCTTAAAAGGCAGACATCTTTCTCTTGCAGGTGCTCAGCCACAGTTTGTGGCTGTTTCCCCTTCTTTTGCTGATGGCACTTCTGCCTCTGTTCCTTAGAGGCCGCTGTCAGGCACAGATTGGTCAGGCACAATTTGCCCTTGATGACTTCATGCTGGCTGTTCCCGACTCCTTCATGTGACTGGAACTAGCTCCAGGAAGATTTGGCAGGCAGGAGGGGAGGGCCAGGGGCTGGGCAGTGACTGTGGGGCTGTGCCAGCTCCTGCTGCATCACTGGTCCCTGTGGTGTGGAGAAGAGGGACAGAGAAGGAGTCAGCACGGGGGTGGTGGCAGGTTGGTAGGGGCAGGTCGGCAGGGGCAGGGGCCAGTGGGGGCTGCAGTAAGGGGTTATGCCCGTGCCACCCTCCCAGCAGGACAGGGACATACAAGGAGCGTGCTCTGCCTGTTGTGGTGCTCAGGGCAGCTCCCCAAGGAGCACAGCTTTGCCTGAGGGACCTCTTGGTCCTTGGCCTTGGCTCCAGCACAGCTGGAGCAAGAACAAGAGCTGGTGGACCAGGCCAGCGTCCCCCTGGCACAGTCCCTGTGACAGCCTTTGGTGTCCCGTCCCCCACAGCCCTCCTGCTTTGGCAGCCTCCACAGTTTCTGCGCCTTGCCCAGCCCTGGCCATGCCCCACGCAGGGGTTAGCACACAGCCGTCCCCAGGGCCTGCTGGGGTCTGGGCCAGGAGAGAGGCTGCCTAGGCCTGGCTCTTCCCCTCCATACAGGCACTGAGCCCAGCCGGAACGACCTGGCCGCACAGCAAAACCCGCCCATAAACCTGGGGTGTGCAGCCAGGGCTGCAAATGGCCTCCACTCTCCTGCGCCTGGCATGTCTTGCTTCCCCTCCACGAGACCTGGCTCTGCCCCACAAACCCACCGGTGTGTGTCCTCACCCAGGGAGTGCATCAGTGCTGGCCTGCCTGGCCACTCCTGGAGCCTCCCCTGTGCTCCCCGCAGGGCCCCGAGCTGGCGGTGCTGCTCTGCAGAGCGAGCGGGCTGTGGTGCCCCAGGGCCACGGGGTGACTCTGCACTGGCCGTGGTGGTTGAGGCGAGAAGCAGACCCAGCTGGACGGGCATCATTGCACCTGACAACCCCCTACCAAGGGGTCTGTGACTGTGGATGATGCTCTGAGCAATCACAGGACAGTTCAAAAGGCTCAGGCTGTGTTCAAGTATGTCCCGAGATGCAGCCCATTGAAGGTGACATGAACCCCTCTCCAGGCTGCCTTCCCTCTGCCTGCAGGGTCCCCACTGTGGGCATCTGTCACCAGCCCTGTCATAGGGGAGACAGTCCCAGGCAGACACCGCTTGACCACTCAGCACCTCTAGGAGCACTGGGCACCCACAAGTGAGAGCTGAATCCAGCCCTCATTCCCTAACACAGCACCCCATGAGCTCATCACCTTTAGCCCATGGAGAGCCTCCGGAAAGCAACAGTCCTTCCAGGGTGAAAGCCCTTGAGTAAATTCTTGGCTCCAGCTTTGGAAGAAGAAATCAACTTTCAAACACAGCACTGAGGAAATCCCCTTTTATTAGAAATCCCCTTTTATAAGAGACAGGCCAGCTCTGACACAGTGACAGACACATTCACAGAAGGCCTCTGGGTCAGAAAGGCTTGGTTTCTGCCTCTGGAGAAGTGGGATGAATTTAAACACTTCTGTACAAACATGATTAACACAGATAGAATGCCCAAAGCACAAGAGTTGTCTGAGATGAATTCTAGTCACTTACAAAGAGGGATGAACAGCTTTTTGCTGCTGAACTAGTACCAGTTGAACCAGTTTTCTCAGTGCCTTCTTGAGCTCCTTGTTCCTCATGCTGTAGATGAGGGGGTTCACTGCTGGAGGCACCACCACATACAGAATAACCACCACCAGATCCAGAGATGGGGAGGAGATGGAGGGGGGCTTCAGGTAGACAAACATGACAGTGCTGACACACAGGGAGACCACGGCCAGGTGCGGGAGGCACATGGAAAAGGCTTTGTGCCGGCCCTGCTCAGAGGGCATCCTCAGCATGACTGTGAAGATCTGCACATAGGACCCCACAATGAAAATGAAACACCCAAAGACTAAACAAGTTCCAAACACAAGAACCCCAGCTTCCCTGAGGTAGGCATCTGAGCAGGAGAGCTTGAGGATCTGGGAGATTTCACAGAAGACCTGGTCCACTGTGTTGCCTTTGCACAGCGGTATTGAAAATGTGTTCCCAGTGTGCAGGAGAGCATTGAGAAAACCACTGGCCCAGGCAGCTGCTGCCATTCTGACACAAGCTCTGCTGCCCATGAGGGTCCCATAGTGCAGGGGTCTGCAGATGGCAACAAAGCGGTCATAGGCCATGACAGTGAGGAGAGAACACTCTGCTGAACATAAGAAAAAGAGGAAAAAGACCTGGGCAGCACATCCCGAGTAGGAAATGGCCCTGGTGTCCCTCAGGGAATTGGCCATGGATTTGGGGACAACAACAGAGATAGAGCCAAGGTCGAGGAGAGAGAGGTTGAGGAGGAAGAAGTACATGGGGGTGTGGAGGTGGTGGTCGCAGGCTACAGTTGTGATGATGAGGCCGTTGCTCAGGAGGGCAGCTAGGTAGATGCCCAGGAAGAGCGAGAAGTGCAAGAGCTGCAGCTCCCTTTTGTCTGCAAATGCCAGGAGGAGGAACTCGTTGAGGGAGCTGCTGTTGGCCATTTGGTCCCACTGGGCTTTGGGGATTGTCTAAGGAGGAAAAGACATTGACAAGGTAGGAGAGACGTCCCAAGGAAAAAAAGTAACATTTCTCTTTGAAAACACCAGATGGCCTCTCTCTTTTTTTGGAGGATCAATGGGCAGGTACCTTGCTTGAGCTCTGCTCTGTGCTGGCTGAGTGTGCTGTGAGGAGCAGAAGCCTCTGCCCTTGGGCTGCAGAGGAGTCAGTCCTGCTGTACAGTAGCAGGAACATGGAAACAGGGGTAGACAGCTCTGGCACTCATAATTTCTGTCAAATAAAATCTATTCATCATGTGTAAGGGCTTTTCACTGTTTTCACTACCTGCTCTAAAGAAGGAGAGCTGAGGAACAGAGTTTTACAGAATGTTTAATAATGTTTATTTTCTGTTAGATGTCCTTGTCGCCTCTGGGGAGTGTTCCTCAAAGGCAGAAATTCTCAGCATCTCTATTGTGAGTCTTGGGAAAAAAAAGATTCACTGCTACTTGGTAGAGTGAGGACAGCTTGTCTGTCTATCAGCCTTGTTCCCAGCTGTCCTGTACTCACACCACTTTGAGCTGGAGGATGATCACTCTCATATGTTGCCCTAAAAAGAAACCAGCCACTGCTGAGAGCAGAGGAGTCCACTTTCAAAGTGCAGATCTCCAACCTTCTCACCCTTTCTCCAGGCACCAGAGGGAGGTCTCCACCCTCCCCTTCTAGCCAAGGATACACAGGACTCTTTTCAGCTGCCCATTTACAGCCTCCCACCACCATTTCCATGCTCTTCACATCTCTGCAGCTTCTTCACGGTGTCTCAGGTATCAGAGAGATGCTATGAGACATCTGTGCCTTGCTGGAGGGCAGCTTGCAGCCTGGCAGCACACCACAGGGAAACAGTCAAAGGACCATTAGGAATAAAGATGGGCTCTCCTTAAGGGAGAGTCAGCTCATTTCCTAACCCCACAGACTGCATTTCCAGGAGCCACACTGGTCAAAAATGGGCTGGGGCAACATCACTCCCATGCAGGCCCCTCTCTTGCACAACTTGCAGCCTCGGTGTCTGAACTGCAGCTGAAAACCCCCCAACCCCAGGGAGCCTGAGAGAAAAAACAGGAGCAGCATGGAGAGGAGGGGAAACAAGGAGCAACACCATGATCCTGCTGAAAGGGAGGCAAGGAGAGACAGACAGACAGGCACTCAGGAAAGCCTTCACCTTACCCAGGTGGGCATGCCACCTGGCAGATGGCATTATAGCAGGGCAATTGCTCTCAGCCCCTTTGTTGGGCAGCACAACATGGGCAGCACAAAATGGGCCTGTGGCAGGAAAGATACCCTTCTCCTCTGCTGGAGGTCTGGCTGCAGAGGAGGCAGCGCATGCTCTGGGCTCCATGGCTGTCAGGGCAGAGGCTCTGCTGGGTGGGAGAGGAGACATGGGGATTTTGCTCAGAGGAAGAGTCTGCATTGGAGGGACTGACCATGACTTGCCCAAATCCATCCTCCCATCATGATTCTGTTAGCAGTTCCCTCTCCTTCCCTGCCCATCTCTGCTGCCCAGCACTGTCCTTGCTGAGAGCTCTTTCTCTCTCCCAGCATCTTCTCCTCGTCACTGCTCACAGACCCCCCCCACACACACACCCTCTGTGTGCTCAGTTCTGCCCTACAGAACCCCCCCACCCCCCCCAGACAGGGCACTAGCCAGGGGCATCTCTGTGTTTGCAGGTCCTAAGGAGCAGGTGACACAAACCCTGACGAGCCCAGAGAAGGTGATGCTGGTGCTGTCTGTAGGCAGAGGTGGGAGTGGAGCAGCTTACTGAGGTTTCTCAGACCTACTGATCCCTGAGAGGGAAGGTTTGGGAGTCCCAGTTCCTTGCCAAAGCAGAAAACTCTTTCCTTTCTCCTCCCTGCCAAAATCTGGAGACTGAAAGTGCAGACACCAGAAGGAAAGCTCCTTCCCTTTCAAGTAGCCTTTTCTTCACTTTCCTCTAAAAAGACTCCTCAGAAATGTCCTGTGCATAAGCTGGAGCTGTGAGCAGCCCTGAACCAGGCAGCACCCTCTCAACAGGAGAATGAACCTGCCCTGAGGAGGGGCACTCCTCCCACCCAGAGCTTCTCCCCACAGCACAGTGGGATGTTTCCTGGGCAGGGTGAGTGCTCACCCTCGCAGGCAGCAGAGTCACTGCCCCAGGCACACAGCACCCTGGGGCGCAGGGACACTGCTCTGAATTACAGCCCATGCAGACCCATGGGCACAGCCCAGCTTCACACCCCTGCAGCCATCCCTGGCAGAAAGGTAACAGGCTGCCCTGTCCCTGTGACGGTGTGGCTGGGAATCCCTGTTCTGAAGCATCTCATCCTCCTCTGAGTGGGATCCTTAAAAAGACAGCCATGGGATGGGATAGGTTTAGAAGACCCCTCCAGGAACCTCCGTAGCATTGCCCTGCAGCCAGAGACTTACTGTGTCAAGGGCTGTGAAGGTTTCTTCCACAGTGAGCTCTCCTCTCTCCTCCCACTCCACACTGCCTTGCACTTCTCTCTCTTGTCTCATCTTATGTCAGCAGCCCTGCTGCTCTGTGCAGAGGAGCTGCTCCTGCACACAGCTGTCTCAGTGCTGCCAGGCTGCCATGAGCTCCTCCTGTTTCCTTAGCCTGGACCCACTTGGGATCAGTGGCCCAGCCGAAGGTGTGATTTTATTTGTCCTTTGTACTCCTCCTCCTGGGAAATGCTCACTAAAGTAGACTAAAATAATCACTGATGGTCCCTTTCTAAACACTGAAGAGACATTGGTTCCAGGATTGTAATTTGTCTCATCAGAGGAGGGTTATCTACAAGAGGTGGAAATGTCCCTCTCTGGAAGTCCCTGTTCCCATCTCTTAGCTAGGTAGGACACGTAGACAGGGACAAGAAGGGAGTTCATTTACCCAGGGTTCAGGTATTGATTCCAATGAGTCAATCTGGGCAGTTCATGGCAGGTGAAAAAACCCTGGTCTGCAGTGGGATTCAGCAAACTCCTGTGAACTCCACAAACACACACGAGGTGGGATTCCCCTTGCCCAAGCTGAAGTACGCACAACACAGATGTCTGCACACAAGATCCTACCATTATAATCACTGGAGGTGGAGGGTGGCAGTCAGTGGCTCACATGCAAACCCTTGGTGACATTTGAAGAGACAGAGGTGGTCCAGGGCATGTGCCCTGCTCTGGCATGTCTGCTTGCTCTGGAGGAGGAACCTGCATCCTTCTAGAGCATCAGGTGGGGGCTAGGTGAGGAATTTCCTTGGCCATCTCCAATGACACCAGATGCCTACTACTACAACTAGAGCTCCACTCACTATGATGCTGAGACACAGGCAGATCTGTACAGTACAAACAGCTAATGTAAATCAGTGCAGACACTTGATTCAGTGACATACAGATAGGACATAGGTAGGGCCATGTCTGATGCCTGGGGTGTCCAGCACAACCACATGTCTCTAGCAGATACAGCATGGGACCTACAGGAAAAGCATGCTCTTTTGGAGAGGTTCCTGGGCAAGGGCCCAGGGCAGCTTGGGTTCCCTACCTGTGCTCAAACATCTGAATCCCACAGCTGCCTTGAGGCAAAGTCTATCCCATCTACATCCAAGCGTGCTGCATAAATGCGAGGCACATCACACCAGGGTCTCTGCTCTAGTCTCTGCACTCTCAAACACTTCTAGCTTTCCTCCTCTCAAACTTCTTCTCACCCCCAGATGATATGAACAGGGACTGTGCTAATGATGTCTACAGGGTGGCTGGATCGCAGGCTGTCCAGGCCCAGGGACTTCTTCAGTGGCACCTTGCCCTTCCTGGTGATCAGTTCATCCCCGTCACAGGGCCCAAGGTGCTGCAAAGTCAGTTCAGGCAGCAAATCCCTCTCCTGCTGTTTCTGCATGGCTCAGCTCTATTTCTCCCTGGCCTTGTGCTGTCTTAGTGGAAACCTCATTTCACCATTGCATTACCACCTGCCATTGGCTCAGTATGACCAGGAGTGCAGACAGGAGGTCGAGGGACATGATGATCCCCCCTCAAGTCAGTATTCATTAGACCATGTGTACTGCATCTATCTTTGGGTCCCCAGAAAAAGAAAGGGGTTGATAACTGGGAACGAGTTTGGTGGAGGGTCCTCCAGATAATCAGGGAGCTGGAGCACTTCCTCTGTGAGGAAACGGGGCTTGTTCAGCCTGGAGAAGAGATGGCTTTGGAGGGACCTCATAACAGCCTTCCAGTGGCTACAAGGAGGTCATCAAAAAAATGAAGCCAGGGCCTTCACCATGGTGCATGGCGAGAGGAGAAGAGACTGGGCATAAGTTGAAAGAAGAGATGTTCATGCAAGAGATAAGGAAAAGCTTTTCCATTCAGAGGATGGTCAGGCACTGGAGTGTGTTGCTCAGAGAGGCTGTGCAGTTTCCTCCCTTGGAGGTTTCCAAGAGCAGACTGGATGAAGGCCAGAGCAACCTCATCTGACCCCAGAGCTGACCCTGCTGTGAGCAAAGAGATTGGGCTAGAGGCCTTCTGAGGTCCCTTCCACCCTGAAGGAGTTCCGTGATTCTTCCCCCTCTGGGTTTTCGCTCTTTGATGTCAGGGAAAGCATGAAGGTTCCCTGTGACAGTGGAAGTAGATCAGCTTTATTGTCCTCCTCCAGTCAGATGTGTTCCGATACAGGGCTTCTTGGCAGGAATCCCCAAAGAGCCCTGATCAAGCGTTTGTTTCACTTTTAATTTCCTTCCCACCCCCTCCAAGTTTGTCTCTCTTACCATCCTGATCCCCTGCTATACAACCAGCCCACCCCTGCTTACCCTTTCCCCAGTGGCACTGCTTTGTCTGGTTTCATTTTGCTTGCTTCTGTTTTTGACAGAGAGGAGCTTCAGTCCAGAAGCACCTTGAGAACCTTGGGGGATTCAGACAACAGACACCTCATGGAGGTTTGCACAGAGGTGTCGAGTCCTGCATCTAGAGGGGAATAACCGCATTTGTGAGGAGAGGTTGAGGGCCTTGGGCTCCTTCATCCTACTGAAGCGGAGGTGAAGGGCAGTAGATTAGAAGCCTATGACTGCTTAAAGGGTGGTTTCAGGGATGAGCTTCTCTTGGTAGTGGGAAACAGCATGAGAAGGGGAAACAGACACAAACTGTAGCTTGTAGGGTTCAGATGTAACAGGAAAAGGAAATGTCACTTGAAGAGTCGTGCTGCAGTGCTACAGGTGCTACAGAGAGGGTCTGTGATCAGCCCCTGGCTTTGTGTTTCATGAAAAAGCAAGAGAGAGCAGAGAGACATCAGTAAAGGTGGGGAGAGCGCAACATGAGAGCAAGATGAGGAAGCAGGTTGGGTGTCTAGAGGCTGTAGGGAAAGCGGCACAGGTGCAGCACAGCACAGGACAGTCTGTGGTGAAGACAGCCTAGGGGACTGCCAAGGCTGAAAGCCTCCAACAGAGCTGAGGTCTTTGTCCTCCAAGAAACTTGGATGTTTTCTTCTGACTTTAACTTCTTGAGGGCTTTGTTCAGTCTCCTCTCAGTATCTGAGGTTCATGGACTCAGCACCAAATACACCAGAGAGGTCCTTAAAATGTAAAAAGCCCTAACATTCCATGTCACTGTCCATAATTTCTTTCAGTTCTTCAAATCTTGTGTGGCTAATTGGAGAGGTTCCTGGAGTGTATTTACAAGAGGAAGATTTCAGTGAGCACCTAAAAAAAAAAAAAATCTACTTTTTAAGTTTTATTTATTTTTCAGCTTCCAGAATAAGTGATATCCACACTCTCCAATTCATACTGACCCACAGTGTCTCCTAATGAAGTCTGGATGAGTAGGAAAAGCAACATTTTTGATAGGAGACATGCATGGACAACCTTCCACCTCACCTCCCCAACCCTACATTTTCTCTCATCAGCCATTGGGGACTTCCACCACTCCTGGTAAAAATTTAACCTTTTCCCATTCGAGTCTGTAGCTGAATGTTACAGCTCCTAAGCACCAATTCCCACCTGCTTTCTTTAGAGAACTAGCTCTGGACACAGCAGGATTTCTCTTCATTACAAACGAAAATAAAAAATGCAAGAGTTTAATTAAACACCAGAAATACTCCTCAACTGTATGCTCATTAAGCCCAAGATGCCTCCACTGCTGTCCACTTTCCACAAGGAATAACCTTCCTAGAAATGTTTTAGACAGATAGATAGGAAAGGATAGATAGAAACATAAATATGGAGCTGGTAAAGAGACAACTAGACTCCTGAAAGATGAGGCAAGCTTCAGACTCCCTGAAGCTCAGAGCAGCAACTAGAGAGCTGAGAGGTATCTGAATGGATACAAAGCAAGTGGAGGAGGAAAACTGGAAAATTGTGGAAAGTGCATATGTCCAGATAGTCTGATGCAAAGGGAACTTTAGAAATCATCATTTTAATCAGGGCATGTGAAAACATGTGGGAGATTACTGATACCCACAGCATAATTAGAGAGAGCAGTGGTAACGCAAGTTGAGGGGCCTATCAATATTTCTTCTCCTGCTATTCACACCCTTCCTGAAATACCCTTCCTTCATACCCTTCCTGAAAATTTCCATTATTTCATCACAGGAAACATTGACATTTGTATTAAAATGATTCAAACATTTTAGCTGATGGACGTGTGTTCATATTTTTAAAATGCTGAAAAGAGTTCTTCAGCTTTCCAGGCAGAACTCAAGTGTCTAACCACAAGCACCCAGAGGTGCTTGGAGAGGCCTCGGTGCATGTGAGGCACTGGTCAGGGCCTGGCAGCTCTCACAGCTCTCACTGGCAGGAGACCATAGCTCCTTGGAGCTGCAGATGGAGGCTGGGCAGAGGGGAGCAGGGCACCTGCAATGGCACCAGATGTCCATGACCCTGTCACTGCATTCCCACCTCAGTTCTGAAAATCGCCTTCTTTTCCAAAGGAAAAAAAAAATCCCCCCAAAAGACCAGTATATTAAAAAAATAAGACAATAAAGCAAAGAAAGATAAGAACACAAGGAACTGTAAAGTTTAAAGAGTGCAGCTAACAGCTGAGAGTGCAGCTAACAGAGGCAGTGAACAGAGGAAGGCCAAGGCCCATTTGGAATTCAATTTGGCAAGGGATGTCAAGGACAACAAGAAGGGCTTCTTCAAATACATCAGTAGCAAAAGGAAGGCTAGGGAAAATGTGGGCCCGCTGCTGAATGGGGTGGGTGCCCTGGTGACGCAGGATACGGAGAAGGCAGAGTTACTGACTGCTGCCTTTGCTTCAGTCTTTACTGCTAAGGCCAGTCCTCAGGAATCTTAGACCCTGGAGACAAGAGAGAAAGTCTGCAGAAAGGAAGACTTTCCCTTGGTCAAGGCGGATCAGGTTAGAGGTCATTTAGGCAAACTGACACCCACAAATCCACAGGGCTCTGATGGAATGCAGCCACGAGTGCTGAGGGAGCTGGTGGATGTTCTTGCTAGGCCACTTTCCATCATCTTGGAAAGATCCTGGAGAACAGGAGAGGTGCCTGAGGACTGGAGGAAAGCCAATGTCACTCCAGTCTTCAAAAAGGGCAAGAAGGAGGTCCCAGGGAACTACAGGCCAGTCAGCCTCACCTCCATCCCTGGAAAGGTGATGGAGCAGCTCATCCTGGACGTCATCTCTAAGCATGCGAAGGAAAGGAAGGTGATCAGGAGTAGTCAGCATGGATTGACCAACGGGAAATCATGCTTCACCAATCTGATAGCCTTCTATGGTGGAACAACTGGCTGGGTAGATGAGGGGAGAGCAATGGATGATGTCTCCCTTGACTTCAGCAAGGCTTTTGACACTGTCTACCGTAATATCCTCATAGGTAAGCTCAGGAAGTGCAGGCTAGATGAGTGGACAGTGAGGTGGATTGAGAACTGGCTGAATGGCTGAGCTCAGAGGGTTGTGATCAGCAGCACGGAGCCTAGTTGGAGGCCTGTAGCTAGTGGTGTCCCCCAGGGGTTAATACCTGGGTCCAGTGTTCAACTTATTCATCAAGGACCTGGCTGAAGGGACAGAGTGCACCTTCAGCAAGTTTGCTGATGAGACAAACCTGGGAGGAGTGGCTGATACACTAGAGGGCTGTGCTGCCATTCAGAGGGACCTCAACAGGCTGGAGAGATGGGCAGAGAGGAACCTCCTGCAGTTCAACAAAGGGAAGTGCAGGGTCCTGCACCTGCGGAGGAATAACCCCATGCACCAGGACAGGCTGGGGTCTGACCTGCTGGGAAGCAGCTTGGCAGAGAAGGACCTGGGAGTCCTGGTGGACAACAAGTTAACCATGAGCGAGCAAGGTGCCCTTGTGGCCAAGAAGGCCAATGGTATCCTGGGCTGCATTAGGCAGAGTGTTGCCAGCAGGTCGAGACAGGTGATCCTCCCCCTCTATTCCACTCTGGTGAGGCCACAGCTGGAGTACTGTGTCCAGTTCTGGCCTCCCCAGTACAAGAGAGACATGGAGCTACTGGAGAGAATCCAGCGTAGGGCTACAAAGATGATTAGGGGACTGGAGCATCTCTCCTATGAGGAAAGGCTGAGAGAGCTGGGCCTGTTCAGATTGGAGAAGAGAAGACTGAGAGGGGATCTTCTCAATGTCTACAACTATCTGAAGGGAGGGTGTCAAGAGGATGGGGCCAGGATCTCTTCAGTTGTGCCCAGCGACAGGACAAGAGGCAACAGGCACAAGCTGAAACACAGGAATTTCCTTCTGAATATGAGGAAAAACTTCTTTGCTGTGAGGGTGACAGAGCACCAGAACAGTCTGCCCAGAGAGGTTGTGGAGTCGCCTTCTCTGCAGATAATCAAAAGCCACCTGGACACAATGCTGTGCAACATGCTCTCGGTGACCCTGCTTGAGCAGAGGCAGTGGACTAGATGATCTCCAGAGGTCCGTTCCGCCCTCAACCATTCTGTGATTCCGTGATCTTAAGCACCACAGATGGAGAAACCTTCCTGAGGACTTTTAAAAACAAAGAACCTGCTTTGGTGCCTCAAGGAGGACAGCTACGTCCTGTCCCATATTGTCCTACATCCTACTTCTACAAAAAGAGTGAGCCACAGCAGAAATCAGTTTTGAAGCTCACCAAAATCAGTTTTGAAGCATCACCAAGCCGTGGCTTTCTGCCCAGTGCAGAGCCCTGTCAGGGCAGGGTGCAGAAGTGACTTCTCTAGTGCCCTATTTTAGATATTTCACAGCCTTTGCCACCATCTGGAGACATTCCTGAAGGGTTTATCAGCAAGTTCTGGAAAATAACTGGGGTGAAGGGAGGTGACTGCTTTCCAGGACATGAGGAGAAACCTCTCTGCTCTCTCCCTGGCTGTGCCATCTGCATGGCAGTGACCTCCTGAGCCCCCAGATGACACGAGCTGAGGTCACAGTGGGATGTGCCACCTCACACAGAGGTCTCCCCGGTGCCACAGGGGTACCCTCACTTCCCTGCAAGGCCTGCTCACTGCTGGGCACCGCTCATGTGCTGCCTGCCACTGCCCTTTGGAGCCACTCCGGGGCAAGGAGAGGGGATGGGAGCTGTGCTGAGGCCCCTCACTGACAGCCAGAGGAGCAGGGGCACATCAGAGAGTTTTGTGTAACAAGATGGGAAGAGCGTCCTTCTTCCACGTCCGGAGAGGCGAGCCAAGGGCAAGGGGACAAGCAAGATGGAGGACTGATGGACCACTTCCATCAGCCCAGACTGCAGCTCCTTGTTCCCAGTGCTCCTGCGGCTCTCCACTGAGGGTAAGGGCTTTGGGAGCTCCTTCCTG
Source organism: Dromaius novaehollandiae (assembly GCF_036370855.1). Lineage (NCBI taxonomy): Eukaryota > Metazoa > Chordata > Aves > Casuariiformes > Dromaiidae > Dromaius > Dromaius novaehollandiae. Next base: position 2,771,743 of record NC_088128.1, on the reverse strand, counting down.
AGGGGTCTCACAGAGACTCTTAACTGCAAAAAGGGCTGTGGATCTGGGGCTGTGGGGGTGGCTGCACAGGGTGGGGGCTGCCATGAGAGCCTTGTTGTAGAGTCCTGACTGGCTGGGGGGGACAATGTGGCAGCCAGGACTCCTGGGTCCTGGGGCTTGGCCTTAAGCCACAAGGATCCTGTGAGGGTGGGGGCAATCCATGGCCAGGTTTTCCTGGGATAGGGTCCCCTTTTGAGATCTGGCTCTGAGAGGAAAGGGGTGCCGCATCATAGAGGCTGCGGTATCCTGCAGTTCTGTGGGGCTCTCAAGAGCCTTCTGGAAATGCCCTTGCTGGAAATGGATCCTTCACCTTGTAATACATCCTAGTAGTCTACTTCTTTGGGAGAACCTCTGTTCCTTCCCCATGGCTCCTCTTCTGCCTTTAGCTTGGCAGAGCATGTCTTAGCCTCAGAGATGCCATCTTCAGATGGCAGGGGGCCGGGGCCACAGGGGACAGAGGGCCCTGCCCTGCCCTGCCCTGTGGCAGCAGGATGCTGCCCACAGGCTCCGGCACCCCGGCCATGCCCAGGCCCCCCATGGCGGCGCCAGGGCCGGCACCAGCACCAGCCTGCGGGGCTGCTCCCCTGCACCCAGCAAGGCCCCCAGGCGCAGGGCAGCCAGGAGCCCCGTGAGGCCCCTGCAGCAGAGCCCAGACCCTGCGGGGCAGCGACAAGGCCCCGGGGCCCCGCACTGCCCGGGCACACGGCGCTGGGCTGCCTCCAGGCCCCGCCGTGCCCCGCATTGCCCCCCAAAACATGGCGCCCCACCGCGGGGGGGGGGGGGAGTGGGTGGGGGGGTGGGGGGGCAGAGCTGGATACCAGGGCAGGAGGGTGCAATGGTTCCCCGGCAACGCCCCAGTGCTGCCTCCTATTGGTTGGTGTGAGGAGGAGGGCGGGCTGGGCTTGACTGGCGGCTCTGTCAGCCAATCGAAGTGCAGCATGTGGAAAAACCCAGCCATGGAAGCAGGGCGGGATCAAAGTGGGAGCGGGGACAGATCGAGAGTGGGTGCGAGCGGGGCTGGCAGGGCTGGGGGCACGTCCTGATGGCGGCAGGTGCCCTTCCGCCGGGGCGGGGGCAGCGGTGCTGCCCCGGGGCTGCTTTCTTCCCAGAGCTGCAGCAGGGGCTGGTGGGGCCGAGAGCACGGGACAAAGCGCCCTGGCCCCGGGGCAGCTGCCCTGCGAGCCAGACATGCTGGCTGCCCCCGAGCAGCTGGGCCGGGGAGGCTGGGGGGTTTGGGGGCAGGAAGCTTTGCCCCTGCCTTGGGTCGCAGACCCATTTTTTTCCAAGCCTTTCCCAGAGCTGCTGCTGCCCCCACAGCCCCCAGCTGCTGCTCAGAGCTGCGTTTGGGAGCTGCTGGGCAAAGTGTGAGCAGGCTGCTGGTGTCCTCACGAGGGGCCCTTCCCAGGGGTCTCTTTTGTTCTGAAAACGGCATTTCCGAGGGGCTCTGAGAGGCTTTCAGAGAAGTTGAGGCACAAGCGAGAGGCAAGAGCTGCCTGATCAGCCCCTGTGAGAGCCCTTCTCCTCTGCTTCCTGGAGGTGGGCAGTGAGCAGGCCCCGGGCTGTGAGTGGCTGTTTAGAGGCAGTGCCTGTTGCAAGGCCTTGGAGGACTAGAAGGGAATTGAGGGGATGGAGAGTTGGGCTTTCTGTGTTCTGGGGTGCTTGGGGGTGCCCTGTCTGCTGCCCTGTGTGGTGCTGTGCCCTGCGTGTCGCTGATGCAGAGGCGTGTGTTGGCTGCCAACCCTCTGTGAGGTGTGGGGGTAGCGGCGTGTCCCAGTGCGGGGTGCCCTGTGGTGGAGCTGGGTGTTGGCCCCAGTGTTGTGCTGCTGAGCATGGGAGGAGGTGGCTGGCGAGAGCAGTGCTGTGCTCCCAGGGCCCAGCCTGCCATCACGGAGTCCTTCTGGGAGACCTGGGTGAGGACTGTTGGTGACCGTGTTCCCTCCTTGGAGCATCCTGGTGCGAGCCAGGGATGCTCACAGTTTGGTGCTTTCTGTCAGCTGAGGTTCAGGCTTGCCGTTTCTGGAGGTCTTGATGCTTCCCTGAGTCTTTGGGATTTGACTGACTCTGCTGGAGAAAGCCCTCTTCTCACTCCTTGAAGGCTTTCTGTTGAAGCTGGACCCTCATTGCATCTTCCCATCTCAGGCCTTCATCCATTCCGACCCATCCAAAAGATGGGTAGTTAATCAAAGCAGTCAGAGGCATTTCTCCACTTTGTGCCTCCCCAGACCCTTGCAGACAGGGCAGATGCCACCTCACCAGAAGTCAGGCCTCTCAGGGTGACAGGTGGCTCTGAGTGGTGAAGGTGGCATCTCCAAAGCCTCTGGTCCCTTTGGCAAGAGTCTCAGAATAGCAGACTTCTTGAGCCTGCAATGGGGGAGACATCTGGAGGTAGAGATACAATGCCCTGCTCAAGGCAGGTCCCAGGAGAGGAGGTATCTTGGGGCCTTTTCCAGTGAAGGTTTGATTATCTCTGAGAATGGAGATGTGAGAACCTCTCTGGATCTCTGTGCCACAGTTTGGCCACCCTCATGGAGAAAAAGGGTTGTTCTTAACATCTAAGAAGAATTTCCTGTTGTCCAGTTTGTCCCTGTTGCCTCTCATGCTATTAGTGTGCACCTCCAAGAAAGTCTGGCTCCGTCTTCTCTGTGCCCTCCATAAGGTAGCTGTGCACAGCATGAAGATGCCCATTGGCCTTCTCTTGTCTAGGCTGAACAAACCCAGCTCTCCCAGCCTCTCCTTGTATGCCTCATGCTCATGCTCATGCTCCAGGCTGGACCATCTTGGTGTCCCTGTGCTGGATTCCCTCCTGTGTGTTAGTGCCTCTGCAGAACTGGAGAGCCCAAATGGGAGCTGGTATACAGACATGGTCTCCCCTCTGCTGAAAAGAGGGATAGAACATCTCGGTGGCCCTGCTGGCTGTGCTCTCACAAATACAGCTCAGCATAGAGGGGAGACATTTGCCCCTGATTGTTGCAACTCTGCAAGGCCAGCAGAACTGATGGTAACACACTGATTTTTTTCTTTCTTTCTAGGTTGCTTCACTCATGTAGGTTCCCTGTGCAGGCCTAGAGCCCCTGAGGATGGAGGCTGGATGCCAGGGTGTGTCCCTGGACCTGTCAATATCTTTGCCAATGTTGTGAGCCTTGTATGAAAGCAGCTGCAAGTGAATGAGATGAGGCTACGTATGAATGCGAAGGCTTCCATAGATGTGCCTGGCTTCCATGGGTGACTTGGGGTGGGGGTTCACCTCCTGGTACCTCTGCCGTGCTGCTAATTCCACGTCCCACAAATGCTGTTGCTGCCGGCCCACTCAGCAAATGCTGTTGTGCCCCCTCCTTTTCCTAGAAGGTTGTGGTGCCATGTAGGATGAGTCTAAGACCCTTATAATACGTGCCAGCATCTCTTGAATGCCTTTGTGTGAGTGCCCCAAAGCCTGCTTAGCTTGAACCGAGGAAGTCTCACAGCTCTTGGGCTCCTGGCTCTGCGAGGGGTGAAACTGTGCCCAGGGCCAGGTTGTCTGTGGCACCCAGCCCTCAGTGCTCTGTGAACCCAGCTGTGGAGCCTGGACTGCTGCTGCAGAGCCTGTGCAGCCAGGACAGCTGGCATTTCAGCAGACCTCCAGTGTGGGGCTGTCTCCTTGCTTGGGCCTCATGTCAAAGCCTCTGCACCCTTTTTGCCTTCACAGGGGCTCCTTGTCCAAGGAACTAAAGGAAAGGAACCGAGGTTACTTTTGGGTTCAGGAGGCCTTCAGGACTCTCCAATGTTTCTACAGTGTATCTGTAACTTCTGTATTACTAAACAAAATCCCCATCCCCCCATCCCTAGCTGGAGGTTCCTGAGGGGATGGGGGTGGAAAGCTACAGCCTGCTCTGCCCAAAGAAAGCAGGCTCCTTCCCTCTGGAAAGAGCAGCATCACCCAAGGAGCCAGCTCTGTCCCTGGTCTTGTGCTGATCATTTGCACCTGCCTTGTGAGCCCAGAGTGCCTTGGTCACCTCTTGGTGTCACCACAAGAGCTTCCGTGTGTGTGTGGGTTGAGGAGCCAAGGGAAGGCAGCGAGCAGAGCAGTGCCTGGGGAGTGTGCAAGTGGTGAGTGTCCTGCGTCCATCTCTTCTTGCTGGCACTTGGTTGTATCTAGCAGAAGAGCCAGCTCTGTGGGGCAGAGACAGTGTGTTTGCAGACTAGCTGCCACAGCCGAGGTCTGGCATGAGGTCGATGCCTGGTGCAGTGCAGTGTTGATCTGACAGTGTCAGAAACCCTTTCCAGTGCAGCTGCTCCCTGGCCTGGTCTCTTTACTGAGGCCCTACAAATGGAAGTGGTGTCCTGCTGTCATTGTGTAGGTGCTGCAGAACAAGTTGCTCACAGCTAGGACTCGATGGTAAAGGAAATGCAAGCGCAATTGTTCCCTTTTGGCATTTGTGCCCAGGGTGACAGAGTGGAGATGTCACATGACCTGGAGAGAGTCTTGCCAGGAGATGACAGCTGTTTGCAGAGGAGCGTCATGAAAGGAGTGATGACAGTGACCTCAAGGTACATGAGGGCGACCCAGGTGAGGGTCTCCTCTGTGAAGGGCATTGGAGAAGCCCGCCTCAATGCCTGTGTTTTTGTGAAATACAGGCTGGCCCAGAGATGTTTCTCATGCCTGAAGAACCAGTGGAGGTTCCCAGCTCCCCCTGTGACAGATCCTTTGGCAGAGCACCTTGCTGTAGAGAAAAGGCTGTGCCCAGCAGGCTCTTGGCTGGTGCAGGTTCTTGGGATGTCACCGCTGTGTATTCTCCTGATCAGCAAGAAACCTTTTAATAGCTTCAGTGTGGACTTGGAGGTCCCTTCTGCCTGAGTACCTGACAGGTCAGCAGCAGGCCCATGGGGAGGGTGTGTGCTTGTGAGGTCCCTTTATCCTCAGGAGCTGCTGGGCAAGCTGCAGGCAGCTGGCTTGGGTGCTGCCTGTGAGGTGACTTGTGCCTCAGCACCTCCTAGGCTGGGGGGAGGCACCTAAGTGCTGTTGGTGCAGGTTGAGAGGTGCTTCTGCCTCCGTCCGTGATAGGCCAGCAGCAGGCACATGGCTTCGAGGCTGAGTGTGAGGTCAGTGGTGCCTCGGTACGGGATAGGCCAGCAGCAGGCACATGGCTGTTGTTTGTGTTTGTGAGGTCAATGGTGACTCAGTACCTGCTAGGGCAGCTGCAGGCACAGGTCTCCAGGGCTTAATGTGAGGCCCCTTTTCAATCCCTACCTGGAAGGCCAGCATCAGGGACATTACTGCTGGTTGTCTTGGTGAGGATGTGGAGAACCTGAGAGACAGCCGCATGCACATGGCTTTGGTGATGCTGGTGAGGTCATTGTGTCTCAATGTGTGCTAGGCCAGGAGCAGGCACATTGCTGCTGCTTGTTCTTGTGGGGTCCTTTCTGCCTCAGCACCTCACAGGCGAGCATCAGGCCCCTGGCTTGGATGCACATGGTGAGGTGCCTTGGCCTCAGTACCTCATGGGCCAGCACAGGCATCTTGGTGCAGTTTGTACTTGTGAGGCCGCTTCTGCCTCAGTCCCTGGTGGGCCAGGAGTGGTCACACAGCTTTGATGCAGATTGTGAGGTCACTTGTGCCTCAGGCCCTCATAGGCCAGGCACGCTGAGCTTGAGACACAACAGTAAGACCCATCAAAAACAGAGGTACAACCATCATCAGAGACAGCAAAAAAAACAAAAATAAGGAGAAAAACAGCTTACCTCAGAATGACGATGAGACCCAATGAGGAGCAGGAGACCCAAGACCAAAAAATTACTATTGGTCTAACTACCGCATGAGGGGTGGGAAATGTAAGTTGAAAAAACTACAGTTGCCCAGGATTTGTGTATGTTAGGGTCCCTTTTGGAGGCACCCAGCTCGAGCTGCAATTACTGCACGCGTGTCATTAATATTTAATTATTTAATTTGTTTTGATTTGGCTCTGAACCTTACTTGCGGGAACCTAGCGTCGAGCTCTGTTATGGTGGCCAACAAGCGTAATTTCCGTAACACTCTCAAGGTCCTGAGGAGGAGGAGGAGGTGATTCCAAATCAGAACAATTAACACTGCCCCAGCAGCGAGCTAAGGCTTTGTCCCACCAGGTCCTAATGCCCTGCACTGGTCTTATTTCAAAGCCTTGACACCCTCCCTTTCAGAGTGTGAGAGGCATTCCTGCAGACACCCTCCCTTTCGGAGTGTGAGATGCAGGAATGCAGACTGCTTGGAACTCCCTTATCTTCCTAGCTTGAACCAGCTCTGAGGCCCTTTTCTTACTGGACTAAGTAAAAGTTCATTATTTTATCTAAGTGCGGCCTAAGGCTTCAGCAGATTTAGCTACTCATGCTAAGCAAGTTTTATATAAGTTGTGCTAAGCGGCTACCTCTTGACAGTTTCAGTTCGCTATTCTTTAACACAGGCTGTGTTCAGGTGTGGCCCTAGAACCAGCCCAGGGTTTTTCAACAAAGGTGACATGAACCACTCTCCAGGCTCCCGTCCTCTGCCTGCTGGGTCCCCACTGTGGGCATCTGTCACCAGCCCTGTCACAGGGCAGACAGTCCCAGGCAGACACTGCTTGACCATTCAGCACCTCCAGGAGCACTGGGCACCCACAAGTGAGAGCTGAATCCAGCCCCCATTCCCTAACACAGCACCCTATGAGCTCATCGCCTTGAGACCTGGAGACCCTCCAGAAAGCAACAGTCTTTTCCAAGGTGAAAGTCCTTGAGCGCATTCTTTGCTTCAGCTTTTGAAGAAGAAACCAGCTTTCAAGCACAGCACTGACGAAATCCCATTTTATTAGAAACAGGCCAGCTCTGACACAGTGACAGGCACATTCACAGAAGGCCTCTGTGTCAGACAGATGGGGTTTGTGCCTCTGGAGAAGGCGGATGAGTTTAAATAATTCTGTATAAGCATGATTATCACAGATACAATGCCCAAAGCACAAGAGTTGTCTGACATAAATTCAAGTCACGTACAAAGAGGGATGGGCAACTTATAGCTGCTGAACCGGTACCAGTTGAATCAGTTTCTTCAGTGCCTCCTTGAGCTCCTTGTTCCTCATGCTGTAGATGAGGGGGTTCACTGCTGGAGGCACCACCGAGTACAGAACAGCCACCACCAGATCCAGAGCTGGGGAGGAGATGGAGGGGGGCTTCAGGTAGGCAAACAGGCCAGTGCTGATGAACAGGGAGACCACGGCCAGGTGCGGGAGGCACATGGAAAAGGCTTTGTGCCGGCCCTGCTCAGAGGGGATCCTCAGCACAGCTGTGACGATCTGCACATAGGACAGCACAATGAAAATGAAACACCCAAAGACTAAACAAACACTAGCCACAAGAAGCCCCACTTCCCTGAGGTAGGAGTCTGAGCAGGAGAGCTTGAGGATCTGGGGAATCTCACAGAAGAACTGGTCCACTGTGTTGCCTTGGCAGAGTGGTATTGAAAATGTGTTAGCAGTGTGCAGGAGAGCATAGAGAAAACCACTGGCCCAGGCAGCTGCTGCCATTTGGACACAGGCTCTGCTGTCCATGAGGGTCCCGTAGTGCAGGGGTCTGCAGATGGCAACAAAGCGATCATAGGCCATGACTGTGAGGAGATAAAACTCTGCTGCGAATAAAAAAAAGGAGAAAAAGACCTGGGCAGCACATCCCGAGTAGGAAATGGCCCTGGTGTCCCACAGGGAATTGGCCATGGATTTGGGGACAGTGGTGGAGATAGAACCAAGGTCCAGGAGGGAGAGGTTGAGGAGGAAGAAGTACATGGGGGTGTGGAGGCGGTGGTCGCAGGCTACGGCTGTGATGATGAGGCCGTTGCCCAGGAGGGCAGCCAGGTAGATGCCCAGGAAGAGCGAGAAGTGCAAGAGCTGCAGCTCCCGTGTGTCTGCAAATGGCAGGAGGAGGAACTCATTCAGGGAGCTGCTGTTGGACATTTGCTGCCTCTGGGCTGTGGGAGAATGTCCAGGGAGGAAAAGACATTCACAAGTTAGGACTGACTTGGAACAAAACCCACAGCATTTCTCACAGCAACTCCCCACATTTCCTTTCTCCTTACCAGGAGGACCTTCCTTCACCTCCTCTACTTCTGCTCTGGTCTGTGCTTTCTGAGTCTGCCAGGAGGAGCAGGGTCCTCTGTCCATGGGCTCCAGAGGAGTCAGCCCTGCTTGTTACACAGACATTCAGAATCAAATCATCCAAACAAGATGATCAGTCATTGTGCAGTGACAGTGTCTCCTTGCAGTGCTGTCAGCTGGATTAGCTGAGACTCCTGAACCCCTGGTGGTTGGCTCAGTTCTAATCCAGTTGGCTGGGGACCCACGTGACCACCCAGCACATGCATAATTCATTGCTATTGATACGCCTTAACCTCAGCGTATGCGACAATTACTGCAGGAACACTTTGTATTTGACTATTTACAAATGTCTTAGCTATGCACAATCTGATCACTTTTGCAACAAGGACACTTTGGGACACTCCACCCAAGATCTTTATCAACACATTTTGGGATACAAACTGAACTAGACACAGCAGGATTTGCCACGGGGGAATTTCTAGAACCTTCAGCAATTCCCACCTGCAGGGCTGCCATAACTAACAGTCAAATACTTAATTGCCTAGGTGCAGTCAAAATCACTTAGTTTCAAGGCAGTCCATTGTCTCAGGACAACCTATTCTCCCATCTATGCAGATGACCGGCCAGGAAATTCTTGGGCCAGGCAAGGAGCTAATGACCGAAGTGTTCGGGGTATGGACACAAGCCTAGTCCTGGTACCCAGCCCAATCACAAGTGTGACTCCAGAACAAAACTGGTTTTTCATATTTGAAACTCATCTGTAACTCCAGTCCCTTAGCTCTCACCAGATGCTCTGCCACACTGGGTGCATGGCGATAGCAAACAGCAACATGTATTTGGGGGTGTGGTGAGGGGGCAGTTTCTCACCACACATGGAGCACATATACTTAATGGATATAAATCCTTGGCTTTTTCCATTCCTAGAGAATCCTGAGGGGCAAAAGTGTTTGGGTTAGTGCATTGCCCAAAAGAAGATGTCTCCTTAGGGAGACTTGGCACATTCCCCAGCCCTACAGACTGCATGGCCCAAAGACCCACAGGCTAGAAGGGGTCTGGGACCCCTCGCTCCCATGCAAACACCTCCAGATGGGCACGCAGGAAAGCCTGCATCTTACTCAGCTGTGCACATCCCCCTGCAGAGGAGGTTTTGCTCTCAGCCCCTCTGTCAGGCAGTGGTAAAATGGGCACACACAGGAGAGACGCACATCTGCTCTCCTGGAGCCTGGACTGCAAAGGAGGTGTCTCCTGCCCTGGATGCTGTGGCCTTGAGGGCAGAGGCTTTGCTGGGTGGCAGAGGAGACACAGGGGCTGGCTCAGGGGAAGGCATCTGTACTGCAGAAACTGTCAGGGAATTGCCCACATCCACCCTCCCACAGCCTTTCCTGTGAGAAGCTTCCTCCCTTTCATGCATCATAGTGCTGCTGCCTGACACTGTCCCAGGGGCAGATACCTTCAGGTCTGCAGGTGCTAAGCAGCAGCTCAGACCAACCCTGAGGAGGCTAATGAACATTTTGTTGGTGCTGCTCATAGGCAGAGGGGTGAGTGGAGGGATTTGCTGAGGTTCCTTGCAGACCTTTTGATCTCTCTGTGAAACAGTTTAGAAGTCGCAGTTTCTTCTCTAAACTGAACAACTGTGTTTCCATTCCAGCCCTGTCAAAGGATGGGAAGATTAAGCACAGAGTCAGGCAGGAAAGCTCTGCCCTTCACAGGTGTGACCAGCATATACCTTCCTCTGGAAAACTCCCCTTCAGGAAATGTCCTGGGGGTGAGCTGGAGCTGAGAGCAGCCCTGTCCCATGCAGCACCCTCTCAACAGGAGAAGGAACCTTCCTTGATGCAGGTTGCTCCTTCTACCCAGAGCTTCCCCCTGCAGCACCACAGGGTGCTGGTACAGGCTGAGTGCTGATCCTCGCAGGCAGCAGAGTCACTGCCCCGGGGCACACAGCATCCTGGGGCACAGGGACACTGCTCTGAAAGGCAGCATTGGGCAGACGTGGGTGCACTCCCTGGCTTCACACCCCTGCACCACCCCCTGGAGAATGTAGCTGTGATGCCTTGTCAATCTGATGGTGTGGCTGGGAATCTCTGCTCTAAAGCACCACCTGCTCCAAACAGGAGAAGGTGGCAGAGCTGCCCTGACAGACCTTATCAGCTGTGGAAGGTTCCAGCTTCAGAAGAAAACTCCTGGAACCTCAGCAGCATTGCCAGAGCCAGAGACTTACTGTGTCAAGGGCGGTGAAGATTTCTGCTCACAGTGAGCTCTCAGCCATTCTCCTGTTCCTGACTGTCTTTAACTTCTGAGTCGCTGATCTTATCCTGGTGCCTGCAGGCAGTGCCCTGAGTCTTGCTGCCCCTTTAAGAGGAGTTGCATCAGGACAGAGCTTTCTCTCTGCAGCACCTGCCAGGTTGCCATGGGCTGCTGCAGTCCCAGGAGCCAGGCCCAGCAAAGATGTGACTTTCTCTGTGCCCTGTGCACCTTCAAGAATTTCTCAGGGCTTCAGGGCTGACAGTTCCTGAAAGGCAGCAGAGTCACCCAAGGGAAATGTCCACTGAAGTGGACTAAAATAATCACCGATGATCCCTCACTAAGCAGTGGAGAGAGACTAAGTTCATCATTTCAGTTTGTCTCACCAGAAGACGGTTATCTGGGAGAGGTGGAAATGTCCCACTCTGGAAGGGCCTGCTCCCATCTCATAAGAAGACAGGACACCTAGGCAGGGACAAGAAGGGAGTTCATTTGTTCATGCTTTAGCAATTGGTTTAGAGGAGTCAAGCTAGGTGTAAAATACTGATTTGGAAGCTCCCAATATGGAGTAGGATTCAGTTCCCTCTCATGCCCTCCACAAACTCACAGGAGGTGGGATTCCCCTTGCCCAGGTGTTGGGGTGCAGAGTGTGACTGTCTGCTTCTTGTCTAAGCTCCCATTGTAATCAATGGAGATGGAGGGTGGGAGTCAGTTGTTCATACACAAACAGCTTCCGACATTGGAAGTGTCAGAGGTGGTCCAAGACATGTCTCCTTGCTCTGATGTAACAGCTCTGAAACCCACATCTTTCTGGGGCATCGGCTGCCAGGTGGAGAATCTCCTTGGCCCTTTGAAATGACACCAGCTGCCAACTACTGCAAGAGCTCCGCTCACCCTGAAGCTGAGACCTGTGCAGATCCTGGTGCTGCAAACAGCTGATGTCATTCAGTGCAGACACTTGGTTTAATGCAATGACAACAGGCCTGCTGGGCCATGTCACATGCACAAGATGTCCAGCACAACCACCATGTTTCTAGCAGATACAGCTCAGGACCTACAGGAAAATCATGCCCTTCTGGAGTGGTAGCTGGACAAACACCCCAGGGCATCTTGAGTCTCCTACCTCTTCCCAAGCAAGGCTTTCCCACCACTGCCTTTAGGCAAAGTCTCTCGCATCTACATCCGAGCATGCTGCAAAGACGGAAGGCACATTGCACCAAGGTCTCCACACACATGCCTACACTCTCAAATCCATCTAGTTCTCCTCTCCTTAAAGCTTTTCTCACCCCCCAGTTATGTGAACAGGGACCGTACTAATGATGCAGCTACAGCGTGGCTACACTGCAGGCTGTTCAGGCCCAAGGATGTTCTCAGTGGCACTTTGTCCTTCCTGGACATCCGGTCACATCCATCACAGGCCCCAAGGTGCTGCAAAGTCATCTTGGGTACAAAACACTTCTCCTGCCACAGCTGCATGGCCCAGCTCTGTTTCTCTCTGGCCTTGGCTACTGCAGGGTTTGCTCTATTAGTGGGAGCCTCATATCATCATTATATCATCATCTGCTATCTGCACCAGCAGGTCTCTGGGCTGAAGTTGGGCATTTGCATACGTGGTGTCCTTGGCTCCGGGGAACAGGTTTCACTGTGACAGGTCTGCACTCAGCCCTGGTGCCACAGCTGAGGTTCTGCAGCCCAAATATACACAAATGCACAAAGCCTGCAGCACAAACAAGGGGAAGTGGAGATGCACAAGCTGTCACAGAACTGCAACACCTTTAAGCAGCCTGAGGAAGTCTGTGGATCACAGAACCTGCTTCTTATGGGGGGAACTTTAATCTCCCTGGCATTCATTGGGAGGGCAATGCAGCAGGGTGCAAACAGTCCAGGAGGATTCTGGAGGGTGTGGAGGACAACTCCGAGCACAGCTAAGCCAGGCAGGTCAACAAGGGTGACACTCTCCTGGAACCTGCAAAGAAGGCAGAACTGACCAGGGATGTGATAACCAGTGTCAGCCTTGCCTGCAGTGGCCATGAGATGGTGGAGTGTCTGATCCTGAGGGGAGTGAGGAATCAGAGGAGCAGAATGCAGACTCTGGATATCAGAAGAGCAGACTTGGGCCTATTGGGGGGAGGAATGGTGTAGGAATCCCTTGGGAGGTAGCTCCGAAGGGCAAAGCAGCTCAGGAAAACTGGCAGGTCTTTAAGGACAGCGTGGTCCAAGCTCAAGAATGGCCCATACTGATACCCAGGAGAACAAATAGACATCTCAGGAGACAGGATGGCTAAACAGGGAACTTGCCACTGAGCTCTAGTACAAGAAGGCAGAACACAGGAATGGGCAGAAGGGAGAGGCTACAAAGGGGGAATTTAGAAATATTGTCCAGGGGAGTGTGGAAGCAGTCTGGAAAGCCAAAGCTCCTCTAATATTGATGCTTTGAAGGGATGTCAAAGGCACAAAGATGATCTGCTATTCCCTCAGAAACAGTAAAAGCATAAACAAGGAAAATGTGAGCCCATGGCTGAATGGGACAGGGAATCTGGTATCAGCAGATGCAGATAGGTCTGGGGAACTCAATGCCTTTGCTTCAGCCTCCACCAAGAAGGTCTCCCAGGCCATTGTGCTTAGAGTTCAGGACTTCCAAGGAGAAAAACAACCAGCAGTGCCTGAGGGTTGAGTCAGGAATTATTTGCAAGAACACAGGTCTACAGGATTGGATGGGCTGCAGCTAAGGGTGCTGAGAGAGCTGGCTGCTATCCAGTAAGGCCTCTCTCTATCATCTTGGAAAGCTGTGGAGACTCAGGGAGGACCCAATGACTGGAGAAAAGGCAAATGTTGCATCCATCTTCAAAAAAGGCCACGAGGACAACCTGGGGAACTACAGGCCATTCAGCCTCACTTTGATCAGGAGAGTGTCATGGACCAAGTCTTCTCTGATCCCCTTTCTAGGTAAACAAAGGAGAAGAAGGTGAGGGGGAACAGTCAGCATAGATTTACTGAGGGGAAATGATGTGAGCCTCACCAACCTCATGCCCTTCAGTGCTAAAAGAACTGTATTTGTGGATGAACAGAGAACAGTGAATGTCAGTTAACTCAAGTTTAGGAAGGCTCTTGACACTTTCTCCCACACTATACTTGCACACCAGTTAGTATGCAAGTTAGTCAGACAGCAGTGTGCCCCGGCAGCAAGGAAGGCCAACTGCCTAAAACAGGCTGAAAGCCTCCAACAGACCTGATGTCTTTGTCTTCTATGGCTGTTGTCTCTGCCACTGAGATCTATGAGTAGATACCAAGGCCTCACTGTCCCCTTGTCCCCTGGGGAGCCCAGCAGGTCTCATGTCATTGTCCTGCATGAATATTGCACACCCCCACCTGCACGCTGCCCCCAGGAAGAGCCATGGAAAACACATGGGGGAAAGGCTCTCCCTTCCCAGGGTCTCAGTGTCCATGCTTGGACATTTTGCTTGAAAAACACACCAAGGGTTAACATGGTATCAGAGCCACCTGCACATTGCCTTTGCCTACCTGTAATCAGTGATTACAATTTACTGCTCTAATCAGCCTCCAGCGAGTCTTTCTTGCTAATGGCCCTCAGTGGGATCTATTAACACTCTGCAACAGTTTGGGATTTGCTTCTGACTTTGACTTGAATGTTTTGCTCAATCTCCTCGCAATAGCTGAGGTTCATGGACTCAGCACCAAATACACCATGGGGCTCATTAAAATGCAAAAAGCCCCGATGAACCACGTCTCTCCCTGTAATTTTCTTCAAGTAATGTACGGCTAATTGGTTTCAGGAGTGTAGCTGAAAGACAGTGATTGCAGTTAGAACATAGTGTAAAGGTATTTCTGCTTTTTAAGGTTTTTATGATTAGTATTCTTATTCAGCTTTCACAATAAGTGACAGCAACATTCTCCAAATGACATAGATCCAGAGTGTCTCCTAATGAAGTGTGGACATGCAGGAAAAGCAGTGTCCCAGAGGTCAGACACTGTGTGGGCAATCTTCCTCCCCATCTCCTTAAACCTGCCTTTTCTCTCATCAGCCACCTGGGACTTGCATCACTCCTGTTAAAGTCAAACCTTTCTCCACTGATGTCTGCAACTGAATGTTACAGCTCATATGCCCCACTTCCCACCTGCTTGCCTTAGAGAACGAGCTGCAAATAGACACAGAAGAATTTTTCTTAATTGCAAGCCAGAAAAAAAACAAAAAAAGGCATGCTATAGTTTAGTAAAATTAATTACACTCCTCAAGTGTATGCCAAGTCCAAGCTTCCTCCAGTGAGGTCCCCTTTCCACAAGAGATAGCCTGGCTAGAAATGTTTTGATATATAGGAAATGCTAGATAGAAACAGAATGAAGGACTTGCCCAGAGGAACAAAGTACTGAAAGATGGAGCAAGCTTTAAACTCCCCACAATGCAAATCAACAGTGTGGTATGGGAATGAACAAAGAGTAATGGAAGGAGTTGCAGTGTTACAGTGCCTGGATAGTGTGCTGTAAAGGGATGTTAGAAATTGTTAATGTAATCAGGACATGAGGAAACACAAGAGAGAGCCATACAGCTCCTGGGGGTCCTGCACCATGCTGGGGGCTGTGCTGCTCTTGGGCATCTTGGACCAGGCTGCATTTCTGTACAAAAGTCTGGAAAAGCCTTGAGGCAAGCCCCTAGAGAAGAGGGATCTTGCTGGACACTCAGAGCACTCATTCAGTATGCAGGGATGTCGAGGGAAACCCATCCCACCCCACACCAAACCCACTGCTCTCCCCAGAGACCTTCCTGGGTGCATGGCCACGTCCCAGACGAGCTTCCATCAGGGCTGCAGCTCCACAACATGTCCCAGCTTCCAGTGAGCTCTCTACAGCAACACTTCCCATGGCCCTGGTGCACTGGCAAGACTTTGGGCAGACACCCAGGAGACAGGGCAGAGAAAGGGCAGAGACCTCAGGGTGCACAGTTGGGCTCACAGTGTCACAGAGTGGGTGCCACAGTCTGGATAAGCAACCCAAAGAAGTAAACGAGTCCTTCCTTTGGCAGTGACTTGGAAAGCCCCATCTCTGACAGTATTCAAGGGGGATGGAGTCTCCCTTCTGCAAGAGTCACCCCAGGACTGTGCCAAGACTAGGAGGAGCAGGAAGGTTGGTTGTAGGGACGTTCTCAAGCTTCAGCAGCTGCAGAGGTGGGAGCTGGTCACCTCACAAACTTCTGAATGATCCCAATTGCAGGTTCCGAGGCATTGCACTGCCTTCCAGGCTCTGCACTGGAGCCTGGACAGCAGCACGGCGGTGTGTGGGCATGTCCTGAGATGCCCAGGGTCAAAAATGTGGGAGATGCAGGGTGCCAGGGCTGTACAGATCCCCAGGAGGTCTGAGTGTGTCAGCTGGGTATGTCCAGGGTGCCAGCAGCTTTAGCGAAATGGGAAAACTTCCCCAGATTTGCTCCCTAGCCTGGCCCTGCAGGTGATGTGTGTTAAGGGCACATTTGCTCTTCTCTGGTGTATCATCTTCATCTTAAGCATGGCAGAACAAGAAATCTTGCTGAGGACTCTTAAAAACAAAGAGCCTGCTTTGGTGCCTAAAGGAGGAAGGCTCTGTCCTCTCCCATATTGTCCTACACCCTACTTCTACAGAAAGGGTGACCAACAGCAGAAACCAGTTTTGGGGCTCACTAAATCATCTCAGCCTGTGGCCACACTTTGTGCTGTTTCATCCCGCATGACTTTGACCCTTTCTTTGAAAAATGCCAAAACTTAAACCAGCCCTGAAGCCCTGGCTTCCCATACAGATCTGCCCAGTGCACAGACCTGTCAGTGCAGGGGTGCAGAAGTGACTTCTCTGGTGCCCCATTTCAGATATTTCACAGCCTTTGGCACCATCTGGAGACATTCCTGAGGGATTTATCAGCAAGTTCTGGAAAATAAGTGGGGTGAAGGGAGGGGACTGCTTTCCAGGACGTGAGGGGAAATCTCCCTGCTCCCTCCCTGGCTGTGCCATCTCCATGCAGTGACCTCCTGAGCCCCCAGATGACACCAGCTGAGGTCACAGTGGGATGTGCCACCTCACACAGAGGTCTCCCCGGTGGCACAGCGGTGCACTCACTTCCCTGAGAGGCCCAGCCGCTGTTGGGCACCATTTGTGCACTCCCCACTGCTGCCCTTTGGAGCCACTCCGGGGCAAGGAGAGGGGATGACAGCCACGCTGGGGCCCCTCGCCAACAGGCAGAGGAGCAGGGGCACGTTGGAGAGGAGTTTTGGGTGATGAGACGGGAAGAGCATCCTTCCTCCTTGGCTGGAGAGGTGAGCCAAGGGCAAAAGGGCAAGCGAGATGGAGGACTGCTGGACCACCACCAAGAGCCCAGACCACAGCTCCTTGTTCCCAGTGCTCCTGCGGCTCTGCACTGAGGGTAAGGGCTTTGGGAGCTCCTTCCTGAGGGGTCTCACAGAGACTGTGAACTGCAAACAGGGCTGTGGATCCTGGGCTGTGGGGGTGGCTGCACAGGGTGGGGGCTGCCGTGAGAGCCCTGTTGTAGGGTTCTGATGGGGCTGAAGGTGCGAGAGGAAGGTGCCCGGCCCTGCCCTGCCTGCCCTTCCCTGGGGCAGCGGGATGCTGCCCATGGGCTCCGGCACCCCGGCCATGCAAAGGGCCCCCGCGCCAGCGCCAGCGCCAGGGCCAGCACCAGCACCGGCCGCAGGGCTGCTCCCCTGTGCCCAGCACGGCCCCCAGGCACAGGGCAGCCAGGCTGCCCCCAGGCCCCGCCGCGCCCCGCCACGCCCCGCACTGCTGCCCACAACATGGCGCCCCACCGCGGGGCGGGGTGGGGAGGGGAGCGGAGGGGCTGTCCGCCGGGTCACACAGGGCCTCAATGTTGCCATGGCCTCGCCCCCGTGCTGCCCGCCTATTGGCTGGCAAGGGGAGAAGGGTGGGCTGGGCTGGACTGATGGCTCTATCAGCCAATTGGAGTGCAGCAGGAAGTGGCAGGGCCTGTTGTGGAGGAGAGAAATGAGAGAAGAGGGAGAAGGAGCGAGGGGCAGGGAGAGAGAAGGGAAAAGGTGAGAAAGGGAAGTGAGAGAGGAGCGGGAGCCAAGCAGGGCAGAGGGAGCAGGAGAGAGAGCGGGTGCGAGTGGGGCTGGCGGGGCTGCGGGTGCGTCCCGATGGCGGCGGGTGCCCTCCCACCAGCGCGGGGCAGCGGTGCTGGGCCCCCCCCCGGGGCTGCTTTCTTCCAGGAGCTGCAGCAGGGGCTGGTGGGGCCGGGAGCACGGGACAAAGCGCCCTGGCCCCGGGGCAGCTCCCCTGTGAGCCAGACGTGCCGGCTGCCCCCGAGCAGCTGGGCCGGGGCGACTGGGGGAGTTTGGGGGCAGGAAGCTTTGCCCCTGCCCTGGGTCGCAGACCCCTTATCCAGCCTTTCCCGAGCTGCTGCTTTGGGGCAGTAACTGGTCCGTAGCAGGTGTTTCGCTGCCTGATGAGTGTTGCGAGGCCCTGGGGTGAGTCCGGGCGGCTGCTCAGGGGCTGGCTGAGCCTTGGGGGAGGCAGGGGCAGCTGCAGGCGGCAATAGCCACGTGGCCGGGCTGTGGGCAGGGAGGTGACAGCTGTCTGCGAGAGCTGGGCCAGGAGATCCCCAGTGTCAGATCAGCTCTTGGTCAGTAGCTGCCAGGCCAGCAGCAGGCACATGCCTCGGCTGTTGATGATGAGGTCACTTCTGCTGGAGTAGCTGATAGGCCAGCTCAGGAAGAAGGCATGGATGTTGATTGTGAGGTCATTTCTGACTGATGAAGTGACTGGACAGCAGCAGAGTTGTGGGTGGAAAGGTGACTGTGAGGTTACTTCCAGCTGAACAGTAGATAGGGCAGCAGCAGGTCCATGGCTGGGACATGTGCTTTGGAGATCACTTCTGCTGGAGCAGCTGCTAAGCCAGGATTTGGCTCATGGCTGGGGAAGTTATAGTGAGGTAGCTCCTGTCTCAGAGGCTCATAGGCCAGTGACAGGCACATGGCTGTGAAGGGGACTGTGAGGTCATCTCCTTCTGAGTCCCTGATAGGCCAGCAGCAGGCCCCTGCCTGGGAAGTCCCTTGTGAGGTCACTGCAGACAGAGCAGCTGGCAGGCCAGCAGCTGGCCCCTGGCTGGGAACTGACTCTGAGGTCCCTGCTGTCCCAGCAGCCTCTGGGGCTGCAGCAGGCGCCTGGCTGTAAAGGTGCCTGTGAGGTGCCTTCTGGGTGAGAAGCCGATAGGCCAGCAGCAGGCTGTGAAGTGGGGAATGTGCTGGTGAGGTCAGCTGTCTCCTGGTATGTGATAGGCCAGCAGCAGGCCCCTTGCTGGGAACTGACTCTGACGTCATTTCCTCCAGAGCAGCAGGGAGGCCAGCAGCAGGCACATGGCAGGGTCAGTGTTTGTGAGCTCAGCTCTGTCTCAGTGCCTGGTAGACTGTGTGGAGGCACATTGCTGGGAGAGTCACTGTGAGGTCACTTGTCTCTACAAGGGTAGCACTTGGCTAATGGCTTGGCTATTTGCTTGTGAGGTCACTTCTGCCTCAGTCCTGGTAGGCCAGCAGCAGGCAGATGGGTGTGGAAGCAGATTGTGAGGTCTCCTTGGTCAGACTACTTGGTACGGCAGCAGCATGTTCATGGCAGGGGAAATTATTTCCAGATACTTTCCTTTCTGAAACCCATAGGCCATCAGTAGGCACTTGGTGGTTGTATGGACTTGTGAGGTTACTTCCACCTGAGCAGCTGCTAGGCCAGGAGAAGGCCCATGGCTTGGATGTTGGCAGTTAGGTCACTCCTGGGTTTGGTGAGTGTGCCCAGAGGAGGGATTGACACCTGTGGAGCTCTACAGCAGTATAGAGACGCAACTAATAAGTTGAGCAGAAATAGACAATAATGTTCCAAACCATCTGTCTAAAGTCTTATTCCATTCTGTCATCATGAATTAGTAGTGCTACATTTAAAATGAGGATGATGTTCTCTGGTGAACGTAGATGTGGGATTTGACTTCGTGCTTCTTGCTAATAACTTGCTACCGGTGGATGACAGAGTCCAGCTAGAATTTTTACGCTGCGAAATGAATGAAGTGCTGGTGTGAGCAGTGACATTGGTAATCTCTGATTTCATTTGTCTGTGTGCTGCAGAATGTTCTGTTCCATCGAAATACCATGGGCTTCTGCAATTGTTCTCCAAGACCTGAAGGACATCTCTGTCCTTTGATTCCTGGAGGTGGGAAGTGAGCAGGCACAGGGCTGTGCCTGGCTGTTGAGAGGAAGGGCCTGTTGCAAGGCCTTGGGGGACTGGAAGGGAATGGAAGAGCTGGAGAGTTGGTCTGTGTATATTTTGGGGCCCTGGGGGTGCCCTGTCTGCTGCCATGTGTGGTGCTGTGCCCTGCGTGTCCCTGCTGCAGAGGTGTGTGTTGGCTGGGAACCCTCTGTGAGGGGAGGGGTGGGCGATACGAGGTGTCACAGTGGTGGGTGTTCTGTGGTGGGGATGGGTGGTGGCCCCCATGTATTGGTGCTCATCACGGACAGAGGTGTACAGAGAGAGCAGTGCCCTGCTCCTAGGGCCCAGCCTGCCATTACAGTGTCCTTCTGGGAGACCCGGGGTGGGGACCATTGGTGACTCTGTTCCCTCCTTGGAGCATCCTGGTGCGAGCCAGGGATGCTCACAGAATGTCCCATGCTGCAAGTTGTCCCTGTTGCCTCTCATGCTGTTACTGTGCACCTCCACGAAAATCTGGCTCCATCTTCTCTGTGCGCTCCATAAAGTAGCTGTGCTCAGTACGTAGATCCCCCTTGGCCTTCCCTTGTTGAGGCCAAAGAAACTCAGCTCTCCCAGCCCCTCCTTTTATGCCCCATGCTCCAGCCCTTGACCTTCTTGGTGGCCCTGGGCTGGGCTCCCTCCTGTGTGTCAGTGCCTTTCTGGAATTGGGGAGCTCAGACAGGACCCAGTATCCAGATCATGGTCTCCCCTGTGCCAAAAAACAGGGGTAGAGTCTCTGCAGTGGCCCAGCTGCCTGTGCTCTCATGAATGCAGCTCAGCATGGAGGGGAGACATTGGTCTCTGGCTGTTGTGACTATTTAAGATCCACAGAACGGATAATAACCCTCTGATTCTTTCTTCCTAGGTTGCTCCAGTCATGGTCAGGTAGGCTGCCAGTGCAGTCCTGGAGCCCCCGAGGATGGAGGCAGGGTGCCAGGGTGTGTCCCTGTAGCTGTCAACCCCATTGCCAGCACTGTGAGCCCTGTGTGAAAGCAGCTGCAAGTAAATGAGGTGAGGCTACATATGGATGCAAAGACTTCCATAAATGTGCCTGGCTTTTCTGGGAGACCTGGGCTGTGGGTTCATCTCCTGGTACCTCTGTTCTGCTGCAAATCCCTCCTCCCACAAATGCTGTTAGTGCCGGCCCGTGCAGCAAATGCTGTAGTGCCCCCTCCTTTTCCTAGATGGTTGTGGTGCCATATAGGACAAGTCAAAGACACTTCTAATAAATGCCAGCATCCCCTGTGGGCCTTTGTGTGCCCCAAAGCCTGCTTAGCTTGAACGGAGGAAGTCTCACAGCTCTTGGACTTCTGGCTCTGTGAGGGGTGAAGATGTGCCCAGGGCCAGGCTGCCCGAGGCACCCAGCCATCAGTGTGCTGCAAACCCAGGGGCAGAGTCAGGCTCCTGCTGCAGAGCCCGTTCCCACAGGACTGCAGGTGTTTCCCCCACACCTCCAGTCTGGGGCTGTCTCCTTGCTGGCGCCTCATTTCAAAGCCTCTGCACCCTTTCTCCCTTCACAGGAGCTCCTTCTCCAGCTAACGAAAGGAAAGGGACAGAGGTTACTTGGGGTTCAGGAGACCTGAACGACTCCCAGATGTTTCCAAGTTGTGTCTGCAACTTCTTTATTACAAAACAAATGCCCTAACCCTTGTCCCTAGCTGGAGGTTCATGATGTGGTGGGGTCGTGGGGGTTGAAAGCAGCAGCCTGCTGTGCCCATAGGGAGCAGCATCCTTCCTTCTGAAAGCAGCAGCATCACCCAAGGAGCCAGCTCTGGCCCTGAGCTTGTGCTGAGTGTTTGCACGCAGCTTGTGAGCCCAGACTGCCTTGGTCACCTTCTGGTGTCAGCACAAAAGCTTCCCTGTGTGTGTGGGTTGAGGAGCCAAGGGAAGGCAGCGAGCAGAGCAGTGCCTGGGGAGTGTGCAAGTGGTGAGGGTCCTGCGTCCATCTCTGCTTGCTGGCACTTGGTTGTATCTAGCAGAAGGGCCATCTCTGTGGGGCAGAGACAGTGTGTTTGCAGACTAGCTGCCACAGCCAAGGTTGATTCCTGGTGCAGTGCTGAGTTGATGTGACAGTGTCAGGAACCCTTTCCAGTGCAGCTGCTCCCTCAGCTGATCTCTGTACCTCGGCACTGGAAATGGCAGTGGCCTCCTGCTGTCATTGTGTAGGTGCTCCAGTGCAAAGGCTCACAGCTCGGACTTGATGGTCATATAGGAAAAGCAAGACCAATCGTTCCCTTTTGTGATTTGTGCCCAGGGTGACAGAGTGGAGATGTGCCATGACCTGGAGAGAATCCTGCCAGGAGATGAAAGCCGTTTGCAGAAGACTGTTCTGTACGGAGTGATCACAGCGTACTCAAGGGCCATGCGAGTGGCCCAGGTGAGCTTCTCCTCTGTGAAGGTTTGCACTTTTCCGGTCACCTGTGACTCGGTACCAGCTAGGCCAGCAGCAGGCACGTCGATGCCATTTGTGCTTGTGAGGTCAGTTGTGCCTCTGAACCTGGTAGGCCAACAGCATGCACATAGCTTTGGTGATGCTGGTGAGGTCCCTCGTGTCTCAGTGCTGCCCGAGAGGCAGGCTGCAGGGACACTGCGGTGTTGTGCTTCTGAGCTCACTTCTGCCTCAGGACGTAACAGGCCGACAGTAGGACCATGGCTTTGGGGCAGACTGTGAGGTCACTTCTTCCTGAGTACCTCAGAGGCCAGCAGCAGGGACACAGCTGCTCTCTGTGCTTGTGAGGTCACGTTTTCCTGAGTGTGTTACAGGCGAGCAGCTAGCCCATGGCTTCAAGGCTGATAGTGAGGTCACTTGTGCCTCGTTATTGGATAACCAGGCAGATGGCATATTCCTACCGTTTGTGCTTGTGAGGTCATTTGTGACTCAGATACTTTTAAGGCAGCTTCAGGCATATGGCTTTGAACTGGACTGTGAGGTAACCATTGCACCAATACGCGATAGACTAGGTGGAGGTGCTAATTTTTTGGTGTAGTACCTGGTCCCTGAGGGGTGTTTGGCTGCCCTGTGAGCATGGTGAGGGGATGATGTGAATCTGTGCTGTCACGATGTGACTCAGGGAGGCCGTTGAGTAGCTGGCTGAGCCTTGGGGAGGGCAGGGGGAGCTGCAGGGGCAACAGCTGTGTGCCTGGGGTGTGGGCAGTGAGGTCATGGCTGTCTGCAAGAGCTATGATACAAAATCGTCGTTGTCACATCACTTCTTTGTCAGCAGCTGCCAGGCCAGCAGGAGGCACATGGCTCAGCTACTGATGATGAGGTCACTTCTGCTGGAGTAGCTGATAGGCCAGGAGTAGGATCAAGGCTTGGCTGTTGACTGTGAGGTCACTTGTGACTGATGAACTGCTTGGATGGCAGCAGAGCTGTGGCTGGAAAGGTGGCTGTGAGGTCACTTCTGCCTGAGCAGTTGATAGGGCAGCAGCAGGTCCCTGGCTGGGATCTGTGCTTTTGAGGTCATGCTGCCTGAGCAGCTGATAAACAGGATTTGGCTCATGGCTGGGGAAGTTATCGTGAGGTAGCTGCTCTCTCAGAGTCCCATAGGCCAGTGACAGGCACACGGCTGTGAAGGGGACTGTGAGGTCATCTCCTTCTGAGTCCCTGATAGGCCAGCAGCAGGCCCCTGCCTGGGAAGTCCCTTGTGAGGTCACTGCAGACAGAGCAGCTGGCAGGCCAGCAGCTGGCACCTGTCTGGGAACTGACTCGGAGGTCCCTCCTGTCCCAGCAGCCTCTGGGGCTGCAGCAGACACCTGGCTGTAAAGGTGCCTGTGAGGTGCCTTCTGGGTGAGAAGCCGATAGGCCAGCAGCAGGCTGTGAAGTGGGGAATGTGCTGGTGAGGTCAGCTGTGTCTCGGTATGTGACAGGCCAGCAGCAGGCCCCTTGCTGGGAACTGACTCTGAGGTCATTTCCTCCAGAGCAGCAGGGAGGCCAGCAGCAGACATGTGGTGGAGAAATGTTTGTGAGCTCAGCTCTGTGTCAGTGCCTGACAGATTGTATTGCTCAGATTGTAATTTCCCACATTGCTAGGAAAGTCGTTGTAGGGTCACTTCTCTCTTCAAGGTTCACACTTGGCTAATGGCTTGGGCATTTGCTTGTGAGGACACTTGTGCCTGAGTCCCTGATAGGCCAGCAGCAGGCAGATGGGTGTGGAAGTTGATAGTGAGGTCTCCTTGGCAGAGGACCCGGTAGAGTAGCAGCATGTTGGTGGCTGGGGAAGGTATTCTGAGGAAACTTGTGTCTCTAAAGCCACAGGCCATCAGCAGGCACCTGGTGGGGACATGCACTTGTGAGCTCACTTCCACCTGAGCAACTGCCAGGCCAGGATCTGCTGGTGGTGAGGTGACTTCTGGGTTTGGTGAGTGTGCCCAGAGGAGGGATTGACACCTGCAGAGCTCTACAGCAATACAGCAATGCAAGTATGTGCAAAGCTGATAGGCAGCACTTGACTCCTGTGTGGGGTCAGTGGTTGTGAGGTCCTGTCTGCCTGAGTACCTGATAGGCCACCAACAGGCACAGGGCTACGATGTAGGTTTTGTGGTCACTCCTGTCTCTGCAGCTGATTGGCCAGCAGCAGGCACATGACTTGGATGTTGATTGTGAGGTCCCTTCTGCCCAAGTACCTGACTGGATAGCAACAGGCACGTAGCTGGGTCATGTCCATCAGGAAGCTGAAAGGCCGGCAGCTGGTGCGTGGGCTTGGATGTTGTTTGTGAGGTTCTTTGTACCTGATCAGCTGATGGGCCACTGAGAGGCTGATGGGTGGCAAAGTTATGATGAGGTGAATTGTGTCTGGGAAGTTCCTAAGCTGCTAGGAGGTCTGTGGCTGTGAAGATGACAGTGATGTCACTTCTGTCTCTGAAGATGATGGTCCAGCAGCAGGCACCGGGGTGTGGAAGTGCCCGTGAGGTCACCTCTGTCTGTGCAGCTTAGAGGCCAGCAGCAAGTGCACAGCTTGAATGGTCATTGTGCGGTCACTTATAACGGAGCAGCTGATAGGCCAGTATGAAATACATGGCAGTGAAGGTGACTGGTGACTGTGAGGTCACTGCAGTGTCAGCTCTTGATAGGCCATCAGGAGGCACATGGCTTGGATGTTGACTGTGAAGTCACCTCTGCCGTAGTACCTGACTGGATAGCAGCAGGCAAATAGCTGGGTCATGTCCATCAGAGAAGCAGAAGGGCCTGCAGCAGGCACCTGGGCTTGACAGATGATTGTGAGGTGACTTCTTTCTGAGCAGCTGACAGGTCAGCCTTTGGCTCATGCCGAAGCTGATTGTTTTTGAGGTCACTTGTTTTGGAGTATGTGATAGGCAAGCAGCAGGCTCACAGCAGGCAGATGTGCTTCTGAGGTCACTTGTGCCTGAGGACCTGATTAGACAGCAGGCACAGAGCCTGCTGACACAGAGCCTGCAGGCACAGAGCCCTCGCCCTGCTGGCAACACTCTTGCCAGTGCAGCCCAGGAAGCCATTGGCTTTCTTTGCCACGAGGACATGTTGCTTCCTCATGCTGCCTCATGTTGTCTACCAGCACCCCCAGGTCCTTCTCTGCAAAGCTGCTTTCCAGATGATCAGCACCCAGTGTGTCCTGGGTTACTCTTTCACGTGTGCAAGGTATTGCATTTCCCTTTGTGGAGCTTCATGAGGTTCCTCTGTGCCCATTTCTCCAGCCTGCTGAGGTCCCTCTGAATGGCAGGGCAAACAGCTGTTGTATCATGGCTGAATTTTAGGAGAAGATTGTGTCTCAGAAGCTTGTAAGCCCTTAGGAGGCACATGACCATGCAGGGGACTCTGAGGTGACTTCTATCTCTGCAGGTGATGGGCCAGGAGCAAGCACAGGAGCTGGAAACTGTCTGTGAGGTCACTTGTGCCTGAGTGCCTGATAGGCCAGCAGCAGGCACATGGGTTGCATTGTGATTGTGAGGTCACTTCTGCCTGAGTACCTGACTGAATAGCAGCTGGCATATAGCTGGTTCATGTCCCTCTGAGAAGCTCACCTGCCAGCAGCAGGCATATAGGGTTGGAAGATGATGATGGGAGTACTGGTTTCTGATGGACTGATAGGCTCCAAAGCTCAAAGGCCAATCTGAGGCACATGGCCACGAAGGTGATGGTGAGGTCACTTCTGTCTCTGCCAGTGATGGGCAAGGAGCAGCAGTCTGTGAGGTGACTTGTGTCTCAGCACCTGGGGTGTGATTTTTCTACCTGTGTGGTTTGCACCTCTGAGTAGATGGAGCCATCTTCTCCGGTCTTTCTTTCCTGAAGCTCAGATATGCACGTTTTGCCATCAGGGGAGCTGAATCCCACCCATGACTGTTAAGCCCATGCCCTGTGTTCATCCAGAGGAGAGCAGGGAGGGTTTTCTCCTGTTGGCTTGCTCCCATGCCACAGGGGCTCTTCCGCTGGGATTTGTCTCCCCTTGTTTTGGACAACCACCATTGGGAGGTCCGTCCACTCTTGCTCGTACAGGCTTCTCTTACAGCTGACAGAGGGTCTCAACCCTTATCTGGGGTAATTCATCCTTGCAGCACTATGAACTCACCTGGCTCCTTCATCCTCTCGGCCTCTGGGAGCCTGATCAGCCCAGGCAAAGCCTGGCTACTAGCTCACTCCTGGACTCTTCTTTGGAGGTGAACCCCCTCTGAGACGACATCCCAAGTGTGGATCTGAAGCTACTTTGGACAAAGGTCCCCTCTTGACACTGAGGTGTGGAAAAAAACAAGTGAGGGTCAGTTCCTTCTAGAGTCATCCAGGACTGTCCCAGGAGGCCTTGCACAGTTAAACTCACCCACCCATCATCAAACTGTACATTAGAGCACGCAGTGTGACTCCTTCTTGGTAGCACACTGTAAAACCCCTGTGGCTGGTAATAATACATCATGCAAAACTTTGGGAACACCGAGCTGCCACTGAGCTGAACCTTCCAGATCCTGCCTGTGCTGTCCCTGGGCTGCAGGGGCAGCACCCTGGGCTCAGAGCAGACCTAGGCAAGGAGCTGTGCACTGCTTGGTGGCAGGTCCGCTGCAGAGGGGCGAGTCCTGAGCAGGGTGGCCATGAGCCGTGCCTGCCTGCCTGCCGGCCGCGGGCTGGTGGGGTGGCTGCAGCAGAGGTGCCCTCACAATCAGCACCCAGATGGGTCCCTGTCACCTGCATCACCCCCTCCCCTCCCCAGGGCTGTCACTGCTGCTGGGTGGGCTCTCTGAGGTGCTGGGTGACATCACAAAGCCTGCTGGCCAGCACATCTGCTGAGGACCAATCAGGCAGCTGCAGTGGAAGTGACCTCACAATCAACACTGCAGCCATGTCCTTTTTGCTTGCCTCTCCCCATCCTCTGCAGATGCAGGAGAAAGGACAGAGGGGCAGAAGAAGAGATAGGAAATTCATCTATTTGAATATCGTAGTTCCTCAGAACAAAGTTTCTGCATGCAGAGTGCTGGTAGGAGATATATTGGGAATGAATAACTGTAAGTGTGTGTATATATATATATATATATGTATATAATAAATATATCTAATAAAAAAAGAAGTAAAAAATCCATTCCAATTGATAGAAGTTGTGGAAATGAGGATTTTTTTCAGTTCTTGCATATAGTTATCTTTTGAATAAGTTTTACCTTATGACTAAAAGTCGGTCTTGAGGCCTTTGTTCATCTGCCCACACATAGAGGCTATTGCTACCTGAGATGCCCTGGGGTGGCTGTGTGGCCATGTGGGGCTGGGAAATGTGACCCAGGACCTACGAGAACCTTTCTGGAGCATTAGGTGGTGGCCAGAAATCTCTCAAGACCTCTCCAGGGCACATCTTATTTCTCTCCCTTGACTAGAAAGGGAAGTCCAGACACTTGCGTTAGACATAGACATGTGTACTCAAGTGGTCTGGCATTGGGGGAGATCAGCCTCCTCCCTGTTGTCACCTCAAATGGAGTAGCACTTCATTTACCGTGCAGGGAAGGAGACGGGAGTGTGGCTAGATGGTTAGGGACTCCTTTCAGACATCACTCTAACACAGCTGTGTTGAGGTTTGTGCAGATTTGGCCATCCAAAGATGCAGCATTTCACTGAAGCTGGTCACCCTGCTTGCCTCTGTCAGTCGAGAGAGCGCGACACCTCAGAGTGTGACTCACTCTGTGCAGTGAGGAGTGGCATGGGCAGCCCTGGGCTGGGGGTGGTGTTGGTGCAGTGGACTCTGTGCGAGGCACAAAAATATCTGTTTTAATGGTGCAGGCCTGATTATAGCAGAAAGGTCTAGAAACAGTCAATACAAAACAAAATGAGGAAGAAATTACGAGAATGATCCAAAGCGAAGGAATGTTTGGTTGCAGTTTCCAGGTTTCAGCCTTCTTTGTGTTCTTATGGTCCTTCTGTGCTTTGTTTTCTTTTCTTTAATATAGTGGTCTTGTATGGGAATTTTGTGGTTTTTCTCTGTTTTGCTTTTTTGTTTTCAGAAAGAAAGTGATTTTCAGAACTGGGGTGGGATGCCATCACAGGGCCA
The DNA here is from genome assembly GCF_036370855.1 of Dromaius novaehollandiae. NCBI lineage: Eukaryota > Metazoa > Chordata > Aves > Casuariiformes > Dromaiidae > Dromaius > Dromaius novaehollandiae. The sequence goes on along the minus strand of NC_088128.1, from coordinate 2,743,656 downwards.
TGGACATCTGATGCCATTGCAGGTGCCCTGGTCCCCTCTGCCCAGCCTCCCTCTGCAGCTCTGAGGGGCTCCGGTCTCCCGCAGGTCCTATGGGAGAGCAGCCAGGTCCAGGCAGGTGCCTCAGAGACACTGGGGCCTCTCCAAGGGCCGCTGGGTGCTTGTGGTTGGACATCTGAGCTCTGCCTGGAAAGGTGAAGAACAGTATTCAAGATTTGAAAAATATGAGCACACTTGCATCAGCTGAAAGGATTGACTAATCTTAATGTCAATATTTTCCCGTGATGAAATAGTGGAACTTTTGAGGAAGAGTACATCTCTGGAGAAAAGAATTGATGTGTCCCTGACAACTTGCATTACTGCTCTGTTATGCTGTGGACGGCATCTCAGGAATCTTTCACATATTCCCCCATGTCCTGATTAAAGGGATCATTTCTAAAGTCCTCTTTGCATCAGACTATCTGGACATATGCACTTTCCATAGTTCTCCAGGTTTCCTGCTCCCCTTGCTCTTTATCCATTCAGATACTCAGCTCTCTAGCTCTGCTCTGAGCTGCAGGGAGTCTGAAGCTTGCCTCCTCTTTCAAGAGTCTAACTCTCTCTTTACCCAGCTCCTTAGCTGTATTTCTATCTAGCTGTATCTCTCCTACCTAAAGCATTTCAAGGAAGGTTATTGCTTGTGGAAAGTGGAGCTCACTGCAGGCAGCTTGGAGTTAACACATGGTGTAGGAGTCTATTTGACTTTTTATTAAACTTCATCATATTTTATTTTTCTTTGTTTGCAGTTAAGGCAAATCCTCCTGTGTCTGCAGCTAGTTGTCTAAGGCAAGCAGGTGGGAATTGGTGCAGAGGAGCTGTACCATTCAGCCACAGCCTTGAGTGGAAAAGCGTTAGATGTTAAAAAAAGTGATGCAAGTCCCCAGTGGCTGAAGAGGGAAATGGCAGGGTTGGGGAGCTGGGAGGAAGGTTGTCCATGCAGGTCTTTTATCAAAACTGCTGCTTTTCCTCCATGTCCAGACCTCATTAGGAGACACTCTGGATCAATATCAATTGGAGAGGGTGGACATCACTTATTCTGCAACATGAAGAATAAAGAAAGCTTAAAAAGCAGACATCTTTGTTTTACAGGTGCTCACTGAAACCTTGCTCTTGTAAATACACTCCGTTAAGGAAAGGGCATCTTCTCAGAGGCCTTGCTGGCAGAGACGCCAGCCATAGACAAGAGGACAACGACCTCAGTTCTGTTGGGAGCTTTGAGCCTTGGCAGTGCCCTGGGCTGTCTCCACCACAGCCTGTCCTACGCTGTCCCATGCCTGCGCCTGTTTCCCCAGAGACGGGAGATACCCAACCTGCTTCCCCACCTTCCTTTCACCCCAGGATGTCTCCACCTCTCCTGATGTCTCTCTGTCCTCACTTGCTTTTCCTTGAAAGACAACGCCAGGGGCTGATCACAGGCTCCCCCCTGGGTGACCTCTGGCACCACAGCACTGCCCTACGAGTGACATTTCCTAATGTCACAGCTGAACACCACAAGCTGCAGGTTGTGGCTCTTTCCCCTTCTCATGCTGTTTCCCACTACCAAGAAAAGCTCCATCATCTCTGAAACAATTCTTCAAACAGTGACAAGCAGTGACTCTACTGCCCTCAGACCCCCTTCACCAGGCTAAAGCAGCCCTGGTCCTTCAGCCTCTCCATAAAGGCCTTGTCCTTTAGACCCCTAACCTCATCTTGGCAGACCTCCTCTGGACCCTCTCCAGTTGCTCCCCATTCCTCCAGCACAGGGCAGCCCACGCTGGGACACCCTGTTATAGATGTGGCCTCACCAGTGCTGAGATGAGGGGGATAATAATTCACCTTGTCTGGGTGGCCGCTCACTCCCTAATGCAGCCCCGTATGCAGCTGGCCTGACTTATGGTGAGCACGCAGCACTGGCTCATGTGGCATCTCTTGCACCGTCCAGGTCCTTCTCCTCAGGATCACTCCTCTACCGGTCAAGTCCCAGCCTGTCCTGATGCACAGGCTGTTCTGCCCCCCGATACAGCACCTGCCATTTCTCCTTGTACAATGTCATGCAGTTTCTGTCAGCCAAATCCCCAAGTCTTTCAAGACCCCTCGGCTTTGTACCACTGTTCTCCACCCTTTGAGCCAGGCAGCCTCCAGCTCATTCCCCACACCCTCCATTGCTTACTCCTCCATCCCACCTCTCCCCAGTTTGGCTACAAAGAGGTTATGGAAGACCATGTCAAAGGCCTTCCTACATTCAAAGAGTGCATGCACTGCATTCCCCTTGTCCACACAGCCAGTCATCCCATCACAGAAGGCAGTCAGATTGGTCAGGCACAATTTGCCCTCGATGACTTCGTGCTGGCTGTTCCCGACCCCTTCATGTGGCTGGAACTAGCTCCAGGAAGATTTGCTTCCCAGGGACTGAGGCAATGCTGACCAGCCCATCACTCCCCAGATCCTCTTTCCTGTCCTTCTTGAAGATGGATGTGATGTTTGGCAGGCAGGAGGGGAGGGCCAGGGGCCGGGCAGCGGCTGTGGGGCTGTGCCAGCTCCTGCTGTGTCACTGGTCCCTGCAGTGTGGAGAAGAGGGACAGAGGACGAGGCAGCGCGGGGGTGGTGGCAGGTTGGCAGGGGCAGGTTGGCAGGGGCAGATGGGCAGGGGCCAGTGGGGGCTGCAGTGAGGGGTTGTGCCCGTGCCACCCTCCCAGCAGGACGGGGACATACAAGGAGCGTGCTCTGCCTGTTGTGGTGCCCAGGGCAGCTCCCCAAGGAGCACAGCTTTGCCTCAGGGACCTCTTGGTCCTTGGCCTTGGCTCCAGCACAGCTGGAGCAAGAACAAGAGCTGGTGGGCCAGGCCAACATCCCCCTGGCACAGTCCCTGCGACAGCCTTCGGTGCCCCGTCCCCCCACAGCCCTCCTGCTTTGGCAGCCTCCACAGTTTCTGCACCTTGCCCAGCCCTGGCCATGTCCCACGCAGGGGTTAGCACACAGCCGTCCCCAGGGCCTGCTGGGGTCTGGGCCAGCAGAGAGGCTGCCTAGGCCTGGCTCTTCCCCTCCATACAGGCACTGAGCCCAGCAGGAACGAGCTGGCCGCACAGCAGCACTTGCCCATAAACCTGGGCTGTGCAGCCAGGGCTGCAAATGGCCTCCACTCTCCTGCGCCCGGCATGTCTTGCTTCTCCTCCACGAGACCTGGCTCTGCCCCACAAACCCACCGGTGTGTGTCCTCACCCCAGGGAGGGCATCAGTGCTGGCCTGCCTGGCCACTCCTGGAGCCTCCCCTGTGCTCCCCGCAGGGCCCCGAGCTGGTGGTGCTGCTCTGCAGAGCGAGCAGGCTGTGGTGCCCCAGGGCCACGGGGTGACTCTGCACTGGCCGTGGTGGTTGGGGTGAGAAGCAGACCCAGCTGGACGGGCATCATTGCACCTGACAACCCCCTACCAAGGGGTCTGTGACTGTGGATGATGCTGTGAACAATCACAGGACATTTCAAAAGGCTCAGGCTGTGTGCAGGTGTGTCCCGAGATGCAGCCCACTGAAGGTGACACGAACCCCTCTCCAGGCTCCCTTCCCTCTGCCTGCTGGGTCCCCACTGTGGGCATCTGTCACCAGCCCTGTCATAGTGCAGACAGTCCCAGGCAGACACCGCTTGACCACTCAGCACCTCCAGGAGCACTGGGCACCCACAAGTGAGAGCTGAATCCAGCCCTCATTCCCTAACACAGCACCCCATGAGCTCATTGCCTTGAGCCCATGGAGAGCCTCCGGAAAGCAACAGTCCTTCCAGGGTGAAAGCCCTTGAGTAAATTCTTGGCTCCAGCTTTGGAAGAAGAAATCAACTTTCAAGTACAGCACTGAGGAAATCCCCTTTTAATAGAAATCCCCTTTTATAAGAGACAGGCCAGCTCTGACACAGTGACAGACACATTCACAGAAGGCCTCTGGGTCAGAAAGGCTGGGTTTGTGCCTCTGGAGAAGTGGGATGAATTTAAACACTTCTGTACAAACATGATTAACACAGATAGAATGCCCAAAGCACAAGAGTTGTCTGAGATGAATTCTAGTCACTTACAAAGAGGGATGAACAGCTTTTTGCTGCTGAACTAGTACCAGTTGAACCAGTTTTCTCAGTGCCTTCTTGAGCTCCTTGTTCCTCATGCTGTAGATGAGGGGGTTCACTGTTGGAGGCACCACCACATACAGAATAACCACTACCAGATCCAGAGACTGGGAGGAGATGGAGGGGGGCTTCAGGTAGACAAACATGACAGTGCTGACACACAGGGAGACCACGGCCAGGTGCGGGAGGCACATGGAAAAGGCTTTGTGCTGGCCCTGCTCAGAGGGCATCCTCAGCACAGCTGTGAAGATCTGCACGTAGGACCCCACAATGAAAATGAAACACCCAAAGACTAAACAAATTCCAAACACAAGAACTCCAATTTCCCTGAGGTAGGCATCTGAGCAGGAGAGCTTGAGGATCTGGGAGATTTCACAGAAGACCTGGTCCACTGTGTTGCCTTTGCACAGCGGTATTGAAAATGTGTTAGCAGTGTGCAGCACAGCATTGAGAAAACCACTGGCCCAGGCAGCTGCTGCCATTTTGACACAAGCTCTGCTGCCCATGAGGGTCCCATAGTGCAGGGGTCTGCAGATGGCAATGTAGCGGTCATACGCCATGACAGTGAGGAGAGAACACTCTGCTGAACATAAGAAAAAGAGGAAAAAGACCTGGGCAGCACATCCCGAGTAGGAAATGGCCCTGGTGTCCCTCAGGGAATTGGCCATGGATTTGGGGACAACAACAGAGATAGAGCCAAGGTCGAGGAGAGAGAGGTTGAGGAGGAAGAAGTACATGGGGGTGTGGAGGTGGTGGTCGCAGGCTACAGTTGTGATGATGAGGCCGTTGCTCAGGAGGGCAGCTAGGTAGATGCCCAGGAAGAGCGAGAAGTGCAAGAGCTGCAGCTCCCTTTTGTCTGCAAATGCCAGGAGGAGGAACTCGTTGAGGGAGCTGCTGTTGGCCATTTGGTCCCACTGGGCTTTGGGGATTGTCTAAGGAGGAAAAGACATTGACAAGTCAGGAGAGACGTCCCAAGGAAAAAAAGTAACATTTCTCTTTGAAAACACCACATTGCCTCTCTCTTTTTTGGGAGGATCAATGGGCAGGTACCTTGCTTGAGCTCTGCTCTGTGCTGGTTGAGTGTGCTGTGAGTAGCAGAAGCCTCTGCCCTTGGGCTGCAGAGGAGTCAGTCCTGCTGTACAGTAGCAGGAACATGGAAACAGGGGTAGACAGCTCTGGCACTCATAATTTCTGTCAAATAAAATCTATTCATCATGTGTAAGGGCTTTTCACTGTTTTCACTACCTGCTCTAAAGAAGGAGAGCTGAGGAACAGAGTTTTACAGATTGTTTAATAATGTTCATTTTCTTTTAGATGTCCTTGTCGCCTCTGGGGAGTGTTCCTCAAAGGCAGAAATTCTCAGCATCTCTATTGTGAGTCTTGGGAAAAAAAAAGATTCACTGCCACTTGGTAGAGTGAGGATAGCTTGTCTGTCTATCAGCCTTGTTCCCAGCTGTCCTGTGCTCACACCACTTTGAGCTGGGGGATGATCACTCTCATATGTTGCCCTAAAAAGAAACCAGCCACTGCTGAGAGCAGAGGAGTCCACTTTCAAAGTGCAAATCTCCAAATTTCTCTCCCTTTCTCCAGGCACCAGAGGAAAGTCTCCGCACTCCCCTTCTAGCCAAAGACACACAGGGCTCTTTGCAGCTGTCCGTCCACAGCCTCCCACCACCATCTCCATACTCTCAGCATCTCTGCACCTTCTTCATGGGTCTCTCAGATATCACAGATACACTACGAGACAGCTGTGCCTTTCTAGGGGGCAGCTCAAAGCCTGACAGGACACCACAGGGAAACAGTCAAAGGACCATTAGGAATAAAGATGGGCTCTCCTTAAGGGAGAGTCAGCTCATTTCCTAACCCCACAGACTGCATTTCCAGGAGCCACACTGGTCAAAAGTAGGCTGGGGCAACATCACTCCCATGCAGGCCCCTCTCTTGCACAACTTGCAGCCTCGGTGTCTGAACTGCAGCTGAAAACCCCCCAACCCCAGGGAGCCTGAGAGAAAAAACAGGAGCAGCATGGAGAGGAGGGGAAACAAGGAGCAACACCATGATCCTGCTGAAAGGGAGGCAAGGAGAGACAGACAGACAGGCACTCAGGAAAGCCTTCACCTTACCCAGGCGGGCATGCCACCTGGCAGATGGCAATATTGCAGGGCAATTACTCTCAGCCCCTTTGTTGGGCAGCACAAAATGGGCAGCACAAAATGGGCCCGTGGCAGGAAAGATACCCTTCTCCTCTGCTGGAGGTCTGGCTGCAGAGGAGGCAGCACATGCTCTGGGCTCCATGGCTGTCAGGGCAGAGGCTCTGCTGGGTGGGAGAGGAGACATGGGGATTTTGCTCAGAGGAAGAGTCTGCATTGGAGGGACTGACCATGACTTGCCCAAATCCATCCTCCCATCATGATTCTGTTAGCAGTTCCCTCTCCTTCCCTGCCCATCTCTGCTGCCCAGCACTGTCCTTGCTGAGAGCTCTTTCTCTCTCCCAGCATCTTTTCCTGGTCACTGCTCACAGACCCCCCCCCAACACACCCTCTGTGTGCTCAGTTCTGTCCTACAGAACCCCCCCAGCCCCCCCAGACAGGGCACTAGCCAGGGGCATCTCTGTGTTTGCAGGTCCTAAGGAGCAGGTGACACAAACCCTGACGAGCCCAGAGAAGGTGATACTGGTGCTGTCTGTAGGCAGAGGTGGGAGTGGAGCAGCTTACTGAGGTTTCTCAGACCTGCTCATCCCTGAGAGGGAAGGTTTGGGAGTCCCATTTCCTTGCCAAAGCAGGAAACTCTTTCCTTTCTCCTCCCTGCCAAAATCTGGAGACTGAAAGTGCAGACAGCAGAAGGAAAGCTCCTTCCCTTTCAAGTAGCCTTTTCTTCACTTTCCTCTAAAAAGACTCCTCAGAAATGCCCTGTGCATAAGCTGGAGCTGTGAGCAGCCCTGAACCAGGCAGCACCCTCTCAACAGGAGAATGAACCTGCCCTGAGGAGGGGCACTCCTCCCACCCAGAGCTTCTCCCCACAGCGCAGTGAGGAGTTTGCTGGGCAGGCTGAGTGCTGACCCTCGCAGGCAGCAGAGTCACTGCCCCAGGCACACAGCACCCTGGGGCGCAGGGACACTGCTCTGAATTACAGCCCATGCAGACCCATGTGCACAGCCCAGCTTCACACCCCTGCAGCCATCCCTGGCAGAAAGGTAACAGGCTGCCCTGTCCCTGTGACGGTGTGGCTGGGAATCCCTGTTCTGAAGCATCTCATCCTCCTCTGAGTGGGATCCTTAAAAAGACAGCCAAGGGATGGGATAGGTTTAGAAGACCCCTCCAGGAACCTCCGTAGCATTGCCCTGCAGCCAGAGACTTACTGTGTCAAGGGCTGTGAAGGTTTCTTCCACAGTGAGCTCTCCTCTCTCCTCCCACTCCACACTGCCTTGCATTTCTCTCTCTTGTCTCATCTTATGTCAGCAGCCCTGCTGCTCTGTGCAGAGGAGCTGCTCCTGCACACAGCTGTCTCAGTGCTGCCAGGCTGCCATGAGCTCCTCCTGGTTCCTTAGCCTGGACCCACTTGGGATCAGTGGCCCAGCTGAAGATGTGATTTTATTTGTCCTTTGTACTCCTCCTCCTGGGAAATGCTCACTAAAGTAGACTAAAATAATCACTGATGGTCCCTTTCTAAACACTGAAGAGACATTGATTCCAGGCTTGTAATTTGTCTCATCAGAGGAGGGTTATCTACAAGAGGTGGAAATGTCCCTCTCTGGAAGTCCCTGTTCCCATCTCTTAGCTAGGTAGGACACGTAGACAGGGACAAGAAGGGAGTTCATTTACCCAGGGTTCAGGTATTGATTCCAATGAGTCAATCTGGGCAGTTCATGCCAGGTGAAAAACCCCTGGTCTGCAGTGGGATTCAGCAAACTCCTGTGAACTCCACAAACACACACGAGGTGGGATTCCCCTTGCCCAAGCTGAAGTGTGCACAACACAGATGTCTGCACACAAGATCCTACCATTACAATCACTGGAGGTGGAGGGTGGCACTCAGTGGCTCACATGCGAACCCTTGGTGACATTTGAAGAGACAGAGGTGGTCCAGGGCATGTGCCCTGCTCTGGCATGTCTGCTTGCTCTGGAGGAGGAACCTGCATCCTTCTAGAGCATCAGGTGGGGGCTAGGTGAGGAATTTCCTTGGCCATCTCCAATGACACCAGATGCCTACTACTACAACTAGAGCTCCACTCACTATGATGCTGAGACACAGGCAGATCTGTACAGTGCAAACAGCTAATGTAATTCAGTGCAGACACTGGATTCAGTGACATACAGATAGGACATAGGTAGGGCCATGTCTGATGCCTGGGGTGTCCAGCACAACCACATGTCTCTAGCAGATACAGCATGGGACCTACAGGAAAAGCATGCTCTTTTGGAGAGGTTCCTGGGCAAGGGCCCAGGGCATCTTGGGTTCCCTACCTGTGCTCAAACATCTGAATCCCACAGCTGCCTTGAGGCAAAGTCTATCCCATCTACATCCAAGCGTGCTGCATAAATGCGAGGCACATCACACCAGGGTCTCTGCTCTAGTCTCTGCACTCTCAAACACTTCTAGCTTTCCTCCTCTCAAACTTCTTCTCACCCCGAGATGATATGAACAGGGACTGTGCTAATGATGTCTACAGGGTGGCTGGATCGCAGGCTGTCCAGGCCCAGGGACTTCTTCAGTGGCACCTTGTCCTTCCTGGTGATCAGTTCATCCCCGTCACAGGGCCCAAGGTGCTGCAAAGTCAGTTCAGGCAGCAAATCCCTCTCCTGCCATTTCTGCATGGCTCAGCTCTACTTCTCCCTGGCCTCGGGCATTGCAGGGTTTGCTCTCTTAGTGGAAAAATCATTTCACCATTGCATTACCACCTGCCATTGGCTCAGTATGACCAGGAGTGCAGACAGAAGGTCGAGGGACATGATGATCCCCCCTCAAGTCAGTATTCATTAGACCATGTGTACTGCATCTATCTTTGGCTCCCCAGAAAAAGAAAGGGGTTGATAAGTGGGAACGAGTTTGGTGGAGGGTCCTCCGGATAATCAGGGAGCTGGAGCACTTCCTCTGTGAGGAAACGGGGCTTGTTCAATCTGGAGAAGAGAGGGCTTTGGAGAGACCTCATAACAGCCTTCCAGTGGCTACAAGGAGGTCATCAAAAAAATGAAGCCAGGGCCTTCACCATGGTGCATGGCGAGAGGAGAAGAGACTGGGCATAAGTTGAAAGAAGAGATGTTCATGCAAGAGATAAGGAAAAGCTTTTCCATTCAGAGGATGGTCAGGCACTGGAGTGTGTTGCTCAGAGAGGCTGTGCAGTTTCCTCCCTTGGAGGTTTCCAAGACCAGACTGGATGAAGGCCAGAGCAACCTCATCTGACCACAGAGCTGACCCTGCTGTGAGCAAGGAGATTGGGCTAGAGGCCTTCTGAGGTCCCTTACACCCTGAAGGAGTTCCGTAATTCTTCCCCCTCTGGGTCTTCGCTCTTTGATGTCGGGGAAAGCATGAAGGTTCCCTGTGACAGTGGAAGTAGATCAGCTTTATTGTCCTCCTCCAGTCAGATGTGTTCCGATACAGGGCTTCTTGGCAGGAATCCCCAAAGAGCCCTGATCAATCCTTTGCTTCACTTTTAATTTCCTTCCCACCCCCTCCAAGTTTGTCTCTCTTACCATCCTGATCCCCTGCTATACAACCAGCCCACCCCTGCTTACCCTTTCCCCAGTGGCACTGCTTTGTCTGGTTTCATTTTGCTTGCTTCTGTTTTTGACAGAGAGGAGCTTCAGTCCAGAAGCACCTTGAGAACCTTGGGGGATTCAGACAACAGATACCTCATGGAGGTTTGCACAGAGGTGTCGAGTCCTGCATCTAGAGGGGAATAACCGCATTTGTGAGGAGAGGTTCAGGGCCTTGGGCTCCTTCATCCTACTGAAGCGGAGGTGAAGGGCAGTAGATTAGAAGCCTATGACTGCTTAAAGGGTGGTTTCAGGGATGAGCTTCTCTTGGTAGTGGGAAACAGCATGAGAAGGGGAAACAGACACAAACTGTAGCTTGTAGGGTTCAGATGTAACAGGAAAAGGAAATGTCACTTGAAGAGTAGTGCTGCAGTGCTACATGTGCTACAGAAAGGGTCTGTGATCAGCCCCTGGCTTTGTGTTTCGTGAAAAAGCAAGAGAGAGCAGAGAGACATCAGTAAAGGTGGGGAGAGCGCAACGTGAGAGCAAGGTGAGGAAGCAGGTTGGGTGTCTAGAGGCTGTAGGGAAAGCGGCACAGGTGCAGCACAGCACAGGACAGTCTGTGGTGAAGACAGCCTAGGGGATTGCCAAGGCTGAAAGCCTCCAACAGAGCTGGGGTCTTTGTCCTCCAAGAAACTTGGGGATTTGCTTCTGACTTTAACTTCTTGAGGGCTTTGTTCAGTCTCCTCTCAGTATCTGAGGTTCATGGACTCAGCACCAAATACACCAGAGAGGTCCTTAAAATGTAAAAAGCCCTAACATTCCATGTCACTGTCCATAATTTCTTTCAGTTCTTCAAATCTTGTGTGGCTAATTGGAGAGGTTGCTGGAGTGTATTTACAAGAGGAAGAGCTCAGTGAGCACCTAAAAAAAAAAATTCTACTTTTTAAGTTTTATTTATTTTTCAGCTTCCAGAATAAGTGATATCCACACTCTCCAATTTGTAGTCATCCACAGTGTCTCCTAATGAAGTCTGGATGAGTAGGAAAAGCAACATTTTTGATAGGAGACATGCATGGACAACCTTCCATCTCACCTCCCCAACCCTACATTTTCTCTCATCAGCCACTGGGGACTTCCACCACTCCTGTTAAAAATCTAACCTTTTCCCATTCGAGTCTGTAGCTGAATGTTACAGCTCCTAAGCACCAATTCCCACCTGCTTTCCTTAGAGAACTAGCTCTGGACACAACAGGATTTCTCTTCATTATAAACAACAATAAGAAATGAAACAGTTTACTAAAACACCAGAAATACTCCTCAGGTGTATGCTCGTTAAGCCCAAGATGCCTCCACTGCTGTCCACTTTCCACAAGGAATAACCTTCCTAGAAATGTTTTAGACAAATAGACAGGAAAGGATAGAAACACCATTAAGGACTTGGCTAGAGAGATGATTTTACTCCTGAAAGACGAGGCAAGCTTCAGGCTCCCTGAAGCTCAGAGCAGCAACTAGAGAGCTGAGAGGTATCTGAATGGATACAAAGCAAGTGGAGGAGGAAAAGTGGAAAACTGTGGAAAGTGCATATGTCCAGATAGTCTGATGCAAAGGGAACTTTAGAAATCATCATTTTAATCTGGGCATGTGAAAACACGTGGGAGATTACTGATATCCACAGCACAATTAGACAGAGCAGTGGTAACGCAAGTTGAGGAGCCTATCAATATTTCTTCTCCTGCTATTCACACCCTTCCTGAAATACCCTTCCTGTAATACCCTTCCTGAAAATTTCCAGTATTTCATCACAGGAAACATTGACATTTGTATTAAAATGATTCAAACATTTTAGCTGATGGAAGTGTGTTCATATTTTTAAAATGCTGAAAAGAGTTCTTCACCTTTCCAGGCAGAACTCAAGTGTCTAACCACAAGCACCCAGAGGTGCTTGGAGAGGCCTCGGTGCATGTGAGGCACTGGTCAGGGCCTGGCAGCTCTCACAGCTCTCACCTGCAGGAGACCATAGCTCCTTGGAGCTGCAGATGGAGGCTGGGCAGAGGGGAGCAGGGCACCTGCAATGGCACCAGATGTCCATGACACTGTCACTGCATTCCCACTTCAGTTCTGCAAATCGCTTTCCTTTCCAAAGGAAAAAAAAGGACAACAAGTTAACCATGAGCGAGCAAGGTGTCCTTGTGGCCAAGAAGGCCAACGGTATCCTGAGGCGCATTAGGAAGAGTGTTGCCAGCAGGTCAAGGGAGGTGATCCTCCCCCTCTCCTCAGCCCTGGTGAGGCCACATCTGGAGTGCTGTGTCCAGTTCTGGGCTCCCCAGTACAAGAGAGACATGGCATTACTGGAGAGAGTCCAGCATAGGGCTACAAAGATGGTTAGGGGACTGGAGCATTTCTCTTATGAGGAAAGGCTGAGAGAGCTGGGCCTGTTTAGCCTGGAGGGGAGAATACTCAGAAGACTGAGAGGGGATCTTCTCAATGTCTACAAATATCTGAAGGGAAGGTGTCAAGAGGATGGGGCCAGACTCTTCTCAGTGGTGCCCAGCGACAGGACAAGAGGCAATGGGCACAAACTGAAACACAGGAAGTTCCATCTGAATATGAGGAAAACTTTCTTTGCTGCGAGGGTGACTCAGCACTGCAACAGGCTGCCCAGTGGGACTGTGGAGTCTCCTTCCCTGGAGATATTCAAAACCTGCCTGGACGCGATCCTGTGCAACGTGCTCTTGGTGACCCTGCTTGAGCAGAGGCAGTGGCCTAGGTGATCTCAAGAGGTCCCTTCCGCCCTCAACCATTCTGTGATTCCATGATCTTAAGCACCACAGATGGAGAAACCTTCCTGAGGACTTTTAAAAACAAAGAACCTGCTTTGGTGCCTAAGGGAGGATGGCTACATCCTGTCCCATATTGTCCTACATCCTACCTCTACAAAAAGAGTCATCCACAGCAGAAATCAGTTTTTAAGCTCACCAAAGCATCACCAAAATCAGTTTTGAAGCATCACCAAGCCCTGGCTTCCTGCACAGGTCTGCCCAGTGCAGAGACCTGTCATGGCAGGGTGCAGAAGTGACTTCTCTAGTGCCCCATTTTAGATATTTCACAGCCTTTGACACCATCTGGAGACATTCCTGAAGGATTTCTCAGCAAGTTCTGGAAAATAACTGGGGTGAAGGGAGGTCCTTGCTTTCCAGGGCATGAGGAGAAACCTCTCTGTTCTCTCCCTGGCTGTGCCATCTCCATGGCAGTGACCTCCTGAGCCCCGTGATGACACGAGCTGAGGTCACAGTGGGATGTGCCACCTCACACAGAGGTCTCCCCGGTGGCACAGTGGTGCACTCACTTCCCTGCAAGGCCTGGTCACTGCTGGGCACCGCTCATGTGCTGCCTGCCACTGCCCTTTGGAGCCACTCCGTGGCAAGGAGAGGGGATGGGAGCCATGCTGAGGCCCCTCACCAACAGGCAGAGGAGCAGGGGCACATTGGAGAGGAGTTTTGGGTGATGAGACGGGAAGAGCGCCCTTCCTCCTTGTCTGAAGAGGCGAGCCAAGGGCAAGGGGGCAAGCAAGATGGAGGACTGATGGACCACTTCCATCAGCCCAGACTGCAGCTCCTTGTTCCCAGTGCTCCTGCAGCTCTCCACTGAGGGTAAGGGCTTTGGGAGCTCCTTCCTGAGGGGTCGCACAGAGACTGTTAACTGTAAAAAGGGCTGTGGATCCTGGGCTGTCGGGGTGGCTGGACAGGGTGGGGGCTGCCACGAGAGCCCTCTTATAGGGTCCTGACTGGCTGGGGGGGGGGACAATGTGGCAGCCAGGACTCCTGGGTCCTGGGGCTTGGCCGTAAGCCGCCATGATCCTGTGGGGGTGGGGGCAATCCATGGCCATGTTTCCCTGGGATAGGGTCCCCCTTTGGGATCTGGCTCTGAGAGGAAAGGGGTGCTGCATTCCAGAGGCTGAGGTGTCCTGCAGTTCTGTGGGGCTCTCAAGAGCCTTCTGGAAATGCCCTTGCTGGAAATGGATCCTTCACCTTGTAATAAACCCTAGTAGTCTACTTGGTTGGGAGAACCTCTGTCCCTTCCCTGTGGATCCTCTTCTGCCTTCAGCATGGCAGAGCATGTTCTGGCTCAGAGATGCCATCTTCAGATGGTCACAGCCCCGGTCCTCCTGCAAATTGGCGTCAAACCTCTGCACCCAAAAGAAAGCATGCTTGGGAGAGCAGCTTGGAAACAGGTGGGGGTGCCATCGCCACCCCAAAAGTCCTGGCTGATCCCAAGCATTCTTTGAGCCGTGGCAGGCAGTGCTGGGGGGAGTCCAACACGGCCATCTACCCCAGCCCTCCTCCAGGCCCTGCACCACCAGCAGGCCCACAGCTGCTCTCCCCATTGCTGTCCCTGCATCTCTGCCCTGTGCCGCCATGGGCTCCTCAGCCCTCAGGAGTGATCCACCAGGGCCCAGCCCGGCCCTGCAGAGACCAGCCCCTGCCTGGCCGCGGCCCAGCCCTGCCTTGCGCAGTGCGAGGGCTGCCGAGCCCTGGGGCTGCCACAGGCAGGGGGCCAGGGCCTCAGGGGCCAGACCCTGACTGGCCCTGCCCTACCCTGCCCTGCCCTGCCCGGGGGCAGCAGGATGCTGCCCGCTGGCTCCAGCGCCCCAGCCATGCCCAGGGTCCCCGCGCTGGCACCAGGGCCAGCACCAGCACTGGCCCCAGGGCTGCTCCTGCGCTCCCGGCACGGCCCCCGGGTGCAGGGCAGCCAGGAGCCCCGTGGGACCCCTGCAGCAGAGCCCAGACCCTGGGGGGTAGCGGCCGGGCCCCGGGGCCCCGCACTGCTTGGGCACATGGCACCTGGCTGCCCCCAGGCCCCACCGTGCCCTGCGCTGCCACCCACCGCGGGGTTGCGGGGGGAAGAGAGGGGAGGGGAGGGGCTGCCAGCCGGGTCACACAGGGCCACAGTGTTGCCACGGCATTGCCTCCAGTGCTGCCCTCCGATTGGCCAGCAAGGGGAGGAGGGTGGGGTCATTAGCCCTGCTCCCAGGTGGGGCTGCAGAGCTGCTGAATCCCAGCTCTGCTGGTTTACCCCGCTGAGATGCCCTGGCCACACTCCTTCCCCGTGTCTCAGAGTGTCAGGGCCCCAAGCAGGAGAGTGCTTGTTGTCCTTGGTGTGTGGAGGATTTGCTGGGTGTGTTCAGCACTGGGGCAGGAACCGGACTTGGGAGTTGCAGGAAGGTTTCTCCCTCTGCCTGGGCCATGAGGCCCTGCTGTCTCCAGCTCCATGGTCGCTGCTCCCATGCAATCCTCCTGTTAGGAGATGTTGCCCAGAATGACTTGCAGGCCCTTCTGCAATTGCTAAGTTGAACAGGCCAGGTGTAGGTGCTACCTAGGCAGGAGCTGATGTTGTCTTGGGGCAGTAACTGGTGCGTAGTGGGTGTTTTGCTGCACTGTGATCGTTGTGAGGCCCCGGGGTGAGTCCGGGCGGCCGCTCAGGGTCTGGCTGAGCCTTGGGGCAAGCAGGGGGAGCTGCAGGTGGCAATAGCCGCGTGGCTGGGCTGTGGGCAGGGAGGTCACGGCTGTCTGCGAGAGCTGGGCCAGGAGATCCCTAGTGTCAAATCAGCTCTTGGTCAGTAGCTGCCAGGCCAGCAGGAGACCTGTGGCTCAGCTGTTGATGGTGAGGTCACTTCTGCTGGAGTAGCTGATAGGCCAGCTCAGGAAGAAAGCATGGATGTTGATGGTGAGGTCACTTGTGACTGATGAACTGATTGGATAGCAGCAGAGTTGTGGGTGGAAAGGTGACTGTGAGGTTACTTCCAGGTGAACAGTAGATAGGGCAGCAGTAGGTCCATGGCTGGGACATGTGCTTTGGAGCTCAATTCTGCCTGAGCAGCTGCTAAGCCAGGATTTGGACCACGGCTGGGGAAGTTTTCGTGAGGTAGCTGCTGTCTCAGAGGCTCATAGGCCAGTGACAGGCACATGGCTGTGAAGGTGACTGTGAGGCCATCTCCTTCTGAGTCCCTGATAGGCCAGCAGCAGGCCCCTGCCTGGGAAGTCCCTTGTGAGGTCACTGCAGACAGAGCAGCTGGCAGGCCAGCAGCTGGCACCTGGCTGGGAACTGACTCGGAGGTCCCTCCTGTCCCAGCAGCCTCTGGGGCTGCAGCAGGCGCCTGGCTGTAAAGGTGCCTGTGAGGTGCCTTCTGGGTGAGAAGCCGATAGGCCAGCAGCAGGCTGTGAAGTGGGGAAGGTGCTGGTGAGGTCAGCTGTCTCTTGGTATGTGATAGGCCAGCAGCAGGCCCCTTGCTGGGAACTGACTCTGAGGTCATTTCCTCCAGAGCATCAGGGAGGCCAGCAGCAGGCACGTGGCAGGGACAGTGTTTGTGAGCTCAGCTCTGTCTCAGTGCCTGGTAGACTGTGTGGAGGCACATTGCTGGGAGAGTCGCTGTGAGGTCACTTGTCTCTACAAGGGTAGCACTTGGCTAATGGTTTGGGCATTTGCTTGTGAGGTCACTTCTGCCTCAGTCCTCGCAGGCCAGCAGCAGGCAGATGGGTGTGGAAGCAGATTGTGAGGTCTCCTGGGTCAGACTACTTGGTATGGCAGCAGCATGTTCATGGCAGGGAAAATTATTTCTAGATACTTCCTTGTCTGAAGCCCATAGGCCATCAGTAGGCACTTGGTGGTTGTATGGACTTGTGAGGTTACTTCCATCTGAGCAGCTGCTAGGCCAGGAGAAGGCCCATGGCTTGGATGTTGGCGGTTAGGTCACTCCTGGGTTTGGTGAGTGTGCCCAGAGGAGGGATTGACACCTGCAGACCTCTACAGCACTATAGAGATGCAACTAATAAGTTGAGCAGAAATAGACAATAATGTTCCAAACCATCTGTCTAAAGTCTCATTCCATTCTGTCATCATGAATTAGTAGTGCTACATTTCAAATGAGGCTATTGTTCACTGGTAAACGTAGGTGTGGGATTTGACTTCGTGCTTCTTGCTAATAACTTGCTACCGGTGGATGACGGAGTCCAGCTAGAATTTTTACGCTGCGAAATGAATGAAGTGCTGGTGTGAGCAGTGACATTGGTAATCTCTGATTTCATTTGTCTGTGTGCTGCAGAATGTTCTGTTCCATCGAAATACCATGGGCTTCTGCAATTGTTCTCCAAGACCTGAAGGACATCTCTGTCCTTTGATTCCTGGAGGTGGGAAGTGAGCAGGCACAGGGCTGTGCCTGGCTGTTGAGAGGAAGGGCCTGTTGCAAGGCCTTGGAGGACTGGAAGGGAATGGAAGGGCTGGAGAGTTGGTCTGTGTATATTTTGGGGCCCTGGGGGTGCCCTGGCTGCTGCCATGTGTGGTGCTGTGCCCTGTGTGTCCCTGCTGCAGAGGTGTGTGTTGGCTGGGAACCCTCTGTGAGGGGAGGGGTGGGCGATACGAGGTGTCACAGTGGTGGGTGTTCTGTGGTGGGGATGGGTGGTGGCCCCCATGTATTGGTGCTCATCACGGACAGAGGTGTACAGAGAGAGCAGTGCCCTGCTCCTAGAGCCCAGCCTGCCATTACAGTGTCCTTCTGGGAGACCCGGGGTGGGGACCATTGGTGACTCTGTTCCCTCCTTGGAGCATCCTGGTGCGAGCCAGGGATGCTCACAGAATGTCCCATGCTGCAAGTTGTCCCTGTTGCCTCTCATGCTGTTACTGTGCACCTCCAAGAAAATCTGGCTCCATCTTCTCTGTGCGCTCCATAAAGTAGCTGTGCTCAGTACGTAGATCCCCCTTGGCCTTCCCTTGTTGAGGCCAAAGAAACTCAGCTCTCCCAGCCCCTCCTTTTATGCCCCATGCTCCAGCCCTTGACCTTCTTGGTGGCCCTGGGCTGGGCTCCCTCCTGTGTGTCAGTGCCTTTCTGGAATTGGGGAGCTCAGACAGGACCCAGTATCCAGATCATGGTCTCCCCTGTGCCAAAAAACAGGGGTAGAGTCTCTGCAGTGGCCCAGCTGCCTGTGCTCTCATGAATGCAGCTCAGCATGGAGGGGAGACATTGGTCTCTGGCTGTTGTGACTATTTAAGATCCACAGAACGGATAATAACCCTCTGATTCTTTCTTCCTAGGTTGCTCCAGTCATGGTCAGGTAGGCTGCCAGTGCAGTCCTGGAGCCCCCGAGGATGGAGGCAGGGTGCCAGGGTGTGTCCCTGTAGCTGTCAACCCCATTGCCAGCACTGTGAGCCCTGTGTGAAAGCAGCTGCAAGTAAATGAGGTGAGGCTACATATGGATGCAAAGACTTCCATAAATGCGCCTGGCTTTTCTGGGAGACCTGGGCTGTGGGTTCATCTCCTGGTACCTCTGCTCTGCTGCAAATCCCTCCTCCCACAAATGCTGTTAGTGCCGGCCCGCGCAGCAAATGCTGTAGTGCCCCCTCCTGAATCCTGCCAGGAGATGAAAGCCATTTGCAGAAGACTGTTCTGTACGGAGTGATCACAGCATACTCAAGGGCCATGCGAGTGGCCCAGGTGAGCTTCTCCTCTGTGAAGGTTTGCACTTTTCCGGTCACTTGTGACTCGGTACCAGCTAGGCCAGCAGCAGGCACGTTGATGCCGTTTGTGCTGGTGAGGTCAGTTGTACCTCTGAACCTGGTAGGCCAGCAGCACGCACATAGCTTTGGTGATGCTGGTGAGGTCCCTCGTGTCTCAGTGCTGCCCGAGAGGCAGGCTGCAGGGACACTGCGGTGTTGTGCTTCTGAGCTCACTTCTGCCTCAGGACGTAACAGGCCGACAGTAGGACCATGGCTTTGGGGCAGATTGTGAGGTCACTTCTTCCTGAGTACCTCAGAGGCCAGCAGCAGGGACACAGCTGCTCTCTGTGCTTGTGAGGTCACGTTTTCCTGAGTGTGTTACAGGCGAGCAGCTAGCCCATGGCTTCAAGGCTGATAGTGAGGTCACTTGTGCCTCGTTACCGTATAACCAGGCAGATGGCATATTCCTACCGTTTGTGTTTGTGAGGTCATTTGTGACTCAGATACTTTTAAGGCAGCTTCAGGCATATGGCTTTGAACTGGACTGTGAGGTAACCATTGTACCAATACGCGATAGGCTAGGTGGAGGTGCTGATTTTTTGGTGTAGTACCTGGTCCCTGAGGGGTGTTTGGCTGCCCTGTGAGCATGGTGAGGGGATGATGTGAATCTGTGCTGTCACGATGTGACTCAGGGAGGCCGTTGAGTAGCTGGCTCAGCCTTGGGGAGGGCAGGGGGAGCTGCAGGGGCAACAGCTGTGTGCCTGGGGTGTGGGCAGGGAGGTCACGACTGTCTGCAAGAGCTATGATACAAAATCGTCGTTGTCACATCACTTCTTTGTCAGTAGCTGACAGGCCAGCAGGAGGCACATGGCTCAGCTACTGGTGATGAGGTCACTTCTGCTGGAGTAGCTGATAGGCCAGCTGCAGGATCAAGGCTTGGCTGTTGACTGTGAGGTCACTTGTGACTGATGAGCTGCTTGGATGGCAGCAGAGCTGTGGCTGGAAAGGTGGCTGTGAGGTCACTTCCACCTGAGCAGTTGGTAGGGCAGCAGCAGGTCCCTGGCTGGGATCTGTGCTTTTGAGGTCACTCTGCCTGAGCAGCTGATAAACAGGATTTGGCTCATGGCTGGGGAAGTTATCGTGAGGTAGCTGCTCTCTCAGAGGCTCATAGGCCAGTGACAGGCACATGGCTGTGAAGGGGACTGTGAGGTCATCTCCTTCTGAGTCCCTGATAGGCCAGCAGCAGGCCCCTGCCTGGGAAGTCCCTTGGGAGGTCACTGCAGACAGAGCAGCTGGCAGGCCAGCAGCTGGCCCCTGGCTGGGAACTGACTCGGAGGTCCCTCCTGTCCCAGCAGCCTCTGGGGCTGCAGCAGGCGCCTGGCTGTAAAGGTGCCTGTGAGGTGCCTTCTGGGTGAGAAGCCGATAGGCCAGCAGCAGGCTGTGAAGTGGGGAATGTGCTGGTGAGGTCAGCTGTGTCTCGGTATGTGACAGGCCAGCAGCAGGCCCCTTGCTGGGAACAGACTTTGAGGTCATTTCCTCCAGAGCATCAGGGAGGCCAGCAGCAGGCACGTGGCAGGGACAGTGTTTGTGAGCTCAGCTCTGTGTCAGTGCCTGACAGATTTTATTGCTCAGATTGTAATTTCCCACATTGCTAGGAAAGTCGTTGTAGGGTCACTTCTCTCTTCAAGGTTCACACTTGGCTAATGGCTTGGGCATTTGCTTGTGAGGACACTTGTGCCTGAGTCCCTGATAGGCCAGCAGCAGGCAGATGGGTGTGGAAGTTGATAGTGAGGTCTCCTTGGCAGAGGACCCGGTAGAGCAGCAGCATGTTGGTGGCTGGGGAAGGTATTCTGAGGAAACTTGTGTCTCTAAAGCCACAGGCCAGCAGCAGGCACCTGGTGGGGACATGCACTTGTGAGCTCACTTCCACCTGAGCAACTGCCAGGCCAGCAGCTGTTGGTGGTGAGGTGACTTCTGGGTGTGGTGAGTGTGCCCAGAGGAGAGATTGGCACCTGCAGATCTCTACAGCAATACAGAAATGCAGGTATGTGCGAAGCTGATAGGCAGCACTTGACTCCTGTGTGGGGTCAGTGGTTGTGAGGTCCTGTCTGCCTGAGTACCTGGTAGGCCACCAGCAGGCACAGGGCTAGGATGTAGGTTTTGTGGTCACTCCTGTCTCTGCAGGTGATTGGCCAGCAGCAGGCACATGACTTGGATGTTGATTGTGAGGTCCCTTCTGCCCAAGTACCTGACTGGATAGCAACAGGCACGTAGCTGGGTCATGTCCATCAGGAAGCTGAAAGGCCGGCAGCTGGTGCGTGGGCTTGGATGTTGTTTGTGAGGTTCTTTGTACCTGAGCAGCTGATGGGCCACTAAGAAGCTGCTGGGTGGCAAAGCTATGATGAGGTGAATTGTGTCTTGGAAGTTCCTAAGCTACTAGGAGGTCTGTGGCTGTGAAGATGACAGTGATGTCACTTCTGTCTCTGAAGATGATGGTCCAGCAGCAGGCACCGGGGTGTGGAAGTGACTGTGAGGTCACCTCTGTCTGTGCAGCTTAGAGGCCAGCAGCAAGTGTACAGCTTGAATGGTCATCGTGCAGTCACTTATAACGGAGCAGCTGATAGGCCAGTACCAAGTACATGGCAGTGAAGGTGACTGGTGACTGTGAGGTCACTGCAGTGTCAGGTCTTGATAGGCCATCAGGAGGCACATGGCTTGGATGTTGACTGTGAAGTCACCTCTGCCGTAGTACCTGACTGGATAGCAGCAGGCAAATAGCTGGGTCATGTCCATCAGAGAAGCAGAAGGGCCTGCAGCAGGCACCTGGGCTTGACAGATGATTGTGAGGTGACTTCTTTCTGAGCAGCTGACAGGTCAGCCTTTGGCTCATGCCGAAGCTGATTGTTTTTGAGGTCACTTGTCTTGGAGTATGTGATAGGCAAGCAGCAGGCTCACTGCAGGAGGATGTGCTTCTGAGGTCACTTGTGCCTGAGGACCTGATTAGACAGCAGGCACAGAGCCTGCTCCTGTCTCTGCAGGTGATTGGCCAGCAGCAGACACATGACTTGGATGTTGATTGTGAGGTCCCTTCTGCCCAAGTACCTGACTGGATAGCAGCAGGCACATAGCTGGGTCATGTCCATCAGAGAAGCAGAAGGGCCTGCAGCAGGCACCTGGGCTGGACAGATGATTGTGAGGTGACTTCTTTCTGAGCAGCTGACAGGTCAGCCTTTGGCCCATGTCTTTCTCTCATGAGAATGTGCTTCTGAGGTCACTTGTGCCTGAGGACCTGATTAGACAGCAGGCACAGAGCCTGCTGACACAGAGCCTGCAGGCACAGAGCCCTCGCCCTGCTGGCAACACTCTTCCCAGTGCAGCCCAGGAAACCATTGGCTTTCTTTGCCACGAGAACATGTTGCTTCCTCATGCTGCTTCATGTTGTCTACCAGCACTCCCAGGTCCTTCTCTGCAAAGCTGCTTTCCAGATGGTCAGCACCCAGTGTGTCCTGGGTTACTCTTTCGCGTGTGCAAGGTATTGCATTTCCCTTTGTGAAGCTTCATGAGGTTCCTCTGTGCCCATTTCTCCAGCCTGCTGAGGTCCCTCTGAGTGGCAGTGCAAACAGCTGTTGTATCATGGCTGTATTTTAGGAGAAGATTGTCTCTCAGAAGCTTGTAAGCCCTTAGGAGGCACATGACCATGCAGGGGACTGTGAGGTCACTTCTATCTCTGCAGGTGATGGGCCAGGAGCAAGCACAGGAGCTGGAAACTGTCTGTGAGGTCACTTCTGCCTGAGTGCCTGATAGGCCAGCAGCAGGCACATGGGTTGGATTGTGATTGTGAGGTCACTTCTGCATGAGTACCTGACTGGGTAGCAGCTGGCACATAGCTGGGTCATGTCCCTCTGAGAAGCTGACCTGCCAGCAGCAGGCATATAGGGTTGGAAGATGATGATGACAGTACTGGTTTCTGAGGGGTTGATGGGCTCCAAAGCTCAAAGGCCCATCTGAGGCACATGGCCACGAAGGTGATGGTGAGGTCACTTCTGTCTCTGCCAGTGATGGGCAAGGAGCAGCAGTCTGTGAGGTGACTTGTGTCTCAGCACCTGGGGTGTGATTTTTCTATCTGTGTGGTTTGCACCTCTGAGTAGATGGAGCCATCTTCTCCGGTCTTTCTTTCCTGAAGCTCAGATATGCACGTTTTGCCATCAGGGGAGCTGAATCCCACCCATGACTGTTAAGCCCGTGCCCTGTGTTCATCCAGAGGAGAGCAGGGAGGGTTTTCTCCTGTTGGCTTGCTCCCATGCCACAGGGGCTCTTCAGCTGGGATTTGTCTCCCCTTGTTATGGACAACCACCATTGGCAGGTCCGTCCACTCTTGCTCGTACAGGCTTCTCTAACAGCTGACAGAGGGTCTCAGCCCTTATCTGGGGTGATTCATCCTTGCAGCACCATGAACTCACCTGGCTCCTTCATCCTCTCGGCCTCTGGGAGCCTGATCAGCCCAGGCACAGCCTGGCTATTAGCTCACTCCTGGACTCTTCTTTAGAGGTGAACCCCCTCTGAGATGACATCCCAAGTGTGGATCTGAAGCTACTTTGGACAAAGGTGCCCTCTTGGCAGTGAGGTGTGGAAAAAAACAAGTGAGGGTCAGTTCCTTCTAGAGTGGTCCAGGGCTGTCCCAGCAGCCCTTGCACGGTTCAACTCACACACCCATCAGCAACCTGTACATTAGAGCACGCAGTGTGACTCCTTCTTGGTATCACACTGTAAAACCCCCGTGGCTGGTAATAATACATCATGCAAAGCTTTGGGAAGACCGAGCTGCCACTGAGCTGAAGCTTCCAGATCCTGCCTGTGCTGTCCCTGGGCTGCAGGAGCAGCACCCTGGGCTCAGAGGAGATCTAGGCGAGGAGCTGTGCGCTGCTCGGTGGCAGGTCCGCTGCAGAGGGGCGAGTCCTGAGCAGGGTGGCTGTGAGCCGTGCCTGCCTGCCTGCCGGCCGCGGGCTGGTGGGGTGGCTGCAGCAGAGGTGCCCTCGCAATCAGCACCCAGACGGGTCCCTGTCACCTGCATCACCCCTTCCCCTCCCCAAAGCTGTCATTGCTGCTGGGTGGGCTCTCTGAGGTGCTGGGTGACATCACAAAGCCTGCTGGCCAGCACATCTGCTGGGGGCCAATCAGGCTGCTGCAGTGGAATTGACCTCACAATCAACACTGCAGCCATGTCCTTTTTGCCTGCCTCTCCCCATCCTCTGCAGATGCAGAAGAAAGGACAGAGGGGCAGAGGAAGAGATAGGAAATACGTCTATTTGAATACCGTAGTTCCTCAGAACAAAGTTTCTGCATGCAGAGTGCTGGTAGGAGATATATCGGGAATGAATAAATGTAACTGTATATATATATATATCTATGTATATGTATATAATAAATATATGCAATATAAAAAGAAATAGAAAATCCATTCCAATTGACAAAAGTTGTGGAAATGAGGTTCTTTTTCAGTTCTTGCATAGAGTTATCTTTTGAATAAGTTTTACCTTATGACTAAAAGTCAGTGTTCAGGCCTTTGTTCATCTGCCCACACATATAGAGGCTATTGCTGCCTGAGATGCCCTGGGGTGGCTGTGTGCCCATGTGGGTCTGGGAAATGTGACCCAGGACCTACGAGAACCTTTCTGGAGCATTAGGTGGTGGCCGGAAATCTCTCAAGACCTCTCTGGGGCACATCTTATTTCTCTCCCTTGACTAGAAATGAAGTCCAGACAATTGTGTTAGACATAGACATGCACTAAAGTGGTCTGGCATTGGGGAAGATCAGCCTCCTCCCTGTTGTCACCTCAAATGCAGTAGCACTTCATTTACCGTGCAGGGAAGGAAACAGGAGTGTGGCTAGATGGTTAGGGACTCCTTTCAGACATCACTCTAACACAGCTATGTTGAGGTTTGTGCAGATTTGGCCATCCAGAGATACAGCATTTCACTGAAGCTGGTCACCCTGCTTGCTTCTATCAGTCAAGAGAGCCCAACACCTCAGAGTGTGACTCACTCTGTGCAGTGAGGAGTGGCATGGGCAGACCTGGGCTGGGGGTGGTGTTGGTGCAGTGGACTCTGTGCGAGGCACAAAAATATCTGTTTTAATGGTGCAGGCTTGATTACAGCAGAAAGGTCTAGAAAGAGTCAATACAAAACAAAATGAGGAAGAAATTAAGAGAATGATCCAAAGCGAAGGAATGTTTGGTTGCAGTTTCCAGGTTTCAGCCTTCTTTGTGTTCTTATGGCCCTTTTTTGCTTTGTTTTCTTTTCTTTAATATAGTGGTCTTTTATGGGAATTTTGTGGTTTTTCTCTGTTTTGTTTTTTTGTTTTCAGAAAGAAAGAGATTTTCAGAACTGGGGTGGGATGCCATCACAGGGTCATGGACATGTGGTGCCATTGCAGGTGCCCTGGTCCCCTCTGCCCAGCCTCCCTCTGCAGCTCTGAGGGGCTCCGGTCTCCCGCAGGTCCTATGGGAGAGCTGCCAGGTCCAGGCAGGTGCCTCAGATGCACCGGGGCTTCTCCAAGTGCCACTGGGTGCTTGTGGTTGGACATCTGAGCTCTGCCTGGAAAGGTGAAGAACTGTTTTCAAGATTTAAAAAATATGAGCACACTTGCATCAGCTGAAAGGATTGACTAATCTTAATGTCAATATTTTCCCGTGATGAAATAGTGGAACTTTTGAGGAAGAGGACATCTCTGGAGAAAATAGTTGATCTGTCCCTCTCAACTTGCATTACCACTGCTCTGTTATGCTGTGGGTGGCATCTCAGGAATCTTTCACATATTCCCCCATGTCCTGATTAAAGGGATCATTTCTAAAGTCCTCTTTGCATCAGACTATCTGGACATGTGCACTTTCCATAGTTCTCCAGGTCTCCTCCTCCCCTTGCTCTTTATCCATTCAGATACTCAGCTGTCTAGCTCTGCTCTGAGCTGCAGGGAGTCTGAAGCTTGCCTCCTCTTTCAAGAGTCTGACTCTCTCTTTACCCAGCTCTTTAGCTGTATTTCTATCTAGCTGTATCTCTCCTACCTAAAACATTTCCAGGAAGGTTATTGCTTGTGGAAAGTGGAGCTCACTGCAGGCAGCTTGGACATAACATATAGTGTAGCAGTGTATTTGACTTTTTATTAAACTTCATCATATTTTATTTTTCTTTGTTTGCAGTTAAGGCAAATCCTCCTGTGTCTGCAGCTAGTTGTCTAAGGCAAGCAGGTGGGAATTGGTGCAGAGGAGCTGTACCATTCAGCCACAGCCTTGAGTGGAAAAGCGTTAGATTTTAGCAAGAGTGATGCAAGTCCCCAGTGGCTGAAGAGGGAAATGGCAGGGTTGGGGAGCTGGGAGGAAGGTTGTCCATGCAGGTCTCTTATCAAAACTGCTGCTTTTCCTCCATGTCCAGACCTCATTAGGAGACACTCTGGATCAATATCAATTGGAGAGGGTGGGCATCACTTACTCTGCAACATGAAGAATAAAGAAAGCTTAAAAAGCAGACATCTTTGTTTTACAGGTGCTCACTGAAACCTTGCTCTTGTAAATACACTCCTTTAAGGAAAGGGCATCTTCTCAGAGGCCTTGCTGGCAGAGACGCCAGCCATAGACAAGAGGACAACGACCTCAGTTCTGTTGGGAGCTTTGAGCCCTGGCAGTGCCCTCGGCTGTCTCCACCACAGCCTGTCCTACACTGTCCCATGCCTGTGCCTGTTTCCCTGCAGACGGTAGATACCCAACCTGCTTCCCCACCTTCCTTTCACCCCAGGATGTCTCCACCTCTCCTGATGTCTCTCTGTCCTCACTTGCTTTTCCTTGAAAGGCAAAGCCAGCGGATGATCACAGGTTCCCCCTGGGTGACCTCTGGCACCACAGCACTGCCCTACGAGTGACATTTCCTGATGTCACAGCTGAACCCCACAAGCTGCAGTTTCTTGCCATTTCCCCTTCTCTTGCTGTTTCCCACTACCAAGAAAAGCTCCATCATCTCTGAAACAATTCTTCAAACAGTGACAAGCAGTGACTCTACTGCCCTCAGCCTCCCCTCCACCAGGCTAAAGCAGCCCTGGTCCTTCAGCCTCTCCATAAAGGCCTTGTCCTTTAGACCCCAACCTCATCTTGGCAGACCTCCTCTGGACCCTCTCCAGTTCCTCCCCATTCCTCCAGTACAGGGCAACCCACACTGAGACACCCTATTCTAGATGTGGCCACACCAGTGCTGAGAGGAGGGGGATAATAATTCACCTTGTCTGGGTAGCCGCTCACTTCCCAATGCCGCCCCGTATGCAGCTGGCCTGATTTATGGTGAGCACGCAGCACTGGCTCATGTGGCATCCCTTGCAATGTCCAGGTCCTTCTCCTCAGGGTCACTCCTCTACCCGTCAAGTCCCAGCCTGTCCTGATGCACAGGCTGTTCTGCCCCGCCCTGATACAGCACCTGCCATTGCTCCTTGTACAATGGCATGAAGTTTCCGTCAGCCAAATCCCCAAGTCTTTCAAGACCCCTTGGCTTTGTACCACTGTTCTCCACCCTTTGAGCCAGGCGGCCTCCAGCTCATTTGCTGCACTCTCCATTGCTTACTCCTCCAACCCACCTCTCCCCAGTTTGGCTACAAAGATGTTATGGAAGACCATGTCAAAGGCCTTCCTAAATTCAAAGTATACAGCAGGCACTGCACCCCCCCTGTCCACACAGCCAGTCATCCCACCACAGAAGGCAACCAGATTGGTCAGGCAAAATTTGTCCTCGATGACTTCGTGCTGGCTGTTCCTGACCCCTTCATGTGGCTGGAACGAGCTCCAGGAAGATTTGCTTCCCAGGGCCTGAGGCGATGCTGACCAGCCCATCACTGCCCAGATCCTCTTTCCTGTCCTTCTTGAAGATGGATGTAATGTTTGGCAGGCAGGAGGGGAGGGCCAGGGGCCGGGCAGCGGCTGTGGGGCTGTGCCAGCTCCTGCTGCATCACTGGTCCCTGCAGTGTGGAGAAGAGGGACAGAGGACAAGGCAGCACGGGGGTGGTGGCAGATTGGCAGGGGCAGGTCGGCAGGGGCAGGGGCAGTGGGGGCTGCAGAGAGGAGCCATGGCTGGTGTTTCAGCAGCAGTGGCTGTCGCATTCACTTCACAGGCCAAACTCCCGCACTGAGCCCAGGCAGAACCAGGCCATTTCCCTGGTGTCCATGCCACCCTCCCAGCAGGACGGGGACACACAAGGAGCGTGCTCTGCCTGTTGTGGTGCTCAGGGCAGCTCCCCAAGGAGCACAGCTTTCCCTGAGGAACCTCTTGGTCCTCCAGCACAGCTGGAGCAAGAACAAGAGCTCGTGGGCCAGGCCAACGTCCCCCTGGCACAGTCCCTGCGACAGCCTTCGGTGCCCCGTCCCCCACAACCCTCCTGCCTTGGCAGCCTCCACAGTTTCTGCACCTTGCCCAGCCCTGGCCATGTCCCACGCAGGGGTTAGCACACAGCTGTCCCCAGGGCCTGCTGGGGTCTGGGCCAGGAGAGAGGCTGCTTAGGCCTGGCTTTTCCCCTTGATACCAGGACTGAGCCCAGCAGGAACAACCTGGCCGCACAGCAAAACCCGCCCATAAACCTGGGGTGTGCAGCCAGGGCTGCAAATGGCCTCCACTCTCCTGTGCCTGGCATGTCTTGCTTCCCCTCCACGAGACCTGGCTCTGCCCCACAAACCCACCGCTGTGTGTCCTCACCCCAGCGAGGGCATCAGTGCTGGCCTGCCTGGTCACTCCTGCACCCTCCCCTGTGCTCCCCGCAGGGCCCCGAGCTGGCGGTGCTGCTCTGCAGAGCGAGCGGGCTGTGGTGCCCCAGGGCCACGGGGTGACTCTGCACTGGCCGTGGTGGTTGAGGCGAGAAGCAGACCCAGCTGGACGGGCATCTTTGCACCTGACAACCCCCTACCAAGGGGTCTGTGGCTGTGGATGATGCTCTGAGCAATCACAGGACATTTCAAATGTCCCGAGATCCAGCCCAGGGTTTTCCATTGAAGGTGACATGAACCCCTCTCCAGGCTGCCTTCCCTCTGCCTGCAGGGTCCCCACTGTGGGCATCTGTCACCAGCCCTGTCATAGTGAGACAGTCCCAGGCAAATATTGCTTGACCATTCAGCACCTCCAGGAGCACTGGACACGCACAAGTGAGAGCGGAATGCAGCCCTCATTCCCTAACACATCACCCGAAAGAGCTCATTGCCTTGAGGCCATGGAGAGCCCTGGAAAAGCAACAGCCGCTTCCAGGGTGAAAGTCCTTGAGTGAATTATTGTCTTCAGCTTTGGAAGAAGAGCCCAACCTTCAAGAACTGCACTGAGGAAGTACTCTTTTATTAGAGACTGGCCAGCTCTGAGACAGTGACAGACACATTTACAGAAGGCCTCTCAGGCAGACAGACTGGGTTTGTGTCTCTGAAGGAGTGGGATGATTTCAAATACTTCTGTACAAATATGGTTATCACAGGAAGAATGTCCAAAGCACAGAGATTGTCTGAGATGAATTCAAGTCACTTACAAAGAGGGGTGGGGAGCTCATTGCTGCTGAACTAGTACTAGCTGAATCAGTTTCCTCAGTGCCTCCTTGAGCTCCTTGTTCCTCATGCTGTAGATGAGGGGGTTCACTGCTGGAGGCACCACCGCATACAGAACAGCCACCACCAGGTCCAGAGATGGGGAGGAGAGGGAGGGGGGCTTCAGGTAGGCAAACAGGCCAGTGCTGATGAACAGGGAGACCACGGCCAGGTGTGGGAGGCACATGGAAAAGGCTTTGTGCCGGCCCTGCTCAGAGGGGATCCTCAGCACAGCAGTGAAGATCTGCACATAGGACACCACAATGAAAGCAAAACACCCAAAGCTTAAACAGTCAGTAATCACAATGAGCCCAGCTTCCCTGAGGTAGGAGTCTGAGCAGGAGAGCTTGAGGATCTGGGGGATTTCACAGAAGAACTGGTCCACTGTGTTGCCTTGGCAGAGTGGTATTGAAAATGTGTTCGCAGTGTGCAGGAGAGCATTGAGAAAGCCACTGGCCCAGGCAGCTGCTGCCATTTTGACACAAGATCTCCTGTCCATGAGGGTCCCATAGTGCAGGGGTTTGCAGATGGCAACGTAGCGGTCATAGGCCATGACAGTGAGGAGACAATACTCACCCAAGATGAAAAAGACAAAGAAAAAGACTTGGGCAGCACATCCCGAGTAGGAAATGGCCCTGGCGTCCCACAGGGAATTGGCCATGGATTTGGGGACAGTGGTGGAGATGGAGCCAAGGTCGAGGATGGAGAGGTTGAGGAGGAAGAAGTACATGGGGTTGTGGAGGCGGTGGTCGCAGGCTACGGCTGTGATGATGAGTCTATTGCCCAGGAGGGCAGCCAGGTAGATGCCCAGGAAGAGCGAGAAGTGCAAGAGCTGCAGCTCCCATGTGTCCATGAATGGCAGGAGGAGGAACTCATCGATGGAGCTGCTGTTGTACATTTTGCCCCCTGTGCTTTCCAGACTGTTCAAGGAAGAACAGATAGAGACAAATTAGGACAGACTTTTCTCTCATAAAAACCTCCCAAACACACACTCATTACCTCTCCCCATCTCAGTAGCACTGTCACTGAGCTCTGTTGCTTGAGCTCTGGTTTGGGCTGGCTGATTTTGCTGTGAGGAGCAGGGCCTCTGCCTGTGGGCTCCAAAGGAGTCAGCCCTAACCAACAGCACTGTGTATATGGGAACAGGGGTGACTAAGATTTATACTCCCAGTTCCAGTCAGATTTAATCCAACTCAAAATGTTGGAGGGATTTTCAGCATCTTCACTCTCACTTCTAAATAATGTGAATTCATTAATAGTCTTAAGCCTTGTTTTGTTTTCTTTAGCTGACTCTGTCACATCTGAGGAGGATTCTTGCAGGTAGGAATCCTCAGCATTGCTGCTGCTCTCAGAGGGACCAGCTGTGATTCCAGAGAGCCAAAAGAGTCACTCTGGCTTTAGTGCAGAGGCAGGAGAGCTGGCCTGTCCATCTGCCTTGTTCCCAGCTGCCCTGTGCTCACACCTCGGAGGTGGAGGACAGTTGTACTCGTGTTACCCAAAAAAGAAATGGCACCGTGGAATCCACTTCCAAAGTGCCCATCAGCACTCTTCCTGAGGGTGCATGAGGCAGGTCTCAGCCCTCCCCTTCCAGCCAGCAACACATCGGGCTCCTTCCAGCTGCCCACACCCAGCCTCCCAGCAGCATGTCCATGGCCTCAGTATCTAGGTGGCTTCTCCCTGGGGCACCTAGATAACACCCAGCTGCAGTGGGAGAGCTGGGCCCTTCTGGAGGGCAGCTGCAGCCCAGCCAGACACCCCAGGGAAATGGCAGCATGTCCTAAGGATGGGGTGTCCTGACAAGAGAGTTGGCTCATTCCCAGCCCCCCACACTGCATTGCCCAGAGCCCCACAGGCTAGAGGGGCACTTGGGCACCTCACTGTCAAGGACACGTCTGCATGGCAGGACCTGCAGGGTCAGTGTTGTCTGAACTGCATCAGAAACCCCCCTGCCCAGAGAGTCCAAGGGGAAGGACAAGGGCAGCATGGACAGGTGGGAAACATGGAGCAATACCATGACATTTGTGCCCAGGGAGGCAGGGACAGGCAGGCACAGAGGGACACTCAGCAGTGTCTCCTCTCCTGCATGTCCAGCTGCCGAGGAAACGACTCCTGCCCTGGACCCCACAGCCTTGAGAGCAGAGGGCTGTGCTGGCTGGCAGAGGAGAGGAGGTGCTGGAGTTGACGGTTTCCTCTCACACTTTGAGCATGACTCTGCTGCCTGGAGCCGTCCCTGCCGGGAGCTGTTTCTCTGTCCCCACGTCTCTCCCCTCTCAGTGCTCACAGACCCCATCCCACCCGCTGGGTGCTCAGCTCTGCCCTGCAGAAACCTCCTGGGGGCAGGACACTGCCCAGGGCACCTCCGTGGTTGCAGGTGCTACAGAGCAGTGAGACAAACCTTGCTGAGGCTGGAAAGGTGCTGCTGGCTCTGTCTGCAGGCTGCGGGGTGGATGAAGGCATTTGCTGAGTCCCTCCCAGAGCTGCTCCTCTCTCCATGTCACTGCCTCAGTCCCCTGTCTAAAGCTGACAGATCCATTGCTATTTCACCCCACCCAAAGAAAATAAAACTGAAAGCACAGAGTCATGACAGCTCCTTCCCTTTCATTTATCTCCTGCTTTGACCTTCCTTTTGGAAAGTCCCCTTAGAAATGTCCTGTGCATGAGCTGGAGCTGTGAGCAGCCCTGACCCATGCAGCACCCTCTCAACGGGAGAATGAACCTGCCCTACCAGGGTCGCTCCTCTCACCCAGAGCTTCCCCCCACAGTGCCATTGGGAGCTCCCCAGGCAGGCTGAGTGCTGACCCTCGCAGGCGGCAGAGTCACTGCCCTGGGCACACAGCACCCTGGGTCGCAGGGAAACAGCTCTGAATCACAGCCCTGGGCAGACTGGGTGCATGTCCCGGCTTCACAGCCCTGCAGCTGTCCGCAAGAGAAAGCAGCAGCATGCCCTGTCCCTGTGACAGTGTGGAGGCAAAGCCCTGCTCTGAAGCATCTCCTCCTCTGCAAGGTAAAAACTGAGAGAGACATCCTTAAAAAACAGGTGTGGAATGGAATGAGGTGGCTTTAGAAGACCCCCCCCCAGGAACCTCAGTAGCATTGCCCTGCAGACAGAGGCTTACCGTGTCAAGGGCTGTGAAGATTCCTCCCACAAGGAGCTCTCCTCTGGCCTCCCACTCCACACTGCCTTGCACTTCTCTCTGCCTTCTCTCATCTCATGTCAGCAGCAGCAGGCAGTGCCCGCAGCCCTGCTGCTCTTGGCAGAGGAGCTGCTCCTGCACACAGCTGTGTCTGGGCAGTGCTGCCAGGTTGCCATGAGCTCCCTCCATCCCAGGAGCCTGGCCCCACTCAGGAGCAGAGGCCCAGCTGAAGGCATGACTTTCTCTGTCCCTTGTGCTCCCTGCTCCTGGGAAATGTTCACTAACATAAAGCAAAATAATCAACTTTGGTGCCTCTCTAAACAATGCAGAGAGACCAGCTACAGCATTGCAATTTGTTTCATCAGAGGATGGTTATCTGCAAGAGGCGGAAACATCCCACTCTGGATGTGGGATCAGTGGGATTCAGCTAACTCCCATGAACTCCAGAAGTACACAGGAGGTGGGATTCCCCTTGTCAAAACTGAAGTGAGCACACCATAGATGTCTGCACATGAGCTCCTTGTCTAAGCTCTGGTTGTAATCACTGGAGATGGAGGGTGGGAGTCAGTTGCTCACACGTAAACACCTGGTGACGGTGAGGAGACAGAGGTGGTCGCAGGTATGGGATAGTGTCTACTTGCTCTGATGGAGCAACTGGGAGACTCACATCCTTATGGAGCATCAGGTGGGGGCCAGGTGGGGAATTTGGCCATCCGAAATGACACTAGATGCCTACTACAGCTAGTGTTCCACCCACTATGAAGCTGAGACAAATGAAGATCCCAGTGTTACAAACACAAACGGCCAATGTAATTCAGTGCAGACACTTGATTTAATGACATAGAAAGAGGCTGGCAGGGCCATGTCAGATGCCTGTGGTGTCCAGTACAACCGCGTCTCTAGCAGACAGAGCAGGGAACCTACAGCAAAACCATGGCCCTTTGGAGTGGCACTAGGCAAGTGCTCCAGGGCATCTTGGGTTTCCTACCTGTGCCCAAACAAATGAATCCCACCACTGCCTTTAGGCAAAGTCCATTCCATCTACATGCAAGCATACTACATAAATGGGAAGCACATCACACCAAGGTCTCCACTCTAGTCTCTGCACTCTCAAACCCTTCTTGCTCTCTGCCTTCTGAACATCTTCTCACTCCCCCCAATATGATATGAAAAGGGACCGGGCTAGTGATGACCTCAGGGTAGCTGGATTACAGGATGCCCAGGCCCAGGGATTTCTTCAGTGGCGCCTTGTCCTTCCTGCAGATTGGTTCAAGTCTGTCACAGGCCACAAGGTGCTGCAGAGTCAGCTCAGCAGCAAACCCCTCTCCTGGCATTCCTGCACAGCCCAGCTCTGTTTCTCCCTGGCCTTAGGCACTGCAGGGTTTGCTCTCTTAGTGGGAACCTCCTTTCACCATTACATTGCCACCTGCTATCCATGCCAGCATGTCACCACTTGCAATCCAAGTCTTTTGATCTTTATGACATCAGTCTATGATGTCATAGAAGTCTATGACAGCAAGGCTGCTCTCTATCCTCTTTGAAAGGTTGTGGAAATCGGAGGAGGTCCCAGTGAGCAGAAGAAGGAATATGTTGCATCCATCTTCAAAAAAGGCCACAAGGACAGCCTGGGGAGCTGCAGGCCATTCAGCCTCACTTTGGTGGGGAGTGCGTCATCACACTCCTGGGCACATGGAAAAGGTGCCTGGGAACAGTCAGCATGGACTTATTGAAGACAAATCGTTCCAGACCAACCTGATTGCCTTCTGCTGTAAAAGACCTGCACTTGTGCAGGGGAGGAGAGGAGTGGATGTCCAGCAGACATCCAGAAGGGCAAAAAAGCTGGTTGGATGATCAAGCTCAGAGGGTTTTCATGAATGGATCATGCTTTACTGGGAAGCCAGGTAAAGGTGGGGTATGCAGGGGTATACCTTGCATCTTGTTCAGTTTGAAAGGCTCATGAGTGACCTACAGAATGGAAATCTCATCACATTTGTAGATGACACCTAATTGGCTGGAACAGTTAGATGCTTGACAGCTGCCTTTCAGAGGGACCTCAGCAGGCAGGAAGAATGGGCTGTCAGAGACCTCCCAAGTTGCCTTGCAACCTCAATAATGTGGTGATTCTATCATCTCTGGGGATAGTTACTGCAGTTCTTGCAATCCAGAATTCCTTTTCTGCATGCGGGTTACCACCAGATATGGCCTCCCCAGAGCCAGCCCCTCCTAGCAGTGGGAGGTTGCCTCTTGGCCCTGGAAGGTTTGAAGCTCAAGGTTTCATTAAGAACAACTGCTTTCCCAGAGTGGGCCCTCCTCACAGCCTACAATACCTGTGTGCTACAACATAATGCTCTTCACCATTGTGAATGATGGGAAGATGAGGGCCAATGGGCATTAGCTGCAACAAGTTGAGGCTGGGGATAAGGAACTTTTACTTTTTCTTTTTCTTTTAACCTATCGAGACAGTGAAGCACTGGGGCAAGCTGCCCAGAGAGGCTGCACCCTCTGGGCCAAAAAGCCTCTCCATCCTTGGAGGTTTTCAAGGCCTAAATGAAGAAAGCCTTGAGCAACCTGGTCGGACATGGTAGCTGACCATGCTGTGAGCAGGAGGTTGGGTTGGAGACCTCCTGAGGTTCTTTGCAGCCTGAATGATCTTGCATCTCTTTCCACACTGGCTCCCCTGTGACCATGGAAGTGAGTCAGACATGAGTACGCTCAAATGAATTGCAGCTGTCTGGTCCTGTTCCAGTCAGTGTTGCTCAGGTGTAGGACTGCTTCACAGATACCCACAAACAGCCTTGATTATATCCTTTACTTCTTTTTTTTCCACCACTCTTCTCCCCCTTCCAAGTTCTTCCCTTTTATCATCCTCATGCCCTCCCACACAAACAGCCCACGTCCGCTTACCCCATCCGCACTGGTCCTCATTTTGCTTGCTTTCTACCCCCATTTGGCTTTTCTGAGATGATCACCATGCTAATTCCTACCAGTGCCAGCAGTTCCATTAAACTAATACCTCCTTCTATTAACTGTAGTGTCCTGCAGTTCCTCATGCTGTTGTCCTGCTGGAGTGACCACAAGTCAGGGTGAACCATCTGAACACAAACATTAACCCTTGACACAGCGGAGCTTCAGTCCAGAGGGACCTTGAGAAACTTGTGGATTTGGCCAACAGAAACCTCACGAAGTTGTACAAGGAGAAGTGGACAGTCCAGCACCGCAGGGCAGAACAACACATGCATCAGGACAGGCTGGGACATGACCGGCAGAAGAGTGACCCCGAGGAGAAGGGCATGCATGTTACAAGGGATGCCATATGAGCCAGGGGTGCATGCTCACCACAAATGAGGCCAGCTGCATACAGGACTGCATTAGGAAGAGCATGGCCACCCAGGCAAGAGCAGTTCTTATTCCCCTCTTGACTCAGTACTGGAGTGGCCACGTCTGGAACAGTGTGTCCCAGGGTGGGCTGCCAAGTGCTGGAGGAATGGGGAGCAACTGGAGAGGGTCCAGAGGAGGTCTGCCAAGATGAGGCTGGGGGCCTGAAGCACATGGCCTGTATGGAGAGGCTGAGGGACCTGGACGGCTTTAGTCTGCTGAAGTGGAAGATTAGGCCAATACAGTAGTCACCTGTGACTGCCTGTGACAGGGTGGTTTCAGAAATGATGGAGCTTTTCTTGGCAGTGGGAAGCAGCCTGAGAAGGGGAAAGAGCCACAAACTGCCTCTTGATGGGTTCAGACTGCCCTTCAGGTAACAAGAATGTCACTTGTAGGGTAGTGCTGTGATGCACCAGGACACCCAGAGGGACTCCGTGATCAGCCCCTGGCTTTGTGTTTCAAGGAGCAGCCAGCAAGGACAGAGGGACATCAGTAGAGGTAGGAAGATGTTGCAGTGAGAGCAATTGGGGAGGTTTCAGGAGTACATTTAACAGAAGATTTCAATGAGCAGCTTTAAAAAGAAGAATTTCTGCTTTTGAAGGTTTCTTTATTTTTCAGTTTACGGAATAAGTGATATCCACATTCTCCAACTGATATTGATACAGAGTGTTTCCTAATGGATCTTCATGTGTAAAAACCACAATATTTTTGATAGGAGACATGTATCTACAAGCTTCCTTCTCCCCTCCCCAAGCCTGCCACTTCTTTCATCAACCACCAGGGACTTGCATCACTCTTGTTAAAAATCATCATTCATGTTAAAATCTAACCTTCAGTCCACTCAGGTCTGTAGCTGAATGTTACAGCCCATAGGCACCAGTTCCCATCTGCTTTCCTTAGAGACCTAGCTGCAAACAGACACAGAAGGATCTGTCTCAGTTGTGATCAAGCAAAAATAAAACATGCTAGAGTTCAGTAAACTTAATGTGCAGCACTTCTCAGCTGTCCCTTAAGTCCAAGCTGCCTCCAGTGAGGTCTCCTTTCCACCAGGAATAACCTTTGTGGAAATGTTTCAGACGGGTACATAGGAAAGGATAGAGAGAAACACAATTAAGCTGTCGGCTAAGAAGACAAGGAGACTTCTAAAAGATGAGGCAAGCTTTAGAGGCCCTCAAGCTCAAAGCAGGAACTCAAAGCAGAGAGGGTAGAGAAATCTCCATGAATAGGAGTGTAAGAGTATAAAAAGAGTAAGGGGAGGAGGAAAGCAAGGGAAAGAGCATACGCCCAGATCATCTGATGCAAAGATGCCTTTAGAAATTATCCATTTAATCCGGATGTGTGAAAATATGTAAAAAATTACTGAGATTATGTACACAGCACAAGAGACAGAGCAGTGGTAACAGACTTTCAGGGGCAGATCTATAGTTCTTCTCCTAAGAGTCATATCCTGCCTCAAAATTTCCATTATGTCATCATGGAAAACCATTGACATTTTTATTAAAGTTAGCCAGTCATTTCAACTCATGCAAATGTGCTTGTATTTTTTTAAAAAAACACTGGAAAAGTTCTTCACCTTTCCAGGCAGAGCTCAGGTGTCCAGACACAAGCAGCCAGTGGCCCTTGGAGAGGCCCAGGTGTCTCTGAGACCAGGGCCCCTTGGAGCTGCAGATGGAGGCTGGGCAGAGGGGAGAGGGGACCAGGGCACCTGCAATGGCACCACATGTCCATGCCCCTGTGACAGCATCCCAGTCCCTTTCCCTTGGAAAGAAGAGTCCATGAGTGAGCTAATATCCAGGCTGTGCCCCAGCTGGTCAGGTGCCCAGAGGCTGAGAGGATGAAGGAAC
Source organism: Dromaius novaehollandiae (assembly GCF_036370855.1). Classification (NCBI taxonomy): domain Eukaryota; kingdom Metazoa; phylum Chordata; class Aves; order Casuariiformes; family Dromaiidae; genus Dromaius; species Dromaius novaehollandiae. Next base: position 2,706,410 of record NC_088128.1, on the reverse strand, counting down.
CAAGTGATTTAACAGTGCTGCTAGGATGAATTACCTTGGAGAAGGGCCAGGACCCTCAGGCAGCTGTAAGAGAAGCCCGTGCAAGCAACAGTGGGCAGACACTCCCATGGGGGCTGTCTAAAACAAGGGGCAACAAAGCCCAGCTGAAGAATTCATGCAGCAGGGGAGCCTGCCAGGAGCAGAACACACTCCCTGCTGTCCTCATCAGGAACACAGGCCACGTATTTAATGGTCGTGGGTGGGATTCAGCTCCCCTGATGGCAAAGCCTACATGTCTGAGCTTCAGGAAAGAAAGGAAGGACAGCATGGCACCGTCTGCTCAGAGGTGCAAACTGCAGAGGCAGAGAAATCACACCCCAGGTACTCAGACACAAGTGACCTCACAGACAGTTTCCCGTCCCTGTGCCTGCTCCTGGCCCATCACCTGCAGAGGCAGAGGTGACCTCACAGGCACCTTCACAGCCATCTGCCTCCTAAGGGCCTACAAGCATCTGAGACGCAATTATCTCCTGAAATCCAGCACGGTACAACATGTTTGTGTTGCCTTTCAGAGGGAGCTGGCAGGCTGGAGACATGGGCACAGAGGAACCTCATCAAGTTCCACAAAGGGAAACTGAATGTCTTGCACCTCAGCAAGAACAACTCCGTGCACCACTCACCATCAACATTCAAGCCTTGCTCCTGCAGCTGGCCTATCAGCTACTCCAGCAGAAGTGACCTCATCATCAACAGCCAAGCCACGGGCTCCTGCTGGCCTGGCAGCTACTGACCAAGAGCTGATTTGACACTAATGATCTCCTGGCCCAGCTCTCGCAGACAGCCGTGACCTCCCTGCCCACAGCCCAACCACGTGGCTATTGCCGCCTGCAGCTGCCCCTGCCTCCCCCAAGGCTCAGCCAGCTCCTGAGCGGCCGCCTGGACTCACCCCAGGGCCTCGCAATGCTCATCGGGCAGCGAAATACCCGCTACGGACCAGTTACTGCCCCAAAGCAGCAGCTCCAGGAAAGGTTTGATAAGGGGTCTGCGACCCAGGGCAGGGGCAAAGCTTCCTGCCCCCAAACCCCCCCAGCCGCCCCGGCCCAGCTGCTCGGGGACAGCCGGCACGTCTGGCTCGCAGGGCAGCTGCCCCGGGGCCAGGGCACTTTGTCCTGTGCTCCCTGCCCCACCAGCCCCTGCTGCAGCTCCGGGAGGAAAGCAGCCCGGGGAGGGGGGGCAGCACCACGGCACCCACCGCCCACAGCCCCGCCAGACCCACTCCCACCTGCTCTCACACCCCCCTCACTCCCGCTTTGATTCCTCCCCGCTTCCAGGTCTGGGGTTTTCCACATGCTGCACTCCGATTGGCTGACAGAGCCATCAGTGAAACCCATCCCCACCCTCCTCCTCACACCAGCCAATAGGAGGCAGCAATGGGGCGTTGCCAAGGAAACAGTTGCAGCCTGCTGCCCTGGCGGCCAGCTCTCCCCCTCCTCTCCCCTCCCCCCGCGGTGGGGCGCCATGTTGTGGGCGGCAGTGCAGGGCGCAGTGGGGCCTGGGGGCAGCCCGGGGCCGTGTGCCCGGGCAGTGCGGGGCCCTGGGGCCTGGCTGCTGCCCCGCAGGGTCTGGGCTCTGCCGCAGGGTCCCCGTGGGGCTCCTGGCTGTCCTGCGCCCGGGGGCCATGCTGTGTGTGGGGGAGCAGCCCCGGGGCTGGTGCTAGTGCCGGCCCTGGCACTGGCGTGGGGGTCCTGGGCATGGCCGGAGCGCTGGAGCCTGCAGGCAGAGTCCTGCTGCCCCAGGGCAGGGCAGGTTTGGGCAGGGCAGCATCCTCTGGCCCCTGGGGCCCCATCAGGACCCGACAACAGGGCTGTCACGGCATCCCCCACCCTGTGCAGCCACTGCCACAGCCGGGATCCACAGCCCCTTTGGCAGTTAACAGTCTCTGTGCGACCCCTCAGGAAGGAGCTCCCAAAGCCCTTACCCTCAGTGCAGAGCCACAGGAGCACTGGGAACAAGGAAGTATGTTCTGGGCTGGTGGTGTTGGTCCAGCAGTCCTGCCTCTCGCTTGTCCCTTTGCCCTCAGCTCACCTCTCCAGATGAGGAGGAAGGATGCTTTTCCCGTGTCGTCACCCAAAACTCCTCTCCAACGTGCCCCTTCTCCTCTGCCTGTCGGTGAGGCGCCCCAGTACAGCTCTCATCCTCTCTCCTTGCCACAGAGTAGCTCCAAAGGGCAGTGATGGGGAGTGCACAAGTGATGCTCAGCAGTGCCCAGGTCTAGTTGGGAAGTGAGGGCACCACTGTGCCACCGGGGAGAACTCCCTGTGATGCAGCACATCCCACTGTAACCTCAGCTCGTGTCATCAGGGGGCTCAGGAGGTCACTGCCATGGAGATGGCACAGCCAGGGAGAGAGCAGACAGATTTCCCCTCACGTCCTGGAAAGCAGTCACCTCCCTTCACCCCAGTTATTTTCCAGAACTTGCTGATAAATCCTTCAGGAATGTCTCCAGATGGTGCCAAAGGCTGAGAAATATCTAAAATGAGGCACTAGAGAAGTCCCTTCTGCACCCCTGCACTGACAGGTCTCAGCCCTGGGCACACCTGTGCAGGAAGCCGGGGCTTCGGGATTGGTTTAGGATTTGGCATTTTTCAAAGGCAGGGTCAAAGTCCTGTGGGATGAAACAGCACAAAGAGTGGCCACAGGCTGAGATGCTTTGGTGAGCCCCAAAACTGGTTTCTGCTGTGGGTTGGTCTTTTTGTAGAAGTAGGGTGTAGGACAATATGGGAGAGGACAGAGCCTTCCTCCTTTAGGCACCAAAGCGGTCTTTTTGTTTTAAAAGTCCTTGACAAGGTTTCTTGTTCTGCCATGCTTAAGATGAAGATGATACACCAGAGAAGAGCAACTGTGCCCTTAACACATCACCTGGAGGGCCAGGGCAGGGAGCAAATCTGGGGAAGTTTTCCCATTTCGCTAAAGCCTCTGGCACCCTGGACATACCCAGCTGACACACTGAGATCTCCTGGGGATCTGTACAGCCCTGGCTCCCTGGATCTCCCACATTTTTGACCCTGGTCATCTCAGGACATGCCCACACACCACAGTGCCGCTGTCCAGGCTCCGGTGCAGAGCCTGTAAGGTGGTGCAGTGCCTCAGAACCTGCAATTGGGATCATTCAGAAGTTTGTGAGGTGACCAGCTCCCAGCTCTGCAGCTGCTGAAATTTGAGAACGTCCCTACAACCAGTCTTCCTCCCCTTCCTAGTCTTTTCACACTCCCAGGGTGACTCTTGCAGAAGGGAGACTCCATCCCCCTTGAATACTGTCAGAGATGGGGCTTTCCAAGTCACTGCCAAAGGAAGGAGTCGTTTACTTCTTTGGGTTGCTTATCCAGCCTGTGGCACCCCCTCTGTGATGCTGTGAGCCCAGCTGTGCACCCTGAGGTCTCTGCCCTTTCTCTGCCCTGTCTCCTGGGTGTCTGCCCAAACTCGTGCCAATGCACCATGGCCATGGGAAGTGTTGCTGTAGAGAGCTCATTTGAAGCTGTGACATGTTGTGGAGCTGAAGACCTTACAGAGGCTTGTCTGGGACATGGCCATGCTCCCATACCCCCTCCTGCTCCTGGTCTGAGGGCCCAGGAAGGTCCCAGGATTGAGAGCAGTGGGTTTGGTGTGGGTGGGATGGGTTTCCCTTGACATGCCTGAGTCCTGCTTGGGTTACTCTTAACACCCAGGAAAATCTCTCTTCTCTAGGGGCTTGCATAGAGGTTTTTCCAGACTTTTCTACAGAAACAGAGCCTGGTACAAGATCCCCAAGAGCAGCACAGCCCCCAGCATGGCGCAGGACCCCCAGCAGCTGTATGGCTCTCCCTTCTGTTTCCACGTGTCCTGATTAAATTAACAATTTCTAACATCCCCTTTACAGCACACTCTCTGGGCATTGTAACACTGCAAGTCCTTCCATTACTCTTTGTTCATTTCCATACCGAGCTGCTGATTTGCGCTTTGGGGAGTTTAAAGCTTGCTCCATCTTTCAGTAGTTTGTTCCTCTGGGCAAGTCCTTCATTCTGCTTCTATCTAGCATTTCCTATCTATCCAAAAGATTTCTAGTCAGGCTATCCCTTGTGGACCTCATTGGAGGCAGCTTGGACTTAGCATACAGTTCAGGAGTGTAATTATTTTTCAGGAAACTTTTTTTTTTTTTTTTTGCTTGCAATTAAGAAAAATCCTTGTGTGTCTATTTGCAGGTAGTTGTCTAAGGCAAGCAGGTGGGAAGTGGGGCATATGAGCTGTAACATTCAGTTGCAGACTTCAGTGGAAAAAGATTTGACTTTAACAAGAGTGGTACAAGTCCCAGGTGGATGATGAGGGAAGTGGCAGGGTTGGGGAGATGGGGAGGAAGATTGTCCATACAGTGTCTGACCTCTGGGACACTGCTTTTCCTGCATGTCCACACTTCATTAGGAGACACTCTGGATCTGTATCATTTGGAGAATGTTGCTGTCACTTATTCTGAAAGCTGGAAAAGAATACTAATCATAAAAAATTTAAAAAGCAGGGATCCCTTTACACTATGTTCTAACTGAAGTCACTTTATTTCCGCTACACTGCTGAAACCAATTAGCCATACATTACTTGAAGAAAATTATAGAGAGAGACGTGGTTAATCAGGGCTTTTTTCATTTTAATGAGCCCCATGGTGTATTTGGTGCTGAGTCCATGAACCTCAGCTATTGCGAGGAGATGGAGCAAAATGTTCAAGTCAAAGTCAGAAGCAAATCCCAAACTTTAGCAGAGTGTTAATAGATCCCACTGAGGGCCATTACCAGCAAAGAGTCACTGGGGGCTGATTAGAGCAGAAAATTGTAATCACTGATTACAGGCAGGCAAAGGCAATGTGCAGGTGGCGCTGACATCATGTTAACCCTTGATGTGTCTTTCAAGCAAAATGTCCAAGCATGGACACTGAGAGCCTGGGAAGGGAGATCCTTTCCCCCATGTGTTTTGCATGGCTCTTCCTGGGGGCAGTGTGCAGGTCGGGGTGTGCAATGCTGAATGCAGGACAATGACATGAGACCTCCTGGGCTCCCCAGGGGACAAGGGGACAAGGAGGCCCTGGTGTCTACTCACAGGCCTCAGTGGCAGAGACAACAGCTATAGGGGACAAAGACGTCAGGTCTGTTGGAGGCTTTCAGCCTGTTTCAGGCAGTTGGCCTTCCTTGCTGCCCGGGCACACTGCTATCTGACTAACTTGCACACTAACTTACTGTATGCAAGTATACTGTGGGAGAAAGTGTCAAAAGCCTTCCTAAAGTCAAGGTACACAGTGCTTTTAACACAGAAGGCCGTGAGGTTGGTGAGGCATCATTTCCTATGAGTAAGTCTATGCTGGCTGTTCCCAGTCACCTTCTTCTCCTTTGTTTACCGAGAAATGGGATCGGAGAAGACTCGGTCCATGACACTCTCCTGATCAAAGTGAGGCTGAGTGGCCTGTAGTTCCCCAGGTTGTCCTTTTCGCCTTTTTTGAAGATGGATGCAACATTTGCCTTTTTTCCAGTCATTAGGACCTCCCTGAGTCTCCACAGCTTTCCAAGATGATAGAGAGGGGCCCTGATACATGGCAGCCAGCTCTCTCAGCACCCTTAGCTGCAGCCCATCCAATCCTGTAGACCTGTGTTCTTGCAAATCATTCCTGACTCAACCCTCAGGCACTGGTGGTTGTTTTTCTCCTTGGAAGTCCTGACTCTAAGCACAATGGCCTGGGAGACCTTCTTGGTGGAGGCTGAAGCAAAGGCATTGAGTTCCCCAGACCTATCTGCATCTGCTGATAGCAGATTCCCTGCCCCATTCAGCCATGGGCTCACATTTTCCTTGTTTATGCTTTTACTGTTTCTGAAGGAGTAGCAGATCATCTTTGTGCCTTTGACATCCCTTGAAAGCATCAATATTACAGGAGCTTTGGCTTTCCTAACTGCTTCTGCACTTCCCTGGACACAGTTTTAAAATTCCCCCTTTGCAGCCTCTCCCTTCTGCCCATTCCTGTGTGCTGCCTTTTTGTACTGTTGTTCAGTTGTGCATTTAGCCATCCTGTCTCCTGGGATGTCTGCTTGTTCTCCTGGGTATCAGTATGGGCCATTCTCGAGCTTGGAGGATGCTGTCCTTAAAGACCTGCCAGCTGTCCTTAAAGACCTGCCAGCTGTCCTGAGCTCCTTTGCCCTTCAGAGCTGCCTCCCATGGGATTCCTCAACCAGTCTCCCCAGTAGGCCCAGGTCTGCTCTTCTGACATCCAGAGTCTGGACTCTGCTACTCTTCTTCCTCACTCCCCTCAGGAGCAGGAGCTCCACCACCTCGTGGCCCCTGAACGCAAGGCCGACACTGATTGTCACATCCCTGGTCAGTTCTTCCTTGTTTGCAGGTTCCAGGTCCAGGAAGGTGTCACTGTTGATGACCTATCTGGATTAGCTGTGCTGGGAAGTTGTCCCCCACACCCTCCCAAATCCTCTTGTACTCTTTCTACCCTGCTGCATTGCCCTCCCAGGGAATGCCAGAGAGATTAAAGTCTCCCCATAGGAACCGGGGTTTGTGATCCACAGACTGCCTCAGGTTGCCTAGTGTTGCTTTTGTAGTTCTGCAGCAGCTTGTGCATCTCCCCTTCCTCTTGTTTTGTGGCCCAGGCTTTGGGCATTTGTGTGTATTTGGGCTGCAGAACCTCAGCTGTGGCACCAGGGCTGAGCGCAGCATTGTTGCTGTGAAACCTGTTCCGAATAACAAAAGACACCGTGTATGCAAAGGCCAAAGTTCAGCACGGAGACCTGCCAGCATAGATAGCAGATGGCAATGTAATGATGATATGAGGCACCCACTAAGGGAGCAAAACCTGCAGTACTCAAGGGCAGAGAGAAACAGAGCTGGGCCATGCAGCCATGTCAGGAGAGGTGTTTGGTGCCTGAGCTGAGTCTGTAGCATCTGTGCCCAAGGTGACTTTGCAGCACCTTGGGGCCTGTGATGGATGTTACCAGATGTCCAGGAAGGACAAGGTGCCCCTGAGAAAGGTGTCCCTGGGCCTGAAGAGCCTGCGATCCAGCCATGCTGCAGCTGAATCATTAGCACAGTCCCTGTTCATATCATTGGGAATCAGAAAAGGCTTAGGGAGAGGAAAACGAGCAGGGTGTGAGAGTCTAGGCATGTGCGTGGAGACCTTGGTGTGATGTGCCTTCCATCTTGGTGGCATGCTTGGATGTAGATGGCATGGACTTTGCCTAAAGGCAGCAGTCAGGATCCGTTGTCTGGGAACAGGTAGGAAACCCGAGATGCCCTGGGGCACTTGCCCAGCAACCACTCCAAGAGGGCATGGTCTTCCTTTAGATGCCATGCTGTAGCTGCTAGAAACATGGTGGTCCTGCTGGACACCCCATGCATTTGACAGCCCTGCAGGCCTCTTATCGTTGCATGAAATCAAGTGTCTGCCCTGAATTACATTTGCAATGTTTGGAATCTGCATACAGTTCAGCTTCAGAGTGAGGGGAGCTCTTGCAGTAGTAGACATCATGTCATTTCAGATGGCCAAGGAGATTCTCCACCTGGCCCCTAGCTGATGCTCCAGAAGGATGCGAGTTTCCTAGTTGCTCCATCAGAGCAAGGGACACTGGTACACGTGTTGGACCACCTCTGGCACCTCAAATGTCCAGAAGTGTGTGTAAACAACTGGCGCCCACCCTTCATCTGCATTGATCACAGTGGGAGCATAGGAAAAGAGATTGCCTGCAGACACCCTTGTGATGCACCCTAAAACCTGGGCAAGGGGAATCCCACCTCCTGTGAGCTTGTGGAGTGCACAGAAGGCTGAATGCCAGTCCATCCTAAGGGGCTTCTCAGTGGACATTAGATGTATTGATTTCTTCCTCTAAATCAGTCCCTGAAGCACAAGTCAATGAACTGGCTTCTTGTAGGTGTCCTATCTTCTTCTGAGATGGGAGCAGGGCCTTCTAGAGTAGGACATTTCCACCTCTCTCAGATAACCATCCTCTGGGGAGAGCAACTGTAATCCTGAAATCAGTCTCTCTCCACTGTTTAGGGAGGGACCATCGGTGATTATTTTGGGCTGCTTCAGTGGACATTTCCCTTGGGTGACCCTGCTGCCTGTCAGCCCTGGAGCCCCAGGAACATCTGGAGGATGCACAGGGCACAGAGCAAGTCACATCTTCAGCTGAGCTTCTGCTCCTGAGCTGGGCCTGGCTCCTGGGACTGCAGCAGCCCATGGCAACCTGGCAGGTGCTGCAGAGAGACAGCTCTGTCCAGGAGCAGCTCCTCTTAAAGGAGCAGCAAGACTCAGGGCACTGCCTGCAGGTGCCAGGAAGAGATGAGCGACTCAGAAGTTAAAGACAGTCAGGAACAGGAGGATGGCTGAGAGTTCACTGTGAGGAGAAATCTTCACCGCCCTTGACACAGTAAGTCTCTGGCTGCAGGGCAATGCTGCTGTGGTTCCTGGCAGTTTCTTCTGCAGCTGGCACCTTCCACAGCTGATAGGGTCTGTCAGGGTGGCTCTGCCAGCTTCTCCTGTTTGGAGCAGGTGGTGCTTTAGAGCAGAGATTCCCAGCCACACCATCAGATTGACAAGGCATCACAGCTACCTTCTTCAGGGGGTGGTGCAGGGGTGTGAAGCCAGGGAGGGCACCCAGGTCTGCCCAATGCTGCATTTCAGAGCAGTGTCCCTGCACCCCAGGGTGCTGTGTGCCCGAAGCAGTGACTCTGCTGCCTGCAAAGGTGAGCACTCAGCCTGCCCAGGGAACTCCCTATGGTGCTGCAGGGAGAAGCTGTGGGTGGAAGGAGTGACCTACATCAGGGCAGGTTCATTCTCCTGTTGAGAGGGTGCTGCATGAGTCAGGGCTGCTCTCAGCTCCAGCTCACCCCCAGCACATTTTCTGAAGGGACTTTTCCAGAGGAAGGTATATGCTGGTCATACCTGCAAAGGGCAGAGCTTTCCTTCCTGAGTCTGTGCTTAATCTCCCCATCCTTTGACAGGGCTGGAATGGAATCACAGTTGTTTAGTTCAGACAAGTAACTGCAACTACTGACCTGTTTCACAGAGAGATCAAAAAGTCTGCAAGGAATCTCAGCAAATCCCTTCAGCCACCCCTCTGCCTACAAGCAGCACCACCATAATCTTTATTAGCCTCCTCAGGGTTGGTCTGAGCTGCTGCTTAGCACCTGCAGACCTGAAGGTATCTGCCCCTGGGACAGTGCCAGGCAGCAGCACTATGATGCATGAAAGGGAGGAAACTTCTCACAGGAAAGGCTGTGGGAGGGTGGATGTGGGCAATTCCCTGACAGTTTCTGCAGTGCAGATGCCTTCCCCTGAGCCAGCCCCTGTGTCTCCTCTGCCACCCAGCAGAGCCTCTGCCCTCAAGGCCACAGCAACCAGGGCAGGAGACACCTCCGTTGCAGTCCAGCCTCCAGGAGAGCAGATGTGTCTCTCCTGTAGGTGCCCATTTTACCACTGCCTGACAGAGTGGCTGAGAGCAAAACCTCCTCTGCAGGGGGATGTGCACAGCTGAGTAAGATGCAGGCTTTCCTGCATGCCCATCTGGAGGTGTTTGCATGGGAGTGAGGGGTCCCAGACCCCTTGTAGCCTGTGGGTCTTTGGGCGATGCAGTCTGTAGGGCTGGGGAATGCACCAAGTCTCCCTAAGGGGACATCTTCTTTTGGGCAATGCACTAACCCAAACACTTTTGCCCCTCAGGATTCTCTCGTAATGGAAAAAGCCAAGAATTTATATCCATTAAGTATATGTGCTCCATGTGTGGTGAGAAACTGCCCCCCCACCATACCCCCAAATACATGTTGCTGTTTGCTATCGCCATGTAGCCAGTGTGGCAGAGCATCTGGTGAGAGCTAAGGGACTGGAGTTACAGATGAGTTTCTAATATGAAAAACCAGTTTTGTTCTGGAGTCACACTTGTGGTTGGGCTGGATATCAGGGCTACGCTTGTGTGCATACCACAAACACTTCGGTCATTAGCTCCTTGCCTGGCCCAAGACTATCCTGGCCAGTCATCTGCATAGATGGGAGAGTAGGTTGTCCTGAGACAATGGACTGCCTTGAAACTAAGTGATTTTGACTGGACCTAGGCAATTAAGTATTTGACTGTTAGTTATGGCAGCCCTGCAGGTGGGAATTGCTGAAGGTTGTAGACATTCCCCCGTGGCAAATCCTGCTGTGTCTAGTTCAATTTGTATCCCAAAATGTGTTGATAAACGTCTCGGGTGGAGTGTCCCAAAGTGTCCTTGCTGCAGAAGTGATCAGATTGTGCACAGCTAAGACATTTGTAAATAGTCAAATACAAAGTGTTCCTGCAGTAATTGTCGCATACGCTGAGGTTAAGGTGTATCAATAGCAATGAATTATGCATGGGCTGGGTGGTCACGTGGGTCCCCAGCCAACTGGATTAGAGCTGAGCCAAACAGGAGTTCAGGAGTCTCAGCTAATCCAGCTGACAGCACTGCAAGGAGACACTGTCACTGCACAATGACTGATCATCTTGTTTTGATGATTTGATTCTGAATGTCTGTGTAACAAGCAGGGCTGACTCCTCTGGAGCCCATGGACAGAGGACCCTGCTCCTCCTGGCAGACTCAGAAAGCACAGACCAGAGCAGAAGTAGAGGAGGTGAAGGAAGGTCCTCCTGGTAAGGAGAAAGGAAATGTGGTGAGCTCCTCTGAGAAATGCTGTGGGTTTTGTTCAAAGTCAGTCCTAACTTGTCAATGTCTTTTCCTCCCTGGACATTCTCCCACAGCCCAGAGGAGGCAAATGTCCAACAGCAGCTCCCTCAACGAGTTCCTCCTCCTGGCATTTGCAGACACAGGGCAGCTGCAGCTCTTGCACTTCTCACTCTTCCTGGGCATCTACCTGGCTGCCCTCCTGGGCAACGGCCTCATCATCACAGCCATAGCCTGTGACCACCGCCTCCACACCCCCATGTACTTCTTCCTCCTCAACCTCTCCATCCTGGACCTTGGCTCCATCTCCACCACTGTCCCCAAAGCCATGGCCAATTCCCTGTGGAACACCAGGGCCATTTCCTACTTGGGATGTGCTGCCCAAGTCTTTTTCTTTGTCTTCTTTATTTCAGCAGAATATTTCCTTCTTACTACCATGGCTTATGACCGCTTCATTGCCATCTGCAGACCCCTGCACTACGGCACCATCATGGACAGCAGAGCTTGTGTCAAAATGGCAGCAGCTGTCTGGGGCACTGGTTTTCTCTATGCTCTTCTGCACACTGCTAACACATTTTCAATACCACTCTGCCAAGGCAACACAGTGGAGCAGTTCTTCTGTGAAATCCCCCAGATCCTCAAGCTCTCCTGCTCAGAATCCTACCTCAGGGAAGTTGGGGTTCTTGTGGTTAGTGGCTGTTTATTCTTTGGGTGTTTCGTTTTCATTGTGCTGTCCTATGTGCAGATCTTCACTGCTGTGCTGAGGATCCCCTCTGAGCAGGGTCGGCACAAAGCCTTTTCCATGTGCCTCCCGCACCTGGCCACGGTCTCCCTGTTTGTCAGCAACTCATTTTTTGCCTACCTGAAGCCCCCCTCCCTCTCCTCCCCAGCTCTGGATCTGGTGGTGGCTGTTCTGTATGCGGTGGTGCCTCCAGCAGTGAACCCCCTCATCTACAGCATGAGGAACAAGGAGCTCAAGGAGGCACTGAGGAAATTGATTCAAGTGGTACTAGTTCAGCAGCAATGAGCTGTCCGTCCCTCTTCAGAGGTGATTTCTGATTTTCTCAGACAAGTTTTGTGCTTTGGGCATTCTCCCTGTGATAATCATGTTTGTATAGAAGTGTTTCAATGCATCCCACTTCTCCAGAGGCAGAAACCAAGCCTTTCTGACCCAAAGGCCTTCTGTAAATGTGTCTATCAGAGTGTCAGAGCTGGCCTATCTCTAATAAAAGAAGATTTCCTCAGTGCTGTGCTTGAAAGCTGGTTTCTTCTTCCAAAGCTGAAGCAAAGAATGCACTCAAGGACTTTCCCCATGAAAGGGCCTGTTGCATTTCTAGGGCTCTTCATGGCCTCAAGGCGATGAGCTCGTGCGGTGCTGTGTTAGGTAATGAGGGCTGCATTCAGCTCTCACTTGTGGGTGCCCAGTGCTCCTGGAGGTGCTGAGTGGTCAAGCGGTGTCTGCCTGGGACTGTCTGCACTATGACAGGGCTGGTGACAGATGCCCACAGTGGGGACCCAGCAGGCAGAGGGAAGGGAGCCTGGAGAGAGGTTCATGTCACCTTCAATGGAAAACCCTGGGCTGGATCTCGGGATATACCTGCACACAGCCTGAGCCATTTGAAATGCCCTGTGATTGTTCAGAGCATCATCCACACCACAGACCCCTTGGTAGGGGGTGGTCAGGTGCAATGATGCCCGTCCAGCTGGGTCTGCTTCTCGCCTCAACCACCACGGCCAGTGCAGAGTCACCCCGTGGCCCTGGGGCACCACAGCCCGCTCGCTCTGCAGAGCAGCACCGCCAGCTCGGGGCCCTGCGGGGAGCACAGGGGAGGCTCCAGGAGTGGCCAGGCAGGCCAGCACTGATGCACTCGCTGGGGTGAGGACACACAGCGGTGGGTTTGTGGGGCAGAGCCAGATCTCGTGGAGGGTTATCAAGACATGCCGGGCGCAGGAGAGGGGAGGTCATTTGCAGCCCTGGCTGCACAGCCCAGGTTTATGGGTGAGTCTTCCTATGCGGCCAGCTCGTTCCTGCTGGGCTCAGTGCCTGTATGGAGGGGAAGAGCCAGGCCTAGGCAGCCTCTCTGCTGGCCCAGACCCCAGCAGGCCCTGGGGACGGCTGTGTGCTAACCCCTGCGTGGGGCATGGCCAGGGCTGGGCAAGGTGCAGAAACTGTGGAGGCTGCCAAAGCAGGAGGGCTGTGGGGGGACGGGGCACCGAAGGCTGTCGCAGGGACTGTGCCAGGGGGATGTTGGCCTGGCCCATGAGCTCTTGTTCTTGCTCCAGCTATGCTGGAGCCAAGGCTGAGGACCAAGAGGTCCCTCAGGCGAAGCTGTGCTCCTTGGGGAGTTGCCCTGAGCACCACAACAGGCAGAGCACGCTCCTTGTGTGTCCCCGTCCTGCTGGGAGGGTGGCACGGGCACAACCCCTTACTGCAGCCCCCACTGGCCCCTGCCCCTGCCGACCTGCCCCTTCCAATCTGCCACCAACCCCATGCTGCCTTGTCTTCTGTCCCTCTTCTCCACACCGCAGGGACCAGTGATGCAGCAGGAGCTGGCACAGCCGCACAGCCGCTGCCCGGCCCCCGGCCCTCCCCTCCTGCCTGCCAAACATTACATCCATCTTCAAGAAGGACAGGACAGAGGATCTGGGCAATGATGGGCTGGTCAGCGTCACCTCAGGCCCTGGGAAGCAAATCTTCCTGGAGCTGGTTCCAGCCACACGAAGGGGTCGGGAACAGCCAGCACGAAGTCATCGAGGGCAAATTGTGCCTGGTCAACCTGACTGCCTTCTGTGATGGGATGACTGGCTGTGTGGACAAGGGGGGTGCAGTGCATGCACTCCTTGAGTTTAGGAAGGCCTTTGACATGGTCTTCCATAACTTCTTTGTAGCCAAACTGGGGAGAGGTGGGATGGAGGAGTAAGCACTGGAGGGTGTGGGAAATGAGCTGGAGGCCGCCTGGCTCAAAGGGTGGAGAACAGTGGTACAAAGCCAAGGAGTCTTGAAAGACTTGGGGATTTGGCTGACAGAAACTTTATGACATTGTACAAGGAGAAATGGCAGGTTGCTGTATCAGGGGGGCAGAACAGCCTGTGCATCAGATTAGGCTGGGACTTGACCAGTAGAGGAGTGACCCTGAGGAGAAGGACCTGGACGGTGCAAGAGATGCCACATGAGCCAGTGCTGCGTGCTCACCATAAATCAGGCCAGCTGCATACGGGGCTGCATTAGGGAGTGAGCGGCCACCCAGACAAGGTGAATTATTATCCCCCTCATTTCAGCACTGGTGTGGCCACATCTGGAATAGGGTGTCCCAGTTTGAGATGCCCTGTGCTGGAGGAATGGGGAGGAACTGGAGAGGGTCCAGAGGAGGTCTGCCAAGATGACGTTGGGGGTCTAAAGGACAAGGCCTTTATGGAGAGGCTGAAGGACCAGGGCTGCTTTAGCCTGGGGAAGGGGAGGCTGAGGGCAGTAGCGTAGGAGCCTGTGACTGCTTGAAAGGTGGTTTCAGAGATGATGGAGCTTTTCTTGGTAGTGGGAAAGAGCATGAGAAGGGGAAAGAGCAACAACCTGCAGCTTGTGGGGTTCAGCTGTGACATTAGGAAAAGGAAATGTCACTTGTAGGGCAGTGCTGTGGTGCCACAGGTCACCCAGGGGGAGCCTGTGATCAGCCCCCGGCTTTGTGTTTCAAGGAAAAGCAAGTGAGGACAGAGAGACATCAGGAGAGGTTGGGAGATCCCGGGGTGAGAGCAAGTGGGGAAGCAGGTTGGGTGTCTACAGTCTGCAGGGAAACAGGTGCAGACGGGGGACAGTGTAGGACAGCCTGTGGTGGAGACAGCCCAGGGCAATGCCAGGGCTGAAAGCTCCCAACAGAACTGGGGTCTTTGTCCTCTTGGCTATGGCTGGTGTCTCTGCCACCAAGGCCTCTGAGAAGATGCCATTTCCTGAAAGCACGGTGGCCTTGCTGCCTCCTTGTTCCTTAGGAGCCCAGGAGGTGCCGTATCATGGTCCTGCACTCAGCGTTACACATCCCCACCCTCACGCAGCCCCCAGGAAGAGCCCTGACCAGTTCATTAGGGAAAGGATCACCTTTCTCTGCGTCTGGGTGTCAGTGTCTGGCTGTTCTGCTTGATAACACACATCAAGGCTGATTTGGCATCACAGACACCTGCACATTGCCTTTGCCTGCCTGCAATCAAGGCCTCCACCTTTCTGCTCTAATCAGCCTCTGGGGAGCCTTCTTTGGTAATTGCCCTCAGGGGGCCCATTAATGCTCCAAGAAACTTGCGGATTTACATCTGACTTTAATTTCTTGAGGGGCTTGTTCAGCCTCCTCTCAACATGTGAAGTGCATGGGCTCTGACCCACATACACCAGAGGGATCATTAAAATGCATATAGCCCCTGGGAAGCCATGTCTCTTTCCATAATTTTCCATAATTACCCATAATTTTCTTCGCTTCTTCAATTCTTGTGTGGATAGTTGGAGATATTTCAGGAGTGCATTTACAAGAGCAAGGTTTCAGTGAGCACCTGTAAAACAAAGATGTCTGCTTTTTAAGCTTTCTTTATTCTTCATGTTGCAGAATAAGTGATCTCCACATTCTCCAATTGATATTGATCCAGAGTGTCTCCTAATGAGGTCTGAACATGGAGGAAAAGCAGTAGTTTTGATAAGAGACCTGCATGGACAACCTTCCTCCCACCTCCTCAACCCTGCAATTTCCCTCTTCAGCCACTGGGGACTTGCATCACTCTTTTTAACATCTAACCTTTTTCCACTCAAGGCTCTAGCTGAATCTTACAGCTCCTATGCACCAATTCCCACCTGCTTGCCTTAGAGAACTAGATCCATGCAGACACAGGAGGATTTTTCTTAATTGCAAGCAAAGAAAAATAAAATATGACCAGGTTTAATAAAAAGTAAAATACACGCCTACACTATATGTTAAGTCCAAGCTGCCTGCAGTCAGCTCCACTTTCCACAAGCAATAACCTTCCTGGAAATGTTTTAGGTAGGAGACATACAGGTAGAAAGAAATACAGCTAAAGAGCTGGGTAAAGAGACAGTCAGACTCCTGAAAGATGAGACAAGCTTCAGAATCCCTGAAGCTCAGAGCAGCAACTGGAGAGCTGAGAGATATCTGAACAGATAAAGAGCAAGGGGAGGAGGAAACCTGGAGAACTATGGAAAGTGCACATGTCCAGATAGTCTAATGCAAAGGGGACTTTAGAAATGATCCCTTTAATCAGGACATGGGGGAATATGTGAAAGATTACTGAGATGCCATCTGCAGCATGATAGCCAGAGCAGTGGTAACGCAAGTTGAGAGGGACAGATCGATATTCAGAGATTAATACCCTTCCTCAAAATTTCCACTATTTTCCATGGGAAAACATTGACATTAAGATTAGTCAGTCATTTTAGCTGATGCAAGTGTGCTCATATTTTTTAAATCTTGAAAACTGTTCTTCACCTTTCCAGGCAGAGCTCAGGTGTCCAACCACAAGCACCCAGTGGCACTTGGAGAGGCCCCGGTGTCTCTGAGGCACCTGCCTGGACCTGGCAGCTCTCCCATAGGACCTGCGGGAGACCAGAGCCCCTCAGAGCTGCAGAGGGAGGCTGGGCAGAGGGGACCAGGGCACCTGCAATGGCACCAGGTGTCCATGACCCTGTGATGGCATCCCACCCCAGTTCTGAAAATCTCTTTCTTTCTGAAAACAAAAAAGCAAAGCAAAGAAAAACCACAAAATTTGCATACAAGGCCACTATATTAAAGAAAAGAAACCAAAGCAAAGAAGGACCATAAGAACACAAAGAAGGCTGAAACCTGGAAACTGCAACCAAACATTCCTTCGCTTTGGATCATTCTCGTAATTTCTTCCTCATTTTGTTTTGTATTGACTGTTTCTAGACCTTTCTGCTATAATCAGGCCTGCACCATTAAAACAGATATTTTTGTGCCTCGCACAGAGTCCAGGGCACCAAAACCACCCCCAGCCCAGGGCTGCCCATGCCACTCCTCACTGCACAGAGTGAGTCACACTCTGAGGTGTCGCGCTGTCTCAACTGATAGAAGCAAGCAGGGTGACCAGCTTCAGTGAAATGCTGCATCTTTGGATGGCCAAATCTGCACAAACCTCAACATAGCTGTGTTAGAGTGATGTCTGAAAGGAGTCCCTAACCATCTAGCCACACTCCCGTCTCCTTCCCTGCACAGTAAATGAAGTGCTACTGCATTTGAGGTGACAACAGGGATGAGGCTGATCTCACCCAATGCCAGGCTATTTTGGTGCACATGTCTACGTCTAATGCAAGTGTCTGGACTTCCCTTTCTAGTCAAGGGAGAGAAATAAGACGTGCCCCAGAGAGGTCTTGAGAGATTTCTGGTGACCTAACGCTCCAGAAAGGTTCTCATAGGTCCTGGGTCACATTTCCCAGCTCCAAATGGGCACACAACCACCCCAGGGCATCTCAGGTAGCAATAGCCTCTATATGTGTGGGCAGATGAACAAAGGCCTGAACGCCGACTTTTAGTCAGAGGGTGAACCCTATTCAAAAGATAACTCTATACAAGAACTGAAAAAAACCCTCATCTCCACAACTTTTATCAATTGGAATGGATTTTAATTTCTTTTTTTTGGTATATATTTATTATATACATATATATATACTTACAGTTATTCATTTCTGATTCATTTCCTACCAGCACTCTGCATGGAGAAACCTTGTTCTGAGGAGCTGCTATATTCAAACACACACATTTCCTATCTCTTCTTCTGCCCCTCTGTCCTTTCTTCTGCATCTGCAGAGGATGGGGAGAGGCAGGCAAAGGGGACATGGCTGCAGTGTTGATTGTGAGGTCACTTCCACTGCAGCTGCCTGATTGGCCCTCAGCAGATGTGCTGGCCAGCAGGCACTGTGATGTCACCCAGCACCTCGGAGAGCCCACCCAGCAGCAATGACAGCCCTGGGGAGGGGAGGGGGTGATACAAGTGACATGGACCTGTCTGGGTGCTGATTGCGAGGGCACCTCTGCTGCAGCCACCCCACCAGCCCGCGGCCGGCAGGCAGGCAGGCACGGCTCGTGGCCACCCTGCTCAGGACTCGCCCTTCTGCAGCGGACCTGCCACCCAGCAGCGCACAGCTCCTCGCCTAGATCTCCTCCGAGCCCAGGGTGCTGCCCCTGCAGCCCAGGGACAGCACAGGCAGGATCTGGAAGGTTCAGCTCAGTGGCAGCTCAGTGTTCACAAAGTATTGCATGATGTATTATTACCAGCCACGGGGGTTTTACAGTGTGATACCAAGAAGGAGTCACACTGCGTGCTCTAATGTACAGTTTGATGATGGGTGGGTGAGTTGAATTGTGCAAGGCCTGCTGGGACAGCCCTGCACCACTCTAGAAGGAACTGACCCTCACTTGTTTTTTTCCACACCTCACTGTCAAGAGGGGACCTTTGTCCAAAGTAGCTTCAGATCCACACTTGGGATGTCGTCTCAGAGGGGGTTCACCTCTAAAGAAGAGTCCAGGAGTGAGCTAATAGCCAGGCTGTGCTTGGCTGATCAGGCTCCCAGAGGCCGAGAGGATGAAGGAACCAGGTGAGTTCACAGTGCTGCAAGGATGAATCACCCCAGATAAGGGTTGAGACCCTCTGTCAGCTCTAAGAGAAGCCTGTACAAGCAAGAGTGGACGGACCTGCCAATGGTGGTTGTCCATAACAAGGGGAGACAAATCCCAGCTGAAGAGCCCCTGTGGCATGGGAGCAAGCCAACAGGAGAAAACCCTCCCTGCTCTCCTCTGGATGAACACAGGGCACGGGCTTAACAGTCATGGGTGGGATTCAGCTCCCCTGATGGCAAAACGTGCATATCTGAGCTTCAGGAAAGAAAGACCGGAGAAGATGGCTCCATCTACTCAGAGGTGCAAACCACACAGGTAGAAAAATCACACCCCAGGTGCTGAGACACAAGTCACCTCACAGACTGCTGCTCCTTGCCCATCACTTGCAGAGACAGAAGTGACCTCAGCATCACCTTCGTGGCCATGTGCCTCAGATGGGCCTTTGAGCTTTGGAGCCTATCAGTCCATCAGAAACCAGTACTCCCATCATCATCTTCCAACCCTATATGCCTGCTGCTGGCAGGTGAGCTTCTCAGAGGGACATGAACCAGCTATGTGCCAGCTACTATTCAGTCAGGTACTCAGGCAGAAGTGACCTCACAATCACAATCCAACCCATGTGCCTGCTGCTGGCCTATCAGGCACTCAGGCAGAAGTGACCTCACAGACAGTTTCCAACTCCTGTGCTTGCTCCTGGCCCATCATCTGCAGAGATAGAAGTCACCTCAGAGTCCCCTGCAGGGTCATGTGCCTCCTAAGGGCTTACAAGCTTCTGAGACACAATCTTCTCCTAAAATTCAGCCATGATACAACAGCTGTTTGCCCTGCCATTCAGAGGGACCTTGGCAGGCTGGAGAAATGGGCACAGAGGAACCTCATGAAGCTCCACAAAGGGAAATGCAATACCTTGCACACGCGAAAGAGTAACCCAGGACACACTGGGTGCTGACCAGCTGGAAAGCAGCTTTGCAGAGAAGGACCTGGGAGTGCTGGTAGACAACATGAGGCAGCATGAGGAAGCAACATGTCCTCGTGGCAAAGAAAGACAATGGTTTCCTGGGCTGCCCTGGGAAGAGTGTTGCCAGCAGGGCGAGGGCTCTGTGGCTGCAGGCTCTGTGTCAGCAGGCTCTGTGCCTGCTGTCTAATCAGGTCCTCAGGCACAAGTGACCTCAGAAGCACATCCTCCTGCTGTGAGCCTGCTGCTTGCCTATCACATACTCCAAAACAAGTGACCTCAAAAACAATCAGCTTCGGCATGAGCCAAAGGCTGACCTGTCAGCTGCTCAGAAAGAAGTCACCTCACAATCATCTGTCAAGCCCAGGTGCTTGCTGCAGGCCCTTCTGCTTCTCTGATGGACATGACCCAGCTATGTGCCTGCTGCTATCCAGTCAGGTACTACAGCAGAGGTGACTTCACAGTCACCATCCAAGCCATGTGCCTCCTGATGGCCTATCAAGAGCCGATACTGCAGTGACCTCACAGTCACCAGTCACCTTCACTGCCATGTACTTGGTACTGGCCTATCAGCCACACCGTTGTAAGGGACTGCACAATGACCATTCAAGCTGTGCACTTGCTGCTGGCCTCTAAGCTGCACAGACAGAGGTGACCTCACCGGCACTTCCACACCCCGGTGCCTGCTGCTGGACCATCATCTTCAGAGACAGAAGTGACATCACTGTCATCTTCACAGCCACAGACCTCCTAGTAGCTTAGGAACTTCCCAGACACAATTCACCTCATCATAACTTTGCCACCCATCAGCTTCTTAGTGGCCCATCAGCTGATAAGGTACAAAGAACCTCACAAAAAACATCCAAGCCCACGCACCAGCTGCCGGCCTTTCAGCTTCCTGATGGACATGACCCAGCTACGTGCCTGTTGCTATCCAGTCAGGTCATTGGGCAGAAGGGACCCCACAATCAACATCCAAGTCATCTGCCTGCTGCAGGCCAATCACCTGCGGAGACAGGAGTGACCACAAAACCTACATCCTAGCCCTGTGCCTGTTGGTGGCCTATCAGGTACTCAGGCAGACAGGACCTCAAAACCACTGACCCCACACAGGAGTCAAGTGCTGCCTATCAGCTTTGCACATACTTGCATTGCTGTATTGCTGTAGAGCTCTGCAGGTGCCAATCCCTTCTCCGGGCACACTCACCACACCCAGAAGTCACCTCACCACCAACAGCTGCTGGCCTGGCAGTTGCTCAGGTAGAAGTGACCTCACAAGTGCATGCCCCCACCAGGTGCCTGCTGCTGGCCTGTGGCTTTAGACACAAGTTTCCTCAAAATACCTTCCCCAACCACCAACATGCTGCTGCTCTACCGGGTCCTCTGCCAAGGAGACCTCACTATCAACTTCCACACCCATCTGCCTGCTGCTGGCCTATCAGGGACTCAGGCACAAGTGACCTCACAAGCAAATGCCCAAGCCATTAGCCAAGTGTGAACCTTGAAGAGAGAAGTGACCCTACAGCGACTTTCCTAGCAATGTGGGAAATTACAGTCTGAGCAATACAATCTGTCAGGCACTGACACAGAGCTGAGCTCACAAACATCTCTCCACCACGTGTCTGCTGCTGGCCTCCCTGCTGCTCTGCAGGAAAAGACCTCAAAGTCACTTCCCAGCAAGGGGCCTGCTGCTGCTGGCCTGTCGCATACCGAGACACAGCTGACCTCACCAGCACATTCCCCACTTCACAGCCTGCTGCTGGCCTATCGGCTTCTCACCCAGAAGGCACCTCACAGGCACCTTTACAGCCAGGTGCCTGCTGCAGCCCCAGAGGCTGCTGGGACAGGAGGGACCTCCGAGTCAGTTCCCAGCCAGGGGCCAGCTGCTGGCCTGCCAGCTGCTCTGTCTGCAGTGACCTCACAAGGGACTTTCCAGGCAGCGGCCTGCTGCTGGCCTATCAGGGCCTCAGAAGGAGATGACCTCACAGTCCCCTTCACAGCCATGTGCCTGTCACTGGCCTATGAGCCTCTGAGACAGCAGCTACCTCACGATAACTTCCCCAGCTCTGAGACAAATGCTGACCTACCAGCTGCTCAGGCAGAGTGACCTCAAAAGCACAGATCCCAGCCAGGTACCTGCTGCTGCCCTACCAACTGCTCAGGCAGAAGTGACCTCACAGCCACCTTTCCAGCCACAGCTCTGCTGCCATCCAAGCAGTTCATCAGTCACAAGTGACCTCACAGTCAACATCCAAGCCTTGGTCCTGCTCCTGGCCTATCAGCTACTCCAGCAGAAGTGACCTCATCATCAGTAGCTGAGCCATGTGCCTCCTGATGGCCTGTCAGCTACTGACAAAGAATTCATTTGCCAATGGTGATCTCCTGGCCCAGCTCTTGCAGACAGCCATGACCTCACTACCCACACCCCAGGCACACAGCTATCACCCCCTGCAGCTCCCCCTGCCCTCCCCAAGGCTCAGCCAGCTACTCAACGGCCTCCCTGAGTCACATCGTGACAGCACAGATTCACATCATCCCCTCACCATGCTCACAGGGCAGCCAAACACCCCTCAGGGACCAGGTACTACACCAAAAAATCAGCACCTCCACCTGGCCTATCGCGTATTGGTGCAATGGTTACCTCACAGTCCAGTTCAAAGCCACATGCCTGAAGCTGCCTTAAAAGTGTCTGTGTCACAAATGACCTCACGAGCGCAAACGGTAGCAATATGCCGTCTGCTTGGTTATCCAATAACGAGGCACAAGTGACCTCACTATCAGCCTTGAAGCCATGGGCTAGCTGCTCGCCTGTAACACACTCAGGAAAACGTGACCTCACAAGCACAGAGAGCAGCTGTGTCCCTGCTGCTGGCCTCTGAGGTACTCAGGAAGAAGTGACCTCACAGTCTGCCCCAAAGCCATGGTCCTACTGTTGGCCTGTTACGTCCTGAGGCAGAAGTGAGCTCAGATGCACAACACTGCAATGTTCCTGCAGCCTGCTTATTGGGCACGGAGAAAAAATGATTTCCAAGGCAGATTTAAAGCCTTGTACATGCCAGTGGCCTATTAGGTGCTGAGGCAGAAGTGACTTCACATCTGCATTGAAACCATGCGCTTGCTGCTGGGCTACCAAGTACAGGGGCACAAGTGACCTCACAGCCACAAACAGCAGCAATGTGCCCACTGAGGGACTATCAGGCACTGAGGCACAAGTGACCTCACAAGCACAGAGAGCAGCCATGCGACCAGCAAGGGCCTATCAGGAACCAAGGTATAAGTGATCTCACAACCAGAAACAACAGCCATGGCCCCAGTGCTCGCCTCTCTGGCACTGAGGCACAAGTGACCTCATGACCACAAACACCAGCCACATGACCAGCACTGGCCTACCAGGCACTGAGGCACAAGTGACCTGACAACAGGAAACAGCAGGCACAGGAGCAGTACTGCTGAGCAGGCACTGAGGCACAAGTGACCTCACAACCAGAAACAGCAACCATGACCACAGCACTGGCCTATCAGGCACTGAGGTGGAAGTGACCTCATAAGCACAAACACCAGCCATGTGACCGGTACTGGCCTATCAGGCACTGAGGTTCAAATGTCCTCACAACCGCAAACAGCAACCACATAACCAGCACTGCCCTTTCAGCCACACAGGCAGAAGTGACTTCAAAACCACAAACAGCAGCCATTTGCCTAGCACTGGCCTATCAGGCACTGAGGCACAAGTGACCTCACAACTGCAAACACCAGCCATGTGACCAGCGCTGGCCTATCAGGAACTGAGGCAGAAGCAATCTCACAGCCACAAAGAGCAATAATACGTCTCCTTGCTGCCTGTCATTCACAGATGCATAGTGGCCTCACAATGGGTATCACAGGAAGTTGCTTGGTGCTTGGCTATCCCGTTCGGAGGAAGTAGGGACTTCACGGTCTTCATCAAAGCCACGTGCCATCTGCTGGCCTATCAGAGAGGAAGGCAACAGTGACCTCACAAGCACAAACGGCAGCCATGTGCCCAGCATCAGCCTCACAAATACTGAAACAAAGTGACCTCACAGTCTGCATTGAAGCCATGTGCTTGCTGCTGGCCTGTCACACACTGAGGCAGAAGTGACCTCACAAGCACAAAAGCAGCCATGTGCCCAGCACCAGCCTCACAAATACTGAAACAAAGTGACCTCATAGTCTGCATTGAAGTCCTGTGCTTGCTGCTGGCCTGTCACACACTGAGGCAGAAGTGACCTCACAAGCACAAAAGCAGCCATGTGCCCAGCATCAGCCTCACAAATACTGAAACAAAGTGACCTCATAGTCTGCATTGAAGTCCTGTGCTTGCTGCTGGCCTGTCACACACTGAGGCAGAAGTGACCTCACAAGCACAAAAGCAGCCATGTGCCCAGCACCAGCCTCACAAATACTGAAACAAAAGTGACCTCACAGTCTGCATTGAAGCCCTGTGCTTGCTGCTGGCCTGTCACACACTGAGGCAGAAGTGACCTCACAAGCACAAAAGCAGCAATGTGCTTGGTGCTGTCTAATGAGGTACTGAAGCGAAAGTCACCTCACAAGTACAAAAATGAGCAACGTGGCTGCTGGTGGCCTAGCAGATCCTGAGGCTGAAGGACTTCACCAACACAAACACCAGCAATATGCATCGAGCTGGAGTCTCAGGTACTGAGGCTGAAGTGACCTCACAGGCAGCCATGAAGGCGTAGAGCTGCTCCTGGCCTGTTAGGGACTGAGGCACAATTGACCTAAACAAGCACAAACAGCAGCAATGTGCCTGCTCATCGCCAATCACGCACTGATGCACAGCTGACCACAAAAACACCAACAGCAACAATGGGCCTGCTCCCTGTTTGTGAGGCACTGAGACACGAGGGACCTCACCAGCATCACCAAAGCTATGTGCGTGCTGTTGGCCTACCAGACTCAGAGGCACAACTGACCTCACAAGCACAAATGGCATCGACGTGCCTGCTGCTGGCCTAGCTGGTACCGAGTCACAAGTGACTGGAAAAGTGCAGACCTTCACAGAGGAGAAGCTCACCTGGGCCACTCGCATGGCCCTTGAGTACGCTGTTATCATTCCATACAGAACAGTCTTCTGCAAACGGCTTTCATCTCCTGGCAGGACTCTCTCCAGGTCATGCAACATCTCAGCTCTGTCACCCTGGCACCAAATCACAAAAGAGAACAATTGCACTTGCATTTCCTTTACTATCAAGTCCTAGCTGTGAGCAACTTGTTCTGTAGCACCTACACAATGACAGCAGGACACCACTTCCATTTCCAGTGCCGAGGTACAGAGATCAGCTGAGGGAGCAGCTGCACTGGAAAGGGTCCCAGACACTGTCACATCAACACTGCACTGCACCAGGCCTTGACCTCACACCAGACCTCGGCTGTGCCAGCTAGTCTACAAACACACTGTCTCTGCCCCACACAGCTGGCTGTTCTGCTAGATACAGCCAAGTGCCAGCAAGAAGAGATGGACACAGGACCCTCGCCACTTGCACACTCCCCACGCGCTGCTCTGCTCGCTGCCTTCCCCTGGCTTCTGAGCTCAGACACACAGGGAAGCTCTTGTGGTGACACCAGAAGGTGACCAAGGCAGTCTGGGCTCACATGCTGCGTGCAAACACTCAGCACAAGACCAGGACCAGAGCTGGCTCCTTGGGCGATGCTGCTGCTTTCAGAAGGAAGGATGCTGCTCCCTGTGGGCACAGCAGGCTGCTGCTTTCCACCCCCACGACCCCACCATATCACAAACCTCCAGCTAGGGACAAGGGTTAGGGCATTTGTTTTGGAATAAAGAAGTTACAGACACAACTTGGAAACATCTGGGAGTCCTGTAGGTCTCCTGAGCCCAAAGTAATCCCTGCCCCTTTCCTTTTGTTAGCTGGAGAAGAAGCTTCTGCGAAGGGAAAAAGGGTGCAGAGGCTTTGAAAAAAGGCCCCAGCCATGAGATAGCCCCAGACTGGAGGTCTGGAGAAACACCTGCAGTCCTGTGGGAACGGCTTCTGCAGCAGGAGCCCGGGCTCCAAGCCTGGGTTTGCAGCCTGGCCCTGGGCACATCTTCACCCCTCACAGAGCCAGAAGCCCAAGAGCTGTGAGATTTCCCTCGTTCAGGCTAAGCAGGCTTTGGCCATGCACACAAAGGCACAAAGGCGATGCTGGCATTTGTTAGAAGGGTCTTTGACTTGTCCTATATGGCACCAGAACCATCTAGGAAAACCAAGGGGCACTACAGCATTTGCTGCACAAGCCAGCTCTGACAGCATTTGTGGGAGGAGGAATGTGCAGCAGAACAGAGGTAGCAGGAGGGGAACCCACACCCCAGGTGACACAAAAAAGCCAGGCACATTTATGGAAGCCTTTGCATCCATATGTAGCCTCACCTCATTCGCTTGCAGCTGGTTTCACAGAGGGTCACCATGTTGGCAAAGGTGTTGACAGCTACAGGGACACACCCTGGCACCCTGCCTCCATCCTCGGGGGCTCCAGGACTGCACTGGCAGCCTACCTGACCATGACTGGAGCAACCTAGGAAGAAAGAATCGGAGGGTTACTGTTGGTTCTGCTGGCCTTACATAGTCACAACAGCCAGGGGCAAATGTCTCCCCTCTATGCTGAGCTGTATTTGCGAGAGCAGAGCCAGCAGGGCCACCAGAGACATTCTATTCCTCTTTCTGGCACAGGTTGAGGCCACATCTGGATACCAGGTCCCGCCTGGGCTCTCCAGTTCCAGAAAGGCAGGAACACACAGGAGGGAGGCAGCACAGGGCCACCAAGAAGGTCAGGGGCTGGAGCATGGGGCATATAAAGAGAGGCTGAGAGACCTGGGTTTGTCCAGCCTAAGCAAGAGAAGGCCAAGGGGGATCTACCTGCTCTACACAGCTACCTGATGGAGCGCACGGAGAAGACGAAACCAGATTTTCTTGGAGGTGCACAGTAACAGCCTGAGAGGCAACAGGGACAACTTGGAGCATGGGGCATTCTCCCTAGATGTTAAGAGCAATCCTTTTTCTCCATGAAGGTGGCCAAACTGTGGCACAGGCACCCAGAGAGGTTCTTGCATCTCCATCCTTGCAGAGATTCAAAACTTCCCTGGAAAAGGCCTGAAGATACCTCATCTCCTGGGACCTGCCTTGAGCAGGGTGTTGGACGCCCCCCCCCCCCCCCCCAAGAGGCCTGACTTCTTGTGAGGTGGCATCTCCACTGTCTGCAAGGGTCTGGGCAGACAAAAAGGGGAGAAGTGGCTCTGACTGCTTCGATTAACTCCCCATCCCCCTGATGGATTGGAGTGGATTAGCGTCTGGGATGGGAAGATGAAATGAGGGTCCAGATGCAACAGAAAGCCATGGTGACTTTCTCCAGAAGTCTCGGTACAATCTCAAAGACTCAGGGAAGCATCAAGAGCTTCAAAAACTGCAAGCCTGAACCTCAGCTGACAGAAAGAAGCCAGCAAACTGCGAGCATCCCTGGCTCACACCAGGATGCTCCAAGGAGGGAACATGGTCACCAATGGTCCCCACCCCAGGTCTCCCAGGAGAACACTGTAATGGCAGGCTGGGCCCTGGGAGCACAGCACTGCTCTCTCCAGACACCTCCACCGGTGATGAGCACCAAGACATGGGGACCACCACCCGTCCCAACCACAGGCCACCCCACCACTGTGACACCTCGCATCCCACACCCCTCACCTCACAGAGGGTTCCCAGCCAACACACACCTCTGCAGCAGGGACACACAGGGCACAGCAGCACACATGGCAGCAGACAGGGCACCCCCAGGGCCCCAAAACACACACAGACCAACTCTCCAGCCCTTCCATTCCCTTCCAGTCCTCCAAGGCCTTGCAACAGGCCCTTCCTCTCAACAGCCAGGCACAGCCCTGCACTGCTCACTTCCCACCTCCAGCAATCAAAGGACAGAGATATCCTTCAGATCTGGGAGAAAAATCTTAGAATCCCCCTGGTATTTGGATGGGGCAGAATTTTCTGCAGCACACAGACACTGGAAATCAGATTACCGATCTCACTGCTCACACCAGCACTTCATTCATTTAGCAGCATAAAAATTCTAGCTGGACTCCTTGGTCCATCAGTAGCAGGCTGTAAACCTATACTTCGCAAGAAGTACAAAGTCAAACTCCATGTCTACATTTACCAGAGAACATCATCCACATTTTAAATGTAGCACTACTAATTCACCATGATGGAGTGGAATAAGATTTGTATCAGATGGTGTGGAGTATTACTGTCTACTTCTGCTTGATTTATTAGTTGCATCTCTATATTGCTGTAGAGGTGTCAGTCCCTCCTCCCGGCACACTCATCAAACCCAGAAGCGACCTCACCACCAAAATCCAAGCCATGTGCCTTCTCCTGGCCTAGCAGCTGCTCTGTTAGAGTGAGCTCACAAGTCCATAGCCCCACCAGGTGCCTGCTGATGGCCTAAAGGGCTTCAGTGGCAGAAGTTTGCTTGAAATATCCCCTGCCATGAACATGCGGCTGCC
This sequence comes from Dromaius novaehollandiae, assembly GCF_036370855.1. Lineage (NCBI taxonomy): Eukaryota > Metazoa > Chordata > Aves > Casuariiformes > Dromaiidae > Dromaius > Dromaius novaehollandiae. The sequence goes on along the minus strand of NC_088128.1, from coordinate 2,678,623 downwards.
CTACCAGGTACTCTGACCCAGGAGACCTCACAATCGGCTTCCAAATCTATCTGACTGCTGCTGGCCTATCAGGGACTCAGGCACAAGGGACCCCACAAACAAATGCCCAAGCCATTAGCCAAGTGCTAGCCCTGCAGAGACAAGTGACCTCACAGCGACTCTCCCAGCAATGTGCCTCCACACAGTCTGTCAGGCACTGAGACAGAGCTGAGCTCACAAACATCTCTCCACCACGTGCCTGCTGCTGGCCTCCCTGATGCTCTGCAGGAAATGACCTCAAAGTCTATTGCCAGCAATGGGCCTACTACTGGCTTATCACAGATGGACACACAGCTGACCTCACCAGCACATTCCCCACTTCACAGCCTGCTGCTGGCCTATCACCTTCTCACCCAGAAGGCACCTCACAGGCACCTTTACAGCCAGGCGCCTGCTGTAGACCCAGAGGCTGCTGGGACAGGAGGGACCTCCGAGTCAGTTCCCAGCCAGGTGCCAGCTGCTGGCCTGCCAGCTGCTCTGTCTGCAGTGACCTCACAAGGAACTTCCCAGCCAGGGGCCTGCTGCTGGCCTATCAGGGACTCAGAAGGAGATGACCTCACAGTCTCCTTCACAGCCATGTGCCTGTCACTGGCCTATGAGCCTCTGAGACAGCAGTTACCTCACTATAACTTCCCCAGCCATGATCCAAATCCTGGCTTATCAGCTGCTCCGGCAGAAGTGAGCTCCAAAGCACATTTCCCAGCTGTGGACCTGCTGCTGCCCCATCAACTGCTCCGGCAGAAGTGACCTCACAGTCACCTTTCCAGCCACAGCTCTGCTGCTATCCAATCACTTCATCAGTCACAAATGACCTCACAGTCAACATCCAAGCCTTACTCCTGCTGCTGGCTTATCAGCTACTCCAGCAGAAGTGACCTCATCATCAACAGCCGAGCCACAGGTCTCCTGCTGGCCTGGCAGCTCCTGACCAAGAGCTGATTTGACACTGGGGATCTCCTGGCCCAGCTCTCGCAGACAGCCGTGACCTCCCTGCCCACAGCCCGGCCACGCGGCTATTGCCGCCTGCAGCTGCCCCTGCCTCCCCCAAGGCTCAGCCAGCTCCTGAGCGGCTGCCCGGACTCACCCCGGGGCCTCGCAATGCTCATCGGGCAGCGAAACACCCGCTATGGACCAGTTACTGCCCCAAAGCAGCAGCTCAGGGAAAGGCTGGACAAGGGGTCTGCGACCCAGGGCAGGGGCAAAGCTTCCTGCCCCCAAACCCCCCCAGCCACCCCAGCCCAGCTGCTCGGGGGCAGCCGGCACGTCTGGCTCGCAGGGCAGCTGCCCCGGGGCCAGGGCACTTTGTCCCGTGCTCCCTGCCCCACCAGCCCCTGCTGCAGCTCCGGGAGGAAAGCAGCCCGGGGGGGGGCAGCACCACAGCACCCACCACCCACAGCCCTGCCAGACCCACTCCCACCTGCTCTCACACCCCCCTCACTCCCGCTTTGATTCCACCCCGCTTCCAGGTCTGGGGTTTTCCACATGCTGCACTCTGATTGGCTGACAGAACCATCAGTGAAACCCATCCCCACCCTCCTCCTCACACCAGCCAATAGGAGGCAGAACTGTGCCGTTGCCAGGGAAACATTGCAGCCTTCTGCCCTGGCGGCCAGCTCTCCCCCTCCTCTCCCTTCCCCCCCCCCCCCCCCCGCGGTGGGGTGCCATGTTGTGGGCGGCAGCACGGGGTGCGGTGGGGCCTGGGGGCAGCCTGGTGCCGTGTGCCCGGGCAGTGCGGGGCCCTGGGGGCTGGCTGCTGCCCCGCAGGGTCTGGGCTCTGCCGCAGGGTCCCCGTGGGGCTCCTGGCTGTCCTGCACCTGGGGGCCATGCTGTGTGCGGGGGAGCAGCCCCGGGGCTGGTGCTAGTGCTGGCCCTGGCGCCGGCGTGGGGGTCCTGGGCATGGCCGGAGCGCTGGAGCCTGCAGGCAGAGTCCTGCTGCCCCAGGGCAGGGCAGGTTTGGGCAGGGCAGCATCCTCTGGCCCCTGGGCCCCCATCAGGACCCTACAACAGGGCTGTCACGGCATCCCCCACCCTGTGCAGCCACTGCCACAGCCGAGATCCACAGCCCTTTTGGCAGTTAACAGTCTCTGTGCGACCCCTCAGGAAGGAGCTCCCAAAGCCCTTGCCCTCAGCGGAGTGCCACAGGAGCACTGGGAACAAGGAAGTATGTTCTGGGCTGGTGGTGTTGGTCCAGCAGTCCTGCCTCTCGCTTGTCCCTTTGCCCTCAGCTCACCTCTCCAGATGAGGAGGAAGGATGCTTTTCCCGTGTCGTCACCCAAAACTCCTCTCCAACGTGCCCCTTCTCCTCTGCCTGTCGGTGAGGCGCCCCAGTACAGCTCTCATCCTCTCTCCTTGCCACAGAGTAGCTCCAAAGGGCAGTGATGGGGAGTGCACAAGTGATGCTCAGCAGTGCCCGGGTCTAGTTGGGAAGTGAGGGCACCACTGTGCCACCGGGGAGAACTCCCTGTGATGCAGCACATCCCACTGTGACCTCAGCTCGTGTCATCAGGGGGTTCAGGAGGTCACTGCCATGCAGATGGCACAGCCAGGGAGAGAGCAGACAGATTTCCCCTCATGTCCTGGAAAGCCATCACCTCCCTTCACCCCAGTTATTTTCCAGAACTTGCTGATAAATCCTTCAGGAATGTCTCCAGATGGTGCCAAAGGCTGAGAAATATCTAAAATGAGGCACTAGAGAAATCACTTCTGCACGCCTGCACTGACAGGTCTCTGCCCTGGGCACACCTGTGCAGGAAACCGGGGCTTCGGGATTGGTTTAGGATTTGGCATTTTTCAAAGGCAGGGTCAAAGTCCTGTGGGATGAAACAGCACAAAGAGTGGCCACAGGCTGAGATGCTTTGGTGAGCTTCAAAACTGGTTTCTGCTGTTGGTCGCTCTTTTTGTAGAAGTAGGGTGCAGGACAATATGGGACAGGACAGAGCCTTCCTCCTTTAGGCACCAAAGCAGTCTTATTGTTTTAAAAGTCCTCGACAAGGTTTCTTGTTCTGCTGTGCTTAAGATGAGGATGATACACCAGAGAAGAGCAAATGTGCCCTTAACACATCACCTGCAGGGCCAGTGCAGGGAGCAAATCTGGGGAAGTTTTCCCATTTCGCTAAAGCCTCTGGCACCCTGGACATACCCAGCTGACACACTCAGATCTCCTGGGGATCTGTACAGCCCTGGCACCCTGGATCTCCCACAGTTTTGACCCTGGGCTTCTCAGGACATGCCCACGCACCACAGTGCTGCTGTCCAGGCTCCGGTGCAGAGCCTGGAAGGTGATGCAGTGCCACAGGACCTGCAATTGGGATCATTCAGAAGTTTGTGAGGTGACCAGCTCCCACCTCTGCAGCTGCTGAAGCTTGAGAACGTCCCTACAACCAACCTTCCTCCCCTTCCTAGTCTTTTCACAGTCCTGGGGTGACTCTTGCAGAAGGGAGACTCCATCCCCCTTGAATACTGTTAGAGATGGGGCTTTCCAAGTCATTGCCAAAGGAAGGACTCCTTTACTTCTTTGGGTTGCTTATCCAGCCTGTGGCACCCCCTCTGTGATGCTGTGAGCCCAGCTGTGCACCCTGAGGTCTCTGCCTTTTCTCTGCCCTGTCTCCTGGGTGTCTACCCAAAGTCTTGCCAATGCACCAGAGCCATGGGAGGTGTTGCTTTAGAGAGCTCCCTTGAAGCTATGAAATGTTGTGGAGCTGAAGACCTGACAGAGGCTTGGTCCACGACACTCTCCTGACCAAAGTGAGGCTGAATGGCCTGTAGTTCCCCAGGTTGTCTTCGTGGCCTTTTTTGAAGATGGATGCAACATTTGCCTTCCTCTAGTCATTGGGACCTCCCTGAGTCTCCACAGCTTTCCAAGATGATCGAGAGAGGCCTTGCTAGATAGGCCAGCTCTCTCAGCACCGTTAGCTGCAGCCCATCCAGTCCTGTAGACTTGTGTTCTTTCAAATCCTTCCTGACTCAACCCTCAGGCACTGCTGGTTGTTTTTCTCCTTGGAAGTCCTGAACTCTAAGCACACTGGCCTAGGAGACTTTGTTGGTGGAGGCTGCAGCAAAGGCATTAAGTTCCCCAGACCTATCCGCATCTGCTGTTACCAGATTCCCTGCCCCATTCAGCCATGGGCTCACATTTTCCTTGTTTATGCTTTTACTGTTTCTGAAGGAGTAGCAGATCATGTTTGTGCCTTTGACATCCCTTGAAAGCATCAATATTAGAGCAGCTTTGGCTTTCCTAACTGCTTCCACACTTCCCTGGACACAATTTTGAAATTCTCCCTTTGCAGCCTCTCCCTTCTGCCCATTCCTGTGTGCTGCCTTTTTGTACTGTTGTTCAGTTGTGCATTTAGCCAGCCTGTCTCCTGGGATGTCTGCTTGTTCTCCTGGGTATAAGTTTGGGCCATTCTCAAGCTTGGAGGATGCTGTCCTTAAAGACCTGCCAGTTTTCCTGAGCTGCTTTGCCCTTCGGAGCTGCCTCCCAAGGGATTCCTCCACCATTCTCCCCAGTAGGCCCAGGTCTGCTCTTCTGACACCCACAGTCTGGACTCTGCTACTCTTCTTTCTCTCTCCCCTCAGGAGCAGGAGCTCCACCACCTCGTGGCCACTGCAAACAAGGCTGACACTGATTGTCACATCCCTGGACAGTTCTTCCTTGTTTGCAGGTTCCAGGTCCAGGAAAGTGTCATCCTTGGTGACCTGCCTGGCTTAGCTGTACTAGGAAGTTGTCCTCCACACCCTCCAGAATCCTCCTGTACTGTTTGCACCCTGCTGCATTGCCCTCCCAATGAATGCCAGGGAGATTAAAGTCCCCCCATAAGAAACAGGTTCTGTGATCCACAGACTGCCTCAGGTTTCTGAAGGTTGCTTTTGTAGTTCTGCAACAGCTTGTGCATCTCCCCTTCCTCTTGTTTTCTGGCCCAGGCTTTGGGCATTTGTCTATATTTGGGCTGCAGAACCTCAGCTGTGGCACCAGGGCTGAGCACAGCATTGTTGCTGTGAAGCCTGTTCCAAATAACAAAAGACACCGTGTATGCAAAGGCCAAAGTTCAGCACAAAGACCTGCTGGTGTAGAGAGCAGATGGTGATATAGTGATGGTATGAGGCACCCACTAAGAGAGCAAACCCTGCAGTACCCAAGGCCAGAGAGAAACAGAGCTGGGCCATGCAGCCATGTCAGGAGAGGTGTTTGGTGCCTGAGCTGAGTCTGTAGCATCTGTGCCCAAGGTGACTTTGCAGCACCTTGGGGCCTGTGATGGATGTGACCAGATGTCCAGGAAGGACAAGGTTCCCCTGAGAAAGGTGTCCCTGGGCCTGAACAGCCTGCGATCCAGCCATGCTGCAGCTGCATCATTAGCACAGTCCCTGTTCCTATCATTGGGAATCAGAAAAGGCTTAGGGAGAGGAAAACGAGCAGGGTGGGAGAGTCTAGGCATGTGCGTGGAGACCTTGGTGTGATGTGCCTTCCATCTTGGTGGCATGCTTGGATGTAGATGGCATGGACTTTGCCTAAAGGCAGCAGTCAGGATCCGTTGTCTGGGAACAGGTAGGAAACCCAAGATGCCCTGGGGCACTTGCCCAGCAACCACTCCAAGAGGGCATGGTCTTCCTTTAGATGCCATGCTGTAGCTGCTAGAAACATGGTGGTCCTGCTGGACACCCCATGCATTTGACAGCCCTGCAGGCCTCTTATCGTTGCATGAAATCAAGTGTCTGCCCTGAATTACATTTGCAATGTTTGGAATCTGCATATAGTTCAGCTTCAGAGTGAGGGGAGCTCTTGCAGTAGTAGACATCAAGTGTCATTTCAGATGGCCAAGGAGATTCTCCACCTGGCCCCTAGCAGATACTCCAGAAGGATGCGGGTTTCCTAGTTGCTCCATCAGAGCAAGGGACACTGGTACACGTGTTGGACCACCTCTGGCACCTCAAATGTCCAGAAGTGTGTGTAAACAACTGGCGCCCACCCTTCATCTGCATTGATCACAGTGGGAGCTTGGGCAAGGAGATTGCCTGCAGACACCCATGTTATGCACCCCAAAACCTGGGCAAGGGGAATCCCACCTCCTGTGAGTTTGTGGAGTGCACGGGAGGCTGAATGCCAGTCCATTCCAAGGAGCTTCTCAATAGACATTAGATGTATTGGTTTCTTCCTCTAAATGTGTCCCTGAAGCACAAGCCAATGAACTGGCTTTTGCAGGGCCTTCTAGAGTGAGACATTTCCACCTCTCTCAGATAACCATCCTCTGGTGAAAGCAACTGCAATCCTGAAATCAGTCTCTCTCCACTGTTTAGGGAGGGACCATCGGTGATTATTTTAGTCCACTTCAGTGGACATTTCCCTTGGGTGACCCTGCTGCCTTTCAGGAACTGTCAGCCCTGGAGCCCCAGGAAAATCTCGAGGATGAAGAGGGCACAGAGAAAGTCACGCCTTCAGCTGGGCCTCTGCTCCTGAGCTGGGCCTGGCTCCTGGGACTGCAGCAGCCCATGGCAACCTGGCAGGTGCTGCAGAGAGACAGCTCTGTCCAGGAGCAGCTCCTCTTAAAGGAGCAGCAAGACTCAGGGCACTGCCTGCAGGTGCCAGGAAGAGATGAGCGACTCAGAAGTTAAAGACAGTCAGGAACAGGAGGATGGCTGAGAGTTCACTGTGAGGAGAAATCTTCACCGCCCTTGACACAGTAAGTCTCTGGCTGCAGGGCAATGCTGCTGTGGTTCCTGGCAGTTTCTTCTGCAGCTGGCACCTTCCACAGCTGATAGGGTCTGTCAGGGTGGCTCTGCCAGCTTCTCCTGTTTGGAGCAGGTGGTGCTTTAGAGCAGAGATTCCCAGCCACACCATCAGATTGACAAGGCATCACAGCTACCTTCTTCAGGGGGTGGTGCAGGGGTGTGAAGCCAGGGAGGGCACCCAGGTCTGCCCAATGCTGCATTTCAGAGCAGTGTCCCTGCACCCCAGGGTGCTGTGTGCCCGAAGCAGTGACTCTGCTGCCTGTGAGGGTCAGCACTCAGCCTGCCCAGGGAGCTCCCTATGGTGCTGCAGGGAGAAGCTGTGGGCGAAAGGAGTGAGCAGCACCAGGGCAGGTTCATTCTCCTGTTGAGAGGGTGCTGCATGGCTCAGGGCTGCTGTCAGTGCCAGCTCACCCCCAGGACATTTTCTGGAGGGGACTTTTCAGAAGGAAAGTGTATGTTGACTGCATACCTGCAAAGGGCAGAACATTCCTTCCTGAGTCTGTGCTTAAGCTTTCCTCCTTTGGACAGGTTTGCAAACAGAGGTGCTGGGTTTAGACAAGAAACTGCGAGTCCTAAACTGTTGTTACACTGATAGATCAAGAAGTCTGCAAGGAATCTCAGCAAATCCTTTCACATACCTCTCTGCCTATGAGCAGCTCAACCATAACGTTAATTAGCGTCTTCAGGGCTGGTCCTAGCTGCTCCTTAGCACCTGCAAATATGCAGATGCCCCGGGGACAGTGCCAGGCAGCAGTGGTATGATGCATGAAGGAGAGGAAACCTCTAACAGGAAAGGCTATGGGGGGGGGGGGGGTGTGGATGTGGGCAATTCCCTGACAGCTTCTGCAATGCAGGAGCCTTGCCCTGGGTGACCATCCCGTGTCTCCTCTGCCACCCAGCAGAGCCTCTTCCCTCAAGGCAAGGGATCCAGGATATGAGCTGCCTCCTCTGCAGCCTGACCTCCAGGAGGGGAGATGTGTGACACAGTGGCTGAGAGTAAAACCTCCTCTGCAGGCTGGTCTGCACAGCTGGGTAAGATGCAGGCTTTCCTGCGTGCCCCTCTGGAGGTGTTTGCATGGGAGCGAGGGGTCCAAGACCCCTTCTAGCCTGTGGGTCTTCGGGCCATGCAGTCTGTAGGGCTGGGGAATGCGCCAAGTCTCCCTAAGGAGACATCCTCTTTTGGGCAATGCACTAACCCAAACACTTTTGCCCCTCAGGATTCTATCGTAATGCAAAAAGCCAAGGATTTCTGTCCCTTCAATAGATGTGCCCCATGTGTGGTGAATAAGCCCCTCTGCTACAGCCCTTCTTCTGAAGAATGTGTTGTGAAGAGGTTGCAGACCCCTTCCCCATTAGGAGTAGGTTTAATCAGAGAGAGGATGTGGACACAGAGCTTGTCTGTACCCCCTGCCCCGTAACCTCTATTGTAGCTGTAGATGTGGTGCAGATGGTAAGCTGATGTGAGGATAGGATCTGTCTTAGTGGAACGGGGGCCTCTGCGATAGGTCCTGTAACCCCTGCCTTCATGGGCCTGTGTTCCTCCCTTGCACCGGGTGGGATCTGGTGGTGAATGACTCGGATACAGACACCTCTGTTCAAAAGGGTGAAAGAGGAGATGAAGAATTCCTCCCAGGGTTCTTCTCTTCCAGAGGCTGATGGGCTGGATGCTAATGTCATCTCTCCCTGCAGGACATGGAGAGTATTCCCACGGGGTCACTGCATGAAGTCCCCCTCACTCAGCTCAGGGCATCCATCCCCAGAAACTGCCCTCCCCACCTCACCCCCAAATACAGGTTGCTGTTTGCTTTCTTCATGTACCCAGTGTGGCATATGGTGAGCGCTAAGGGACTGAAGTTACAGATGAGTTTCAGATATGAAAAATCCGTTTTGTTCTTGAGTCATGCTTGTGGTTTGGCTGGGTACCAGGGCTACGCTTGTGTGCACACCCCGAGCACTTTGGTCATTAGCTCCTTGCCTGGCCCGAGAATTTCCTGGCCAGTCATCTGCACAGATGGGAGAGTAGGTTGTCATGAGATAATGGACCACCTTGAAACTAGGTGATTGACTGGACCTAGGCAACTAAATATTTGACTGAGAGTTATGGCAGCCCTGCAGGTGGGAATTTCTGAAGGTTGTAGAAATTCCCCCGTGGCAAATCCTGCTGTGTCTAGTACATTTTGTATGCCGAAATGTGTTGATAACCATCCTGGCTGGAGTGTCCCAAAGTGTCCTTGCTGCAACAGTAATCAGAATGTGCATAGCTAAGACATTTGTAATTATTCCATACAAGGTTTTCCTGCACAGTTTTTCCACACAGTCTGGGGTTAAGGTGTATCAATAGCAATGAATTATGCCTGTGCTGGGTGCTCACATGGGTCCCCAGCCAATTGGATTAGGACTGAGCCAAACAGGGGTTCAGGAGTCTCACCTACTCCAGCTCACAACACTGCAAGGACACTTTGTCACTGCACAGAGGACACTTTGTCACTGCACAGTGACTGATCATCCTGCTTTGGTTCTGAGTGTCCATGCAACAAGCAGGGCTGGCTGCTCTGGAGCCCATGGACAGAGGACACTGTTCCCCATGGTATACTCAGAAAGTGGAGATTAGAGCAGAAGTAGAGGAGGTGAAGGAAGGTCCTACTGGTAAGGAGGAAGGAGAAGTGGGGAGTTGCTCTGAGAAATGCTGTGGGTTTTGTTCAAAGTCAGTCCTAACTTGTCAATATCTTTTCCTCCCTGGACAGTCCCCTCTGCCCAGAGGAAGCAAATGTCCAACAGCAGCTTCCTCAATGAGTTCCTCCTCCTGCCATTCGCAGACACACAGGAGCTGCAGCTCTTGCACTTCTCGCTCTTCCTGGGCATCTACCTGGCTGCCCTCCTCAGCAATGGCCTCATCATCACAGCCATAGCCTGCGACCACTGCCTCCACACCCCCATGTACTCCTTCCTCCTCAACCTCTCCCTCCTCGACCTTGGCTCCATCTCCACCACTGTCCCCAAAGCCATGGCCAATTCCCTGTGGAACACCAGGGCCATTTCCTACTCGGGATGTGCTGCCCAAGTCTTTTTCTTTGTCTTCTTTATGTCAGCAGAATATTTCCTTCTCACTACCATGGCTTATGACCGCTTCATTGCCATCTGCAGACCCCTGCACGATGGCACCATCATGGGCAGCAGAGCCTGTGTCAAAATGGCAGCAGCTGCCTGGGGTACTGGTTTTCTCAGTGCTCTCCTGCACACTGCTAACACATTTTCAATACCACTCTGCCAAGGCAACACCGTGGACCAGTGCTTCTGTGAGATTCCTCAGATCCTCAAGCTCTCCTGCTCAGATGCCTATCTCAGGGAAGTTGGGCTTCTTGTGGTTAGTGGCTCTTTAGCCTTTGGGTGTTTCATTCTCATTGTGGTGTCCTACATGCAGATCTTCACTGCTGTGCTGAGGATCCCCTCTGAGCAGGGCCGGCACAAAGCCTTTTCCATGTGCCTCCCGCACCTGGCTGTGGTCTCCCTGTTTGTCAGCACTGCAACGTTTGCCTACCTGAAGCCCCCCTCCATCTCCTCCCCAGCTCTGGATCTGGTGGTGGCTGTTCTGTACTTGGTGGTGCCTCCAGCAGTGAACCCCCTCATCTACAGCATGAGGAACAAGGAGCTCCAGGAGGCACTGAGGAAACTGATTCAAGAGGTACTACTTCAGCAGCAATGAGCTGCCCATCCCTCTTCACAGGTGGTTTCTAATTTTCTCAGACAACTCTTGTGCTTTGGGCATTGTATCTGTGATAATCATGCTTGTACAGAAGTGTTTGAATTCATCCCTCTTCCCCAGCAGCAGGAATCCCCCAGTCTGTCTGCCTGAGAAGCCTTCTGTAAATGTGTCTATGTCTGTGTCAGAGCTGGCCTCTCTCTAATAAAAGGGGATTTCCTTAGTGCTGTGCTTGAAGGTTGGACTCTTCTTCCAAAGCTGGAGTGAAGAATTTGCTCAAGGACTTTCCCCATGAAAGGACCTGTTGGTTTTCCAGGGCTCTCCATCGGCTCAAGGCGATGAGCTCATGGGGTGCTGTGTTAGGGAATGACGGCTGGATTCAGCTCTCACTTGTGGGTGCCCAGTGCTCCTGGAGGTGCTGAATGGTCAAGTGGTATCTGCCTGGGACTCTCTCCAGTATGACAGGGCTGGTGACAGATGCCCACAGTGGGGACCCTGCAGGCAGAGGGAAGGCAGCCTGGAGAGTGGTTCATGTCACCTTCAGTGGGCTGGTTCTAGGGCCACACCTGAACACAGCCTGAGCCATGTGAAATGCCCTGTGACTGCTCAGGGCATCATCCACACCACAGACCCCTTGGTAGGGGGTTGTCAGGTGCAATGATGCCCGTCCAGCTGGGTCTGCTTCTCACCCCAACCACCACGGCCAGTGCAGAGTCACCCCGTGGCCCTGGGGCACCACAGCCCGCTCGCTCTGCAGAGCAGCACCGCCAGCTCGGGGCCCTGCGGGGAGCACAGGGGAGGCTCCAGGAGTGGCCAGGCAGGCCAGCACTGATGCCCTCCCTGGGGTGAGGACACACAGCGGTGGGTTTGTGGGGCAGAGCCAGGTCTCGTGGAGGGGAAGCAAGACATGCCAGGCGCAGGAGAGTGGAGGCCATTTGCAGCCCTGGCTGCACAGCTCAGGTTTATGGGTGAGTCTTGCTGTGCGGCCAGCTCGTTCCTGCTGGGCTCAGTGCCGGTATCAAGGGGAAGAGCCAGGCCTAGGCAGCCTCTGTCCTGGCCCAGACCCCAGCAGGCCCTGGGCACGGCTGTGTGCTAACCCCTGCGTGGGGCATGGCCAGGGCTGGGCAAGGTGCAGAAACTGTGGAGGCTGCCAAAGCAGGAGGGCTGTGGGGGACGGGGCACCGCAGGCTGTCGCAGGGACTGTGCCAGGGAGATGTTGGCCTGGCCCACGAGCTCATGTTCTTGCTCCAGCTGTGCTGGAGCCAAGGCTGAGGACGAAGAGGTCCCTCAGGCGAAGCTGTGCTCCTTGGGGAGCTGCCCTGAGCACCACAACAGGCAGAGCACGCTCCTTGTATGTCCACGTCCTGCTGGGAAGGTGGCACGGGCACAGCCCCTCCCTGCAGCCCCCACTGGCCCCTGCCTCTGCCAACCTGCCCCGCCAACCTGCCACCAGCCCAATGATGCCTCCTCCTCTGTCCTCCTTCTCCACACCGCAGGGACCAGTGATGCAGCAGGAGCTGGCACAGCCCCACAGCCGCTGCCCGACCCCTGGCCCTCTCCTCCTGCCTGCCAAACATCACATCCATCTTCAAGAAGGACAGGAAAGAGGATCTGGGCAGTGATGGGCTGGTCAGTGTCACCTCAGGCCCTGGGAAGCAAATCTTCTGGAGCTGGTTCCAGCCACATGAAGGGGTTGAGAACAGCCAGCACGAAGTCATCAAGGGCAAACTGTGCCTGGTCAACCTGACTGCCTTCTGTGATGGGATGACTGGCTGTGTGGACAAGGGGGGTGCAGTGCATGCACTCCTTGAATTTAGGAAGGCCTTTGACATGGTCTTCCATAACTTCTTTGTAGCCAAACTGGGGAGAGGTGGGATGGAGGAGTAAGCACTGGAGGGTGTGGGAAATGAGCTGGAGGCTGCCTGGCTCAAAGGGTGGAGAACAGTGGTACAAAGCCAAGGAGTCTTGAAAGACTTGGGGATTTGGCTGACAGAAACTTCATGACATTGTACAAGGAGAAATGGCAGGTGCTGTATTGGGGGGCAGAACAGTCTGCGCATCAGGATGGGCTGGGACTTGACCAGTAGAGGAGTGACCCTGAGGAGAAGGACCTGGACGTTGCAAGGGATGTCACATGAGCCAGTGCTGCATGCTCACCATTAATCAGGCCAGCTGCATACGGGGCTGCATTAGGGAGTGAGTGGCCCCCCAGACAAGGTGAATTATTATCCCCCTCATCTCAGCACTGGTGTGGCCACATCTAGAACAGGGTGTCCCAGTGTGGGATGCCCAGTGCTGGAGGAATGGGGAGGAACTGGAGAGGGTGCAGAGGAGGTCTGCCAAGATGAGGTTAGGGGTCTAAAGGACAGGGCCTTTATGGAGAGGCTGAAGGACCAGGGCTGCTTTAGCCTGGTGAAGGGGAGGCTGAGGGCAGTAGAGTCACTGCTTGTCACTGTTTGAAGAATTGTTTCAGAGATGATGGAGCTTTTCTTGGTAGTGGGAAAGAGCATGAGAAGGGGAAACAGCAACAACCTGCAGCTTGTGGGGTTCAGCTGTGACATTAGGAAATGTCACTCGTAGGGCAGTGCTGTGGTGCCAAGGGTCACCCGGGGGAGCCTGTGATCATCCGCTGGCTTTGTGTTTCAAGGAAAAGCAAGTGAGGACAGAGAGACATCAGGAGAGGTGGAGACATCCTGGGGTGAAAGGAAGGTGGGGAAGCAGGTTGGGTATCTCCCGTCTCCGGGGAAACAGGCACAGGCATGGGACAGCGTAGGACAGGCTGTGGTGGAGACAGCCGAGGGCACTGCCAGGGCTCAAAGCTCCCAACAGAACTGAGGTCGTTGTCCTCTTGTCTATGGCTGGCGTCTCTGCCAGCAAGGCCTCTGAGAAGATGCCCTCTCCCTAAAGGAGTGTATTTACAAGTGCAAGGTTTCAGTGAGCACCTGTAAAACAAAGATGTCTGCTTTTTAAGCTTTCTTTATTCTTCATGTTGCAGAATAAGTGATGTCCACCCTCTCCAATTGATATTGATCCAGAGTGTCTCCGAATGAGGTCTGGACATGGAGGAAAAGCAGCAGTTCTGATAAGAGACCTGCATGGACAACCTTCCTCCCACCTCCCCAACCCTGCCATTTCCCTCTTCAGCCACTGGGGACTTGCATCACTCTTGCTAAAATCTAACGCTTTTCCACTCAAGGCTCTAGCTGAATGTTACAGCTCCTCTGCACCAATTCCCACCTGCTTGCCTTAGAGAACCAGCTGCAGACACAGGAGGATTTCTCTTAACTGCAAACAAAGAAAAATAAAATATGATCAAGTTTAATAAAAGGTCAAATACACTCCTACACTATATGTTAAGTCCAAGCTGCCTCCAGTCAGCTCCACTTTCCACAAGCAATAACCTTCCTTGAAATGTTTAAGACAGGAGACATACAGCTAGATAGAGATACAGCTAAAGAGCTGGGTAAAGAGTCAGTTAGACTCTTGAAAGAGGAGGCAAGCTTCAGACTCCCTGCAGCTCAGAGCAGAGCTAGAAAGCTGAGTATCTGAATGGATAAAGAGCAAGGGGAGGAGGAAACCTGGAGAACTATGAAAAGTGCACATGTCCAGATAGTCTGATGCAAAGGGGACTTTAGAAATGATCCCTTTAATCAGGACATGGGGGAATATGTGAAAGATTCCTGAGATGCCATCTGCAGCATAACAGAGCAGTAATGCAAGTTGTCAGGGACACATCAATTCTTTTCTCCAGAGATGTCCTCTTCCTCAAAATTTTCAGTATTTCATCATGGGAAAACATTGACATTAAGATTAGTCAATCCTTTCAGCTGATGCAAGTGTGCTCATATTTTTTAAATCTTGAAAACTGTTCTTCACCTTTCCAGGCAGAGCTCAGATGTCCAACCACAAGCACCCAGTGGCCCTTGGAGAGGCCCCAGTGCATCTGAGGCACCTGCCTGGACCTGGCAGCTCTCACAGGGGATCTGCGGGAGACCGGAGCCCCTCAGAGCTGCAGAGGGAGGCTGGGCAGAGGGGACCAGGGCACCTGCAATGGCACCAGGTGTCCATGACCCTGTGATGGCATCCCATGCCAGTTCTGAAAATCTCTTTCTTTCTGAAAACAAAAAAGCAAAACAAAGAAAAACCACAAAATCCCCATAAAAGACCACTATATTAAAGAAAAGAAAACAAAGCAAAGAAGGACCGTAAGAACACAAAGAAGGCTGAAACCTGGAAACTGCAACCAAACATTACTTCGCTTTGGATCATTCTCGTAATTTCTTCCTCATTTTGTTTTGTATTGACTGTTTCTAGACTTTCTGCTATAATCAGACCTGCACCATTAAAACAGATATTTTTGTGCCTCGCACAGAGTCCAGGGCACTAAAACCACCCCCAGCCCACGGCTGCCCATGCCACTCCTCACTGCACAGAGTGAGTCACACTCTGAGGTGTTGGGCTCTCTTGACTGATAGAAGCAAGCAGGGTGACCAGCCTCAGTGAAATGCTGCATCTTTGGATGGCCAAATCTGCACAAACCTCAACATAGCTGTGTTAGAGTGATGTCTGAAAGGAGTCCCTAACCATCTAGCCACACTCCCGTCTCCTTCCCTGCATGGTAAATGAAGTGCTACTGCATTTGAGGTGACAACAGGGAGGAGGCTGATCTCACCCAATGCCAGACCACTTTAGTGCACATCCATGTCTAACACAAGTGTCTGCACTTCCCTTTCTAGTCAAGGGAGAGAAATAAGATGTGCCCCAGAGAGGTCTTGAGAGATTTCTGGTGACCTAACGCTCCAGAAAGGTTCTCGTAGGTCCTGGGTCACATTTCCCAGCCCCACATGGCCACACAGCCACCCCAGGGCATCTCAGGTAGCAATAGCCTCTATATGTGTGGGCAGATGAACAAAGGCCTGAACACCAACTTTTAGTCATAGGGTGAAACCTACTCAAAAGATAACTCTACGCAAGAACTGAAAAAAACCCTCATCTCCACAACTTTTATCAATTGGAATGGATTTTCTATTTCTTTTTTTATTGTATATATTTATTATATACATATATATATACTTACAGTTATTCATTTCTGATTCATTTCCTACCAGCACTCTGCATGGAGAAACCTTGTTCTGAGGAGCTGCTATATTCAAACACACACATTTCCTATCTCTTCCTCTGCCTCCCTGTCCTTTCTTCTGCATCTGCAGAGGATGGGGAGAGGCAGGCGAAACCTAGAGTGGCTTCACCTCCCACCCAGCAGCATCTCTAAGCTGGGGGAGGAGGTGGCCCTGGATGGTATTTATAAATCTTGGCCTCACTGAGGTACTCATCAGGTGCAGATAATCCCCCCCCCCCCAATCCCAGAATCCACTGCTTTGGATCCTCTAGCAGCCTCCCTGGCCTGCTACCCTTCCCTGGGAGGCACACACCAAATACCTGGCCAGCTCCGTCCTCCTGCAGGTCTCCATATCCTCCCGATAGAGGGGAAAAGGCCAGCCTTGCACGGCCTCTCCTCTGCACCAGACCCCAGCAGATGCTGAAGCATGGCTCTCTGCTGACCCCCACATGGAGCTCAGCTGGGAAGGGGCTGGGTTCTCGGACCATCCAGACTCTAGGGGTCATTTAATAGTCCTTTAGTAATACCCCAGCTCTTTTCATGTCCGAGGTCTCTGGTGCCGGCTCCAGCTCAGCTCTGGCTTTCCTCACTCCATCCCTGCATGCACGGACAAGGTTTTGATGCTCCCCCTGGGCAGCCCTTCACCCTTCCACCCTCTGTGCACTTCCATCCCAGCACCCTGAGTGCTGGTGCTGCTGCCAGGGCAGAGGTGGAGGATCCCCCGGAGCGGCTCCTCAGGGAGCTCCCCAGGGAAACGCTGTGCTCATCCCCAGCCCCAGTGTGGCAGAGGGGAGCTGCCCTCTCCTGACTGACCCTGGCAGTACCAGCCCCACCTCAGCCTGCTCCTGAAAGGCTCCAGGGCAGCCCTGGAGGGAGCTGGAGCTGCCTCGGGCCTGGGGCAGTCTGGCGGCAGGAGGGTTTGACATGGGCACAGCAGCAGTGGTGCTGGGAGCAGGGGAGGAGCAGGGAAATTGGGGCAAAGACCCCTGCCCTCGGCTGCATTGCCGGGGCACTGGCCAGGCTTCAGGTTTGGGGTGGATGCCAGCCCCAGGGTAGGAGCATTGGGATGTTCATAGGCTTCCAGTGCAGAGTGAACTTCCAGTGCTTCCGGAGCAGAGGCTGAGGAGCAAGAATTCTTGGAGTTGCAGAGGAGATTTGGTGGGAAGGGACCTCTAGAGGTCTCCAGTCCAACCTCCCATGCAAAGCAGGGCCTGTTGGAGCCTTATAGTCTTGTCTGGCCATTGCAGGACTGTGCCTGACCCAGGTTACCACCCTCAAACCTGCTCTTGCTCCTCTTGTCTGGGCACCCTGGGACAGCACCTCTTGTAAGTGGGTCTGCCTGCCTTGCCAGCACCCTCAGCTCCTGGTTCTGCTTTCCACATGGAGCACCCCGCTCTTGCTGCTCCCAACAAAATACTCTTTGTAGGAGGAACCCCATCACACATGGTTCATAAACAGCTGTGACACAGAAAAACCTGCTCTTCCAACTAAGCATCACAAAATCAGGCCCAAGTGGCTGCCCTTGCTTTTTCATCCAGCTAAAACTCTGCACTCAGCATTACCTGAGTAGGGGCCCTGATTCTGAAGCTCTCCTCACACCTTTCAACTGGCTGTCAGGCAGGAGTTGCTGCTGTGGTTCTATGGTCACCTTTTGTACCTACAGCCTTCTCTGGGATCTGCTCGGGTCACAGCTTCCCTTGCCAAGGCTTTCCTAACAATAGAGAGGGGTCAGGTCTGAGGTAGAGATGAGAGTCAGGTCAACAAGCTGGGGACAGTTAGGTCAGCACCCGAGAGGTGCATGGCCAGGCACAGCCATGTCTGCAGTGCAGCTCAGCCACAGCCAAGAACAAGGGCAGCAGCTCCCTGGAAAAGGGAACGAGGCCCCACAGTGAGGCTGGTCACTCTCTATCTCCCCTGCTCTTGTGCCCAGCAGATCCCCCTCCCTGTCTGCCTGCAGCCCCTCCATGCCCACCCCACTGCCCAGCACAGCACGAGAGCCTTGGCCGTGCAGCCCCTCCAGCAGCTCCTGCTGCCCCCGGGACAGAGCTGCCTGCCCTGAGCTGGTGACCAGAGAAACCTGCTTCTCCTTCTCATTTCCTCTCTCTGAATGCTGCCCTGCTTTTCTCCTGGGACATCCCTGCTCCCTAGAGAGCCTTTCCCCAGCTCAGTGCGTCCTGCTGGCCTGGCCATTCCTGCACCCCTGCCCTGTGCTCCCTGCAAGGCCGTGGGCTGGCGGTGCTGTTCTGCCGAGCGAGCAGCTGTGAGGCTATGGGGTTATTCCACACTGGCTGTGCTGGTCGGGGTGGGAAGCAGACCCAGCTGAGCAGGGACCAGTGATACTGCTGGCACAGGTCTGTGCTCATGGATGGTGCTCAGGGTGACCCCAGGACATTTGCAATGGCAGGAGATGTGTTTGGGTGGGCACTAGCTCCAGCCTGTGGTGTTTCACTGAGGGTGCAGCAATCACTCTCCAGGCCCCTTCCCTGGGCCTGCTGGATCCCCACTGCTTCTCCAGGAGTTGCAGAGCCCTCGTTTCCCCATGCATCCCTGGATTTAGTGCTCTACCTTCTGCTTACCCCACCATGGACCATCCCTCATTTTGTGAGGCTCCACTCCCTGCCCACCCCAGGCACACGCTGTCCCTGGAGATCCCCTGAGATCTCCTGGGGGCTCCGATTCCCCTCCAAAAGAATGGGCATCTCTCATCATTGTCACCTGTGGGACAGCTCTGGACAGGCAATTCAGACCCCATTTCCCATCTCCACTGGTCACTGACGGGTGATATTCACACATGAGAGCACAGCGTGGAAATGAGAAGAAACCTTGAAAAGAGAAAGTCCTGCTGCTGTTCCTGGACATGTCTCCAAGAAAGCTGCAGCCCCACTGGAAGGCTGCAGCCAGGAAATGCCTGCTGTGGCAGTGGGGGGACAGTCCTGAGGAGCAGAGGGTCTGTCCCTACAAGCTGCATCTAGACTCTCCTCCCCTCCCCTCCCACTCCACTGAGAACATTGGAGCACTGGAGAGGGAAGGGACCAGCCCACGGTGGCAGTCATCTGGCAGGAGGAGAGGGGTGTGAGATCACTCCCTGACTGTGCTCAGGGGAGCTGAGCTCTCCTAATGGACACAGGACCCATGGTCTATACCTGTCCAAGCCTGACTGTCTCCTTGGGGTCCCTGGGTGTCAGGGCCGAAAGAGACACTGCAAAGGGAAACCGTCCTCATTGCCCTGAGGGCATCCGAGGGAGCTCAGACTAGCAGGCTCTGAGGTTCCTCCATCTCTGCTGATGAAGGGGGAAGCCTGGCTTTCTGCTTCAATGTGGTCTCTGGATCAGATTCAAATGAGAGATTCCTGAGGATTAGTGGTATGAACCAAAACTTTTTTTTTTCTTTTTACAAGAATGTACCAGAAAAAAGTAAGGGGGGGGGGGGGAAAGGAATGACCAACACAGAGCCTTGCTGCCAAAATCACTGTGAACAAAGAGTGAACACACAGGGGATGATTATTGACGTTGGCATCGTATCCATTGAACCAGTTTCTTCAGCACATCCTTGATCTCCCTGTTCCTCATGCCGTAGATGAGGGGGTTCAGTGTTGGGGGCATGGCTGTGTACAGAACAGCCACCACCAGATCCAGAGCTGGGGAGGAGATGGAGGAGGGCTTCAGGTAGGCAAAAAATGAGGTGCTGACAAACAAGGAGATCACAGCCAGGTGAGGGAGGCACATGGAAAAGGCTTTGTGCCGGCCCTGCTCAGAGGGGATCCTCAGCACAGCAGTGAAGATCTGCACGTAGGACACCACAATGAAAATGAAACACCCTGAGCCTAAACAGGCACTAACCACAAGAACCCCAACTTCCCTGAGGTAGGCATCTGAGCAGGAGAGCTTGAGGATCTGGGGGATTTCACAGAAGAACTGGTCCACTGTGTTGCCTTGGCAGAGTGGTATTGAAAATGTGTTAGCAGTGTGCAGGACAGCATGGAGAAACCCACTGGCCCAGGCAGCTGCTGCCATCTTGACACAAGCTCTGCTGCCCATGAAGGTCCTGTAGTGCAGGGGTCTGCAGATGGCAATGTAGCGGTCATAGGCCATGACTGTGAGGAGAGAATACTCAGCTGAAATGAAAATGGCAAAACCTAAGACCTGGGCAGCACATCCCGAGTAGGAAATGGCCCTGGTGTCCCTCAGGGAATTGGCCATGGATTTGGGGACAGTGGTGGAGATGGAGCCAAGGTCGAGGATGGAGAGGTTGAGGAGGAAGAAGTACATGGGGGTGTGCAGGCGATGGTTGCAGGCTATGGCGGTGATGATGAGGCCATTGCCCAGCAAGGCAGCCAGGTAGATGCCCAGGAAGAGCGAGAAGTGCAAGAGCTGCAGCTCCCGTGTGTCTGCAAATGCCAGGAGGAGGAACTCATTGAGGGAGCTGCTGTTGGACATTTTGTTATCTCCAGGCATGGGGGACTGTCCAAAGAAGAAAAGACATTGAGAAGTTAAGAGAGAATTTTCAAGCAAAAAAAGAAAAAAAAAATTGCAGTTCTCATACAACCCCCCACATTGCCTCTCCCTCTTCACTGAGAGGGTCTGTGTGCAGTTCCCTTGCTTTAGCTCCACTTTGCACTGGCTGAGTGTGCTGCTGTGAGGAGCAGGGACCTCTGCTCATGGGCTCCAGAGGAGTCCATCCTGCTGTACAACAGTGGGAACAGGAGACAATTTCTGTCAGGTGAAATCCACTCTGTATGTAGAAGGGCTTTTCAGTGTCTGCACTCCCAATTGTAAAGAATGAGGTTTGAGGAAAAAAAAAAAGTTTTAGGGATTTTTTAATATTGTTTATTTTCTATTGCATTTCCTTGTCACCCCTGGGAAGTGTTCCTCGAAGGCAGAAATCCTCAGCATCTCTGTTGAGTCCTCAGAAAAATGGATTCACTGTCCCTTGCTGCAGAGTGAGGACAGCTAATCTATTAGTCTTGTTCCAGCTCTCCTGTGCTCTCATCTCTTTGAGCTGCAGGATGAGCCACACTCGTATGTTGCCCTAAAAAGAAACCAGCCCCTGCTGAGAGCAGAGGAGTCCAGTTTCAAAGTGCAGGTCTCCAGACTTCTCTCCCTTTCTCAGGGCACCAGAGGGAAGTCTGCACACTCGCCTTCTAGCCAAGGACACACAGGGCTCTTTTCAGATGCCCACTTACATCTTCCCACCACCATCTCCATACTCTCAGCATCTCTGCAGCTTCTTTGTTTGTCTCTCAGGTATCACAGAGATGCTGTGAGAGAGCTGTGCCTTTCTAGAGGGCAGCTTGCAGCCCAGCAGGACCCAATAGGGAAATGGTCAAAGGACCATTAGGAGTGAAGATGGTCTCTCCTTAAGGGAGGGTCAGCTCATTTCCCAACTGCAGAGCTCCACAGGTCAGAAGGGGGCTGGGGAAACCTCATCTCCATGCAGATCCCTCTGTTGCACAACTCGCAGCATCGATGTCTGAACCCCACCCCTGAGATCTGAGAGCAAGAAGGAGCAGCATGGACATGAGGAGAAAGAAGGAGCAACCCCATGATCCTGCTGCTGAAGGAGGCAAGGAAAAAGAGAGACAGATGGGAAAAGTTTTACCCAGCTGGGCATGCCACCTCGCAGGATCTTTCAGGGCAGAGGCAAGGCCGGGTGGAGAGGAGACATGGGGGACTCGCTCAGAGGAAGACATCAGCATCAAAAGTACTGACCGTGACTTGCTTAAATCCATTTTCCCATGATGTTTCTGTTAGCAGTTCCCTCTCCTTCCCTGCCCATCTCTGCTGCCTGGAGCTGTCTTACTCCTGCTGGCAGCTCTTACTCTGTCCCAACATCTTTTCCTGGTCAGTGCTCCCAGACCCCTTCTCACCCTCTCTGTGCTCAGTTCTACCCTACAGAAACCTCCTGGGACAGGGCGCTTGCCAGGGGCATCTCTGTGCATGCAGGTCCTAAGCAGCAGATCAGATAAACTCCTGTGAGGCCACACGTGATGCTAATGCTGTCTGTAGACTAAGGTGAGGATAAAGCAACTCGATGAGATTTCTCACAGAACTATTAATCTCTCAGAGTAAAGCTTTAGGAGTCCCAGTTCCTTGCCATACCAGAAAAGTCTTTCTTTTTTTCTCCCTGACAAAATTAGGGAACTAAAAGTGCACATACCAGAAGCAAAGCTCCTTCTCTTTCAAGTAGCCCTTCTTTGGATATTCCTCTTGGAAAGACTCCTCAGACATCCCCTGTGCATGAGCTAGAGCTGTGAGCAGCCCTGATCCACACAGCACCCTCTCAGCGGGAGAATGAACCTGCCCTGCTGGGGGTCGCTCCTCTCACCCAGAGCTTCTCCCTGCAGTGCTGTGGGGAGCTCCCTGGGCAGGCTGAGTGCTGACCCTCACAGGCGGCAGAATCACTGCTCTGAACTTCTCTGGATTACAGCCCTGCCCAGACCTGAGGGCACACCCAGGCTTCACCCCCATGCAGCTGTCCCTGGCAGAAGGAAGCAGCATGCCCTGTCCCTCTGACTGTGTGGCAGGGAATCCTGCTCTGAAGGATCTCCTCCTTCTATGCACTAGAAGAACAGGGAGAGCAATTCTTAAAAAGTCTATCAGTCATGGGATGGGATGGGTTTAGAAGATCCCTCCAGGAACCTCAATAATATTGCTCTACAGCCAGAGACTTACCATGTCAGGGGCTGTGAAGATTTCTCCCACAGTGAGCTCTCCTCTGGCCTCCCACTCCACACTGCCTGTCTCTTCTCTCTGCCTCTCTGTCTCATCACATGTCAGCAGCAGCAGGCAGTGCCCGCAGCCCTGCTGCTCCTTGCAGAGGAGCTGCTCCTGCACACAGCTGTGTCTGGGCAGTGCTGCCAGGTTGCCAGGAGCTCCCTCCATCCCAGGAGCCTGGCCACACTCAGGAGCAGAGGCCCAGCTGAAGACACAAATGTCTCTGTCCCTTGAGCTCCCTCCTCCTGGGAAATGTTCACTGCAATAAACTAAAATAATCAGCTCTTGTCCTTTTCTAAAGAGTGCAGAGAAACTTATTCCAACATTGCAACTTGTTTCATGAGAGGATGACTATTTATGATAAGTGGAAATGTCCCATTCTGGAAGCCCCTATTCCCATCTCTTCACTAGGCAGGACACCTAGACGGGGACAAGAAGGGAGTTCATTGACACATGGTTCAGGTTTTCATTCGGATGTGTCAATCTGGACATCACATGCTGGTTTAGAAGCCCCTGGGCTGGGCTGGGATTCAGCTCCCTCCTGTGAACTCCACAGACACAGAGGAGGTGGGATTCCCCTTACCAAGCTGAAGCGTGCACAACAGAGGTGTCTGCATGGGGGCTTCTTGTCTAAGCTCCCACTGGAATCACTGGAGATGGAGGGTGGGAGTCAGTTGCTCACACACAAACACCTTGTGACAGTTGAAGAGACAGAGGTGGTCCAAGGCATGTGCCAATGTCTGCTTGTCTGATGGAGCAATGGTGGTGGGCCAGGTGGGGCATTTTCTTGGTCATCTCCAATGACTCTGAATGCCTACTACAGCTAAAGCTCATCTCGCTAGGAAGCTGAGACATATGAAGATCTCAATGTTAAAAAGAGCTATTGTGGTTCAGTGCAGACACTTGATTTAATGACATAGAAATAGGCCTGCAGGGCTGTATCAGATGCCTGGGGTGTCCAGGACAACCACATGTCTCTAGCACAAACAGCATGGGATCTACAGGAGAGCCATGCCCCTTTGGAGTGGTTGCTGGGCAGTGTCCCTGGGCATCTCAGGTTCCTTTGGGAACACTCCAACACTGCCTTTGGGAAAAGTCCATCCCATCTACACCCAAACATACTGCATAAATGGGAGGCACATCACACCAGCATCTCTGCTTATGTCTCTGCACTCTCAAACCCTTTTAGCTCTTCTCCTCCTGAACCTCTTCTCACCCCCCAGTAGACTATGAACAGGGACTGTGCTAATGATGACCTCAGGGTGGCTGGATCACAGGATGCCCAGGCCCAGGGACTTCTTCAATTGCACCCTGGCCTTCCTGGAGATTGGTTCCAGTCTGTCACAGGCCCCAAGGTGCTGCAGAGTCAGCTCAGGCAGCCAACCCCTCTCCTGGCATTCCTGCACAGCCCAGCTCTGTTTCTCCCTGGCCTTGGGTACTGCAGGGTTTGCTCCTTTCACCATTACATTGCCACCTGCTATCCATGCCAGCATGTCACCACTTGCAAGCAAAGCCTTTGCATACCTGAGGTCCTTGGTAAGTGGTTTCTCTGTGACAAATCTTTGGTCGGTGCCACAGCTGAGGTGCTGAAGCCAACATATATGCAAATCTATGCAGCCTGGGGTGAAGGCAGGAGCAAATGCAGATGTACAAGCTGTCACAGGACATAGCTGAAATGTGGGGGGATCACTTGCATGACTGGAGTCCTTCAATGGCAGGATGCAAGTTCTTCAGGAGAGACCACCAGGGAAGATCAGGAGGGGGATGCCCTATGTGTGAAGGGGTAGCTTGGATGTATGGAGCTCTTGCATGGGATGGACCAAGGGAGGCAACTCGGAAGGGTAGAGGAGCTCAGGAAAGCTGGCAGGTCATTAAGGACAGCACCCGTCAAGCACAAGAATGCTCCATATGAACAGTTTGTTAAAACTGGTAGACCTCTCTGGACCCCAGCTTGGCTAGACAGAGCACTCCCACGTTAGCTCCAGGGCAATAAGGCAGCATATGGAAAGGGGAAGAAGGCAGAGGCTGCAAAGGAGGAGTTAGGAAATATTGTCCAGCAAAGTAGGCATGGTGTTAAGGAAGCCAAAGCTCCCCTGGAACAGGGACACTTGCAGGGGATGTGAAGGACAGGAAGGAGAGCTGCTACTGCTTCAGCAGCAGTAAAAGAGTAAACAAGGAAATGGGGCTCACTGCTGAATGGGCAGGGATTCTCCTAAAAGTGGATGTAGCTAGGTCTGGGGAAGTCAAGTCCTTCTGGCTTCCGCCTTCACCAGCAAGGTCTCCTGAGCTGTTGTGCCTCGAGTCAGGAGACCCGAGGAGAAAACCAACCCACAGTGCCCAAGTCTCTAGAACTCAACCCCTACAAGTCTATGGGACTGGATGGCTGGCATCCATGGACATGGAGAGAGCAGGCTGCTATGACAGTAAGGCTGTTCTTTATAATCATCTTTGCAAGGTTGTGGAGATCAGGGGAGGGCCCAATGAGCAGAAGAAGGAATATGTTGTGCCCATCTCCAAAAAAGGCCACAAGGACAAACCAGGGAGCTGCAGGCAATTCAGCCTCACTCTGGTGAGGAGTGTTTCATGGAGCCAGTCCTCTCCAATCCCCTTTCTGGGCACATGAAGAAGGTGCCTGGGAACAGTCAGCATGGATTTACAGAAGGTAAATCACTCCTGACCCACCTGATTGCCTTCTGTGATAAAAGACCTGCACTTGTGGAGGAGAGGAGAGTAGTGGATGTCCAGAAGACACTGAGATGGGCAAAAAGCTGTTTGGATGATCACGCTCAGAGGGTTTTCATGAATGGTCGTGCTTTACTGGGACACCAGGTTAAGGTGGGGTATGTAGGGGTATACCCCACATCCTGTCCTGTTTGAAAGGCTCATCAGCAGGGCAGAACAACAGATGCACCAGGACAGGCAGAGACCTGACGGGCAGAGGAGTGACCCCAAGGCCAAGGCCATGGACATTACGAGCAATGCCATATGAGCCAGTGATGCGTGCTCACCACAAATGAAGCCAGCTGCATACAGGACTGCATTAGGAAGAGCATGGCCACCCAGGCAAGGGCAGTTCTTATCCCCCTTGACTCAGCACTGGTGTGGCCACGTCTGGAATAGCATGTCCTAGTGTGGGCTGCCAAGTGCTGGAGGAATGGGGAGCAACTGGAGAGGGTCCAGAGGAGGTCTGCCAAGATGGGGTTGGGGGCCTGAAGCACATGGCCTGTATGGAGAGGCTGAGGGACCTGGGCTGCTTTAGGCTAGTGAAGTGGAGGCTAAGGCCAATAGAATAGTTGCCTGTGACTGCCTGTGACAGGGTGGGTTCAGAGCTGATGGAGCATTTCTTGGTAGTGGGAAGCAGCATGAGAAGGGGAAAGAGCCACAAACTGGGGGGGGGGCTGTGGAAAGCCTTGCTAAAGTGAAGGTTCACAAAAATCCCCTGCTTTCCCCTTGTGCACAAAGCCATTCAGCTGATGGTAGAAGGCAATCAGGTTGGTCAGACATGGTCTCCATTTTGCCTTTTGTCAACCCATGCTGCCTCTTCCAATTCTTCTCCTTCATGCGCTTGGAGATGGTTTCCAGGAGGATTTGCTCCATCACCTTCCCAGGGACTGAGAGGAAGATGACCAAACTCTTATTCCCCAGACCTTCCCTCTTGCCCTTCTGGAAAATAAGCACCATGTCTGCCTTTTCCCAGTCATCAGGAACCTCCCTGATCACCCTGACATTTCATAGGCAATTAGGAGCAGCATTGCAATGACTCCAGCCACCTCTCCCTGCACCCTGGGGTGCTTCCTATCTCGTCCTGTGGACTTGTGAGTGCCCACTGGACAAAAGTCCTCTCCAGCTGCATCTTCCTCTGCCATGAGTGAGGCTTTGCTAATACAGATGCTGCCAAGGACGCAGGGGCCAGGGAGGCCTGGCAGTAGACAAGAGTAGTAAAAGACAAGGTAAAAGAGGCAATGAGCTCCTCAGCCTTTCCCCGTCATTGTCACTAGGTCCCCTGCCCCACTGAGCAGGGAGACCACATCTTCCTTGGCTCACTGCCTTCCTTGTGCTGCCAGCGTCCTTACAGAAGCCCTTCTGGTTGTCCTCCCTCTCCCTTCCCAGCTCCAGCTCCAGCTGAGCTGTGGCTTGCCTAACTCCACCCCTTCCACCACAGCAATGTCTGTGTCTTCTTCCTGGGTAGCCCATTCCCCTTCTAACCCTCTGTGCCCTTCCTTCTGCCTTTTCAAGTCCTAAATCACAAAGTCCCTGTTCATCTGTGGCAGCCTCAGGCCAGACCCTGATGGACTTTCCTGCAGACTTTCCTGTGCTCCGAGGACGTTGTTCCTGAAGCTCCAAGAGGGCTCCATGGCTCCTCTGCCCTCCAGGCCAGTCACCCCTGGGATCCTGACAAGGATCTTCTTGATCTTCTGCTGCAGTCCAGGGCAGTGATCCTGCTGTTCCTCCTACCTCTCCACCATCTTACGGTCACTGCAGTGACAGACAACCTTCACATTCACATCCCCATCCAGGCTCAGCTTCAGGCAAGAAAGAAAGGGCAGGATGGCACTAGCAACTTAGAGGCAGAAGAGCCTGCCTTTCTCCCCTCACCACTGAGGGGATCCAGGCAATGGACTTTTGTGTGGTTAAAGACAGATGAAAAGAATTTCTGGGGTAATGTAGATGTGCCTGAGGCAGTGCCTCCCAGTGCCTTTACAGTCAATGGGGAGAAGGAGGTGTTCACCTGCCTTCTTTTAGATGGTCATGTAAAGCACAAATGACTCCTGTCCCAGAAACATTTGCTCTGTGCTTGAAATGGGGCCTGAGATCACAGGCTTTTAGGATAATTCAGGTTGAAGAGACCACAGGAGGCCTGTAGTGCAACCTGCTGCTCACAGGAGAGGTCAGAGAGAGGGTCAGAAACCAAAAAAATGCCCCTGCCAAAGGACTTCTGGGGTGATAGAGCAGGAGAAGACAGTAGAGAGTTAACAGCGTAGTATTTTGTCCCATGGACCAAAGGGTTTCTTTTTTGCTTTCTCCAGTGAGTTAAATCCTCAGCTCTCCAGAGAGAAAAAGCTGGGACAGTAACTGTGCCCTTAACATGGAGGTGGAGAAGCTCCTGAGGCCCTTATGGGGCACCAGACCCCCAGGCATGCCTGCCTTGCTGCTGGGCACCCTCCAGCCCCAGGCAGGAGGTCTGTGGGGAACAGCGTGGGGTCTGCAGCCTGCAGCCCTGGCCACCCAGCAGGGGTGGTGGGACCCTGCTCCTCTACATGAGACTGGGCTCTCCTGCATTTCCCCAGCATGATGCCTGTGTCCCCTCTGGCTGGGAATACAGCCAATCAGGGAGGGCCAACATGGGAAACACAATCTCTGTTCCGGGGTGCGAAGAGAGAGGGGAGGGCAGAGGGGGATCTGCTCATGCCTCGGGCAGTGATTCCCTCCCTGCAGTCGGTACAGCCCTGCTCATGCCCTGTGACCTGTGAGCCCAGGAGGTGGGACTCTCATCTGCTTTGGCTCTAAAGATTTCTCAGCCTTCAAGACCCAGCATGCAAAGCACCAGTCTGGGGACACCTCAGCAGTCAAAGGGGCTGAATGCCTGGCGTGTTCCTGAGAACTCTTCTGTAGTCTCCCTGTGCCGGTTTGATTCCTGTTGCTGGTGGAGCAGAGACTCCTTTTGAGGATGAACTCGCTCAATGTGTGACTCTGAGGATGGGGTTGACCAGGCAGTACGAATGCCAGCAAGGCCTCAACCCCACAGCAGTGTGCCCTGCTCAGGACTCCTCCTTCCAGCCCCTTCCTCCTGGAGGCTTTGGGTTGGGAGAGACTGCTGGAGATCTCCAGGACCATGATCTTCTCTGAGCTGGGCTAACTACATTTAGATCAGGTTGGTGAGTGCTTTCTCTGGGAGAGTTTTTAAAGATCTCCTGGCCCCTGACTCAGTGCTGCTCAACTACCATGGTTATTTCTTTATTTTTTTTCCTTAAACTCATATGACATCTCCCTTATTGCATCTTCTTCTTGCTGTCTCTTGTCCTTTCCTCTCCTGGCTGCCAGCCAGACCATCCCATCTACTTAGGCTGAGGACAATTAGAGCCTCACCTCCAAACACAGCCTTACTGGGTTCTCTGGGCCCTGTGCAGGTGGGCCGTGGTGGCCAGCTCCAAGCAGAGCTATGTATTACAAGTCCCTACATGGTCTCAGAGGAGAGGGTATGGAGACATAACATGACCCAGGGCAGAGGCTGTGGGCTGACACCAGGTCAGAGCTGAGATCAGCAGGGGTGAAAACAGAAGACCCCCAGCAGCTCCTCTCCCTGCCTGTGCACCTGAGAGAGGACAGTGACACAGGACAAAGGGCACCGTGAGCTGCGTTACTGGGCTCCAACCACCTGTGCTGGGTCTGGGAGTCCTGGCAGCCTGTGCCGGTGGCTGCAGCCCTCGAGAAATCCCCGACTCTGCTAGCAGCAGTGAGTCCCCTCCAGGACTGTCGGGAGCTTCTGGTGTGTCGTGGCTCCTGTCTCCCTCCTGTCCCTGTGCTGGCCCAGCCCTGCTGCCCTCCGTGTGACCTCATGGCCCCACTGTGCAGGCACCGCACAGGACAGGGTGTGTTCAGGGTGGGGAAATGTCCCCCCATCATGGTTGCTGTGACAGTCTTTGGCGCCCTGTCCCCCGAAGCTCTCCTGCTCTGCAGCCTCCCACCAGTCATCAACCCCTGCCCAGCCTTGATCCTGTCCTCCCAGGGTTAGCAGAAGGCCATGCTCCAGGGTCTGCTGGGGTCTGGGCCCAGGGAGAGAGGCCAAGTGGGGTGGCCATTCCCCCCATACAGGTGCTGAGCCCAGCAGGCAGACGGAGCTGGTCACATTCAAAGATCACCGCTCAGCAGGACCATGGGGAATGGCCAGTGCTGGAGATGGCTCGTACCATGGACTGGGTGTGTGAGGAGTTTCCTGGGACAGCTTCTCCTCCCTGTTCATGCAACAAGCAGCTGGGCTGGATCTTTGCCCTGAAGCACCCTGCTTGAGGGCTCCCATGGGAGAAGGATGGTCTACAGGCTGAGTAGATGGCCCCAAGGACCCCCTCTGCATGTTCCCTGCCTGACCTGCAGAGGATCCAGGAGAGGGCCCATCCTCCCGGGGGTCACAGTTGGATGCACAGTCCTCCAGCTGGGCATGGACCCCTTTCTGGATGTGACTTTTGGGGTAAGGACCAGCATGCAGGGTGGGGGAGATTGTCTCAAGGACATGTGCTGGGGACAGCGCCTGAGAGAGAGCAGCAAACTGATATGGCTCCTGGGTCCTGCTTCCTTCAACACAAGCTCTGACAAAGAGTCCCAGCCTTCCTTTTGGTGCCACCCATCAGGAGGGATGATGGCAGGATGAGCTGGGCGGGTGGGGAGAATTAATCCTTCTTCAGCCACTTCCCATGCCATGTGGACAGCTAGGACAGCAAGGACTTCTGGCTCTGCACCAAGAGCTCGCTTTAGTGTACCCACACTCTGAACCTTTTTTCTTGGATTAAAAGTTGGCATTTTTCTCTCCAAGGCACTTTCAAGCCCAGTTCCACTTCTTTCTCACCTCTCCCAACTCCTCCTCTGATCTTGCTGGCCATTCCCACAGCCCTCCCCTGTTCTCCCACAGGACCCTGAGCTGATGGTGCTGCTCTGCAAAGCAAGTGGGCTGTGAAGCCACAGGTCCACAGGGTGACTCTGCACTGGCCATGCTGGTCAGGGTGGAAAGCACACCCAACCAAATGAGGATCATGGCCTCTAATCCCTCCAGGGGACTGCAGATGTGGCAGGTGCTTGGAAAGACTATGGGGCATTTCCAAGGGTGCTAGTTGTGTCCAGGTGTGCCTCTAGAGCCTGCCCCTGGTATTTCACAGAGCGTGACACAGAGGGCTCTCCAGTCTCCCTTTCCTGTGCCAGCTGGCTCCTCACTGCCTCTCCTGGGATTGCAGAGGCCTCCTTTGCCCACAGATACCGAGGTTTAGCACTTTACCTTTAGGTGACTCCACCTTGGAGGACATCTCCCTTTTTGAGGCTCCCCTCACTGCCCACCCCAGGCACACACTGTCCCAGGAGATCCCCTGTGCTCTCCTGGCACCTCCAGCTTCCCCTACAGAAGGACAGGCACCAGACACTGGGTCGTAGCATGTGGGACAGCTCTGGCTATGTAAATCTGTAACCATTCATCCCCTCCACTGTCACTGCACACTGATGGGGGAGCCCTAAATCCAGCCCTTGGTCTCTAAGAGATCATTACATGATTATGAGCTTTTTGCTCTTGAACCCATGGAGAACCCAACCAGCTACAGCCCATTTTGGCATGATTTCCCTGGGCCTATTCTTGACACCAGCTTTGGAGGAAGCCCAGTCTTCAGGCACTGCACCAGGAAGAACCTACTTTATTACAGAGATACTGTGAGGGAGTCAGCTCTGACCAGTGTTAGACACAATTTTATATGAGCACCAGGTGAGACAGAGCAGTCTCAGTAAAGGTGGAATGAATCCAAGCATTTCCGCAGCAACATGATTACAAATACTACTACTAATAATAACAATAGTACTAATAAAACTAAAGTGAACAAACAATGCTCTGTCGTGGTAAGGGGTACAGGGGGAGTCATTTGTGGAGAGAAATGGCAATGTTACCACTGCTGAAAAAAGTCCATGAAGGCACTTTCCTCAGTGCCTCCTTGAGCTCCTTGTTCCTCATGCTGTAGATGAGGGGGTTCACTGCTGGAGGCACCACCGAGTACAGAACAGCCACCACCAGATCCAGAGATGGGACAGAGATGGAGAGGGAGGGGGGCTTCAGGTAGGCAAACATTGCAGTGCTGACAAACAGGGAGACCACGGCCAGGTGCGGGAGGCACATGGAAAAGGCTTTGTGCCGGCCCTGCTCAGAGGGGATCCTCAGCACAGCAGTGAAGATCTGCACGTAGGACACCACAATGAAAATGAAACACACAAAGACTAAACTGGCACTAACCACAAGAGCCCCAGCTTCCCTGAGGTAGGCATCTGAGCAGGAGAGCTTGAGGATCTGGGGGATCTCACAGAAGAACTGGTCCACTGTGTTGCCTTGGCAGAGTGGTATTGAAAATGTGTTCCCAGTGTGCAGGAGAGCATTGAGAAAACTACTGCCTCAGGCAGCTGCTGCCATTCTGACACAGGCTCTGCTGTCCATGATGGTCCCGTAGTGCAGGGGTCTGCAGATGGCAACAAAGCGGTTGTAAGCCATGACAGTGAGAAGAGAAAACTCTTCTCCAGACAAGAACACAACCAGGAAGACCTGGGCAGCACATCCCGAGTAGGAAATGGCCCTGGTGTCCCACAGGGAATTGACCAGAGATTTGGGGACAGTGGTGGAGATGGCGCCAAGGTCGAGGAGGGAGAGGTTGAGGAGGAAGAAGTACATGGGGGTGTGGAGGCAGTGGTCGCAGGCTACGACTGTGATGATGAGGCCGTTGCCCAGGAGGGCAGCCAGGTAGATGCCCAGGAAGACAGAGAAGTGCAAGAGCTGTAGGTTCCACGTCTCTGTGAATGCCAGAAGGAGGAACTTGGTGAGGGAGCTGCTATTGGACATTTTGCTATCTCCAGGCACGGGGGACTGTCCAAAGAAGAAAAGACATTGAAATGTTAGGAGAGACTTTTCAAGCAAAAAAGCCCCCAAATATGTCAGTTCTCATACCATCCCCCACATTGCCGCTCTCTTTACCTAGAGGATCTGTGCGCAGCTTCCTTCTGTCAGCTCCACTTTGCACTGGCTGAGTGTGCTGCTGTGAGGAGAAGGGACCTCTGCCTGAGGACTCCAGGGGAGTCTGTCCTGCAGTTCAGTAGTGGGAATGGGGATAACCAGCTCTGACATTCACAATTTCACAAAAAGACAAATGTAATCCACTCGCCTTGTGGAAAGGCTTTTCAGCATCTTCACTCCCAGTTCTAATTAATGAGACCTGAGGAACAGAGTTTTAGGGATTTTAAAATAGTGTTTATTTTCTCTGAGATGTCCTTGTCACCCCTGGGGAGTGTTCCTTAAAGGCAGAAATTCTCAGCATTTCTACTGTGAGTCCTGAGATCAGATTCATTGTCACCTACTGCAGAGTGAGGACATCTTGTCTGTCTATTAGCCTTGTTTCCAGCTGTCCTGTGCTCGCACCTGTTTGAGTGAGGGATGATGTTGCCCTAAAAAGAAACTATTCACTGCTGAGTGCAGAGGAGTCCAGTTTCACAGCACAGGTCTCCAAATTTCTCTGCTGTTCTCTGGGCACCTTAGGGAGCTCTCCACACTCCCCTTCTAGCCAAGGACACACAGGGCTCTTTTCAGAAGCTCATATAGAGCCACCCACCACTATCTCTATACTCTCAGCATCTCTGCAGCTTCTGCATGGGCCTCTCAGATATCAAAGAGATGCTATGAGACAGCTGTGCCTTGCTGGAGGGCAGCTCCCAGCCTGGCAGGACCCAATGGGGAAACAGTCAAAGGACCATCAGGACTGAAGATGGTCTCTCTTTAAAGGAGGATCAGCTCATTTCCCAGCCCCACAGACTGCATTTCCAGGAGCCACACAGGTTAGAAGGGGGCTGGGGAAAGCTCATTTCCATGCAGACTCCTCTGTTGCCCAACTCGCAGTGTTGGTGTCTGAATTGCAGCTGAACACCCCTCCCCCCCACACACACCAGGGAGCCCGAGAGAAGAACAGGAACAGCGTGGACAGGAGGGAAAAAAAGGAGCAACATTGTGATCCTGGTGCCGAAGGAGGCAAGAAGAGAGAAAGACAGAGGGGCAGTTGGGAAAGCCTTCACCTTACGCAGCTGGGCATGCCGCCTCACAAATGATGACATCGCAGGGCAGTCGCTGTCAGCCGCTTTGTGGGGCAGCAGTAAACAGGCCCCTGGCGGAAGGGATGCCCCTCTGCTCTGCTGGAGGTCTGGCTGCAGAGGAGGGGGCTCATGCCCTGGACTCCATGGCTGTCAGGGCAGAGGCTCTGCTGGGTGGGAGAGGAGACATGAGAGGCTTGCTCGGAAGAAGCTGTCTGCATTGCAGGGACTGAACATGACTTGCCCAAATCCATCCTGCCATGACGATTCTGTTGGCAGTTCCCTCTCATTCCCTGCCCATCTCTGCTGCCTGGCACTGTCCCTGCTGGCAGCTCTTTCTCTGTCCCAATATCTTTACCCTGCCAGTGCTCCCAGGCCCCATCTCACCCTCTGTGTGCTCAGTTCTGCCCTACAGAAACTGCCCAGGACAAGACACTGGGCACAGGTATCTCTGTTCTCACAGGTCCTAAGGAGCAGGTCAGAAAAATGCTTATAAGGCAGTAAAGGTGCAGCCGGTGCTGTCTGTAGGCTGAGGTGGGGTTGAAGGGGTTTGCTGGAGTTTCTCACAGACCTATTGATCTCTGAGAGTGAAGGTTTGGGAGTCCACCTTCCTTGCCAAACCAGAAGGCTCTTTCCTTTTTTCTCCCTGCCAAAATTAGGATGTATTTTTTCTAGTTTTGGTAGTACTAACGAGTTTTTACTAGAAGGAAAACTCCTTTCCTTTCAATTAGCCTTTTTTAGATCTTCCTCTGAAAAGAGTCTTCGGACATGACCTGTGCATGAGCTCATGCTGCTGGCACCCCTGACCCATGCAGCACCTTCTCGACAGGAGAATGAACCTGTCCTGCCAGAGGTCACCGAATTCAAGTCTGAATCTATCAGTCATGGGATGGGATGGGTTCAGAAAATCCCTCCAGGAACCTCCGTAGCATTGCCCTGCAGCCAGAGACTTACCGTGTCAAGGGCTGTGAAGATTCCTCCCACAGTGAGCTCTCCTCTGTCCTCCCACTCCACACTGCCTTGCACTTCTCCCTGCCTTCTCTCATCTCATGTCAGCAGCAGCAGGCAGTGCCCGCAGCCCTGCTGCTCTTTGCAGAGGAGCTGCTCCTGCACACAGCTGTGTCTGGGCAGTGCTGCCGGGTTGCCAGGAGCTCCCTCCATCCCAGGAGCCTGGGCCCCACTTTGGAACAGGGGCCCAGCTGAAGGCATGAATTTCTCTGTCCCTTGTGCTCCCTCCTCCTGGGAAATGTTCCCTGAAGTAGATTAAAATAATCACCTATTGTCTTTTGCTAAAGAGTGGAGAAAGACAGATTCCAGCATTGCAACTTGTTTCATCAGAGGATGGTTATCTATGAGAGGTGGAAATGTCCCACTCTGGAAGGCCCTATTCCCATCTCTTGTTCAGCTGGAAAAGGAAAGGCTTTGCGGGGGACTCATAGCAGCTTCCCAACTCAAGGTTACCACCAATAAAGAACCAGGTTTTTGCAGTGATTCATGGCAGGAGAATGAGAGGCAATGGCTATATAAGCTGACTCAAGTGAGGTTAAAATCAGATAGAAGGGAGAAAAATCAAAGAGGGTAACAAAGCATTTGAAGAAGGGTCCAGAGAGGTTATGGACTCTGTTCTTAAAGGCTTCCAGGACACAGCTGAACAAGGCCTTGAGGAACTTGGTGTGAATTCTGTGTTGATCCTGATGTGAGCAGGAGGTTGGGCTAGAGACTTCCCAAGGTCCCTTCCAGCCTGAATGATTCGGTGATTCCATCATGTCTGGCTATTGCCCCTGCAATTCTTGCAGGCAGGAATTCCTTTGCTGCATGTGGCTTAGCACCAGGTTTGGCCTCCTCAGAGCCAGCCTCTCCTAGTGGAGGGAGGTTTCCTCTTGGGCCTGAAAGGTTTTAAGGTCAAAGTTTAATTATGAACAACTGCTTGTCTAGAGTGGGCCCTCCTCAGAGCATACAATACCTGTGCGTTACAATACAATGCTCTTCGCCATTGTGAATGATGGGAAGAAGAGGGTCGACAAGCATTAGTTGCAACAGGAGAGGTAGAGGACGGGGGATAAGGAAAAAAAAAAACTATCAAGACAGTAAAGCACTGGGGCAGGTTGCCCAGAGAGGCTGTGCCCTCTGGGCCAAAAAGCATCTCCATCCTTGGAGGTTTTCAAGGCCTAAATGGATAAAGCTTTGAGGAACTTGGTTGGACCTGAGAGCTGGCCCTGCTGTGAGCAGGAGGTTGGGTTGGAGACCTCCTGAGGTCCTTTCCAGCCTGAATCATCTGGCCTTTCTTTCCACACCGGCTCTGCCCTTGTTGATGTTAGGGAAAGCACTCAGATGCCCTGTGACCATGGAAGTAAGTCAGACATAAGTATGGCCAGAACAACGGCAGCTGTCTTGTCCTCTTCCAGGCAGTGTTGCTCAGGTGTAGGACTGTTTCACAGGTACCCCCAAACAGCCCTGATCATATCCTTTACTTCATCCCCCCTCCTTTTTCTCCTCTTTTCCCCCTTCCAAGTTGTTTCTTTTTATCATCCTCATGCCCTCCCACACAAACAGCCCACCTCTGCTTACCCTATCCCCACTGGTCCTCGTTTTGCTTGCTTTGTGCATTCATTGGGCTTTTCTGAGATGGTCAGCACAGTAATTCCTACCATTGCCAGCACTTCCATTAAACTAATACCTCCTTTTATTCACTGTAGTGTCCTGCAGGTCCTCATGCTGTTGTCCTGCTGGAGACACCACAAGTCAGGGGGAGCCATCTGCACACACACACATTAACAGCTGACACAAGAGAGCTTCAGTGTGGGGGACCTTGAGAAACCTGAGGGTTTGGCCAGCAGAAGCCTCCTGAAGTTTTACAAGGAGAAGGGGCAAGTCCTGCACCTGGGGAAGGAAAACTCCATGCATCAGGGCAGGATGGGACCTTACCAGCTGAGGAGTGACCCTGACACGATGGGCCTGGGCATCGTGAGAAATCCCACACGAGCCAGTGGGGCACACTCATTGCAGATAAGGCCAGAGGTCCATGGGCTGCATTAGGAAGAGCTTGGCCAGCAGACCAGGGGAGCCATTATCCCCCTCGACTCAGCACTGGGGTGGCCACAGCTGCAGTAGTGTGTCCCCGTGAGGGGCTCCCAGGAGCTTCTCTTGGTAGTGGGAAACAGCATGAGAAGGGGAAACAGCCACAAACTGCAACTTGGGAGGTTCAGGCTGGACATTAACGTGAATGAATGACACTCGAAGAGTAGTGCTGTGCTGCCAAAGATTACCCAGAGGGAGTCTGTGATCATCCTCTGGCTCTGTGTTTCAAGGAACAGCCAGTGAGGATGGAGAGACACCAGTAAAGGTGGGGAGATCCTGTAGTGGGAGCAAGGCGGGGAAGCAGGTTTACAGTCTGCAGGGACACAGCAGCAGGCATGGGACAGTGTAGGACAGCCTGTGGTGCAGACAGTCAAGGGCACAGGCAAGCCTGAAGGCAACTTGCCCCCCAGGGGACCCCAAGAGATGTCGTGTCATTGTCCTGCACTCGGCATTGCGCACCCCGCTGCAGCCTGCCTCCAGGAAGAGCCTTGGGAAATGTGGGAGAAAAGGATCTGCCTTCCCAGGAGCTGGGTGTCCATCCTTGCCCATTTTTTCTTGATGAAACACATCAAGGTTGACTTGGCATTAGAAACACCTGCACATTTCCTTTGCCTGCTTGTGGTCAGTGATCACAATTCTCTGCTCAGATCAGCCCCTGGGGAGTCTTTGTTGCTCATGGCCCTCAGTGGGACCCACTAACACTCAAAGAAACTTTGTGCTTTGCTTCTTTGACTTCTGGAACATTTTCTGCAATATCCTGCGAGGAGCTGTGGTTCATGGACTCAGCACCAAATCCACCACGGGGATCATTAAAATGCAAAAGCCCTGATGAACCACATCTCTTCCTGTAATTTTCTTCAAATCTTGTATGGCTAATGGAAGATGTTTCGGGAGCATAGCTGAAAGATGGAGACTGCAATAGTATACAAGCATTTCTGCTTTGAAAGGGTGGTGGTTTTCTCGGATTATTTATTTATTCAGATTATTATTTTCCCACTTTCAGAATAAGGGACAGCAACATTCTCCAGCTGAGATCGA
Source organism: Dromaius novaehollandiae (assembly GCF_036370855.1). Taxonomy (NCBI): domain Eukaryota; kingdom Metazoa; phylum Chordata; class Aves; order Casuariiformes; family Dromaiidae; genus Dromaius; species Dromaius novaehollandiae. The sequence goes on along the minus strand of NC_088128.1, from coordinate 2,641,404 downwards.
TCCAAAGTGTCTCCTAATGAAGTCTGGACATGTAGCCAACACCTGGGGCTGGCACTGCCAGGGTGGGTCGGGAGAGGGCAGCTCCCCTCTGCCACGCTGGGGCTGGGGCTGGGGCTGGGGCTGGGCACAGTGTTTCCCTGGGGAGCTCCCTGAGGAGCCGCTCCGGGAGATCCTCCACCTCTGCCCTGGCAGCAGCACCAGCGCTCAGGGTGCTGGGGTGGAAGTGCACAGAGGGGGCACAGGCTGCCCGGGGGGAGCATCAAGACCTTGTCCGTGCATGCAGGGATGGAGTGAGGAAAGCCAGAGCTCGGCTGGAGCTGGAACCAAAGACCTCAGATGTGGAAATGGCTAGGGTATTATTAAATGACTCTTAAATGATCCCCTGGAGCCTGAGGGGTATGAGCACCCAGCCCCTTCCCAATCTGGGCTGTGCCTCACAGGGAGCTCAGCAGACACCTGTGTTTCAGCTTCTGCTGGGTTCTGGTGCGGAAGAGAGGCCATGCGAGCCTGGTCTTTTCCCCTCCGTTGGGATACACGGACCTGCAGGAGGATGGAGCTGGCCATGGACCACCCCACAGCTGGGTGAGCAGCCAGTGCTGGAAAGGGCTGATGTGAGGGGCTGCTCTGGAATGATGGCCCTGGGGCAGCTTCCCCAGCGTGTCCGTGCAACACAGGGAACAACCTGGGCTCTCCTCTCCTGCACCCGCCATGTCCTGCTGCCTTTCCCAGCAGACCTGCATTTGCCCTGCAAGCACATGGCTGTGTGCTCCCCCACTGCCGTTCACACGCAGTAGCTGCCTGCTGGCATTTGTCCTCTCCGGGGCCCTTTCCAGACCAGACCAGACCCTCCCCAGCTCTCCCCACCTCCCCTGCCCTCTCCCCAGCCCATCCAGCACAGCAGACCAGGCTGGGGTGGCCCCACAGCAGTGCCTGTGGCAGGGGGCTGCAGAGCTCTGGGCACTCACCCCACAGCCCCAGCCCCTCTGCAGGGCACAGCAGCTGCTGGGGGCAGAGAGGGGTGTCAGCCTGCCCATCAGCCCCACACCTGGGGGCCAGCAATGGCCCAAGGAAATGGAGGCCAGGCACTCCAGGTCTCCACTGCTCTCATGACCAGAGATCCTTCACCCTGGCTGCCTGCAGCCCCTCTGGGCAGCCCCTCTCCCCAGCACAGCACAAGAGTCCTGGCCCCGGGGCTCCTCAGGCAGCTCCAGTGACAGGGCAGCCTGCCCGGAGCTGACACACACAGAAACAGGTTTTCATTTATTCCTCCCCACAAGCACACAGTTGCTCCTTTGCTCTTCTCCGGAGACATCCCTGCTCCCCAGAGAGCCTTTCCCCAGGTGTGCGTCCATGCTGGTCTGGCTGGCCGTTCCTGCACCCCTGCCCTGTGCTCCCTGCAGGGCGCTGGGCTGGCAGTGCTGCTCTGCAGGGCAAGCAGGATGTGCGGCCCCGGGGTGACTCCGCACTGGTCATGCTGGTGAGGGCAGACCCAGCTGGACCAGCATCATTGCACCTGACAAGCCCTCCCCAGGGTCTGTGGCTGTGGAGGATGCTTGGAGCAATCACAGGCCATCTCCAATGGCTCAGGTGTGTCCTTAGACCCAGCCCACTCCCTCTCCTGAGACTGCAGAGCCCTGATTTGGTGCATTCCCTGGTTTGGCCCTTTACTTTGGTTGACTCCACTTGGTTTGCGGAGTCTCCACTCACTGCCCACTCCAGGCACAAACTGCCCCTGGAGATGCCCTGTGCTCTCTTAGTGGTTCCATACTCCCTTCCAGAAGGATGGCATCTGTCACCAGCCCTCTAATAGTTGAGACACTCCCCAGCAGAGACCTCTTTACTGCTCACCATCCTCAGGGTCACTGGGCCCCCACAAGTGAGGGCTGAATGCAGCCCACATTCCCTAACACATCACCCTGTGAGCTCATGTTCCTTAGCCCATGGAAAACTCTGGCACAGCAACAAAGCAGTAGAAAGATGGAGTGGATGACAGAAGCAACAGTGACTCTTCTTTTTAGATTACTTCTAAGTGGGGATCCCATTTGTGGGAAGTAGAAAGTTGGCTAAATAAGCGACAAACTCCCACAGGAAGTCCCATAGAGAAGGGGGTTGTGTCAGTAGCTGCATGAATTCCTGCTAAAACAGAAAGAAAACCCTATCAAAGTCCTGGAGATGAGGTTGTGGTTAAACATCCAACTCAGGGATCAATATGGGTGACTGTGCTCTTTTACCATGGAAAAGGAGTACGGGATGCTGTAGACACTGAAGAGAGCAAGTTAACCATAAATGAGGCTTGGATTATGTCCAAGACCTGGGTGTCTTCACTTGCAGGGAAGTGTGGTGTTACCTGCTAACCGTGGGGACACTGATAACTGGAAAAAAACACCTGAAATGTGCCTCTAACAGGTTCTGCCTTTTCACGTTGCCCATGGGACAACTTGGTTATTGAAGATCAGTCACAACCCATCTTTAAAACTATAGTTACAAGAGAAATACCATCTGTATCATTAGCACAAGGTCAAGGACTGATAGTAGGCCATAATGTTACACTGACCCTAAGATCTAACGTTACTCTAAAGGTAGCTATATGTAATAACACACGGGATGGGAAGCTGCACCTGGTTATGACAATAGAGATGGGTACTACAGGCATGGAAGGCAACAAAAGCCGTTGTAATGTGACCTATGTTTTTGACCAAATCGCCACGCAAGTTACTGGTTCACTTCTCATATGACTGAACAAACGATGGCTTTGTTTGGATCCATTTAATATATCAGTACCACTTGGAGTAACCTTCCATCAACTCGACAGCTTTCTCAGACAGAACACCAAGGTTACTCAACATCTGTTGGAAACTGGAAAACGCTTAAAGGAAAGGGAAGGAATGAGGAAATATGATACAATGAATAGATTCAGTCAGTAAAAGTGTCCAGTGACAGAGCAGCCTGTCCTGAGCTGACACACATAGAAACAGGTTTTCATTTATTCCTCCCTGCAAGCCCACAATTGTTCCTTTGCTCTTCTCGAGAGACATCCCTGTTCTCCAGAGAGCCTTTCCTCTGATCAGTGTGTCTGTGCTGGCCTCACCGGCCATTCCTGCACCCCTCTGCTGTGCTCCCCGGGCTGGTGGTGCTGCTCTGCAGAGTGAGCAGCTGTGGGGCCCCGGGGTGACTCCACACTGGTCGTGCTGGTCAGGGCAGACCCGGCTGGCCCAGCATCACTGCACCTGACAAGCCTCTCCCCAGGTGTCTGTGGCTGTGGAGGGTGCTCAGAGCAATCACAAGGCATCTCAAATGGCTCAGGATGGGGTCAGGTGTGTCATTAGATCCAGCCATGGGTTTTCATTGCAGGTGACATAAACTGCTCCTGAGGCTGCCTTCCCTGTGCTAGGTGAGTCCCCACTGCCTCTCCTGAGACTGCAGAGCCCTGATGTGGTGCATTCCTTGGTTTGGCCCTTCACTTTTGGGTGACTCCACTTTGTTTTGGGAGTCTCCACTCACTGCCCATCCCAGGCACATGCTGTCCCTGGAGATCTCCTGTGCTCTCTTAGTGGCTCCATACTCCCTTCCAGAAGGATGAGCATGTGTCACCAGCCCTCTAATATTTGAGACAGTCCCCAGCAGACACCGCTTGGGCACTCACCCTCTCCCGGTCCACTGACACGCACAAGTGAGGGCTGAATCCAGCCCTCATTCCCTCACACATCACCCTATGAGCACACCCTCCTTAGCCCATGGCACAGCAACAGGGCCTTTTCAGGTGCAATTCCCTGAGCATGTTTTTTGGCCCCAGCTTTGGAAGAAAAGCCCAACCTTCAGGCAGGGTACTGATGAAATCCCCTTTTATTACAGAGATGCTGCAAGGGAGGCCAGCTCTGAGACAGGGATCGGTAGATTTAGGGAAGGCCTCTGGGTCAGAGAGACGGGGTTTGTGCCTCTGGAGAAGAGAGATGAATTCAGACATTTGTGAACAAACATGCTTATCAGAGATAGAATGCCCAAACCACAAATGTTGCCTGAGATCTCTTGGAAATCACTTGTGAGGCGAGATGGGCAGTTTATTGCTGCTGAAACAGTGCCAACTGAACCAGTTTCTTCAGTGCCTCCTTGAGCTCCTTGTTCCTCATGCTGTAGATGAGGGGGTTCACTGCTGGAGGCACCACCGAGTACAGAACAGCCACCACCAGATCCAGAGATGGGGAGGAGAGGGAGGGGGGCTTCAGGTAGGCAAATGCTGTAGTGCTGACAAACAGGGAGACCACGGCCAGGTGTGGGAGGCACATGGAAAAGGCTTTGTGGCGGCCCTGCTCAGAGGGGATCCTCAGCACAGCAGTGAAGATCTGCACGTAGGACACCACAATGAAAATGAAACATCCAAACATTAAAAAGGTACCAACCAGAAGAAGGCCCGCTTCTGTGAGGTAGGAGTCTGAGCAGGAGAGCTTGAGGATCTGGGGGATTTCACAGAAGAACTGGTCCACTGTGTTGCCTTGGCAGAGTGGTATTGAAAATGTGTTGGCAGTGTGCAGGAGAGCATTGAGAAAACCACTGGCCCAGGCAGCTGCTGCCATTTTGACACAGGCTCTGCTGCCCATGAGGGTCCCATAGTGCAGGGGTTTGCAGATGACAACAAAGCGGTCATAGGCCATGACTGTGAGGAGATAAAACTCTGCTGCGAATAAAAAAAAGGAGAAAAAGACCTGGGCAGCACATCCTGAGTAGGAAATGGCCCTGGTGTTCCACAGGGAATTGGCCATGGATTTGGGGACAGTGGTGGAGATGGCGCCAAGGTCGAGGAAGGAGAGGTTGAGGAGGAAGAAGTACATGAGGGTGTGGAGGCGGTGGTCGCAGGCTACGGCTGTGATGATGAGGCCGTTGCCCAGGAGGGCAGCCAGGTAGATGCCCAGGAAGATCAAGAAGTGCAAGAGCTGCAGCTCCCGTGTGTCTGCAAATGCCAGGAGGAGGAACTCGTTGAAGGAGCTGCTGTTGGACATTTGTTTCCTCGGGACTTTGTGGACTGTCCAAGGAAGAAAAGACAGTGTCAAGTTAGAGCAGCCTTCTCTGAACCAAACCCATTCTGTTTCTCAGAGAAAGCCCTACATTTCCTCTGTCCTTTACCTTCGTTCAGCTCCCTTTCTGGAGCTCCGTTTGCACTGGCTGAGTGTGCTGTGCGGAGCAGGGGCCTGTGCCCGTGGGCTCCAGAGGAGTCAGCCCTGCTCTGCTGGGGGGGTGTCAAACTGACCTTGCTATGTGGTGGGATACCTGGGGATGGGTCCTGGGAGCAGGGGACTTGGTCCAGGTACCAATGGGAATATTCTCTATTTACCACAATGAGAGCTGAACACAGCTCTCACGCCAGCTCTATCTGAAAGAGAAGACCCTTGTGAGAGATTCATCTCCACCAGCCTTGCCCTCTTGAAAGGGGTGTCTGTGTCTGCATCAGTCACACCAGCTCCCACTCCAGGAAGGCAGAGAAACAGTCAAGTAAAGGCAGGGGGTGCCTGACCCTTTCCCGATGTCTCTGTTCCAATAAGATAGACTCTGTCCTCACACCAGTTTACCATCTGCGCCCTTCCTCCAGGCACTGCAGAGAGAATGGGAAGTGACTACCTCTGATGCACACATCCTGCAGCAGGATATGTCCACCCCATGTGTGGAAGGGCTGTTCAACATTTGGAAACTCATTTTTCTCTGCAAAATAATCAGTGGAGGAGTCTGATGACATATATTTATATATCTCTATACACATGTGTATATATATATATACACACACACACACATAGGTATATGTATGCATATATATATACACACACACACATATATATACGTATATGATGGTGTATACACACAGACATGTACACACACACATATATGTATTTTAGATACCTCCTTCTCAGCATGGGAGCATTCTTTGATAGGGTAGAAATCTTTGGCATTTCAGTTGTTCTCAGCATGAGCCCTCGTGCATCGCAAGAAGAAAAAAAGGAACCGCTGGGACTTTGTGTAGGGTCATGGGACCTGGTCTGTCAGTGAGTCTTGCCACTCACTGTCCTGCACTTGCACCTCACTCAGATAAAGGACAAGCACACTCACAAGTTCCTCTAAGAAAGACACTGGACTGAGCTGGGAGCAGAGGAGTTCAGTTTCACAGTGAACATTTCCAAATTCTTCTCTCTCAGCCCAGAGATGGAGAGGGTGATGAAGAGTGTGACAAGGTTTCTGACTCACATGACCAGACCAAGGACTCTCAGATATCGCAGAAATGCTCCAGGGAAGCTGTGCTTTTCTGGAGGGCAGCTTGCAGCTTGGCAGGACAGCCCAGAGAAGCAGTCAAGGATCCTAAAGATGGACTCTCCTAAAAGGAGAGGCAGCTCCTTCCCCAACCTGATGAAATGCATTGCCAGGAGCCTCACAGGCTGGGAGGGGATTGGGGCTTTTCACTGCCATGAAGACAACACCATGCAGGACACATAGGTCTGGTGCCTTAACTGCAGCTGAACACCCCCAAAAGGTCTGAGAGAAACCTCAGCAAGTCTCTTCATCCCCACCTCAGCCTACAGACAGCACCAACATCACCTTCCTGGCCTCGTGAGGGTTTGTCTGAGCTGCTCCTTAGAACCTGCAAACACAGAGGTGCCCCTGGACAGTGCCCTGCCTGTGGGAGGTTTCTGGAGGGCAGGAATGAGCACACAGAGGGTGGGATGGGGTCTGTGAGCACTGACCAGGAAAAGACATTGGGACAGAGAAACAGGTCCCAGCAGGGACAGCTCCAGGCAGCAGAGATGGGCAGGCAATGAGAGGGAACTGCTAACAGAAACATTATGGGAGGATGGAGCTGAGCAGGTCATGGTCAGTCCCTGCAGTGCCGACACCTCCCTCAGTGAGCCCAGTTCTGCCCCGCAGAATCCTCCCAGCAGCAGGGCACTGTCCAGGGGCATCCCCATGTTTGCAGGTGCTAAGGAGCAGGTCAGCTAAACCCTGATGAGGCCAGCAAAGGGGAAGCTGCTGTTGTCTGTAGACTGAGGGAAGGGTGAAGGGACTTTCAGAAGTTCCTAGCAGACGCATTGATTGCTCATGGAAGCTATTAATGAGTCTCAGCCTATTTTCCAAGCCTGACAGCTCCATTCCCATTTTCCCCTTGCCAGGTGGTGGGAAATTTAAAGCACCATCTCAGGAAATTGGCTTCTCCTTCAGGAAATCCCTGCCTTCAATTTCCTTTTGAAAAGTCCCTTCTGAAATGTCCCATGCACGAGCTAGAACTATGAGCAGCCCTGACCCACACAGCACCCTCTCAATGGGAAAATGAACATGCCCTGCCGGGGGGTCTCTCCTCCCACCCAGAGCTTCTCCCGGCAGTGTTGTAGAAGTTCCCCAGGCAGGCTGAGGGCTGACCCTTTCAGGCGGCAGAGTCACTAAGCGAGAAACACAGCACCCTGGGGTGCAGGGACACTGCTCTGAATTACAGCCCTGCACAGACCTGGGTGCACACCCTGGCTTCACACCCTTGCAGCTTCCTTGGGAGAAGGTGGTAGGATGTCCTGTCTCTGAGATGGTATGGTAGAGAATCCCTGCTGTCAAGCACCTCCTCCTTCTCTGCACTGGAGAAGCAAGGAGACATAAGCTAAAAATCCTGTCAGTCATGGGATGGGATAGGTTCAGAAGACCCCCTCCAAGAACCTCCGTAGCATTGCCCTGCAGACAGAGACTTACTGTGTCAGGGGCTGTGAAGATTTCTCCCACAAGGAGCACTCAGCCGTCCTCCCACTCCACACTGCCTCTCACTTCTCTCCGTCTTCTCTCATCTCATGTCAGCAGCAGCAGACAGTGCCCGCAGCCCTGCTGCTCTTGGCAGAGGAGCTGCTCCTGCACACAGCTGTGTCTGGGCAGTGCTGCCAGGTTGCCATGAGCTCCCTCCATCCCAGGAGCCTGGCCCCACTCAGGAGCAGAGTCCCAGCTGAAGACACAAATGTCTCTGTCCCTCGTGCTCCCTCCTCCTGGGAAATGTTCCCTGAAGTAGACTAAAATAATCACTGATGCTCCCTCTCTAAACAGTTTAGAGAAAGTGATTCCAGCATTGCAATTTGTTTCATCAGGGGATGGTTATCTGCAAGAGGTGGAAATGTCCCTCTCTGGAAGCACCTATTCCTATCCCTTCACTAGGCAGGAACCTAGGCAGGGACAAAAAGGGACTTCATTTACCCATGGTTCAGGTGTTAATTCAGATGAGTCAGTCTGGGCTTCTCAGGGTGGTTTAGAAGGCCCGGGGCTGGAGTAGGATTTACATCCCTCCTGTGAGCGCCACAAAAAAACACACAAGAGGTGGGAATCCCTTTGCCAAAACTGAAGTGAGCACAACAGAGGTGTCTGCATGGGAGCTCCTTGTCTAAGCTCCCATTGGAATCACTGGAGATGGAGGATGGGAGTCAGCTGGACACACACAAACACCTGGTGACAGCTGAAGAGACAGAGGTGGTCCAAAGCATGTGCCAGTGTCTGCTTGTTCTGAAGGTGCAACTATGACACCCGCATCCTTCCAGTGCATGAGGTGGCGGCCAGGTGGGGAATTGTCTTGGCCATCTGAAATGACCCTAGTTGCCTACTGCAACTAGAGCTCCACTCACTAGGAAGCTGAGGCACAAGCAGATCTGTACAATACAAACAGCTAATGTAATTCAGTGCAGACAGCAGATTCAGTGACATAAAGATAGACCATAGGCAGGGCCATGTCCCATGCCTGGGGTGTCCAGCACAGCCACATCTCTAGCAAATTCAGCATGGGACCTACAGGAAAGCCATGTCCTTCTGGAGTGGTTGCTGGGAAAGCACCCCAGGGCCTCTCTGGTTTCCTACCAGTACCTAAACAACTGAATCCCACCATTGCCTTTAGGCAAAGTCCATCCTGTCTACCTCCAACAGTGTTGCATAGATGGGAGGCACATCACACCAAGGTCTGCACTGTAGTCCCTGCACTCTCAAACCCTTCTAGCTTTTCTCTCCATGAACAACTTCTCACCCCCTCAGATGCTATGAAGAGGGACTGGGCTAGTGACGTCCACAGGTTGGTTGGATCACAGGACATCCAGGTCCAGGAAATTCTTCAGTGGCACTTGTCCTGCCTGGAGATTGATTCACCCCTGTCACAGGCCCCAAGGTGCTGCAGAGTCAGCTCAAGCAGCAAACCCCTCTCCTGCCAGGGCTGCACAGCCCAGCTCTGTTTCTCCCTGGCCTTGGGCACTGCAGGGTTTGCTCTTAGTGGGAACCTCCTTTCACCATTACATTGCCACCTGCTATCTATGTCAGCATGGCTCTGCTCTGAAGTGGGGCCATTGCACACACAGTGTCCTTCGCCCTTGGTAACGCTTCATCATGACCGCTCTGCACTTGATGCCACAGCTGAGGTTCTGCAGCCCAAATATATACAAGTGCATGCAGCCTGGGGCACAGGCGTGGGCATATGGAGATGCATGAGCCAGGTAAGGGTGATGCTTTCCTGGATATGGAAAATGCAAATAAGGAGGAACTGATCAGGGATGAGATAGTGTCAGCTTTACCTACCATGACCATGAAAATGTGGAGTCCCAAATCCTGGAGAGTGAGGAAGGACAGTAGCAAAGTACAGACCCTGGACTTCAGAGGATAAGGAAGGACAGTAGCAGAGTGCAGACCCTGGACTTCAGAGGAACAGACTTCCTGACCTGTTCAGGGGACTGGTGGGGGATCCCAGGGGAGGCAGCTCTCAAGGGCCCAGAAGCTCCAGAAAGCCATCAGGTCTTTAAGGACAGACCTGCCAAGCACAAGGATGGGCCATCTTGATACTCACTAAAACTAGCAGAACTAGCAGACATCTCAGGGGACCAACGTGGCTAAACAGGGACCTCACACCTGAGCTCCAGGGTACTAGGGCAGCATGTAGCAGGGGGAAGAAGGGAGAGGCCAAGGCGGAATTTAGAAATATTGTCCAGTGTCATTGGCTTAGTGTTAGGCAAGAAAAATCTCCCCTACCATTGACCCTCGCAGGGGACATCAAGGGCATGAAGATGAGCTGCTACTGCTCCAGAAAGAATCAAAGAATAAAAAGGAAAACGTGGCCTCACTTCTAAATGGGACAGGGAATCTTGTAGCAGCAGATGCAGAGAGGTCTGAGGAACTCAACCCATGGTTGAGCTTCCATTTCCACAAGCAAGGTCTCCTGGGCTGTTGTGCCTTGAGTCAGGACTCCAGAGGAGAAAAACAGCCAATGGTGGATGAGGTTAGTGAGGGATTCCTTGTGAGAACTCAAACTACACCAGTCAGTGGGGCTGGATGGGCTGCATACGAGGATGCTGTGAGAGCTGACTGCTGTCACTGCAAGGCCACTCGCTACCATGTTTGCAAAGTTGTGGAGATGGAGCAAAGTCCCAATGACTGCAGAAAGGCAATTGTTGCTTCCATCTTCAAAAAAAGGCCACAGGGGCAGCCTGGGGAGCTGCAGGCAGTTCAGCCTCACTTTGGTGAGGAGCGAGTCATGGAATGAATCCTCCCAGGTCACATTTCTGGGCACATGAAGGAGAAGAAGGTGCCTGAGAACACTTAGCATGGATTTACCCAGGGAAGATTGTGCCTTGCCAACCTGATTGCCTGCTATGAATAAATAACTGTATTTGTGGATGGAGAAGAGTCAATGTCTTTTACCCAGACTTTAGCAAGGTGTTTGCAACTGTTTCCCTCAGTATTCTTGCAAACAAGGTAGAACATTACAGTCTAGAAAAGTAGAGAACCAGATGAGTAAAAAGCTTCTTGGATGATCAGGCTCAGAGGGCAGCGGTGAATGGGTAGCACTCTTCCTGGAGGCCAGGGAGAAGTGCAGCACCACTGATCTCTCCAGGAACTTGTCTTGTTTATCATCTGTACTAGTTACACGCAGGAGGCAACACTCATCACGCTTGTGGATGACCCCAAACTGGAGGGGGGGGGGGGCAGTCATAAGCTTGAGGGCTGCCATTCAGAGGGAGCTAGACAGGCAGGAGGAATGGGCTGTCAGGAACCTCCTGAAATTCAACAAGGAAAAATGCCAGGTCTTGCACCTGGGATAAACCAACACCCCACAGTGCTACAGGCTGGGGCCTGAGTGCCTGGGGAGCAGCTCTGTGGAAAAGGACCTGAGGGTCCTGGGGGACAGAGGCAAAATGTGTCAGCAGTGTTGCCTGGCAGCAAAGAAGGCCAGAAGCATCGTGGGCTGTCTGAGCAGGAGCACAGCCAGGAGATTAAGGAAATGATGATCACCTTCTAGTCAGTATTCGTTAGACCACATCTAGAACACTGCATCCAGAAAGAGACTGATAACTGGGAGTGAGTTCAGCCAAGGGCCCTCACAGTAGTCAGGGAGCTGGAGCACTTGCTCTGTGAGGAAATGGGGCTTGTTCAATTGGCAGAAGAGATGGCTTTGGAGGGATCTCATAGCAGCCTTCCAAGGGCAGTAGAGTAGTTGCCTCTGACTGCCTGAAGGGTGGTTTCAGAGATGACGGAGGTTTTCTTGGTAGTGGGACGCAGCATGAAAAGGAGAAAGAGCCACAAGCTGCAGCTTGAGAGATTCTGACTGGACTTCAGGTAAAGAGAATGTGACTCCTAGGGCAGTGGTGAGTTGCTATAGGTCACCCAGAAGGAGTCTGTGTTCAGTCCTTGGCTTTGTGTTTCAGGGAAAAGGAAGTGAGGACAGGAAGACATCAGGAGAGGTCGGGAGATCCCGGGGTGAAAGCAAGGTGGGGAAGCAGGCTGGGTGTGTACAGTCTGCAGGGAAACAGGCACAGGTCTGGGAAGGCACAGGACAGCCTGAGGTGGAAATGGCTGAGGGCCAACACAGCAAGGTCTTTGTCCTCTTGGCTATGGCTGGTGTCTCTGCCACCAAGGCCCACAAGAAGATGCCATTCCTCAAAGCACTGTGGCCTTGCTGCCTCCTTGTCTCTCGGGAGCCCAGGAGGTGCTGTATCATGGTCCCGCACTCGACATCGCGCACCCCCACCCACACACTGTCCCCAGGAAGAGCCGTGAGCAATGCATGATGGAAAGGATCACCCTGCCCAGGGGCTGGCTGTCAGTGCCTGGCTGCTCTGCTTGATAACACACATCAAGGTGGACTTGGCATCACAGCCACCTGCACATTGCCTTTGCCTGCCTGCAATCAGGACCTCCAACTTTCTGCTCTAATCAGCCCCTGGGGAGACTTTCTTCATAATGGCCCTCAGTGGGACCTGTTAGCACTCCAACAAACTTGGGATTTGCTTCTGACTTTAACTTCTTGAGAGGTTTGTTGAGTATCTTCTCAGCATCTGCGGTTCATGGGCTCAGCACCAAATACACCCGAGGGGTCATTAAAAACCCTCTAGGGAGCCATGACTCCTTCCATAATTTTCTTCAGTTCTTCAAGTCATGTGGCTAATTAGAAAGTTTTCAGGTGAAATTAGGCAGATTTCAATGAGCACCTGAAAAAGAAAGATGTCTGCTTCTTAAGCTTTCTTTATTCTCCAGTTCTCAGGATAAGTGATACCCACATTCTCCAATTCATACTGACCCACTGGGTCTCCTAATGAAGTCTGGACATGTAGGACAAGCAGTATTTTTGATAGGACACATGTATGGACAACCTTCCTCCCCAGCTCCCCAGCCCTGCCACTTCCCTCATCAGCCACTGGGGACTTGGATCACTCTGGTTAATATCTAACTTTTTTCCTCTCAAGTCTGTAGCTGAAGGTTACAGCTCATGTGCACCAATTCCCACCTGCTTTCCTTAGAGGACTAGCTGCAAACAGGCACAGAAGGATTTGTCTTAACTGGGATGAAACCAAAATAAAGTTTGAAACAGTATAATAAAAGATAAAAGACACTCCTTAACTCTATGTCAAGTCCAAGCTGCCTCCAGTGAGCTCCACTTCCTCCAAGGAATAACCTTCCATGAAATGTTTTCGACAGATAGATAGGAAGGGATAGACAAGAAACAGAACAAAGGAGCTGGCTAAAGAGACAAAGAGACTGCTGAAAGATGAGGCAAGCTTCAGACTGCCAGAAGCTCAGAGCAGCAACTGGAGAGTTGAGAGGTATCTGAACGGTAAAGAGCAAGGGGAGGAGGACAACTGGTAAACTAGGGAAAGTGCATATGTCCAGAGAGTCTGATGCAAAGAGGACTTTAGAAATGGCTAATTTAATCAGGACACATGGAAATTTGTGAGAGATCACTGAAATTACATCCACAGCCTAATAGACAGAGCAGTGGAAGCACAAGGTCAAAGGCAAATCAATATTTCTTCTCCCGAGATTAAGACCCTTCCTGAAGATTTCCACTCTTTCATCATAGCAAAACATTGACATTAAAATTAATCCTTTGAGCTGATGAAAGTGGGCTCATATCTTTGAAATGTTGAAAAACAGCTCTTCCCCTTTCCAAGCAGAATTCAGGTGTCCAACCACAAGCACCCGGGGCACTTGGGGAGACCCTGGTGTCTCTGAGGCACCTGCCTGGGTCTGGCAGCTCTTGCGAGGGACCTGTGGGAGACCAGGGCCCCTCAGAGCTGCAGAGGGAGGCTGGGCAGAGGGGACCAGGGCACCTGCAATGGCAGCACATGTCCATGGCCCAGTGACTGCATCCCACCCCAGCTCTGAAAATCTCTTTCCTTAAAAAAAAAAGAAAAGGAAAAACACAACATCCCCCTAAAGGACCATTATGTTAAAAAGAAAAGAGAATAAATCAAGAAAGATAATAAGGACACAATATTTTAAAGATGGAAAGTATAACAGAACATTTATTTGCTTTAAGTCTTTTTCTTAATTTCTTTCTTGTTTCATTTTCAATGTCATTTTCTGAACACTTCTGTTATAATCAGGCCTACACCATTAAACAAGATATTCTTGTGTCTCCCACAGATCCCAGTGCCCCAACACCACCCCCTGCCCACAGCTGTCCGTGCCATCTCTCTCTCTTTGCACAGAGCATGGCACACTCTGAGGTGTCAACCGATAGAGGAAACAAGGGGGAACAGCTTCAAGGAAACACTGTTTTTTTGGATGGCCAAATGTGCACAAATCTCAACATACCTGTGTTAGAGTGATGTCTTACAGGTGTCCCACTGAATCTAGCCACACTCCCTTTTCATTCCCTGCACCATCAATTGTTATGGAAGGTTAGGCTCGCCAGCCACCATAACAGGGCCCTAAGTTCCCACTGAAGAAGTTCAGAGCCAAATCAAAGCAAATTAAATAATTAAATTTTAATGATGCACACGCCATAATTATAGCTTGAGCTGGGTGCCTTTGAAGAGGGACCCTGAACAAAGAAATCCTTGGGCAATTATAACTTTTCAACTTAAGTTTCCCACCCTTCACATGGTAGTTCAGACCAATAGCTGTATTCAGGTCTGGGGTCTCCTGCTCCTTATTGGGTCTCATTGTTGTCCCTAGGCAGGCTGTTTTTTTCCTTATTTTTACTGTTGCGGTTTCTGCTGATGGATTTCTTTCTGCTGCCTTCATTCCTTGTTGGGTCCTGCCGTTGTGTCTCAAGGTCCTGACAAGGAGGAGGTAATTCCAGACCACAACAATTAACACTGCCGCAGCAGTGAGAGCAGGCTTTGTTTCTCAAGGTCCCGATGCCCTGCACAGGCCTTATTTCAAAGTCTTGACATCCTCCCTTTCAGAGTGTGAGACACAGGAACACAGACTGCTTGGAACTCCCTTATCTTTCCAGCTGGAACCAGCCCTGGGGCCCTTTCTTACCGAACTAGGTGAAAGTTCCTCATGTTCTCTGAGTGTGGCCTAAGGCTTCAGCAAATGTAGCTCCTCATGCTAAGCAAGTTTTATAGAAGTTGTGCTAAGCAGCTACCTCTAATTTCCTTAACACAGTTTGATGATGGGTGGGTGAGCTGAACTGTGCAAGGCCTCCTGGGACAGCCCTGGACCACTCTAGCAGGAACTGACCCTCACTTGCTTTTATCCACACCTCACTGCCAAGAGGGCACCTTTGTCCAAAATAGCCTCAGAGCCACACTTAGGATGTCATCTCACAGGGGGTTCACTTGCAAAGAAGAGTCCACAAGTGAGCTAAGATCTGGCCTGCGCCCAAGCTGATCAGGCAGGAGCTTCAGAACCTGCAGGCCTCAACCAGCTCAGTGACACACTGCAAAAGGTGCTCAGCTGAGTTGGACACCTGATCTGTCAGGTCAGAAATGACTCCCTTAGAACAGAGAGGAGCACGTGGAAAGGTGAGGAACAGAATTCTGAGGGGGCTTGCAAGTTATCTGCACAAAACAACTTCAGCTTTGCAAGCTGGTTCTCAGCTATGAACCCTGAAGTATTTCCTGCTGACTTGCAGGCAAGTGCTTGAGCATCACGACTCACTGTGGTATGCACATCTAGGAGAAGTGTTTTGAAAGGCCAATTATTTTCTGAAGAAATACTTTGTCTTTGAAGGTTTCCTTATTTTGGCCATTTGAAAAGCTAATGACTGTGGCACTGCCACTTGAAAGAGCACCTCTGAGTGCTCCACTGTGGTGAGACATTTTCCTTGTTAACTGTGTGGGTGAGAAAAGTCCCACATGATCTAAACTGCTCTCTGCAGCCTCCCACTGGATGTCAGCTCCTGGATGTCTTGTGTCAGAGCCCAGGGCAGTGCGCAGGGTGCAGGGTGCAGGTCGTGGCAGAAAGCCCCGAAGCAGCGAGGCCTTCAGCAGGAAGAGCTCAAGAGCCTCCCCTACCCGTTATATTTCACTGGAGTGCAGGGGTGTTAATTGGAAGGTTAAGTAATGGCTAATTGGGGGATACTACTGCATTACAAGCAGAGTTTCTACAGTCCTGCCACATGAGAAGAAAAGAGTGTCTGCACCAATTCTGCATATGGGCAGTACTCTCCCCCCTTAGCCTTTACTAGTAAGAGAGGGAGGCAACTGCTCTGCCTCCAGCCTAAAACCACTTGTGGTTGGACAGATCCCAGAAGTGTTAACTTCAAGAATCTCCAACAAAGAACCCTTTCTGAAAGATGACCTCTTGTACTCCAAATCCTCTCAGCTCCATATTTCTATGCATTTCACGGTCTGTGCGGCATATCTGTCCGGAGATCCTGGCAAGAGCTGAGGAAACTCAAGGCCTGAACCTCAGCACACAGAAGGCAGCAGGCTGCCAGCATCCCTGGCTCTCGCCACCAGGGCAGCCTGGGCCCTGCGAGCCAAGTCACCTCCTCCCCTCCAAGGGCTCCCCAGCTCCCCAGCCTGGCGGCACTCCCCACGCACAGCACTGCTCTCTCCAGGCACCTCCTCCCATGCAGAGCAGCACCAAGATACTGGGGCCACCGCTCGTTCCCATCACAGGGCACCCCACCACTGTGACACGGTGCACCCCCACTCCTCGCCTCACAGAGGGTTGCCAGCCAACATGCACCTTCTCATCAGGGACACAAAGAGCACACAACCCAACATGGCAGCAGCAAGGGGACCCGCAAAGGCCCCAAAACACACAAAGGCCAACTCGCCAGCCCTTCAGTTTGCGTGTAGTTGTCCAAGGGCTTGCAACAAGCACTTCCTCTGCATAGCCAGTCACAGCCCTGGGTCTGGTCACTTCCTACCTCAAGGAATCAAAGGTCAGAGATACAGTTCAGATCTTGGAGAAATATCTCACAAGCCCCCCACAGTTCTAATGAGGCAGATTTTCTACAGCACACAGACACTAGAAATCAGAGATTTCGTCATCAATATCCAAGCCACGCTGCAGGTCTATATGTTGCTGGGACAGTTGTGATCTCAAAGTCAGTTACCAGCCAGGGGCCAGCTGCTGGCCTGCCAGCTGCTCTGTCTGCAGTGACCTCACAAGGGACTTCCCAGGCAGGGGCCTGCTGCTGGCCTGTCAGGGACTCAGAAGGAGATGACCTCACAGTCCCCTTCACAGCCATGTGCCTGTCACTGGCCTATCAGCCTCTGAGACAGCAGCTGCCTTACTATGACTTCCCCCAAAATGCATCAAATACTGACCTATCAGCTGCTCTGGTAGAAGTGATCCTCCTGGGCCTGGCCAGGGGGCCGGAGCCCATGGGCAGCATCCTGCTGCCCCTGGGCAGGGCAGGGCAGGGCAGAGCCCTCCAGCCCCTGGGGCCCCAGCCCCCTGCCTGCAGCAGCCCCTGAGGAGCCCCGGGGCCCCGGGGCAGCCAGGGCCAGAGCAGCTCTGGGCCTGCCGGTGCTGGGCAGCGGAGGTGTGGGGCTGGGAGGGGGCGGGGGAGATGGCCCTGCTGGGCTGCCCCCAGCACTGCCCCCCATGGCTCAGAGAAACAGGCTTGGGGTCAGCAGGGACTTGTGGGGTGGCCATGGCACCCCCACCTGTTCCCAAGCTGCTCCCCCAAACAGGTTGTCTTTTGGGTGCAGAGG
This sequence comes from Dromaius novaehollandiae, assembly GCF_036370855.1. Taxonomy (NCBI): domain Eukaryota; kingdom Metazoa; phylum Chordata; class Aves; order Casuariiformes; family Dromaiidae; genus Dromaius; species Dromaius novaehollandiae. The sequence goes on along the minus strand of NC_088128.1, from coordinate 2,624,032 downwards.
TTTGACCCCATTTGCCGGAGGACAGGGGCTGTGGCCATCTGAGGACAAGATCTCTGAGCCCAAAACATGCTCTGCCAAGCTGGAAGCATAAATGGATCCACAGGGAAGGAACAGTGGTTCTCCCAAACAAGTAGGGGCCTTCAGATTACTTCAAGATGAAGGTTTCATTTCCAACATGGGCATTTCCAGCAGGCTCTTGAGAGCCCCCCGGGAGCTGCAGGACACCCCAGCTCCAGGACACAGGACCCCTTTCCTGCCAGAGCCAGATGCCAAAGGGGGACCCACTCCCAGGAAACCTGGATCTGCATTATCCCCTGCCATGAGTTATGGAGCTGGCCCCACAGGAGCCTAGGGGCTCAGGGCAGCCCCATCCCCAGGACCTAGGAGTCCCAGCTGCCATGTTGTCCCCTGACCCAGACAGGACCCTCAGGCAGGGCTGTTGTGACAACCCCCAGCCCTCTCCATCCACCCCTGCAACCCAGGACCCACCTCTGTTTTTGCAGTTAACAGTCTCTGTGTGACACCTCAGGAAGGAGCTCCCGAAGCCCTTACCCTTGGTGGAGGGCTGCAGAAGCGCTAGGAACAAAGAACTGTAGTCTGGGCTGATGGTCTTGGTCCAGCAGCCCTCCCTCTTGCTTGCCCCCTTCTCATCAGCATGTCTCTCCAGATGTGGAGGAAGAACACTCTTCCCATCTGGTTATGCAAAACTCCTCTCCAACATGTCCCTGCTCCTCTGCCTGTCAGTGAACAGCTCCAACATGGCCCTGCTGCCTCCTGTCCCTCCTCCTTGTCATGGAGCGGTTCCGAAGGACAGCAGTAGGGAGCACATAAGCAGTGCCCAGCAGTGCCTGAGTCTCGCAGGCTAGTGAGGACACTGCCATGGCAGCACCGGGGAGACCGGCCTGTGATGCGGCACATCCCACTGTGACCTCAGCTCGTGTCATCAGGGGGCTCAGGAGGTCACTGCCATGGAGATGGCACAGCCAGGGAGAGAGCAGAGAGATTTCCCCTCACGTCCTGGAAAGCAGTCACCTCCCTTCACCCCAGTTATTTTCCAGAACTTGCTGATAAACCCTTCAGGAATGTCTCCAGATGGTGCCAAAGGTTGTGAAATATCTAAAAGGGGGCACTGGAGAAGTCACTTCTGCACCCCTGCACTGACAGGTCCCTGCCGTGGGCAGACCTGTGCGGGAAGCAGGGGCTTCAGGGCTGGTTTAAGGTTTGGCATTTTTCAAAGCCAGGGTCAAAGTCATGTGGGATGAAACAGCACAAAGTGTGGCCACAGGCTGACATGCTTTGGTGAGCCTCAAACCTGGTTTCTGCTGTGGGTTGGTCTTTTTGTAGAAGTAGGTTGTAGGTCAATATGGGAGGGGACAGAGCCTTCCTCCTTGAGGCACCAAAGCAGGCTTTTTGTTTTCGAAACTCCTCATCAAGGTTTCTAGGTCTGCGGTGCTTCAGATAGGGATGATATGCCAGAAAAGAGCAAACGTACTGTGACTGCAAGGTGGGCACGAGAGGGTCGTATACCACTGGAGAGAGACGCTCAGAGTTCGTGAGGGGTTAAACAGGATAGATTTAATAAAGGACTTGCACTCTAGACTGCACAGGGAGCCCTGGGAACTGCAAGGAGGGGTCGCTAGCAGGAGGCTGCTGGACGCATAGGTCGGACACACGGGTCAGATGCCCAGGTGGGACCCCCTGTGTATTGCAAGGGCCCTGTTTTGTCTACTAGAACTATTTCCTTATCTCAGCTGTGCTAACCTTGAGAAACTACATCTGGGAAGCAACTGGACATTGTGGACAAAATGGAATATGCATGTCTGGCCCTGATGAGAATTTGGTCAGTGTGTAGTTCCACACGTTTGGGCTGCTGCTACATACTCTGCCAGTCACTGACTCCTCACCAGGTCTCCCGCGGGTGTTCTCACTGCACTCCACCCCCGACTGACCGAGACGTGGTGTTGGTGCCACCAGTGTGTAGGCAAGGTTTGGACATGCCTTTCAGGCATTAGCTGAACTGACAGCTAAGGTGTACACGCAACTATATTATAGCAAATATATATAGTAAATTATAACATACATGCACGCAGAACTACTCCACTCAGAAGACCGGGAGTATAATGCATTTCCCCATTGTCCTAAATTCAACAGTCATGATGACAGTCACTGCCAGGGGTTGTCCCATGCTGATTTGTAGGATTTTACATCATATAGTCCTTCGGGTAGGCTCATTATCTTCTGGAAGTTGGGTTTGATGTGCTTACTGCAGGTTCATCGGTGTCCCAACTGCTGTCAGAGTACAGGGTTAGATGGAGAGCAGCAATGTCATGGCTCCACTCAGCATACTCATCAGGTCTCGGTTCTCTGGGTGAGAGTCTCCTGGAGGGAACATGGACTGGAGCACTTTCCCCTCTGATTAGTACCAGGCGGGTGTCTCCTGGCCCATCAGCAATGATTTCCCCCTCCAACTGTTTGGGTTTAGCTGGACCATGCACCCTGTATAGCAAATACCGCCTGGATGCTGAGTGGGCTGCAAGAATCTCCTGCCTGGGCAGTGGGGACCCCTGTCTGCTCAGATATCAGTTGGGCTATTGGGTCTCCCTGTGTACATCGCAGGGGTTGGGATCTGGTGTAGTGGATCACAGCTCTCACCTCCTCAGGACAGTTCAAGTCAATGACCCCTGCCACGATGTCCACCCCCACCCTGGAGAGCTAAACTATTGCAGGGCACCAAGCGACCATAATGCTCCTGAGGTATGGCGACCGCCCACCCCATACTCCAGAGATGACGGCTCTCTAGTTCCAGGGTTATTTCTTTGTGTGGCAATCGCAGGTCCAACCCTGCACTCCCGGGCTCGGCTCACATGGGGAGGCAGGCTTGGGGGTGCAGCCATTGCACTCTAAGCACACGCGGCTGCTCCATGGATTCCCCTTAGAAAGGAGCATATGGGGTAGAGCCACGTGGTGGGTGGTCACTGAGGCAGGTAGTTGCTTGACAGAAGTTTTTACTCCAACTCATGAAGGTACCAGCAGGGGACAGTGTGTGCAGCTGCTCTTTGAGCAGCCCCTTCATTCTATCAATCCTGCCCTTTGCAGAAGGCAGGGTATGTGATATGTCCAGGCTATTCCCCGCTCTCCAGACCAATTCTGAACATCACTGCCTGTAAAATGAGTGCCCTGATCACTTTGGATTTCCACTGGGGAACTGCATAACCCAATCAAGTCTTCTAATGCCTTAATGGTGTGAGCCTGGGTGGCTGCGGCGCAGGAGTGGACGTATACCAACCAGAGCAGGTATCTACAGCAGTCAGGACATATCTGTGCTGCTGGCTCTCCTGTAAGGGTCCAGTATCATCAGTTTGCCACAGACTTTTGTCCTCTGTGAATATACTCCTTTTTGGTAGGCAACGGCAGTGGAGCTAAGCAGATGCAAGAGGGGCAACGCTGCCTGGCCCCTGTTTGTGCCACTGGCAGCTCCCCCTCCATGCATGCTGCTGGTGGGGCAGTGGGTGTCATGGATCCCCCTTGTGCTCTCCTGGGATCCTGGGGCAGAGCTCCATCCTACCGAGCTCCTCTCTAGTAAAATAAACTGCCTCTGCCCCATCGTCCCACAGCCTGAACAGCCACTCTGACTACCCTTCATGGGGCTGCTGCCTGCAGCACCCCTGCACATCCTGCAGCTCTGATGCTTTAAATCACCGGTAGTTGTGGTCCCTTGCAGATTGGCTGCATTTGGTCCAGTGAGTGGCTGCTCTGCCTCCTCCTCCTGCTTTGTCTGACTCCGAGCTGGGTGGCTTATCAGGGTCCCAGACATTGACATCCCAAATTTCTGGATCCCAATCCACTTTTCGCACCAGTGCCCGCACTGCCAGGGGACAGACATCTCACCGACCACCCTGTCACCACAAGCAATTTGCAATGCAGGCGGCCAAAACAGCACACTGGTGCTAAAGCTTCTCGACTCAATCCATGGTTGCAGTTGCAACCTCCTGGGTCAGCTGGTGAGCCTCCTTAGCAGCTTTGAGATCCCTTTCCAACTGCCCATTTCCCTGGTGCTGCATCAGTAACGCCTTGTCCAGGGTGCAGAGAGCAGTCAGGAGGATCCACCCCAGATACCCTGCTACCTTTCGCACTGCCAGTCCTGCTTTTTCCAGCCAGACCTTGGAAACCAGTTCCAGGAGCCGCTCTGGGGATGCTCCCAGCTCACTCTCTAGCTCCGGCCATGCTGTGGGGGACACTCACCCCACCAGCTTGTGAGCCATGGGTGCCCACCAACCCTGTATCAGGCCCACCAGGAACACAGCTCCCCACCTCCTCCTTGTCCTTTTGCCTCCAAAGAGGCATCACCACACCAGTATCCTGCCAACTACACCAAATGTGACCGCAAGGCGGGCAAGAGAAGGTCAGATACCAGCGGAGAGAGACACTCAAGGTTCGTAAGTGGTTAAAGAGGATAGATTTAATAAAGGACTTGCACTCCAAGCTGCATGTGGAGCCCCGGGAACTGCATGGAGGGGTCACCGGCAGGAGGCTGATGGAAGCATGGGTTGGAAGCATGGATCAGATGCCCAGGCGTGGCTTGACTAGTTGTATCCTAAAGGCCCCTTAAGTCTACTAGAACTATTTCCTTATCTCAGCTGTGCTAATCTAGAGAAGCTACTCTCTGGGAAGCAGCTAGACATTCTTGACAAAAGGGAATATGCATGCCTGGGCCTGATGGGAACTTGGTCAGTGTGTAGTTTCACATGCTGAGGCTGTTGCCACGTACTCTGCCAGTGCCTGACGCCTCGACAGGTCTTCTACAGGTGTTCTCACTACAGTGGGGAATGGCCAGTGCTGGAAATGGCTGCGTGTGTAAGGGGTTTCCTGGGACAGCGTCTCCTCTCTGTTCATGCAGCAACAAGCTGGGCTGGATCTTTGGTCTGATAGACCCTGTTTGAGGCCCCCCACAAGATGACAAGGGTCTACAGGCCCAGTAGATCTCCTCTGCATGTTCCCTGCCAGCCCTGCAGAGGACCCGGGAGAGGGCTCATCCTCCCAGGGCTCACGGTAAGACATCCAACCCTCCAGCTAGGCATGGAGCCTTGTCTGGATGTGACTTTTGGGGTAAGCACCAGTACACAGGGTGGACAAGATTGTCACAAGGACATGTGGGGACAGCAGCAAACTGATGTAGCTCCCGGGTCCTGCTTCCTTCAACGCAAGCTCCCACAAGGGGTCCCAGGCTTCTTTTTGGTGCCACCCACCAGGAGGGACGATGGCACAATAAGCTGGGTGGGTGAGGAGCATTAATCCTTCTTCAGACACTTCCTAGGCCATGTAGAGGCCAGGACAGCAGGGGCTTCTGGCTCTGCACCATGAGCTCACTGTAGTGTACCCACACTCTGAACATTGTCTTGGACTAAATGTCAGCGTTTTTCTCTCCAAGACACTTTCAAGCCCGGTTCCACTTCCATCTCATTTCTCCCAGCTCCTCCTCTGATCTTCTTGGCCATTCCCACACCCTCCTCCCCTGTTCTCATGCAGGACCCCGAGCTGATGGTGCTGCTCTGCAAAGCAAGTGAGCTGTGAGGCCCCAGGTCGATGGGGGGAATCTGCACTGGCCATGCTGGTCAGGGTGGGAATCAGACCCAACCAAATGAGGATCACAGCCTCTAATCCCTCCAGGGGACTGCAGATGTGGCAGGTGCTTGGAGGGACTAGGGAGCATTTCCAAGGGTGCTAGTTGTGTCCAGAGGCACCTCTAGATCCTGGTCCTGGAATTTCACAGAGGGTGACATGAATCACTCTCCAGTCTCCTTTGCCCATGCAAGCTGGGTCCTCAGCGCCTCTCCTGGGATTGCAGAGTCCTTCTTTGCCTGCGGATCCCTGGGTTTAGCACTTCTGGTGGCTCCACCTTGGATGATCCCTCTCTTTGTGAGGCTCCCCTCACTGCCCACCCCAGGCACACGCTGTCCCAGGAGATCTCCTGTGCTCACCTGGCAGCTCCTACTTCCCCTCCAGAAGGACAGACATCTGACAATGGACCTTAACATGTGGCACAGCTCTGGGTACTCAAATCAATAACCATTCATCGCCTCCACTGTCACTGGACATCGATGGGTTAGTCCTAAATCCAGTCCTTGGTCTCTAAGAGATTATTACATGATTATGAGTTTTTTGATCCTGAACCCTTGGAGAACCCCATCAGCAGCAGCCCCTTTGGGCATGATTTCCTTGGGCTTACTCTTGACACCAGCTTTGGAAGAAGAACCAACCTTCAAGTACTGCAAACGGAAGAGCCTACTTTATTTCAGAGATGCTGTGAGGGAGTCAGCTCTGACCCAGCATTAGACACAATGTAATGTGGGCACCAGGTGAGACAGAGGAGTCTCTGTAACGATGGAACGAACCCAAGCATTTGTGCGGCAACAGGATTACAAATACTACTAATAACAGTAACAATAGTCATAATAAAAAGTGAACAAAAAAAGATCAGTCCTGGTACGGGACACAGGGGGAGTCATTTGTGAAGAGCAATGGCAATGTTACCACTGCTGACAAATATCCATGAAATCAATTTCCTCAGGGCATGCTTGAGCTCCTTGTTCCTCATGCTGTAGATGAGGGGGTTCACTGCTGGAGGCACCACCGAGTACAGAACAGCCACCACCAGATCCAGAGATGGGGAGGAGAGGGAGGGGGGCTTCAGGTAGGCAAAGACAACAGTGCTGAGGAAAAGGAAGACGACAGCCAGATGCGGGAGGCACATGGAAAAGGCTTTGTGCCGGCCCTGCTCAGAGGGAATCCTCAGCACAGCAGTGAAGATCTGCATGTAGGACACCACAATGAAAATGAAACACACAAAGCCTAAAGAGGTATTAACCACAATAAGCCCCACTTCCCTGAGGTAGGTGTCCGAGCAGGAGAGCTTGAGGATCTGGGGGATTTCACAGAAGAACTGGTCCACTGTGTTGCCTTGGCAGAGTGGTATTGAAAATGTGTTAGCAGTGTGCAGGACAGCATTGAGAAAACCACTGGCCCAGGCACCTGCTGCCATTTTGACACAAGCTCTGCTGCCCATGAGGGTCCCATAGTGCAGGGGTTTGCAGATGGCAATGTAGCGGTCATAGGCCATGACTGTGAGGAGATAAAACTCTCCTCCTAACAAGAAGATAACGAGGAAGACCTGGGCAGCACATCCCGAGTAGGAAATGGCCCTGGTGTCCCTCAGAGAATTGGCCATGGATTTGGGGACAGTGGTGGAGATGGAGGCAAGGTCAAGGAGGGAGAGGTTGAGGAGGAAGAAGTACATGGGGGTGTGGAGGCGGTGGTCACAGGCTATGGCTGTGATGATGAGGCCGTTGCCCAGGAGGGCAGCCAGGTAGATGCCCAGGAAGAGCGAGAAGTGCAAGAGCTGCAGCTCCCGTGCGTCTGCAAACCCCAGAAGGAGGAACTTGTTGAGGGAGCTGCTGTTGGACATTTGCTTTCTGTTTGGGGCACTGTCAAAAGAAGAAATAGCATTGACAAGTTAGGACAGACTTCTCTGAGCAAAACCCATTCCACTCCTCCAAGCCCCCCACATCACCTCTGTCCTTTTCCTTCATTCAGCCCCCTTTCCTGACCTCCAGTTTGGGCTGACTGAGTGTGCCACGTAGAGGAGGGGCCTCTGCCCATGGGCTCCAGGGCAGTCACTCCTGCTCTGCCAGGGTGTGTAAATGGAGCTGTCAAACTGCCCTGTGTATTCGGTGGAGATACCTGGGGATGGTCACCATGAACGGAGTGAAGGGGATTTGGTCCAGTGAGCCAGTGGGAATACTCTCTATTTACCATTTTGAGAGATGAATAGAGCACTCATGCCAGCTGTAGCTAAAAGAGAAGACCATCGCGAGGGATTCATCCCCCCCAACCTTGCCCTCTTGAACAGAGGTGTCTGTACTGAATCAGTCACACCAGCTCCCACTCTGGCCAGGGACAGAAACCATGAAGTGAAGGCAGGGGCTGACTTGATCCTTCCTAGATGCTTCTGTCCCAAGGAGATGAACCCTGTCCTCACATTAGTTTACCATCTGCACTCTTTCTCCAGACACTGCAGTGCGAGGGGGAAGGGACTAGGTCTGATGCACATATCCTGCAGCAGATTGCATCCACTTGTTTTGTGGAAAGGCTGTTCAACATTTTAACATGCATTTTCTCCAGAATATAGGCTGCAGTGATAGTTTAATGATATATTTCTCTAGTTTCTGGATGTCTCCATCACACCATGGGAGCATGGCGTCGAAATCTCTGCAAGGTCAGTTGCTCTGAACATGAACACTTGTGCATCCCAAGAAGAAAAAGGGGCTCACTGTGACTGCGCGCAGAGTCAGGGCATCCGGTCTGTCCATGAGTCTCACTCCTCATTGCTCTGTGCTTGCACCTCAGTCATACTCACAAGTTACTCAGAGAAAGAAAGTGGACTGAGGTGAGAGCAGAGGAGTTCAGTTTCAAAGTGAAGACTGCCAAATTTTCTCTGAGCCCACATACGGAGAGAGTGCTATGGAGAGCTCTTCAGAGCGTGTGACGAGGTCTCTGACTCACATGACCAGCACAAGGACTCTCAGCTATCACAAATATGCTCTGGCAGAGCTGCGGTCTTCTGGAGGGCAGGTTGCAGCCTGGCAGGACACTCCACAAAGACAGTCAAGAGTGCTAGAAATGGGGTCTCCTTAAGGGAGAGTCAGCTCATTCCCCAACCAGATGAAATGCATTGCCTAGAAGGGGGACTGGAAGGGGACTTGGACATGCCACTGCCATGAAGACAACTCCATGCAGGGCCTACAGGGTAAATGCCTTAACTGCAGCTGAACCCCCCTCCTTAACCCCAGAGAGCACAAGAGCAAGAACCAGAGCATCACGGGGAGGTGAAGAAACAAGAAGTAATACTGTGACCCTCCTACCAAAGGGAAAGCAAGGAGGGAGAGACAGACAGGCACGCAGGAAAGCCGTCACCGTACCCAGCTGTGCACACCACCTCCCAGACAGCGACACTGTTGGACAGTCACTCTCAGCCCTTTGTCATGCCATGGAAAATGGGCATATTGCAGGAGAGATGCCCTTCTCTGCTGGAGATCGGGCTGCTGAGGAAAGGGCTCATGGCCTGGACCCTGTGGCCTTGAGAGCAGAGGCTCTGCTGGTTGGGAGAGGAGACACAGGGGGCTTAGTTAGAGGAAAATGTCTACATTCTGGGGAGTGACTGAGGATTCCCAAATTCCCCCTCCCACAGAAGTTCTGTTTTCAGTTTCCCCTCATTCTCTGGTTGCTCCACTACCTGGAGCTTTTCCTCCCAGGAGCTGTTTCTCTATCCCATGTCTTTTCCTTGCCAGTGCTCTGCAAACAGTAGGAAAATGAAAGCATAGATTCAGGAAAGATCCTGATCTTTTAGGCAACCCTTGCCTTGACGACCCCCTTGAAAAGGCCCCTCAGAAAAACACTGGGGCTGAGCTGGAGCTGTGGGCAGCCCTGATCCACACAGCACCCTCTCAACAGGAGAATGAATCTGCCCTGCTAATGGTCACTCCTTCCACCCAGAGCTTCTCCCTGCAGCGTTGTGGGAAGTTTCCTGGGCAGGCTGAGTGCTCACCCTTGCAGGCAGCAGAGTCACTGCTCCAGGCACACAGCACTCTTGGGCGCGGGGACACTGCTCTGAATTACAGCCCATGCAGACTTGGGTGCACTCCCTGGCTTCACAACCCTGCGCTGCTTCTGCAAAACATACCCACGATGCCCCGTCCCTCTGATGGTGTGCCAGCAAATCCCTGCTCTAAAGCACCACAGATCCTATCAGCTGTGGAAGGTGCCAGCTTTGGAAGAACTCTCTGAGAACCACAGAAGCGTTGCCTGCAGCCAGAGACTTACTGTGTCAAGGGCGGTGAAGATTTCTCCTCACAGTGAGCTTTCAGCTGTCTTCCCATTCCTGACCATCTTTAACTTCTGAGTCACTCCTCTCATCCCAGCACCTGCAGGCAGCACCCTGAGTCTTGCTGCTCCTTTAAGAGGAGCTGCTCCTGGACAGAGCTGTCTCTCTGCAGCACCTGCCAGGTTGCCATGGGCTCCTGCAGTCCCAGGAGCCAGGCCCAGCTCAGGAGCAGAGGCCCAGCTGAAGACGTGACTTTCTCTGTCCCCTCTGCATCCTCCAGATGTTCCTGGGGCTCCAGGACTGACAGTTCCTGAGAGGCAGCAGGGTCACCCAAAGGAAATGTCCACTGAAGTAGACTAAAATAATCACCGATGGTCCCTCCCTAAACAGTGGAGAGAGACTGAGTCCAACATTGCAGTTGCTCTCCCCAGAGGATAGTTATCTGAGAGAGGTGAAAATGTCTCACTCTAGAAAGCCCTGCTTCCCATCTCAAAAGTAGACAGGATACCTAGGCAGGGACAAAAAAGGAGTTAATTTCCTCATGCTTTCGGGACTGATTTAGAGGTATTAATCAACATATGTAATGCCCATTGAGAAGTCCCTGGGATGGAGTGGGATTCAGTTCTCTCCCGAGCACTCTACAAACTCACTGGAGGTGGGATTCCCCTTGCCCAAATTTTGGTGCGCACAAAATGGGTGTCTGCATGGCAGCTCCTTGTCTAAGCTCCCATTGTAACTGAAGGAGATGGAGGGTGGCAGTCAGCTGTCCACACACAGACACCTTCCAACATTTGAGGTGCCAGAGATGGTCCAAGACATGTGCCACTGCCTGCTTCCTCTGATGCAGTAACTATGAGGCCCACAGCCTTCTAGAGCATCAGGTGGGTGAAGAATCTCCTTGGCCATCTGAAATGACCCTTGGTGCCTACTGCTGCAAGAGCTCCACTCTATGAAGCCAAGACCTATGCAAATCCAGATATTGTAAACAGCTCATGTAATTCACAGCAGACACCTGATTTCATGCAATGACAATAAGCCTGCAGGACCATGTCAGATGCACAGGGTGTCCAGCACAACCACCATGTTTCTAGCAGATACAGCACAGGACCTGCAGGAAAACCATGTCCTCTCAGAGTGGTTGCTGGACAAACACCCCAGAGCATTTCAGGTTTCCTACCCATTCCCAAACAATGGATTCCAATCACTGCCTTTAGGAAAAGTCTATCCCATTTACATCTGAGCATGCTGCCAAGATGGAAGGCACATCACACCAAGGTCTCCATGCACAGGCCTACACTCGCAAACACCACTAGTTTCTCCTGTCCCTAAACCTTTTCTGATCCCCAAAGCTATGAACAGGGACTGTATTAATGATGCTGCCACAGCATGGCTGGATCGCAGGCTGTTCAGACCCAGGGACTTTTTCAGGGGCACCTTGTCCTTCCTGGAGATACGGTCACCTGGAGATACCTTCATTGCAGGCCCCAAGGTGCTGCAGAGTCAGCTCAGGCACCAAACATCTCTCCTGACATGGCTGCATGGCCCAGCTCTGTTTCTCTCTGGCCTTGGCTACTGCAGGGTTTGCTCCCTTAGTGGGTGCCTCATACAGTCATTACCATCTGCTCTCTATGCCAGCATGTCTCTGCTCTGAAGTGCGACCTTTGCATACCTGGTGTCCTTGGCTCTTGGGAACAGGTTTCACCCTGGCAAGTCTACACTCCACCCTGATGCCACAGCTGAGGTTCTGCAGCCCAAATATACACAAATACACAAAGCCTGGGTCCCAAACAAGAGGAAGGGGAGATGCATAAGCTGTCACAGAACTGCAGCACCTTTAAGGAGCCAGAGGAAGTCTGTGGATCACAGACCCTGGTTCTTATGGGGGGACTTCAATCTCCCTGGCATTCCCTGGGAAGGCACTGCAGCAGGGTGCAAACAATCCAGGAGGATACTGCGGGGTGTGGAGGACAACTTCTTAGCACAGCTAAGCCAGATATATCAATAGGGATGACACTTTCCTGGGCCTGGAACTTGCAGAAAAAGAGGAACTGTTCAGGGATGTGAAAATCAGTGACAGCCTTACCTGCAGTGGCCACGAGGTAGTGGAGCTCCTGCTCCTGAGGGGAGTGAGAAAGAAGAGTATCAGAGTCCAGACTCTGGATGTCAGAGGAGCAGCCTTGGGTCTACTGGGGAGACTGGTTGAGGAATCCCACGGGAGGCAGCTCTGAAGGGCAAAGGAGCTCAGGAAAGCTGGCAGCTCTTTAAGGCAGCATCCTCCAAGCTTGAGAATGGCCCATACTGATACCCAGGAGAACAAGCAGACATCCCAGGAGACAGGCTGGCTAAATGCACACCTGAACAACAGTACAAAAAGGCAGCACACAGGATGGGAAGCAGGGAGACGCTGCAAGGCAGCAATTCAGAAATATTGTCCAGGGAAGTAGTTAGGAAAGCCAAAGCTCCTCTAGGATTGATGGTTGCAAGGGATGTCACGGGCATGAAGATGATCTGCTATTGCTTCACTAAAAGTAAAACCTTAAAAAAAATGTGGGCGCCTGGCTGAATGCAGCAAGGAATCTGGTAACAGTAGATGCAGAGAGGTGTGGGGAACTCAATCCCTTGGCTTCAGTCTCCACCAGGAAGGTCTCCCAGGCCCTTGTACCTACACTAAGGACTCCCAAGGAGAAAATCAACCCACAGTGAAGGAGGGTAGAGTCAGGAATTGTTTGCAAAAGCATCAATCTATGGGATTGGATGGGCTGCAGCCAAGGATGCTGAGAGAGCTGGCCTCTATCTAGCAAGGCCTCTCTCTATCATCTTGGAAAGCTGTGGAGGCTCAGGAAGGTCCATGCCTGGAGAAAGGCAGATATTGCATCCATCTTCAGAAAAGGCCAAAAGGACAATGTCAGGCTGTTCAGCTTCACTTTGATCATGAAAATGCCATGGAGCAAGTCATCTCTGGCCCCATTTCTGGGAAAATGAAGGTGAAAAAGGTGACAGGGAACAGTCAGCATAGATTTATCGAGGGTAAAGTAAAGACACCAACCTGATGGCCTTCTGTGTTAAAAAAACTGTATTTGTGGATGAATGGAGAACAGTGAATGCCAGTTACCTTGACTTTAGGAAGGTTTTTGACACTTTCTCCCACAGCATACTTGCACACCAATTAGGACTTTCTGATCTGAATGGGTAGACAACCAATTGGACAAATAACTGGTTGGATGATGAGGCTCAGAGGGTGGTGGTGAATGGGTAGTACTCTTCCTGGAGGCCAGAGGAGAAAGGGAGCACCACAGGGTGTCTATTGTGGCCTGTCCTACTTATCACCTTTATGAATGACCTGGAGGGGGCAACTTTCATCCTGTTTGTAGATGACCTCAAACTGCGTGGGACCAGTCTTCTGCTTGAGGGCTGCCTTTGAGAGGGATCTAGACAGGCAGGAGGAAAGGGCTGTCAGGAATCTCATGACATTCAGCAAGGACAAATGCCAGGCTCCTGCACCTGGGACAGACCAACACCCTGCAGAGAGACAGCCTGGGGACTGGGTGGCCATGCAGCAGCTCTGCTGAGATGGATGCAATTATTCTGGCATACAGAAGGCAAAATATGAGACAGCAGTTTGCCTGGGCAGCAAAGAGGGCCAACAGCATCCTGCACTGTATGAATAGGAGCATGGCCAGGAGGTCAAGGGAAGTGCTTATCCCCTTCTTCTTGGCACTTGTTAGGCCACATGTACAATCCTGCATCCAGTTTTTGGCCCACCAGTACAAGCCCCCTGCCCCCCATACAAGGAGGTCCTCAGGAAGACAAAGACAGGCTCTCCATAATGGTGCATGGCAGAAGGATGAGAGACAACAACCATAGGTTGAAACCAGAGAGGAACAGGCTGGAGAGAAGGAAAAACCTTTCCACTGAGAGGATGGTCAAGCATTGGAACATGTTGCCCAGAGAAGCTGTGACCTCTCTATCCCTGGAGGTTCTCAAGACTGGATCAAGGCCTCAGCAACCCGGCCTGACCCCAAAGCTGACCCTGCAGTGAGCACAACGTTGGGCTGGAGGTCTCCTGAGGTCCTGTCCAGCCTGAAAGACTCTGTGATTCCTTCCTCTCTGAGTCAATTCTTGTCAGTGTTAGGGGAAGCACTCAGCTCTCATGACCATGGAAGTAAGTCAGACACAAGCATGATCAGATCAACTGGCTTTCCTGTCCTGCCCCCTTTAGAGATGTTCAGAGGCAGGGCTGCTTCACAGACAGCCCTGATCACTCCTTTGCTTCACCCTTTATTGTGTTTCTGTCTCCTTTACTCCTTCCAAGTTCTACCCTCTTACCAGCCTCATAACCTCCCATACAAACTGCCCACCTCTCTTTACCCTCTCCCCACAGACCCTCATTGTGCTTGCTTTGTACCCTCACTAGGCATTCCTGAGATGGTTGCCATGGTAACTGCTACCTAGGTCAGCAATTCCATTAAACCAGTACCTCCTTCTAGTACTTGAAGTGTCCTGCAATTCCTTCTGCTACTGTCTCCTTAGAGGCATCACAACTCAAGGTGAGCCATCTGCATTCACACGTTAACAGCTGCTGCAATGAGCTTCAGTCTGGGAGACCTTGAGAAACTTGGGGATTCAGCCAACAGAAACCTCATGACATTTTACAAAGACAAGGGGCAAGTCCTGCACATGGGGAAGAATAACCCCATGTATCAGGGCAGTTTGGGACATGATCGGCTGAGGAATGGCCTGAGGAGAAGGCCTGGGTATTGGAAGGGATTCTGTATGAGCCAGTGGTGCATGCTCACTGTGAATAAGGCCAGACATCAACAGGGCTGCATTAGCAGGAGCATGGCTTTCCAGACAACTGGAGTTATTATCCCCCTCAACTCAGCACTGGTGTCCCATTTCCAGGCTCCCCGGAGCTTTTCTTGGTAGTGGGATGCAGCATGGGAAGGGGAAACAACCTCAAACCTGCAGCTTGGGAAGTTCAGACTGGACATCAGCATAAAAAACATTTCCTGAAGGGCAGTGCTGTGGTGCAACAGGTCACCCGGAGGGAGTCTGTGATCTGCCCAAGGCTTTGTGTTTCAAGGAACAGCCAGAGAGGATGAGAGACATCAATGAAGGGAGAGAAAACCCAGGGTGAGAGCAAGGTGGGGAAGCAGGCTGGGTGTCTACACTCTGCAGGGACACAGGAGCAGGTGTGGGACAGTGTCGGTCGGCCTCTGGTGGAGATGGCCAAAAGTGCTGGCAAGGCTGAAGGGCCCTGACAGAACTGAGGTGTTTGTCCTATGTCTGTTGTCTCTGCCACCAAGGCCTACTAGGAGACAGTGGGGCCTTGTTGTCCCCTTGTCCCCCCAGGGACCCCAGGAGATGTCCCGTCACTGTCCTGCACTCAGCATTGCACACCCCCACCCGCACACTGCCCCCAGGAAGAGCCCTGGGCAATGCATGAGGGAAAGCATCTCCCTTCCCAGGCTCTCAGTGTCCATGCTTGGCCATTTTGCTCAATAGAACAAATGAAGGGTTTCCTTGACATTAGAGCCAACTGAGCATTTCCTTTGCCTACCTGTAATCAGTGATTACAGTCTCCTGCTCTAATCAGACCCCAGTGAGTCTTTGCTGGTAATGGCCCTCAGTGGCATCTATTAATGCTCTACAAAAGTTTGGGATTTGCTTCTGACTTGACTTGAACATTTTGCTCCATCTCCTCGCAATAGCTGAGGTTCATGGACTCAGCACCAAATACACCATGGGGCTCATTAAAATGAATAAAGCCCTGATGAACCACGTCTCTCTCTATAATTTTCTTCAAGTAATGTACGGCTAATTGGTTTCAGCAGTGTAGCAGAAAGACAGTGACCGCAGTTAACATAGTGTAAAGGGATCCCTGCTTTTAAAGGTTTTTATGGTTAGTATTCTTATTCAGCTTTCACAAGAACTGACAGCAACATTCTCCAAATGATATAGATCCAGAGTGTCTCCTAATGAAGTGTGGACATGCAGGAAAAGCAGTGTCCCAGAGGTCACACACTGTGTGGGCAATCTTCTTCCCCATCTCCTTAAACCTGCCTTTTCTCTCATCAGCCACCTGGGACTTGCATCACTCCTGTTAAAGTCAAGCCTTTCTCCACTGAAGTCTGCAACTGAATGTTGCAGCTCATATGCCCCACTTCCCACCTGCTTTCCTTAGAGAACGAGCTGCAAATAGACACACAAGGATTTTTCTTAATTGCAAGCCAGAAAAAAAACAAAAAAAGGCATGCTATAGTTTAGTAAAATAAATTACACTCCTGAACTGTATGCTAAGTCCAAGCTGCCTCCAATGAGGTCCCATTTCCAAAAGGGATAGCCTGGCTAGAAATGCTTTGGATAGATAGGAAATGCTAGATAAAAACAGAATGAAGGACTTGCCCAGAGGAACAAACTACTGAAAGATGGAGCAAGCTTTAAACTCCCCACAGTGCAAATCAACAGTGTGGTATGGGAATGAACAAAGAGTAATGGAAGGAGTTACAGTGTTACAGTGCCCAGACAGTGTGCTGTAAAGTGATGTTGGAAATTGTTAATGTAATCAGGACATGTGGAAAAAGAGGAGAGTGCCACACAGCTCCTGGGGGTCCTGCACTATGCTGGGGGCTGTGCTGCTCTTGGGCATCTTGGACCAGGCTGCATTTCTGTACAAAAGTCTGGAAAAGCCTTGAGGCAAGCACCTAGAGAAGAGGGATTTTCCTGGGCACTCAGAGCAACCCAGGCAGGACTCAGGCATGTCAAGGGAAACCCATCTCACTCACACCAAACCCACAGCTCTCAATCCTGCGACCTTCCTGGGCCCTCAGACCAGGAGCAGGAAGGGGTTTGGGAGCATGGCCATGTCCCAGATGAGCCTCTTTCAGGTCTTCAGCTCCACAAGATGTCACAGATTCAAGTGAGCTCTCTACAGCAACACTTCCCATGGCCCTGGTGCACTGGCAAGACTTTGGGCAGACACCCAGGAGACAGGGCAGAGACCTCAGGGTGCAGAGCTGGGCTCACGGCGTCACAGAGTGGGTGCCACAGGCTGGATAAGCAACCCAAAGAAGTAAAGGAGTCCTTCCTTTGGCAGTGACTTGGAAAGCCCCATCTCTGACAGCATTCAAGGGGGATGGAGTCTCCCTTCTTCAAGAGTCACCCGGGACCATGCAGAGACTAGGAAGAGCAGGAAGGTTGGTTGTAGGGATATTCTCAAGCTTCAGCAGCTGCAGAGGTGGGATCTGATCACCTCACAAACTTCTGAATGAGCCAAAATGCAGGTCCTGAGGCATTGCACTGCCTTCCAGGCTCTGCACTGGAGCCTGGACAGCAGCACTGTGGTGTGTGGGCATGTCCTGAGATAAACAGGATCAAAAACGTGGGAGATCCAGGGATCCAGGTGCTTGGGTGGCAGCTGGGTATGTCCAGGTTGCCAGCGGCTTTAGCGACTCCCAGGCAAGAAGCACTGCTTTGAGGGGACACTGAAAAGCCCAAGGCCCAAAAGAGGCCCAGGCAGGAGAAATGGCTTTCCCTAGGCTCAGGTTAGGTTCAGCCAAAAGCACAGCTGGGCAAAATGCATGGGAAATGGGAAAACTTCTCCAGATCAGGTCACTCCTCTCCGGGTCAAGTCCCAGCCTAATCTGATGCACAGGCTGTTCTGCCCCCTCTGATAGAGGACCTGCCGTTTCTCCTTGTACAATGTCATAAAGTTTATGTCAGTCAAATCCCCAAGTCTTTCAAGACTCAACGAGATTTGTACCACTGTTCTCCACCCTTTGAGCCAGGCGGCCTCCAGCTCATTTCCCACACCCTCCATTGCTTACTCCTCCATCCCACCTCTCCCCAGTTTGGCTACAAAGAAGTTATGGAAGACGGTGTCAAAGGCCTTCCTGCATTCAAGGAGTGCATGCACTGCACTCCCCTTGTCCACACAGCCAGTCATCCCATCACAGAAGGCAGTCAGATTGGTCAGGCACAATTTGCCCTCGATGACTTCGTGCTGGCTGTTTCCAGCCCCTTCATGTGGCTGGAACTAGCTCCAGGAAGATTTGGTTCCCAAGGCGTGAGGTGACGCTGACCAGCCCATCACTGCCCAGATCCTCTTTCCTGTCCTTGAAGATGGATGTGATGTTTGGCAGGCAGGAGGGGAGGGCCAGGGGCCGGGCAGTGGCTGTGGGGCTGTGCCAGCTCCTGCTGCATCACTGGTCCCTGCAGTGTGGAGAAGAGGGACAGAGGACGAGGCAGCACGGGGGTGGTGGCAGGTTGGCAGGGGCAGGTTGGCAGGGGCAGGTCAGCAGGGGCCAGTGGGGGCTGCAGCGAGGGGTTGTACCTGTGCCACCCTCCCAGCAGGACGGGGACACACAAGGAGTGTGCTCTGCCTGTTGTGGTGCTCAGGGCAGCTCCCCAAGGAGCACAGCTTTGCCTGAGGGACCTCTTGGTCCTCAGGCTTGGCTCCAGCACAGCTGGAGCAAGAACAAGAGCTGGTGGGCCAGGCCAACATCCCACTGGCACAGTCCCTGCGACAGCCTGCGGTGCCCCGTCCCCCCACAGCCCTCCTGCTTTGGCAGCCTCCACAGTTTCTGCACCTTGCCCAGCCCTGGCCATGCCCCACGCAGGGGTTAGCACACAGCCGTGCCCAGGGCCTGCTGGGGTCTGGGCCAGCAGAGAGGCTGCCTAGGCCTGGCTCTTCCCCTCCATACAGGCACTGAGCCCAGCAGGAACGAGCTGGCTGCACAGCAAAACTCACCCATAAACCTGCGGTGTGCATCCAGGGCTGCAAATGGCCTCCACTCTCCTGCGCCCGGCATGTCTTGCTTCCCCTCCACGAGACCTGGCTCTGCCCCACAAACCCACCGCTGTGTGTCCTCACCCCAGCGAGGGCATCAGTGCTGGCCTGCCTGGCCACTCCTGGAGCCTCCCCTGTGCTCCCCGCAGGGCCCCGAGCTGGCGGTGCTGCTCTGCAGAGCGAGTGGGCTGTGGTGCCCCAGGGCCACGGGGTGACTCTGCACTGGCCGTGGTGGTTGGGGTGAGAAGCAGACCCAGCTGGATGGGCATCTTTGCACCTGACAACCCCCTACCAAGGGGTCTGTGGTGTGGATGATGGTCTGAGCAATCACAGGGCATTTCAAATGTCCTGAGATCCAACCCAGGGTTTTCCATTGAAGGTGACATGAACCACTCTCCAGGCTCCCTTCCCTCTGCCTGCAGGATCCCCACTGTGGGCATCTGCCACCAGCCCTGTCATAGGGGAGACAGTTCCAGACAGACACCGCTTGACCATTCAGCACCTCCAGGAGCACTGGGCACCCACAAGTGAGAGCTGAATCCAGCCCTCATTCCCTAACACAGCACCCCAGGAGTTCATCACCTTGTGCCCATAAAGAGCCTTAGAAAAGCAACAGCGCCTTCCAGGCTAAAAGTCCTTGAGTGAATTCTTGGCCCTAATTTTGGAAGAAATCAACTTTCAAGCACAACACTGAGGAAATCCCCTTTTATTAGAGAGAAGCCAACTCTGACACAGTGATAGACACATATACAGAAGGTCTCTGGGTCAGACAAGACAGGGTTTGCGCCTCTGGAGAAGTGGGAGGAATGGAGGAATTCAAACACTTCTGTACAAGCATGATTATCACAGGGAGAATGCCCAAAGCACAAGAATTGTCTGATATAAACTCAAATCACTTACAAAGGCTGAGATAGTACCCACTGGATGAGTTTCTTCAGTGCCTCCTTGAGCTCCTTGTTCCTCATGCTGTAGATGAGGGGGTTCACTGTTGGAGGCACCACCGAGTACAGAACAGCCACCACCAGATCCAGAGCTGGGGAGGAGATGGAGGGGGGCTTCAGGTAGGCAAACATTGCAGTGCTGACAAGCAGGGAGACCACGGCCAGGTGCGGGAGGAACATGGAAAAGGCTTTGTGGCGGCCCTGCTCAGAGGGGATCCTCAGCACAGCAGTGAAGATCTGCACGTAGGACAGCACAATGAAAATGAAACACCCAAAGCCTAAACAAAGACTAACCACAAGAAGCCCAACTTCCCTGAGGAAGGCATCCGAGCAGGAGAGCTTGAGGATCTGGGGGATTTCACAGAAGAACTGGTCCACTGTGTTGCCTTTGTACAGTGGTATTGAAAATGTGTTAGCAGTGTGCAGGAGAGCATTGAGAAAACCACTGGTCCAGGCAGCTGCTGCCATTTTGACACAAGCTCTGCTGTCCATGATGGTCCCATAGTGCAGGGGTCTGCAGATGGCAACATAGCGGTCATAGGCCATGACTGTGAGGAGAGAATACTCAGCTGAAATGAAAATGGCAAAACCTAAGACCTGGGCAGCACATCCTGCGTAGGAAATGGCCCTGGTGTCCCACAGGGAATTGGCCATGGATTTGGGGACAGTGGTGGAGATGGTGCCAAGGTCCAGGACAGAGAGGTTGAGGAGGAAGAAGTACATGGGGGTGTGGAGGCGGTGGTCGCAGGCTACAGCTGTGATGATGAGGCCATTGCCCAGGAGGGCAGCCAGGTAGATGCCCAGGAAGAGCCAGAAGTGCAAGAGCTGCAGCTCCCGTGTGTCTGCAAATGCCAGGAGGAGGAACTCATTGAGGGAGCTGCCGTTGGACATTTTGCTCCCTCCAGGCACGTGGGACTGTTAAAGGAAGAAAAGACAGTGACAAGTCAGGAGAGACTTCTCCATTCAAATCTCTTTCCCTTCCTCACAGACAACCCCAACACATACACAGTCACACACACCCACATGCACACAAGTATTGCTTTTCTCCTCAGCAGGACCTTGATTCAGCTCCCTGTCTGGAGCTCCAGTTTGGGCTGGCTGCGTGTACCACGAGGGGTCAGTCCTGCTGTAATGTACAAAGTCTGTTTAACATCTTCACATCCAGTTCTGAGGCATTTTGGTCACAAAAGCAACAGCTTCACTTTGGGGGGGTGGGGGGTGGGGGAAGGCTTGTCTGCTTGTTTGTCTGCTTCTTTGTCTCCTCTGCACAGTGGGAATATGGAACCTCTCCCCTGCTCTCAGTGTGAAGACTAGTGAGGCCTGAGAGGCAAAAGCTCTCCCTGTGCCCTAGGACAGAGCCAACGCACTGGTCTCCACATCACTCCCATTCCCAGATGCCTTGGCTGTGCACCTGTCTCAGCGGACAATCTCAGCCACAAGTTACCCTTAAAGGAAACTGCCCTGTGCTGACAGTGGTGTCCACTTGCAAAGCACAGATCTCCAAACTCACCTCCCTGTCTCAGCTCAGATGTTCCGAGAGTGATGGAGAGGGTGTGACATAGCACATGGCTCCGATGATCAGAAGGACTCTGATGTGGCTCGGACACTGAGGGAGCTCTCAGCATGCAGTTGCTAGACAAAGACACACAGTGCTTGTTTCAGCTGCCCACATAGAGCCACCCGCAGCAGCATTTCCATTTCCTTAGCACCTCTGTGGCTTCTGCATGGGACATTCAGCTGTCACACATGTCTTACAGAAGAGCTGTGCCCTTCTGGAGGGCAGCGCACAGCCTGGCAGCACACCCCATGGAGCATCAAGTGTCTTAAAGGTGGGATCTCCTGAAGGACAGTCATCTCATTCCCCATTCCTCTGCTGGGTGAGAGAGGAAGGATGATGGGGGCTTGCTCATGGGAAAGCATCTGCCCTGCAGGGACTGGCAGAGAACTTCCTGCACCCCAACCTCACATGAGGTGTCTGGTAGCAGTTTCCTCTCCCTCTCTGACCATCTCTCCGCTGCTAGGAGATGTCCTTGCTGGCAGCTGTTCCTTTGTCCCAACACAGACCCCATCCCACCCACTGTGAACTCAGCTCTGCCCTACAGAAACCTCCAAGCAGCAGGAGACTGCCCAGGGGCATATCTCTATTTGCAGGTGTTAAAGAGCAGAGCTGAAAATCTCCAGTGAGACTGGCAAGGTGATGTTGGTGCTGTCTGTAGGCTGAGGGGTGGTGAAGGCACCTGCAAACCTATCCCTCCTTCAGTGTGGAGGTTGAGAATCTTAGCCCCTTGTTTAACGCTGACTGCTGCATTTCCATTCCCACCATGCAGAGACAAGTGCTATGGAAAACTCCACTCTCAAAATGTCCTCATGGTGAGCTGGAGCTGTGAGCAGCCCTGACCCATGCAGCACCATCTCAGTAGGAGGATGAAACTGCCCTACCAGGGGTCCCCCCTCTCACCCAGAGCTTCTCCCCACAGCACCATGGGGAGTGAGTGCTGACCTCACAGGCAGCAGAAGCACTGCCCTGAACACACAGCACCCTGGGGCACAGGGGCACTGCTCTGAATTACAGCCCTGCACAGACCTAGGTGCATTCCCTGGCTTCACATCCCTGCAGCCATCCCTGGGAGAAGGGAGCCAGATGCCTTGCCACTGTGATGGTGTGGCAGGAAATCCCTGCTCTTAAGCATCTCCTCCTCCTCTGCAATGGAGAAGCCAGCAGAGTGATCCTTTAAAACCCTATCAGTCACAGGAAGGGCTGCATTCAGAAGACCTTTCCAGGAAGCTCAGCAGTCTTGCTCTACAGACAGAGACTTACTGTACAAAGATCTGCGAAGATTCCTCCCACAAGGAGCTCTCCTCTCTCCTCCCACTCCACACTGCCTTCCACTTCTCTCTGCCTTCTCTCATCTCATGCCAGCAGCAGCAGGCAGTGCCCGCAGCCCTGCTGCTCTTGGCAGAGGAGCTGCTCCTGCACACAGCTGTGTCTGGGCAGTGCTGCCAGGTTGCCATGAGCTCCCTCCATCCCAGGAGCCTGGCCAATATTAGGAGCAAAGGCCCAGCTAATGACATGAATTTCTCTGTCCCTCGTGCTCCCTCCTCCTGGGAAATGTTCACTGGAATAAACTAAAATAATCACCTATTGTCTTTTTCTAAAGAGTGGAGCGAGACAGATTGCAACATTGCAATTTCTTTCATCAGAGGGTGGTTATCTATGAGAGGTGGAAATGTCCCATTCTGGAAGGCCCTATTCCCATCTCATAACTAGGCAGGACACCTAGATGGGGACAAGAAGGGAGCTCATGGACACATGGTTCGGTTTTTCATTCATATGAATCAATCTGGGCATTGATGCCTGTTTAAAAGCCCCCAGGCTAGAGTGGGACTCACATCCCTCCCATGAACTCCACAAACACACAGGAGTGAGATCCTCTTCCCAAGTTGAAGTGTGCACAACAGAGGGGTCTGCACGTGAGCTCCTTGTCTCCACTCCCATTGCAATCACTGGAGGGGGAGGGTGGGAATCAGTTAGCTGGTGACACCTGGTGACATTTGAAATGACAGAGGTGGTCCAAGGCATGTGCAGTGTCTGCTTGCTCTGACAGAACAACTGGGAGACCCGCATCCTTCTGGAGCATGAGGTGGGGGCCAGGTGGGGAATTTCCTTGGCCATCTGAAATGACCCCAGATGCCTCCTACAACTAGAGCCCCACTCACTAGGAAGCTGAGACACAAGCAGATTCCAATGTTACAAGCAGCTAATGTAATTCAGTGCAGACAATTTAATGACATAGAAAGAGGCCTGCAGGGCCATGTCGGATGCCTGAGGAGTCCAGCACAACCACACGTCTCTAGCACATACAGCATGGCACATTCAGGAAAACCATGTGCCTTTGGAGTCGCTGCTGGGCAAGTGCCCCAGGGCATCTTGGGCTTCCTACCTGTGCCCGAATAAATGAATCCTACCTCTGCCTTCAGGCACAGTCTCTACTGTCTGCATGTGCTTCATATATGGGAGAGACATATCACACCAAGGTCTCCACTCTAGTCTCTGCACTCTCAAACCCTTCTAGCTGTCCTCTCCTGAACCTCCTCTCACTCTGCCAGATGATATGAGCAGGGACTGGGCTAATGATGATCTCAGGGTGGCTGGATCACAGGCTATACATGTCCAGGGACTTCTTCAGTGGCACCTTGTCCTTCCTGGAGACTGGTTCGAGAAGTCTGTCAGAGGCCGAACAGTGCTGCCAAATCAGCTCAGGCAGCCAACCCCTCTCCTGGCATTCCTGCACAGCCCAGCTCTGTTTCTCCCTGGCCTTGGGCACTGCAGGGTTTGCTCTCTTAGTGGCAACCTCCTTTCACCATTGCATTGCCACCTGTTATCTATGGCAGCACGTCACCACTTGCAATCAAAGCCTTTGCATACATGAGGTCCTCAGTAACACGCTTCCCTGTGACAAATCTTCAGTCGGCACCACAGCTGAGGTGCTGAAGCCAACATATATGCAAAGATATGCAGCCTGGGGTGCAGGCAGGAGCCAATGGAGATGCACAAGTTGTCACAGCACTGCCACATGGTTGGAGTAGCTGAGATGTGGTGGGATCACTCGCATGACTGGAGTCCTTCAATGGCAGGGTGCAAGTTCCTCAGGAGAGACCACCAGGGAAGATGAGGAGGGACATGCCCTGTGTGTGAAGGCCTAGCTTGGATGTATAGATCTCTTCCATAGCATGGACAAGGGAGGCAGCTCTGAAGGGCAGAGGAGCTCAGGAAAGCCAGCAGGTCATTAAGCACCTGTCAAACACCAGAATGTTCCATAGGAACACTTCGTAAAATCAGTAGACATCTCTGGACCTCAGCATGGCTAAACAGGGAGCTCACACGTGACGTCCAGGGCAATAAGGCAGCACATGGAAAGGGGAAGAAGGCAGAGGCTGCAAAGGAGGACTTTAGAAATATTGTCCAGCAAAGCAGGGATGATGTTAAGGAAGCCAAAGCTCCTCTGGGAAAGAGACACTTGCAGGGGATGTGAAGGACAGGAAGAAGAGCTGCTACTGCTTCAGTGACAGGAAAAGAATCAACAAGGCAATGTGGGCTCACTGCTGAAAGGGGCAGGGATTTTGTAAAGTGAATGTAGCTAGGTCTGGGGAAGTCAAGCCCTTCCTGTCTTCAGCCTTCACCAGCAAGGTCTCCTGAGCTGTTGTGCCTGGAGTCAGGAGTCCTGAGCAGAAAACCAACCCACAGTGCCCAAGTCTCTAGAACTCAACCCCTACAAGTCTATGGGACTGGATGGCTGGCATCCATGGACATGGAGAGAGCTGGCTGCTATGACAGCAAGGCTGCTCTCTGTCATCTTTGAAAGGTTGTGGAGATCAGGGGAGGTCCCAACGAGCAGAAGAAGGAATATGCTGTGCCCATCTTCGAAAACAGCCATAAGGACAAACCAGGGAGCTGCAGGCCATTCACACTCACTCTGGCGTGGCATGTGTCAGGGACCCAGTCCTCTCCAATCCCATTTCTGGGCACATGAAGAAGGTGCCTGGGAACAGTCAGCATGGATTTCCTGAAGGTAAATCATTCCTGACCCACCTGATTGCCTGCTGTGATAAGAGACCTGCACTTGTGGAGGAGAGGAGTGTAATGCATGTGCAGTAGATATCCAGATGGCCAAAAAGCTGGTTGGATGATCGAGCTCAGAGGGTTTTCATGAATGGGTCATTCTTTACTGGGAAGTCAGGTAAAGGTGGGTTATGCAGGGGTACACCCTGCATCCTGTCCTGTCTGAAAGGCTCATCAGTGGGGCAGAACAACACATTCATCAGGACAGACTGAGACCTGAGTGGCACAGGAGTGACCCCGAGAAGAAGGGCCTGGACGTTACGAGCAGTGCCATATGAGCCTGTGGTGCATGCTCACCACAAATGAAGCCAGCTGCATACAGAACTGCATTAGGAAGAGCATGGCCACCCAGGCAGGGGCAATTCTCATCCCCCTTGTCTCAGCACTGGAGTGGCCACGTCTGGAACAGTGTTTCCCAGCATGGGCTGCCCAGTGCTGGAGGAATGGGGAGCAACTGGAGAGGGTCCAGAGGAGGTCTGCCAAGATGGGGTTGTGCGCATGAAGCACATGGCCTGTATGGACATTTTGAGGGACCTGGGGTGCTTTAGCCTGCTGAAGTGGAAGCTAAGAACAATAGAGTAGTTGCCTGTGACTGCCTGTGACAGGGTGGTTTCAGAGATGATGGAGCTTTTCTTGGTAGTGGGAAGCAGCACGAGAAAGGGAAAGAGCCACAAACTGCCTCTTGAGAGGTTCAGACTGCCCTTCAGGTAACAAGAATGTCACTCGTAGGGTAGTGCTGTGGTGCAGCAGGACACCCAGAGGGACTCCGTGATCAGCCCCTGGCTTTGTGTTTCAAGGAGCAGCCAGCAAGGACAGAGGGACATCAGCAAAGGTGAGGAGATCCTGCAGTGCGAGCAAGGTGGGGAAGCAGGTTAGGTGTCTACAGACTACAGGGAAAGAGACACAATTTTGGGACAGCGTAGGCGAGCCTGTGGTGGAGATGACAGAGGGGAATGCCAAGGCTGAAAGCCTCAAACAGAACTGAGGTCTTTGTCCTCTTGTCTCTGCCACAGAGGCCTATGAGAAGATGATGTTTCCTTACAGCACTGTGGCCTTGCTGCCTCCTCACCTCCACAGAGCACAGGAGGTGCCGTACCACTGTTCTGCACTCAACATTGCGTGTCCCCCCAGCCTCACACTGCCCGTAGGAAGAGCCCTGAGCAACATGTGAGGGAAAGGATCACCCTACCCAGAAAGTGGCTGTGGGGCTTGGTCATTCTGCTTGATAACACACATCCAGGTTGACTTGGCATCACAGCCACCCGCACATTGCTTTTGCCTACCTGCAATCAGTGCTCCAACTTTGTGCTCTAATCAGCCCTAATCTAGCTGACTTCAACTTCTTGAGAGGTTTGTTCAGTCTCCTCTCAGCATGTGAGTTCATGGGCTCAGCACCAAATATACCCAAGGGGTCATTAAAATGCAAAAAGCCCTAACAATCCATGCCTCTTTCCATCACTTTCTTCAGCTCTTCAATAATTATCTTCAACAACTGGGGAGGTTTCAGGAGGATATGTAAGAGATTTCAATGAGCAACTTCAAAAAAAAAAAAAAAAAAAGAATTTCTGCTTTTAAAGGTTTCTATATTCTTCAGTTTACAGAATAAGAGAGATCCACATTCTCCAACTGATATTGATACAGAGTGTCTCCTAATGAATCTTGATGTGTAAAAAACCAGCATTTTTGATAGCAGACATGTATCAACGAGCTTCCTTCTCCCCTCCCCAAGCCTGCCACT
Organism: Dromaius novaehollandiae; assembly: GCF_036370855.1. Classification (NCBI taxonomy): domain Eukaryota; kingdom Metazoa; phylum Chordata; class Aves; order Casuariiformes; family Dromaiidae; genus Dromaius; species Dromaius novaehollandiae. Next base: position 2,597,068 of record NC_088128.1, on the reverse strand, counting down.
TCTCTCATCAGCCACCAGGGACTTGCATCACTCTTGTTAAAAATCATCATTCATGTTAAAATCTAACCTTTAGTCCACTCAAGTCTGTAGCTGAATGTTACAGCCCATAGGCACCAGTTCCCATCTGCTTTCCTTAGAGACCTAGCTGCAAACAGACATGGAAGGATTTGTCTTAACTGTGATCAAGCAAAAATAAAACATGATAGAGTTCAATGAACTTAATGTACAGCACTTCTCAGCTGTCCCTTAAGTCCAAGCTGCCTCCAGTGAGGTCTCCTTTCCACCAGGAATAACCTTTGTGGGAATGTTTCAGATGGGTAGATAGGAAAGGATAGAGAGAGACACAATTAAGCTGTCAGCTAAGAAGACAAGGAGACTCCTGAAAGATGAGGCAAGCTTTAGAGGCCCTCAAGCTCAAAGCAGGCACTCAAAGCAGAGAGGGTAGAGAAACCTCCATGAACAGGAGTATGAGAGTGCAATAACACTAAGGGGAGGAGGAAAACAAGGGAAAGAGCATACACCCAAATCATCCGATGCAAAGATGCCTTTAGAAATGATCCATTTAATCTGGATGTGTGAAAATACGTAGAAAATTACTGAGATTATGTACACAGCACAAGAGACAGAGCAGTGGCAACAGAATTTCAGGGTCAGATCTATAGTTCTTCTCCTGAGAGTCATACCCTGCCTCAAAATTTCCATTATGTCATCATGGAAAACCATTGACATTTTTATTAAAGTTAGCCAGTCATTTCAACTCATGAAAATGTGGTCAGATTTTTTTTAATAGTGGAAAAGTTCTTCTTCACCTTTCCAGGCAGAGCTCAGGTGTCCAACCACAAGCACCCAGAGGTGCTTGGAGAGGCCCCGGTGTCTCTGAGGCACCTGCCTGGGCCTGGCAGCTCTCAGAGAGGACTGGCAGGAGACCGGAGCCCCTTGGAGCTGCAGAGGGAGGCTGGGCGGAGGGGACCAGGGCACTCGCCATGGCACCACATGTCCATGCCCCTGGGACTGCATCCCACCCCAATTCTGAAAATCACTTTCCCTTTCCAAAAAAAAAGAAAAGGAAAAGGATCTCCCCAGATGACCAGTGTCTCAAAAAAGAACCAAACAACAAAGGGCAATAAGAACACAAAGAAATTTCAAAAGTTGCAAAGTATAACAAAACAATTTTTTGCTGTAGAATTCTTTAGTGTTTCATTTTTATTGACAGTTTCTAAAGATTTCTTTTATAATAGGGTCTGCACTATTAAAAAAGCCGTTTTTGTGTCTCACACAAGTCCAGTGCCCCTCAAACAACTCCCTGCCCAGGATCTTCCTTGCCACTTCTCGCTCTTTGCAGAAAGCAAATCACACCATGAGGTGTCGAGCTCTCACAATGACGGAGGAAAACAGCTTGACCAGCTTCAAGGAAATGCTCTATTTTTGAATGCCTTAATTTACACCAGTCTCAACATACCTGTCTGACAGTGATGTCTTAAAGGAGTCCCTACACATCTAGCCACTCTCCCTTTTCATTCCCTGCATGGCCAATGAAGTGTAACTCCGTTTTAGGTGACAACAGGGGTGGGAATTAGCTCACTTGATGCCAGACCCTTTCAGTGTAGATGTCTCTGGCTAACCCAGTTGTCTGGACTCCCCTTACTAGTCAATGGAAAGAAATAAGTTGTCCCCCTGAGAGGTCTGGGGATGTTTCTCCTGGTGACCATCCAATGCTCCAGAAAGGTTCCTGTAGTTCCTGGGTCACATTTCCTGGCACCACACAGGAACACAGCTACACAGGGCATCTCAGGCAGCCATGGCCTCTGTATGTGTCTATAAAGGCCTGAACGTAAAGTTCTTGTCATAGGTCGAAATCTATTCAAAAAATAGCTCTAGGCAAGAACTGAAAAAAAATCTTCATTTTCAGAACTTCAAACATTCTTTATCAATCCTAATGACTGTTTTTTTTCTTTTTTATTGGCAGCACCATAGGCATGCACTACAGTAATTATGTGAGTGTATATACTTACATATATACAGTTATTGATCACGATACACTTCCTGCCAACACTCAGAATGGAGAAACTTTGTTCTGAGAAACTACTGCATTCCAATTGACATGCCTCCTCTCTCTTCTTCTGCCTCTCTGTCCTCTCTTCCTCTGCCTAGTCTGTCTTTACAGAGGCCTCATGGCCCCTCTGCCCCCCAGAGAAGTCTCCTGTTGGATCCTGCCAAGCACGTCCTGAATGAGCTGAAATTGGCTCTCCTGCAGCCCTGGGCTGTGCTTCGGCTTTTTGTCTTATGTCTCCACCATCTCAGGATCATTGCAGCCAGGGCTGCCCTCAACCTTTACATCCCCATCCAGGTCTGTTTTGCTTGTGACTGACAGAGTCCAGCCGGTGTTGGCTCATTGGTTGCCTGTGCCAAGAAATTGTTTTCAGCACTCTCTAGGAATCTCCTGGGCTGCTTGTGCCCAGGCCCACTGCCCTCCCAGCAGATTTCAAGGGGGTGAAACTACCCTGTGAGAACCAGGATCTGGGACCATGAGGCTTCCCCCAGCTGCCTACACAAGGTTTCAGCTGCTTCCCTTCCCTCCTCAGGCAGCTGTTAGCAAACACTCCCAGAATGTCACCCAGACTGCTGTGTCCTCTTATCCTTCCTACACGGTCTCCACTGGCTCATCACCTGCTCCAAGGCAAAGCCCTGTGCCCTCCAGCCAGCCCTTTGCACAGAGCACACCTGCACCTCCTCGCCACCCCAGCCTGCCTTCCCTAGGAGCACAGTTTCATCTTGCCACATGAGCTGTCCCACCACGTGTGTGTAATTCCACAGGGATGGGGGACAGGGAGGGGCCAGTAAAGGGACATGGCTGGGATATTGAATGTGGGGTCCAGAAGAGAGGACAACTCAGAAGAGGGACAGAGGAGAAAAACACAGAAGTGACTCATCTGCAGTTTTGATGGTGAGGTCACCTCTTGTAGAGGAACCTCATGGGCTGGATTCTGGTAGGAACCATTTTGAGGACAAGAAGAGAATTACACCACTCTCATCCCACCAGAGATGATATATGGATGGGAGGACAGGAAGAGGCAGGCAAGGGGGACATGGCTGCAGTGCTGACTGTGAGGTCACTTCCTCTGCAGCAGCCCAATTGGCCCTCAGCAGATGTGCTGGCCAGCAGGCTTTGTGATGTCACCCACTGCCTCAGAGAGCCCACCCAGCAACAGTGACAGCCCTGGGGAGGGGAGGGGGTGATGCAGGTGACAGGGACCCGTCTGGGTGCTGATTGTGAGGGCACCTCTGCTGCAGTCACCCCACCAGTCTGCAGCCAGCAGGCAGGCAGGCACAGAATATGGCCTCTCTGCTCAGGAGTAGCCCTCTGGAGTGGACCTGCCACCAAGCAGTGCACAGCTCCTCACCTACGTCTCCTGTGAGCCCAGTGTGCTGTCCCTGTGGCCCAGAGACACCATGGACATTATCTGGAGGCTTCCTTTGGCAGCTCAGCCTTCCCAAAGCAGCACATGATGGATTATTACCAGCCAGAGGGGTTTTTTTAGTGTGCTACCAAGAAGCAGCCATCTTGCAGGCTCCAATGTACAGTTTGATGATGGGTGGGTGAGCTGAACTGCACAAGGCCTGCTGGGACAGCCCTGGACCACTCCAGAAGGAACTGACCCTCACTTGCTTTTATCCACACCTCACTGCCAAGAGGGCACCTTTGTCCAAAGTAGCCTCAGATCCACACTTGGGATTTCATCTCACAGGGGGTTGACTTGCAAAGAAGAGTCCATGAGTGAGCTAAGACCCAGGCTGTGTCCGAGCTGATCAGGCAGGAGCTTCAGAAACTGCAGGCCTCAACCAGCTCAGTGACACATTGCAAAACATGCTGAGCTGAGTTGGACACCTGAACTGTAAGGTCAGAAATGACTCCCTTACAGCAGAGGGAAGCACATGGAAAAGTGAGAAACATAATTCTGAGGGTTCTTGCAAGTTATCTGCACAAAACAACTTCAGCTTTGCAAGCTGGTTCTCAGCTATGTCCTCTGAAGTATTTCCTGCCGACTTGCAGGAAAGTGCTTGAGCATCATGACTCACTGCAGTCACTGCACATCTGGGAGAAGTGTTTTCAAAGGACAATTATCTTCTGAAGAAATACTTTGTCTTTGGAAGTTTCCCTTGTTTTGCCCATTTTAAAAGCTAATACTTGTGGCACTGCTGCTTGAAAGAGTGTCTCTGAGTGCTCCACTGTGGCAAGACCCTTTCCTTGTTAATTGTGAGGGTGAAAAAAGTCCCACGTGATCTAAACTGCTCTCTGCAGCCTCCTGCTGCATGTCAGCCCCTGGATGTCTGGTTTTAGAGCCCAGGGCAGTGCGCGAGGTGCGGAGTGCAGCATTGAGCCCCGAAGCAGCAAGGCCTTCAGCAGGAAGAGCTCAAGACCCTCTCTCCGAGCTATATTTCACTGAATTGAAAGGGGATTAATATGATCCTGAAGTAATGGCTAATTGGGGGATACTACTGCATTTTTAGTAGAGTTTCTAGAGTCCTGCCGCATGAGAAGAAAAGAGTGTCTGCACCAATTAGGTATACGGGTCATATCTCCCCCTTAGCCTTTGCTAATAGGAGAAGGAGGCAACTGCTATGCACCTAACCTAAAAATACTTGTGGTTGGACAGATCCCACCAGTGTTAACTTCAAGAATCTCCAGCAGGGAACCCTTTCTGAAAGATGACCTCTTGTACTCCAACTACTCTGTGGCATATTTCTATGTATTTCACAGTCTTTGTGGCCTATCTGTCTGCAGATGCTGGCAAGAGCTGAGGAAACTCAAGGCTGAACCTCAGTGCACAGAAGGCAGCAGGCTGCCAGCACCCCTGGCTCTCACCACCAGGGCAGCCTGGGCCCTGCGAGCCAAGTCACCTCCTCACCTCCAAGGGCTCCCCAGCTCCCCAGCCTGGCGGCACTCCCCACACACAGCACTGCTCTCTCCAGACACCTCTTCCTGGGACGAGCACCAAGACACTGGGGCCACCCGTATCCCTACCACAGGGCACCCCACCACTGTGACATGCTGCATCCTCGCCCCTCGCCTCATAGAGGGTTGCCAGCCAACTCTCTTTTGCATCAGCTTCCCTCAACACAGTCAGCCAACAGGCCTCCCTAATCAGGTGCCCTTTTGGGCTTCAAGGGAGGAGGCCAAAGGTCTTTGGCACCACTCACCCTCTCTCAGGCCTTGCTCAGGTGGCTCAAAAACGAGCACATGGTGGCACACAGACGCACTGAGCAGTATGCACAGGGCCAGGGCACCAGTCCTAGACAAGCCAGCTTCCGACCAGCAAAATGACTGAAGGCTTTTGCTGCTTTCAAGCATTTGCATTTCACTGTCTCAGCAAGGGCTGGGATTTCTCTCCCGAGTGAAGCCTTGAGCCAAGCCAGCAGGTTTTAGCAGAGCTCCACTCATTGGCACCTGGAATTTTCAGGGCTGCAGGGAGACTATCCCATCAGGGCCTCAGCAAGGAGGAGTCAGAGACGGGGGGAAAGAGGTCACAATGCAAAAGCTCTAGGACTTTCCTCTCAAAAAGTGAGGTGGAACAAAAAAGCATGCAGGTAGAGAACAGCAAGGGGAAAATACTTCAAGCACTCAGGGTCCACAATGTCTGCCCAAAAGCTGGCAACCTCCTTGGAGGACGACTCTGCTCGCCACCACTCCCTTGGCTCCAGCTACTCCCAGCAATGCATCTAGAGCTAAGTGGGGCTCCTCACACCCACCCAGAGCTCGGGCGAAAAGCAGCGCCTTGCCTGTGTCAGCACCTAATGACACCACACCTAGCACACTGATGCCTGCACATGGGCTGCTCTCTCATTTCCCTGCTGCAGCACACAAAGGTCCCACTACAGCAGGACAGTGGAAGAACTTGCAGAGACTGCAACTGGAAGGGAGAGAGACCTGGGCTGCGCATCCCTTGCAGGGCACTGTTGCCTTGGTTTGCCTATTCAAAGGGACTCCTTGTCTAGGGAGATTGTGCACAGGAAGGGATCATCCTCCCTTCAGAGTCATCTCCCAGGAACATACCTGCCTGTGTCCAAAGACCACCTCTCCACAAGGCCTTCATTCCTCCAAAGAGCTGCCAGCATGCTAATGCTCAGCTGGCAATGAGCAACTCCCATGGCCTTCTCCTCCTGCAGCAAACACTGCTGCAGAAGAAAGCTCTCACTAGGAAAAGCAAACAAAAGAAAAGGAGGGAAAAAGCAGGCTTGGTTTGCATCTCAGAGCAGGGAGCAACACTCCATCACCTTTAAGCCACATCCTGCCTGCAGATGCTGGCAAGAGCTGAGGAAACTCAAGGCCTGAACCTCAGTGCACAGAAGGCAGCAGGCTGCCAGCATCCCTGGCTCTCGCCACCAGGGCAGCCTGGGCCCTGCGAGCCAAGTCACCTCCTCCCCTCCAAGGGCTCCCCAGCTCCCCAGCCTGGCGGCACTCCCCATGCACAGCACTGCTCTCTCCAGACGCCTCCTCCTGCGCGCAGCACCAAGACCCTGGGACCATTGTCTGTCCCCACCACAAGGTACCCCACCACTGCGACACCCCACACCTCTGCTCCTTGCCTCACAGAGGGTTGCCTGCCAACATGCAGCTGTACATCAGAGACACACAGGGCACACGACCACACATGGCAGCAGCTAGGGGACCCCCAAGGGCCCCAAACACACAAAGACCAAATCTTTAGCTCTTCTATTTGCCTCTAGTCCTCGGTGGGCTTGGAACAGGCACTTCCTCTGAATAGCCAGTCACTGCCTTGGGCCTATTCACTTCCCACCTCCAGGAATCAAGCAACAGAGATATTCAGACCTGAGAGAAAAATCTCAGAAGCCTCCTGGTGTCTTGATGGGGCAGAATTTTCTGCAGCACACAGACACTGGAAATCAGAGATTACTACTGTCACTGCTCACACCTGCTCTTAACTCATTCAGCAGCATAAAAATTCTGGGTGGACTCCCTCATCGACTGCTGGAGGGTTGTAAGCCTATACTCAGGAAGCAGTACAAAGTCAAACTCCATGTCTGTGTTTACAGCCAGGTGCCTGCTGCAGGCCTATGTGCTGCTGGGAGAGGAGTGACCTCCAAGTCAATTCCCAGCCCCAGGGCAGGGCCGGGCCGGGCAGGGTAGGTCAGGGCAGGGCCCTCTGCTCCCTGGGGCCCCGGTCCCCTGCCCACGGCAGCCCTGGGGCTCGGCAGCCCTCACGCTGCGCCCGGCAGGGCTGGGCCACAGCCAGGCAGGGGCTGCTCTCTGTGGGGCCGCACTGGGCCCCGGTTCGTCGCTCCGCAGGGCTGAGGAGCCCCAGGGCCCCGGGGCAGCCAGGGCCAGAGCAGCTCTGGGCCTGCCGGTGCTGGGCAGCAGAGGTGTGGGGCTGGGAGGGGGTGGGGGAGATGGCCCTGCTGGGCTGCCCCCAGCACTGTCCCCCACGGCTCAGAGAAACAGGCTTGGGGTCAGCAGGGACTTGTGGGGTGGCCATGGCACCCCCACCTCTTCCCAAGCTGCTCCCCCAAACAGGTTGTCTTTTGGGTGCAGAGGTTGGACCCCAGTTTGCAGGAGGACAGGGGCTGTGGCCATCAGAGGACAACATCTCTGAGCCCAAAACATGCTCTGCCAAGTTGGAAGCATAAATGGATCCACAGGGAAGGAACAGTGGTTCTCCCAAACAAGTAGAGGCCTTGGGGTTATTACAAGGTGAAGGTTTATTTTCCCATATGGACATTTCCAGCAGGCTCTGGTGAGCCCCACAGGAGCTACAAGACAGCCCAGCCTCCAGAACACAGGACCCCTTTCCTGCCAGAGCCAGATGCCAAAGGGGGACCCACTCCCAGGGAAACGTGGGCCTGGATTGCCCCCTGCCATGAGGGGATAGGGCCAGCCCCACAGAAGCATTGGGGCTTAGGGCAGCCCCAGCCCTATGTCCCAGTAGTCCTGGCTGTCATATCGTCCCCTAAGCAAGATGGGACCCTCAGGCAGGGCTCTCATAGCAGCCCTCAGCGCTGTGCAGCCACCTGCAGAGCCCAGGATCCACAGCCATTTTTGCAGTTAGTGGTCTCTGTACAACCCCTCAGCAAGGATCTCCCGAAGCCCTTACCCTTGGTGGAGAGCCACAGGAGTGTTGGGAACAAGGAACTGCATTCTGGGCTGATGGTCTTGGTCCAGCAGTTCTCCATCTCGCTTCCCCCCTTGCCCTCACATTGCCTCTCCAGCCGTGGATGAGGGATGGTGTTTCCATCTTGTCACCCAGACTCCCCTCCAATGTGCCCCTTCTCCTCTGCCTGTTGGCGAGGGGCCCCAATGTGGCCCCACTGCCTCCTCTCCCCCATTCTTGCCATGGAGCGGCTCTGAAGAGCAGCAGTGGGGAGCTCTTGAGCAGTGCTCAGCAGCTCTTGAGCCTTGCAGGGAATTGAGGGCACCACTGTGGCACCGGGGAGACCTCCTTGTGATGCAGCACATCCCCCCTGTGACCTCAGCTTATGTCATCTGGGGGCTCAGTATGTCACCGCCATGAAGATGGCACAGCCAGGGAGAGAGCAGGGAGATTTCCCCTCATGCCCTGGAAAGCAGTCATCTCCCTTCACCCCAGTTAGTTTCCCACATTTGCTGATAAATCCTTCAGGAACATCTCCAGATGGTGCCAAAGGCTGTGAAATATCTCAAATGGGGCACTGGAGAGGTCACTTCTGCACCCCTGCACTGACAGGTCTCTGCACTGGGCAGACCTGTGCAGGAAGCTGGGGTTTAAGGTTTGGCATTTTTCAAAGCTGGGATCAAAGTCATGTGGGATGAAACAGCACAAAGCATGGCCACGAACTCAGGTGCTTTGGTGAGCCTCAAAATTGGTTTCTGCTGTGGGCTGCTCTTTTTGTAGAAGTAGGATGTAGGACAGTATGAGAGAGGCCACAGCCTTCCTCCTTGAGGCACCAAAGCAGCCTCTTTGTTTTTAAAAGTCCTCATCAAGGTTTCTCAGTCTGCAGTGCTTAAGGTAGAGATGATACACCAGAAAAGCGCAAATGTGCCCTGGACACACATCATCCTGAGAGCTTTATCTGGGACCTTGGTTCCTGCCATGCTTCATAGCTGTGGTTATTGTAGTGCACGAATATGGTGCTGCCAATTAATAAGAAAGAAAAGAAAATACATGGAAATGGTAAAAATGTGTGAAGTTTTTGAAAAGAGGATTTTTTTGTCAATTGCCACATTGAGTTATTTCTTGAGAAGATTTCAGCTTGTGACTAGAATCTCCTTTCGGGGCTTGATTCATTTGACCACACAGAGAGGCTGTTGCTGCCTGAGATGCCCTGGGATGGCTGTGTTCCCACGTGGTGCTGGAGGTTTTGGAGGCGGCTCCTACGGGACCTTAGCTTGTCATTAGGAAATGTATCTTAAAACAGCTCTGTTGAGAAAACCTATTTCCCTCCATTGACTAGAAAGGGAAGTGCAGACAACTGGGTCAGACAGAGACATCTGCACTGAAAGGGTTTGGCATGGGGTGAGATCAGCCTCCTCCCTGTGCACTTCACTGACCATGAAGGGAGTGTAAAGGGAGTGTGGCTAGATGTTTTCGGGACTCCTTTAGAAGGTCACAGTAACACAGAGATGTTGAGATTTGTGCAAATTTGGCCATCCAAAAATAGAGAAAGCTGGTCACCCTGCTTTCCTCATCAGTCGAGAGGGCCTGACACCTCAGAGTGCGACGTGCTCTGTGCAAAGAGTGAGGAGTGGCATGGACAGCTGTGGGCAGGGGTGGTTTTCTGAGCACCGGGCTCTGTGTGAGACACAAAAATATCTTGTTTAGTGGTGCAGGCTTGATTATAGCAGAAATGTTTAGAAAGCGACATTGAGAATGAAGCAAGAAAGAAATTAAGACAAAGATTTAAAGAAAAGAAATGTTTTGCTATACTTTCCAGCTTTTTTTTTTTTTTTTTTTTTTTTGGTGCTCTTGTTGCCTTTCTTGATTTGTTCTGTTTCAGTATACTAGTCTTCTGGGGTGATTATGCATTATCTTCTTGTCTGAAAACGAAAGTGATTTTCAGAATTGGGGTGGGATGCAGTCACAGGGTCATGGATGTCTGGGGCCATTGCAGGTGCCCTGCTCCCCTCTGCCCAGCCTCCATCTGCAGCTCCAAGGGGCTCCAGTCTCCTGCAGGTCCCCTGTGAGAGCTGCCAGGACCAGGCAGGTGCCTCAGAGACACTGGGGCCTCTCCAAGTGCCACTGGGTGCTTGTGGTTGGACACCTGAGCTCTGCCTGGAAAGGGGAAGAACTGCTTTCAGCATTAAAAAAGGAAAACCATATAAGACCATTTTCATCAGCTGAAAGGACTGAATAATTTTAATAAAATGTCAGTGTTTTCCCATGATGACATAATGGAAATTTTGAGGAAAGGCATGAATCTCAGGAGAAGAAATGTTGATCTGCCCCTTAACTTGCATTGCCACTGCTCTGCCTGTTATGCTGTGGTTTCAACCTCACGAATGTTTCACGTATTTCCATGTGTCCTGATTAATTTAATCATTTCTAAAGTCAGCTTTGCATCAGATGATCTGGGCATATGCACTTTCCATAGTTTCCCAGTCTTCCTCCTCCCCTTGCTCTTTACCATTCAGATACTTCTCTACTCTCCAGTTGCTGCTTTAGATTTCTGGGCGTCTAAAGCTTGCCTCACGTTTCAGCAGTCTAATTGTCTCTTCAACCAACTCCTTCACTGTGTGTCTCTCCAGCCTTTCCTATCTATTTGTGGAGAGCATTTCAAGGAAGGTTATTCCTTGTAGACTGTGGACCTCGTAGGAGGCAACTTGGACTTGACATACAGTTGAGGAGTGCGTTTTATTTCTTATGACACTAGAACAGGTTCATTTTTCTTTGATCGCAATGAAGACAAATCCTTCTGTGTCTCTTTGCAGCTAGTCCTCTAAGGAAAGCAGGTGGGAATTGGTGCACATGAGCAGTAACATTCAGCTACAGCCCTGAGTGGAAAAAGGTTAGATTTTAACCAGAGTGCTCTAAGTCCCCAGTGGCTGATGAGAGAAATGGCAGGGCTGGGGAGCAATATTTTCCATGGATGTCTGACCTCAGACACTCTGGATCAGTATCAGTTGGGGAATGTGGGTATCAGTCTAGTTTGTAAGCTGAAAAATAAGGAAAGATCTTTTTAGCAGAAATCCCTTTTTTTTATGCTCATTGAACTCTTCCTCTTGTAAATACACTCCTGAAACCTCTCCAATTAGCCACACAAGAACTGAAGAGCTGAAGAAAACTATGGAAAGAGGCATGGCTCCTTAGGGTTTTTGCAGTTCAATGAGCTCCACAGTGTATTGGGTGTATGAATCTCAGATGCTGAGAGGAGACTGAACAAACCTCTCAAGAAGTTGAAGTCAGAAGCCAAGTTGCCAAGTTTCTTGGAGTGTTAATGGGTCCAGCTGAGGGCTATTACCAAGAAAGCCTCCCAGGGGCTGATTAGAGCACAAAGTTGGAGGCCCTGATTGCAGGTAGGCAAAGGCAATGTGCAGGTGGCTCTGATGCCAAGTCAACCTTGATTTTTTTTACAAACAGAGTGGCTGAGCCTGACAGCCAGCCCCGGGGTAGGGTGATCCTTTGCTAAGGATTCTTCTTGGGGCTAGTGTCAGGGTGGTGTGTGTGTGCAATGCCTGGTGCAGAACAGCGGTACGGCACCTCCTGTGCTCTGTGGAGGTGAGGAGTCAGCAAGACCATGGTGCTGTAAGGAAATGTCATCTTCTCATAGGCCTCTGTGGCAGAAACACTAGCCATAGCAAAGGGGACAAAGACCTCAGTTCTGTTGGAGGCTTTCAGTCTTGGCATTGCCCTCTATCTCCACCACAGGCTTGCCTACGCTATTCCAAAGCAGCACCTGTTTCCCTGCAGCCTGTAGACACCCAACCTGCATCCCCACCTCGCTCTCACTGCAGCATCTCCTCACCTTTGCTGACATCCCTCTGTCCTTGCTGGCTGCTCCTTGAAACACAAAGCCAGGGGCTGATCACGGAGTCCCTCTGGGTGTCCTGCTGCACCACAGCACTACCCTACGAGTGACATTCTTGTTACCTGAAGGGCAGTCTGAACCCATCAAGATGCAGTTTGTGGCTCTTTCCCCTTCTCATGCTGCTTCCCACTACCAAGAAAAGCTCCACCATCTCTGAAACCACCCTGTCACAGGCAGTCACAGGCAACTACTCTACTGTTCTTAGCCTCCCCTTCAGCAGGCTAAAGCACCCCAGGTCCCTCAAAATGTCCATACAGGCCATGTGCTTCATGCGCACAACCCCATCTTGGCAGACCTCCTCCAGACCCTCTCCAGTTGCTCCCCATTCCTCCAGCACTGGGCAGCCCACACTGGGACACACTGTTCCAGATATGGCCACAGCAGTGCTGAGTTGAGGGGGATAAGAAGTGCCCTTGCCTGGGTGGCCGTGCTCTTCCTAATGCAGCCCTGTATGCAGCTGGCTTCATTTGTGGTGAGCACGCACCACAGGCTCGTTTGGCATTGCTCGTAACGTCCATGGCCTTGTCCTCGGGGTCACTCCTCTGCCACTCAGGTCTCAGCCTGTCCTGATGAATGTGTTGTTCTTCTGTGCTGATGAGCCTTTCAAACAGCACAGGATGTGGGGTGTACCCCTGCATAACCCACCTTTACCTGACTTCCCAGTAAAGCATGACCCATTCATAAAAACCCTCTGAGCTCAATCATCCAACCAGCATTTTGGCCATCTGGATGTCTACCGCACATCCGCTACACTCCTCTCCTCCACAAGCGCAGGTCTTTTATCGCAGAAGGCAATCAGGTGGGTCAGGAATGATTTACCTTCAGGAAATCGATGCTGACTCTTCCCAGGCACCTTCTTCATGTGCCCAGAAATGGGATTGGAGAGGACTGGGTCCCTGACACATGCCACGCCAGAGTGAGTGTGAATGGCCTGCAGCTCCCTGGTTTGTCCTTGTGGCTGTTTTCGAAGATGGGCACAGCATATTCCTTCTTCTGCTCGTTGGGCTCTCTCCTGATCTCCACAACCTTTCAAAGATGACAGAGAGCAGCCTTGCTGTCATAGCAGCCAGCTCTCTCCATGTGCATGGATGCCAGCCATCCAGTCCCATAGACTTCTATGGGTTGAGTTCTAGAGACTTGGGCACTGTGGGTTGGTTTTCTCCTCAGGACTCCTGACTCAAGGCACAACAGCTCAGCAGACCTTGCTGGTGAAGGCTGAAGACAGGAAGGACTGGACTTCCCCAGACCTATCTACATCCACTTTTGCTAGAATCCCTGCCCCATTCTGCAGTGAGCCCACATTGCCTTGTTGATTGTTTTCCTGTCACTGAAGCAGTAGCAGCTCTTCTTCCTGTCCTTCACATCCCCTGCAAGTGTCTCTATCCCAGAGGAGCTTTGGCTTCCTTAACATCATCCCTGCTTTGCTGGACAATATTTCTAAATTCCTCCTTTGCAGCCTCTGCCTTCTTCCCCTTTCCATGTGCTGCCTTATTGCCCTGGAGGTCACGTGTGAGCTCCCTGTTTAGCCATGCTGGGGTCCAGAGATGTCTACTGATTTTACAAAGTGTTCCTATGGAGCATTCTGGTGTTTGACAGGTGCTTAATGACCTGCTGGCTTTCCTGAGCTCCTCTGCCCTTCAGAGCTGCCTCCCTTGTCCATGCTATGGAAGAGATCCATACATCCAAGCTAGCCCTTCACACATAGGGCATGTCCCTCCTCATCTTCCCTGGTGGTCTCTCCTGAGGAACTTGCACCCTGCCATTGAAGGACTCCAGTCATGCGAGTGATCCCACCACATCGCAGGTATTTCAACCATGTGGCAGTGCTGTGACAACTTGTGCATCTCCATTTGCTCCTGCCTGCGCCCCAGGCTGCATATCTTTGCATATATGTTGGCTTCAGCACCTCAGCTGTGGTGCCGACTGAAGATTTGTCACAGGGAAGCGTGTTACTGAGGACCTCATGTATGCAAAGGCTTTGATTGCAAGTGGTGACGTGCTGCCATAGATAACAGGTGGCAATGCAATGGTGAAAGGAGGTTGCCGCTAAGAGAGCAAACCCTGCAGTGCCCAAGGCCAGGGAGAAACAGAGCTGGGCTGTGCAGGAATGCCAGGAGAGGGGTTGGCTGCCTGAGCTGATTTGGCAGCACTGTTCGGCCTCTGACAGACTTCTCGAACCAGTCTCCAGGAAGGACAAGGTGCCACTGAAGAAGTCCCTGGACATGTATAGCCTGTGATCCAGCCACCCTGAGATCATCATTAGCCCAGTCCCTGCTCATATCATCTGGCAGAGTGAGAGGAGGTTCAGGAGAGGACAGCTAGAAGGGTTTGAGAGTGCAGAGACTAGAGCGGAGACCTTGGTGTGATGTGCCTCTCCCATATATGAAGCACATGCAGACAGTAGAGACTGTGCCTGAAGGCAGAGGTAGGATTCATTTATTCGGGCACAGGTAGGAAGCCCAAGATGCCCTGGGGCACTTGCCCAGCAGCGACTCCAAAGGCACATGGTTTTCCTGAATGTGCCATGCTGTATGTGCTAGAGACGTGTGGTTGTGCTGGACTCCTCAGGCATCCGACATGGCCCTGCAGGCCTCTTTCTATGTCATTAAATTGTCTGCACTGAATTACATTAGCTGCTTGTAACATTGGAATCTGCTTGTGTCTCAGCTTCACAGTGAGTGGGGCTCTAGTTGTAGGAGGCATCTGGGGTCATTTCAGATGGCCAAGGAAATTCCCCACCTGGCCCCCACCTCATGCTCCAGAAGGATGTGGGTCTCCCAGTTGCTCTATCAGAGCAAGCAGACACTGCACATGCCTTGGACCACCTCTGTCTTTTCAAATGTCACCAGGTGTCACCAGCTAACTGACTCCCACCCTCCCCCTCCAGTGATTGCAATGGGAGTGGAGACAAGGAGCTCATGTGCAGACCCCTCTGTTGTGCACACTTCAACTTGGGAAGAGGAATCTCAGCTCCTGTGTGTTTGTGGAGTTCATGGGAGGGATCTGAGTCCCACTCTAGCCTGGGGGCTTTTAAACAGGCATGAATGCCCAGATCGATTCATCTGAATGAAAACCTGAACCATGTGTTCATGAGCTCCCTCCTTGTCCCCATCTAGGTGTCCTGCCTAGTTATGAGATGGGAATAGGGGCTTCTAGAGTAGGACATTTCCACCTCTCATAGATAACCATCCTCTGATGAAATAGTTGCAATGTTGCAATCTGTCTCTCTCCACTCCTTAGAAAAGAACAATAGGTGATTATTTTAGTTTATTCCAGTGAACATTTCCCAGGAGGAGGGAGCACAAGGGACAGAGACATTTGTGTCTTCACCTAGGCCTTTGCTCCTAATCTTGGCCAGGCTCCTGGGATGGAGGGAGCTCATGGCAACCTGGCAGCACTGCCCAGACACAGCTGTGTGCAGGAGCAGCTCCTCTGCCAAGAGCAGCAGGGCTGCGGGCACTGCCTGCTGCTGCTGGCATGAGATGAGAGAAGGCAGAGAGAAGTGCAAGGCAGTGTGGAGTGGGAGGCCAGAGGAGAGCTGCTTGTGGGAGCAATCTTCACAGATCTTTGTACAGTAAGTCTCTGTAGAGCAAGACTACTGCAGTTCCTGGAAAGGTCTTCTGAATGCAGCCCTTCCCGTGACTGATAGGGTTTTAAAGGATCACTCTGCTGGCTTCTCCTTTGCAGAGGAGGAGGAGGAGATGCTTCAGAGCAGGGATTCCCTGCCACACCATCACTGGGACAGGACATCTGGCTCCCTTCTCCCAGGGATGGCTGCAGGGATGTGAAGCCAGAGAATGCACCTAGGTCTGTGCAGGGCTGTAATTCAGAGCAGTGTCCCTGTGCCCCAGGGTGCTGTGTGTTCAGGGCAGTGACTCTGCCACCTGCAAGGGTCAGCACTCAGCCTGCCCGGGAAGCTCCCCATGGTGCTGTGGGGAGAAGCTCTGGGTGAGAGGGGGGACCCCTGGTAGGGCAGTTTCATCCTCCTACTGAGATGGTGCTGCATGGGTCAGGGCTGCTCACAGCTCCAGCTCACCATGAGGACATTTTGAGAGTGGAGTTTTCCATAGGACTTGTCTCTGCATGGTGGGAATGGAAATGTAGCAGTCAGGTTTAAACAAGGGGCTAAGCTTCTTAACCACCACGCTGAAGGAGGGATAGGTTTGCAAGTGCCTTCACCACTCCTCAGCCTACAGACAGCACCAACATCACCTTGCCAGTCTCATTGGAGATTTTCAGGTCTGCTCTTTAACACCTGCAAACAGAGATATGCCCCTGGGCAGTCTCCTGCTGCTTGGAGGTTTCTGTAGGGCACAGCTGAGATCACAGTGGGTGGGATGGGGTCTGTGTTGGGACAAAGGAACAGCTGCCAGCAAGGACATCTCCTAGCAGCGGAGAGATGGTCAGAGAGGGAGAGGAAACTGCTACCAGACACCTCATGTGAGGTTGGGGTGCAGGAAGTTCTCTGCCAGCCCCTGCAGGGCAGATGCTTTCCCATGAGCAAGCCCCCTTCATCTTTCCTCTCTCACCCAGCAGAGGAATGGGGAATGAGATGACTGTCCTTCAGGAGATCCCACCTTTAAGACACTTGATGCTCCATGGGGTGTGCTGCCAGGCTGTGCGCTGCCCTCCAGAAGGGCACAGCTCTTCTGTAGGACATGTGTGACAGCTGAATGTCCCATGCAGAAGCCACAGAGGTGCTAAGGAAATGGAAATGCTGCTGCGGGTGGCTCTATGTGGGCAGCTGAAACAAGCACTGTGTGTTTTTGGCTACAAAATGAGTGCTGAGAGCTCCCTCAGTGTCAGAGCTGCATCAGAGTCCTTATTCTGATCATCGGAGCCATGTGCTATGTCACACCCTCTCCATCACTCTCGGAATATCTGAGCTGAGAAAGGGAGGTGGGTTTGGAGATCTGTGCTTTGCAAGTGGACACCACTGTCAGTACAGGCCAGTTTCCTTTAAGAGTAACTTGTGGCTGAGATTGTCTACTGAGACAGGTGCACACCCAAGGCATCTGGGAATGGGACTGATGCGGAGACCAGTGTGTTGTCTCTGTCCTAGGGCACAGGGAGAGCTTTTGCCTCTCAGGCCTCACTAGTCTTCACACTGAGAGCAGGGGAGAGGTTCCATATTCCTACCCTGCAGAGCAGACAAACAAGCAGACAAGCCCCCCCCCCCCCGCTCCACCCCCAAAGTGAAGCTGTTGCTTTTGTGATCAAAAAGCCTCAGAACTGGATGTGAAGATGTTACACAGACTTTGTACATTACAGCAGGACTGACCCCCCATGGCACATTCAGCCAGCACAAACTGGAGCTCCACACAGGGAGCTGAACCAAGGTCCTGCCAAGGAGAAAAGCACTGTTTGTGTGTATGTGGGGGTGTGTGACTGTGCATGTGTTGCGGGTGTCTGTGAGAAAGGGAAACAGATTAAAACAGAAAAGTCTCTCCTGACTTGTCACTGTCTTTTCTTCCTTTAACAGTCCCACGTGCCTGGAGGGAGCAAAATGTCCAACAGCAGCTCCCTCAACGAGTTCCTCCTCCTGGCATTTGCAGACACACGGGAGCTGCAGCTCTTGCACTTCTCGCTCTTCCTGGGCATCTACCTGGCTGCCCTCCTGGGCAACGGCCTCATCATCACAGCTGTAGCCTGTGACCACCGCCTCCACACCCCCATGTACTTCTTCCTCCTCAACCTCTCCCTCCTCGACCTTGGCACCATCTCCACCACTGTCCCCACATCCATGGCCAATTCCCTGTGGGACACCAGGGCCATTTCCTACGCAGGATGTGCTGCCCAGGTCTTAGGTTTTGCCATTTTCATTTCAGCAGAGTATTCCCTTCTCACTGTCATGGCCTATGACCGCTACATTGCCATCTGCAGACCCCTGCACTACAGGACCATCATGGACAGCAGAGCTTGTGTCAAAATGGCAGCAGCTGCCTGGGCCAGTGGTTTTCTCAGTGCTCTCCTGCACACAGCTAACACATTTTCAATACCACTGTACAAAGGCAACACCGTGGACCAGTTCTTCTGTGAAATCCCCCAGATCCTCAAGCTCTCCTGCTCGGATGCCTTCCTCAGGGAAGTGGGGCTTATTGCGGTTACTGCCTTTTTATGCTTTGGGTGTTTCATTTTCATTGTGGTGTCCTACGTGCAGATCTTCACTGCTGTGCTGAGGATCCCCTCTGAGCAGGGCCGGCACAAAGCCTTTTCCATGTGCCTCCCGCACCTGGCCGTGGTCTCCCTGTTTGTCAGCACCTCATTTTTTGCCTACCTGAAACCCCCCTCCCTCTCCTCCCCAGCTGTGGATCTGGTGGTGGCTGTTCTGTACACAGCGATGCCTCCAACGCTGAACCCCCTCATCTATAGCATGAGGAACAGGGAGATCAAGGAGGCACTGAAGAAACTCCTTCAATGGGTACGATGTCAACACCAATAACCATCCCGTGCGTGTTTGCTCTTCATTCAGAGTGATTTTGGCAGCAAAGCTCTGTTATTCTTTTTTTTTTTTCTTATTCTTCTCTGGTACATTCTTGTAAAAAGAAAAAAATAAAGTTTTGGTTCATACCACTTATGCTCAGGAATGTCTCATTTGAATCTGACCCAGAGACCACGTTGAAGCAGGAAGCCAGGCTTCCCCCTTCATCAGCAGAGATGGGGGAACCTCAGAGGTTCCTAGTCTGAGCTCCCTTGGATGCCCCCAGTGCAACGAGGAGAGTTTCGCTTTGCAGTGTCTCTCTTGGCACTGCCATCCAGGGACGTCAAGGGGACAATCAGGCTTAGACAAGTGTAGACAAGATGAGACCATGGGTCTCGTGTCCTTTAGGAGAGCTCAGCATCCCTGGCCACAGTCAGGGTGAGATCTCACACCCCTCTCCTGTGAGGGTGGCAGCCAGCTGTCACCGTGGGCTGATCCCTTCTTCTCTAGTGCTCCAATGTTCACAGCAGAGTGGGAGGGGAGGGCAGGAGAGTCTAGGTGCAGCTTGTAGGGACAGACCCTCTGCTGCTCAGGACTGTCCCCCCACTGCCACAGCAGGCATTTCCTGGCTGCAGCCTTCGAGTGGGCGTTGCAGCTTTCTGGGAGACACATCCACCAGCAGCAGCAGGACTTCCTCTTTTCAAGGTTTCTTCTCCTTTCCACCCTGTGCTCTCATGTGTGCATATGGCCTAAGTGCTCTGGTGACGTGGTGCTTCCATGTGCATTTCTGTGAGCTCAGGCAGCACCAGGCGCTGGGCACCCTTATGCCAGACCTGGATTCCAAAATAACATTTTGTATAATAAAAAGGGATCTCCCCTGTGAAGTGCCTGAAGTCCAGCCTTTCTTCAGAAGATGGAGTCAAAAATACGCCCAAGGGGTTGCACCACAAAAGGGCCTGCGGCTCTGCTTGTGAACTCCACAGGCTCCAGGAGATGAGCTCAGAGTCCCTGGCTGGTCCATTAGGGACTGAGGCCTGGATTCAGGGTTCATCTGTCAGTGACCAGTGGAGACGGGGAATGATGTTGGAATTGCCTGCCTGGGGCTGTCCCACAGGTGACAGTGGTGATGAGAGATGCCCTTCCTTCTGGAGGGGAATCTGATCCCCCAGGAGAGCTCAGGGGATCTCCAGGGACAGTGTGTGCCTGGGGGGACAGTGAGTAGAGCCTCACAAAATGAGGGATGGTCCATGGTGCAGTAACCAGAACATAGAGCACTAAATCCAGATATGCATGGGGAAAGGAGGGCTCTGCAATCCCTGGAGAAGCAGTGGGGACCCAGGAGTCCCAGGGAAGGGCCCTGGAGAGTGATTCCTGCACCCTCAGTGAAACACCACAGGCTGGAGCTAGTGCCCACCCAAACCCATCTCCTGCCATTGCAAATGTCCTGGGGTCACTGAGCACAGACCTGTGCCAGCAATATCACTGGTCCCTGCCCAGCTGGGTCTGCTTCCCACCCCAGCCAGCACGGCCAGTGTGGAATAACCCCGTAGCCTCACAGCTGCTCGCTCTGCAGAGCAGCACCACCAGCCAGGGGCCTTGCAGGGAGCACAGGGGAGGGGTGCAGGAACAGCCAGGCCAGCACGGACACACTGAGCTGGGGAAAGGCTCTCTGGGGAGCAGGGATGTCCCAGGAGAAAAGCAGGGCAGCATTCAGAGAGAGGAAATGAGAAGGAGAAGCAGGTTTCTCTGGTCACCAGCTCGGGGCAGGCTGCTCTGTCCCTGCGGCAGCAGGAGCTGCTGGAGGGGCTGCAGGGCCAGGGCTCTGGTGCTGTGCTGGGCAGCGGGGTGGGCATGGAGGGGCTGCAGGCAGACAGGGAGGGGGATCTGCTGGGCACAAGAGCAGGGGAGACAGAGAGTGACTGGCCTCATTGCAGGGTCTCCTCTCCCATGCCAGGGAGCTGCTGCCCTTGTCCTTGGGCCTTGCCTGAGCTACGTTGGAGACATGGCTGTGCCTGGCCCTGCACCTCTCGGGTCCTGACCTGACCCTGTCCCCATCCTGCTGACCCAACTCCCCATCCCTGCCTTGGGCCTGTGTCTGACTACAGTCAGGAAAGCCTTGGCAGGGGAAGCTGGGACCTGAGCAGATCCCAGAGAAGGTTGTAAGTAAAAACATTGGCCATACAGGCACAGCAGCAACTCTTGCCTGACAGCCCATTTAAAGGAGTAAGGAGAGCTTTGGATTTGGACTCCCTACCTGGGTGACGCTGCACACGGAGTCTTAGCTAGATGAAAAAGTGAGAGCAGCCACTTGGGGTGTGCTTTTTAATGTGTAGGTACAAAAGCAGGTGTTTCTGTATCACAGCTTGAGTGTTTAAGCACCACCTGTGAATGGGTTCCTGCTACAGAGCACTGGAGTGCTGGGAGCAGCAAGAGCTGGGCTGCTGCGTGTGGAAGGGGAGCTGGGAGCCGAGGGTGCCGGCAAGGCAGGCAGGGCAGTGACCCACCAACGAGAGGTGCCGTCCCGCAGTGCCTGGACAAGAGGAGCGGAGCAGGTTTGGGGATGGTAACCGGGGTCAGGTGCAGTTCAGAGATCACAGACAAGACCGTAGGGCTCTAAGCAGCCCTGCTGTGTGTGGGAGGTTGGACTGGTCCCACCAAAACTCTGCTGCAACTCCATGAATGGGAAGTCCTCAGGCACAGAGACAGGCTCTGCCTTTCCCACGGGCTGCACTGCCGGCAGGCGAGGGGCAGTGTTAAAGACGGTCTCTGACCCTAGGTTTCCTGAAGCAGAGTCTCAGACATGGAGTATCACTAACTCATTTACTATAAGTGATACAGTGGCAAATGACAGCTGGAGCTGGGTGCCTCTGGAGAGGGACCCAAACACAGAAACCCCTGGGCGATTATAACTTTGTGATCTAAGTTCTCCACCCCTCACATGGTAATTCAGACCAATAGTAATATTCAGGTCTGGGGTCTGCCCATTCCTTATTGGGTCCCGTTGTTGTCTCTCCAGGTCCAGAGGAGGTAATTCCAGACCACAACAATTAACACTGCCCCAGCAGTGAGAGCAGGCTTTGTTTCTCAAGGTCCTGACACTCTGCACACCCCTTATTTCAAAGTCTTGACATCCTCCCTTTCGGAGTGTAAGACACAGGAACACAGACTGCTTGTAACTCCCTTGTCTTTCCACCTGGAACCAGCTCTGGGGCCCTTTCTTACTGAACTAGGTAGAAGTTTCTCATGTTCTCTGAGTGCGGCCTAAGGCTTCAGCAAATTTAGCTCTTCATGCTAAGCAAGTTTTATATAAGCTGTGCTAAGCAGCTACCGCTAGACAGCCCCAGTCCAGTATTCTTTAGCAAGTTGTGCCTCAGTGCCTGAAAGGGCAGTGCTGGTCACGTGGCTGCTGTTTGTGGTTGCGCTCACTTGTGCCTGAGGCCCTGATAGGCCAGTGCTGGTCATGTGGCTGGTGTCTGTGGTTGTGAGGTCACTCGTGCCTCAGTGCCTGAGAGGTCAGTGCCAAGCATATTGCTGCTTTTGGGCCTCTTGAGGACACTTTATCCTCAGACGCTTTTTGGGCAGCTTCAGGCATACGGCTTTGACATTAACTGCGAGGTAACCGTTGCATCAATACCCGATAGAGCAGAACCTGGAACTGGCTGCTGCTTGTGGCTGTGAGGTCACTGGGGCACCAGTGCCTGATAGGACAGTGCTTGGCACCCGGCTGCTCTTTGTGGTTGTGAGGTCACTTCTGCCTCAGAGCCTGATAGGGCAGTGCTGGTCATGTGGCAGCTGTTTGTGCTTGTGAGGTCACTTGTGCCTCAGTGCCTGATAAGCCAGTGCTAGGCAAATGGCTGGGGTTTGCACTTTTGAGGACACTTCTGCCTGAGGCCCTGACAGGCCAGTGCTATGTGTTAAAATCATCCTTTCTCTTTTGTTCGTTCACGGGCACTGCTAATGAGCAGCAGGAGTCAGATTCTCTTAAGATTCTTAAAGTTTTATTGCTAGCAATAAGGTGCCTCTTGGCTGGGCGCACAAGAAGGACCCCGAGCAGCTTTTGGTTACAGCTTTGAAGCAATACTAAGCTGTTACCTAGTCAATACTTTAGTCTACATAACCAACCACATCTAGCCACGATTCTTAGTTCTACCAATCCCCTTGCCGTGTTACAGTACGAGGTATTTCCGTGCCAGCCTTATACGGACCATCTTGTAATTATTCATTAGCTGATTTGCACCTCCTCTGGTGTTACCTTTGAGCAACTTTGGTACTGCTGGCGGGATTAAACTGGCTTCTTTGCACTTCCTCAACTCTGTATGAAAGACAGGGCTAAGGCAAGGTCAGAGAAGATGTTCTGCTTGCAGGGCGCTGTGACCTTGCATGTTCTTTCTCTGCAAAACTAGAGAACAGTGGCAATTTCCTTAACATTCCCTCCTTTTATTTCATGCGTGCCTGCTTTCAGTGTTATTCTGTTCTATACTTATATCCCCTTACACATGAGAGGCAAGTTGAACATAGTTGACCCTTGCAGGGGACGCAACAGAAAAGCACAGTTCCTACTGCCAGAATTAACATCAACATTATGAAAACACTCCTGGTCCTCGCTCCCAGATCTGGTAGCCATGACCACAACCACGACCAGGCTGTTGCTAGGCCATTAAGCAGAGACTGCTCTTTGGCTATCCAATGGAAGGTACGGACATGTTGTTGAATGACGTTTCCCTCATATTCAATTTGTTTTGATTTGTTTGCATAAAAACAGCAGGGGTGTTTACCAGCACACACACTCCTCCCTGTGTGGCCAATAGGTAATCTAAAGGCCATCGATTTTGGATGGCTAATTGAGAGAGAGAGGTCACTTGTGCTTGTGAGGTCACTTGTGAGGTCACAGCAGAATAAGGACATAGTAACACTTGTACAGGGCCCTCCCATTTTGGTTGTAACACTTTTTTGGCTTTATGAGTTTTTAACCCTCACATAATCTCCCAGTCGATAGGGATGAAGGTCATCTTCTAAAGGCAGAGGTTGGGTAATTACAGCTTCCTACCTCTTACTTTTGAAACTGTTTTGCAAATACAGAACAGCTTCATCTGCTGCCAAAAGGCTTGTATGTGCCAGGATAAGAGTCCCTGGGATCCTATCTGGTCTGTCAAACAGAATTTCAAAAGGGGTCAGCCCATGGCTCGGGCCCACGCATCATCTTCATTCTCATAATGCTAATGGCAAGGCTTTGGTCCACTTTAATGGATTCTCGTTACAAGTTTTTAGCTAATTTCATTTTTAGTGTACAATTCATTTTTTCCACCTGCCCTGAAGATTGAGGACGATAAGGTATATGTAGTCTGTTTTGGATTCCTAACATTTCACATATTGTTTTTAGTACTTCAGCAGTAAAATGAGCTCCTTTATCAGAATCTAACACATAGTCCGGTCAAGCTAGAGAGGGAGCCTCCATAACTGCCTGCTTTAACTCTTTAAATGCTCTTTTTCCCGCCTCTGGAGTCCATACCACTAAATCCGGTTCACTATCTTCAGTGAACTGTGTTAAAACCTTTGCTTTTTCACTAAACATAGGTATCCAATACCTATTAAATCCTATTGCACCTAAAATGGCCCTAACCTGCCTTTTTGTCTGAGGGACTGGTATTTCTTGGATTGCTTGTATTCACTCCGATGAGATCAGTCTTTCTCCTGAGTAAATTATCATTCCCAAATAATTAACTTGTTTCTGGCACAACTGTATTTTGGCAAGAGAGACTTTATGTCCCTTTTCGCTAGGGCACACAACAATGTTTTAGTATCTTGCAAACACATATCACAATCAGTACTCGCAATCAGCAAGTCCTCTACATATTGTACCAGCTTAGTGTTGTTTTGACAGCATAATCATTTGTAAATCTCTTTTCAATATTGTTGAAAACCATGTGGGGGAACCTGTGAATCCCTGTGGCAGTCTGGTCCATGCATACTGCTGTGCTTTCCAAGTAACGGCAAAGAGGAACTGTGAGTCTTTATGTGCTGGTATACTAAAGAGAGCTGCCGTTAGATCCAAAACAGTAAAACAGCTTGCATGTGAGGGAATTTCCATCAGGACTTGGATCAGATCAGGGACCACAGGGTGTGGTAGATCCACTGTTGTATTAATTGTTCATAAATCTTGTACAAAGCAGTATGCTGGCTTCCCGTTTGGGTCCAATTTGGGTTTCTTGACAGGCAATACGGGGGTATTACAAAGGGAAGTACATTGTACTGTAATTCTGTTCTTAATCAGATCAGCAATCACAGGTGCAATTCCCTGTTCGGCCTCCTGGGAAAGGGGGTACTGCTTTATACCCATTCCTGCTCTTCTGGTCCCTCTTCCTCTTTGACCTCATCCTCTCACATCTATTCCCCTTCCTTTCATCTTTGGAATTCCACCCAATGCTGCTGCCAGCATACTCACTGCCTCCCGCTTTCCTCTTTCCTTCTCTTTTCTTTCTTTTTCTGACCTTCCAGCGTATATGTATGTTGCTAACGATAGGATCTTCTGTAAATTCTCTCCCTGCTGTCCTGAAGCATGTTTTCTGAAATACTCATGGATATGTGGTGCCACTTGCCTGACCAATACGCTCACTGCCAGCCCTTTATTAAAATTTCCCACCGACGTCCCTCCATAGCATAACAGCGTTTGCCGCAAGCAATTCCAAAATTTGCTTGGGTGCTTCTCAGACTTTTGCTAAGGATAGTAATTTTTCTGCGTTAACGCCCATTTGCCCTGAAGTTCTTATTGCTAGAACTAGATTTTGGCACGCAGTTTCGCATGCTGCTGGATCATTTGTATTATGTGCTTGCTGTTGGCCTATCAGGTCCAGAGGCACAATGACCTCACGACCACAAACAGAAGCAATTTGCCTACCGTTGGACTGTCCAGTGCTGAGGCAAAAGTGACCTCACACATACGAACCGCAGCAATGTGCCTAGCACTGGCCTATCAGGGCCTGAGGCACAAGTGACCTCACAACTGCAAACACCAGCCACATGACCAGCACTGGCCTATCAGGAACTGAGGCAGAAGTGACCTCACAACCACAAAGAGCAGTAATATGTCTCCTTGTTGCCTGTCATTCACAGATGCACAGTGGCCTCACAATGGGTATCACAGGAAGTTGCTTGGTGCTTGGCTATCCTGTTCGGAGGAAGTAGGGACTTCACAGTCTTCATCAAAGCCACGTGCCATCTGCTGGCCTATCAGATAGTAAGGCAATAGTGACCTCACAAGCACAAACAGCAGCCATGTGCCCAGCATCAGCCTCACAAATACTGAAACAAAAGTGACCTCACAGTCTGCATTGAAGCCCTGTGCTTGCTGCTGGCCTGTCACACACTGAGGCAGAAGTGACCTCACAAGCACAAAAGCAGCAATGTGCTTGGTGCTGTCTAATGAGGTACTGAAGCGAAAGTCACCTCACAAGTACAAAAATGAGCAACATGGCTGCTGGTGGCCTAGCAGATCCTCAGGCTGAAGGACTTCACCAACACAAACATCAGCAATATGCATCGAGCTGGACTGTCAGGTACTGAAGCTGAAGTGACCTCACAGGAAGCCACTGATCTGCTCCTGGCCTGTTAGTGACTGAGGCACAATTGACCTAAACAAGCACAAACAGCAGCAATGTGCCTGCTCATTGCCAATCACGCACTGATGCACAGCTGACCACAAAAGCACCACCAGCAGCAATGGGCCTGCTCCCCGTTTGTGAGGCACTGAGACACGAGGGACCTCACCAGCATCACCAAAGCTATGTGCATGCTGTTGGCCCACCAGGCTCAGAGGCACAACTGACCTCACAAGCACAAATGGCATCGACGTGCTTGCTGCTGGCCTAGCTGGTACCGAGTCACAAGTGACCAGAAAAGTGCAAACCTTCACAGAGGAGAAGCTCACCTGGGCCACTCACATGGCCCTTGAGTACGCTGTTATCACTCCGTACAGAACAGTCTTCTGCAAACGGCTTTCACCTCCTGGCAGGATTCTCTCCAGGTCACGGCACATCTCCACTCTGTCACCCTGGGCACAAATCACAACAGTGAACGATTGATCTTGCTTTTCCTTTATGACCATCAAGTCCGAGCTGTGAGCCTTTGCACCGGAGCACCTACACAATGACAGCAGGAGGCCACTGCCATTTCCAGTGCCGAGGTACAGAGATCAGCTGAGGGAGCAGCTGCACTGGAAAGGGTTCCTGACACTGTCACATCAACTCAGCACTGCACCAGGCATCAACCTGATGCCAGACCTCGGCTGTGGCAGCTAGTCTGCAAACACACTGTCTCTGCCCCACAGAGCTGGCTGTTCTGCTAGATACAACCAAGTGCCAGCAAGAAGAGATGGACGCAGGACCCTCGCCACTTGCACACTCCCCAGGCACTGCTCTGCTCGCTGCCTTCCCCTGGCTCCTCAACCCACACACACAGGGAAGCTCTTGTGGTGACACCAGGAGGTGGCCAAGGCACCCCAGGCTCACAAGGCAGGTGCAAATGATCAGCACAAGACCAGGGACAGAGCTGGATCCTTGGGCAATGCTGCCCTTTTCAGAGGGAAGGGGCCTGCTTTCTTTGGGCAGAGTAGGCTGCTGCTTTCCACCCCCATCCCCTCACGAACCTCCAGCTAGGGATGGGGGGGATGGGGATTTTGTTTAGTAATACAAAAGTTACAGATACACTGTAGAAACATTGGAGATTCCTGAAGGCCTCCTGAGCCCAAAGTAACCTTGGTTCCTTTCCTTCAGTTCCTTGGACAAGGAGCCCCTGTGAAGGGAAAAGGGTGCAGAGGCTTTGACATGAGGCCCAAGCAAGGAGACAGCCCCAGACTGGAGCTCTGCTGAAATGCCAGCTGTCCTAGCTGTGCAGGCTCTGCAGCAGGAGTCCAGGCTCCACAGCTGGGTTCACAGAGCACTGAGGGCTGGGTGCCATGGGCAACCTGGCCCTGGGCACAGCTTCACCCCTTGCAGAGCCAGCAGCCCAAGAGCTGTGAGACTTCCTCAGTTCAAGCTAAGCAGGCTTTGGGGCATGCAGACAAAGGCACTCCAGAGATGCTGGCATTTAATTATAAGGGTCTTGGACCCGTCCTGTATGGCACCACAACCTTCTAGGAAAAGGAGGGGGCACAACAGCATTTGCTGAGCAGGCTGGCAGTAACAGCATTTGTGGGAAGTGGAATTAGCAGCAGAGCAGAGGTACCAGGAGGTGAACCCCCACCCCAAATCACCCATGGAAGCCAGACACATTTATGGGAGCCTTCACATCCATACGTAGCCTCATCTCATTCACATGCAGCTGCTTTCACAGAGGGCTCACCATGTTGGCAGAGATGTTGACAGGTACAGGGACACACCCTGGCATCCTGCCTCCATCCTCAGGGGTTCTAGCACTGCACTGGGAACCTACATGTGTGGAGTAACCTAGAAAGAAAGGAAGAATCAGAGTACTACTGTCAGTTCTGCTGGTGTTGCAGAGTCGCAACAGTCAGGGGCAAATGTCTCCCCTCTCTGCTAGGCTGTATTTGTGAGAGCACAGCCAGCAGGGCAACCGAAATGTTCTACACCTCTTTCTGGCACAGGACAGACCATGTCTCTATATTGGCTCCTGTTTGGGCTTTGCAGTTCTGCAAAGGCACTAAGACACAGGGGGAAATCCAGCACAGGGACACTAAGACAGTCCAGCCTGGAGCACAGCCATGGGGCATATGAGGAGAGGGTGGGAGAGCTGGGTTTGTTCAGCCTAGACAAGAGAAGGCCAAGGGGTATCTTCATGCTGTGCACAGCTACCTTATGGAGGGCACAGAGAAGACAGAGATGGATTTTCTTGGAAGTGCATACTAATAGTACAAATTGGACAATGGGAAATTCTTCACAGATGTTTCTTCTGTGTCTTCTTAGATTTTTCTCCATGAGGGTGGCCAAACTGTGGCACAGGTGTCCAGAGAGGTTCTCAGATCTCCATCCTCAGAACTAATCAAACCTTCACTGGAAAAGGCCCAAAGATACCTCCTCTCCTGGGACCTGCCTTGAGCAGGATATTGGATCCCTGCCTCCAGATGTCTCCCCCATTGCAGGCTCAAGGAATATGCTCTTCTGAGACTCTTCCCAAAGGGAACAGTGGCTTTGGAGATGCTGCCTCCACCACTGTCCAGAGACAGGTGTCTCAGAGCCACTCAGTGCCCTGAGAGGCCTGACTTCTGGTGAGGTGGCAACTGCCCTGTCTGCAAGGGTCTGGGGAGGCACAAAGTGGAGAAATGCTGCTGACTGCTTTGATTAACTACTCTTCTCTCGGATGGGTCGGAATGGATTAGGGTCTGAGATGGGAAGGTGCAATGAGGGTCCAGCTTCAACAGAAAGCCTTCAGGGAGTAAGAAGAGAACTTTCTCCAGCAGAGCCAGTAAAATCCCAAAGACTCAGGGAAGCAGCAAGACCTTCAGAAACTGCAAGCTTGAACCTCAGCTGACAGAAACCACCAAACTGCGAGC
This sequence comes from Dromaius novaehollandiae, assembly GCF_036370855.1. Taxonomy (NCBI): domain Eukaryota; kingdom Metazoa; phylum Chordata; class Aves; order Casuariiformes; family Dromaiidae; genus Dromaius; species Dromaius novaehollandiae. The sequence continues at coordinate 2,568,128 of NC_088128.1, read as the reverse complement.
ATCCCTGGCTCGCACCAGGATGCTCCAAGGAGGGAACACGGTCACCAACAGTCCTCACCCAGGTCTCCCAGAAGGACTCCGTGATGGCAGACTGCGCCCTGGGAGCACAGCACTGCTCTCGCCAGCCACCTCCTCCCATGCTCAGCAGCACAACACTGGGGCCACCACCCAGCTCCACCACAGGGCACCCTGCACTGGGACACGCCGCTACCCCCGCACCTCACAGAGGGTTGGCAGCCAACACGCGCCTCTGCATCAGTGACACACAGGGCACAGCACCACACAGGGCAGCAGACAGGGCACCCCCAGGGCCTCAAAACACAGAAAGCCCAACTCTCCATCCCCTCAATTCCCTTCTAGTCCTCCAAGGCCTTGCAACAGCCACTGCCTCTGAACAGCCACTCACAGCCTGGGGCCTGCTCACTTCCCACCTCCAGGAAGCAGAGGAGAAGGGCTCTCACAGGGCTGATCAGGCAGCTCTTGCCTCTCGCTTGTGCCTCAACTTCTCTGAAAGCCTCTCTCAGAGCCCCTCAGAAATGCCATTTTCAGAACAAGAGAGACCCCTGGGAAGGGCCCCTCATGAGGACACCAGCAGCTTGCTCAGACTTTGCCCAGCAGCTCCCTAACACAGCTCTGAGCAGCACCTGGGGGGCTGCATTGGCAGCAGCAGCTCAGGGAAAGGCTTGGAAAAAAATGGGTCTGCAACCCAGGGCAGGGGCAAAGCTTCCTGCCCCCAAACCCCCCAGCTGCCCCAGCCCAGCTGCTCGGGGGCAGCCGGCACGTCTGGCTCGCAGGGCAGCTGCCCCGGGGCTGGGGCACTTTGTCCCGTGCTCCCGGCCCCACCAGCCCCTGCTGCAGCTCCGGGAGGAAAGCAGCCCCGGGGCAGCACCTCTGCCCCCGCCCCGGCGGGAGGGCACCCGCCGCCATCGGGATGCGCCCGCAACCCCACCAACCCCGCTCACACCCTCTCTCTCCTGCTCCCTGTGCCCTGCTTGGCTCCTGCTCCTCTCTCATTTCTCTTTCTCGCCTTTTCCCTTCTCTCTCCCTTCCCCTCGCTCCCTCTCCCTCTTCTCTCCCTTCTCTCCTCCAAATCAGGCCCCACCACTTCCTCCCCCACCTGCCTGTGAGGATCCCACATGCTGGGCTCTGATTTGCTGACAGAGCCATCACTCAAACCCAGCCCCACCCTCCTCCTATTGCCAGCCAACAGGAGGGCTGCCCTGGGGGCGTTGCCATGGCAATACTGCAGTGCCCCCCTCCCCCGTGATCTGTTAGCAGCCCCTCGCGGCCCCAGGCACCATGTTGTGGGCGGCAGCGCGGGGCGTGGCGGGGCGTGATGGGGCCTGGGGGCAGCCCGGCGCCGTGCGCCCAGGCAGTGCAGGGCCTCTGGGCCCGTTTGCTGCCCTGCAGGGGCTGGGCATTGCCGCAGGGATCCCGCAGGGCTCCTGGCTGACCTGTGACCGGGGGCTGTGCTGGGTGTGGGGGAGCAGCCCCAGGGCAAGTGCTGGTGCTGGTGTCAGTCCTGGCACCAGCGCGGGGGCCCTGGGCATGGCCGGGGTGCTGGAGCCTGCGGGGAGCATTCTGCTGCCCCCCAGGCAGGGCAGGGCAGGGCCCTCTGGCCCCTGGGGCCCCGGCCCCCTGCCTGCAGCAGCCCCGGGGCTCGGCAGCGCTCACGCTGTGCCCGGCAGGTCTGGGCTGCGGCCAGGCAGGGGCTGCTCTCTGCAGGGCTGGGCTGGGCCCTGGCGCGTCGCTCCACAGGGCTGAGGAGCCCCGGGGCCACGGGGCAGCCAGGGCCAGAGCAGATCTGGGCCTGCCGGTGCTGGGCAGCGGAGGTGTGGGGCCGGGAGGGAGATGTCCCTGCTGGGCTGCCCCCAGCACTGCCCCCCACGGCTCAGAGAAACAGGCTTGGGGTCAGCAGGGACTTGTGGGGTGGCGATGGCACCCCCACCTCTTCTCAAGCTGCTCCCCCAAACAGGCTGTTTTTGGGTGCAGAGGTCTGACCCCCATTTGCAGGAGGACAGGGTCTGTGGCCACTGGAGGACAAGATCTCTGAGCCCAAAACATGCTCTGCCAAGTTGGCAGCATAAAAGGATCCAGGGGGAAGGAACAGAGGTTATTCTAAATGAGTAGATGCCTTGGGGTTATTACAAGGTGAAGGTTTCTTTTCCCATATGGACATTTCCAGCAGGCTCTGGAGAGCCCCACAGGAGCTGCAGCACACTGCAGCTCCAGGACACAGGACCCCTTTCCTGCCAGAGCCAGATCCCAAAGGGGGACCCACTCCCTGGAACCATGGGACTCAGGGCAGCTGCAGCCCTAGGACCCAGGAGTCCTGGCTGCCACTTTGTCCCCTGAGCCAGATGGGACCCTCAGGTAGGGCCCTTGTGACAGCCCCCAGCCCTGTCCAGCCACCCCTCTAACCCAAGACCCACAGCCATTTTTTTGCAGTTAACAGTCTCTGTGTGACTCCTGGGGAAGGAGCTCCCGAAGCCCTTACCCTTGGTGGAGAGCCCCAGGAGAACAGGGAACAAGGAACTGCGGTCTGGGCTGATGGTGTCGGTCCAGCAGCCCTCCATCTCGCTTGTCCCCTTCTCGTCAGTGTCTCTCTCCAGATGTGGAGGAAGGATGCTCTTCCTATCTTGCCATGCAAAACTCCTCTCCAACATGTCCCTGCTCCTCTGCCTGTCAGTGAGCAGCTCCAACATGGCCCTGCTGCCTCCTGTGCCTCCTGCTTGTCATGGAGTGGCTCCGAAAGACAGCAGTGGGGAGCACATGAGCAGTGCCCAGCAGTGCCTGAGTCTCGCAGGCAAATGAGGACACTGCCATGGCAGCACCGGGGAGACCTCCTTGTGATGCAGCACATCCCACTGTGACCTCAGCTCATGTCATGAGGGGGCTCAGGAGGTCACTGCCATGGAGATGGCACAGCCAGGGAGAGAGCAGAGAGATTTCCCCTCACGTCCTGGAAAGCAGTCACCTCCCTTCACCCCAGTTATTTTCCAGAACTTGCTGATAAATCCCTCAGGATTGTCTCCAGATGGTGCTAAAGGCTGAGCAACATCTAAAATGGGGCACTGGAGAAGTCACTTCCGCACCCCTGCACTGACAGGTCTCAGCCCTGGGCACACCTGTGTGGGAAGCCGGGGCCTCAGGGCTGGTTTAAGGTTTGGCATTTTTCAAAGCCAGGATCAAAGTCATGTGGGATGAAACAGCACAAAGTGTGGCCACAGGGTGACATGCTTTGGTGAGCTTCAAAACTAGTTTGCTGTTGGTTGCTCTTTTTGTAGAAGTAGGGTGTAGGACAATATGGGAGAGGACAGAGCCTTCCTCCTTTAGGCACCAAAGCAGGCTTTTTGTTTTAAAAGTCCTCGACAAGGTTTCTCCATCTGTGGTGCTTAAGGTGAAGATGATAGGCCAGAGAAGAGCCAGTGTGCCCTTAACACCCATCATCTGGAGGGCCAGGTTAGGGAGCAAATCTGAGGAAGTTTTCCCATTTCCCACGCATTTTGCCCAGCTTTCCTTCTGGCTGAACCTAACCTGAGCCTAGGGAAAGCCATTTCTCCTGCCTGGGCCTCTTTTGGGCCTTGGGCTTTTCAGTGTCCCCTCAAAGCGGTGCTTCTTGCCTGGGGGTCTCTAAAGCCTCTGGCACCCTGGACATACCCAGCTGACACACTCAGATCTCCTGGGGATCTGTACAGCCCTGGCTCCCTGGATCTCCCACATTTTTGACCCTGATCATCTCAGGACATGCCCACACACCACAGTGCTGCTGTCCAGGCTCCGGTGCAGAGCCTGTAAGGCGGTGCAGTGCCTCAGGACCTGCAATTGGGCTCATTCAGAAGTTTGTGAGGTGACCAGCTCCCAACTCTGCAGCTGCTGAAGCTTGAGAACGTCCCTACAACCAACCTTCCTGCTCCTCCTAGTCTCTGCACAGTCCCAGGGTGACTCTTGAAGAAGGGAGACTCCATCCCCCTTGAATACTGTCAGAGATGGGGCTTTCCAAGTCACTGCAAAAGGAAGGACTCCTTTACTTCTTTGGGTTGCTTATCCAGCCTATGGCACCTCCTCTGTGACACTGTGAGCCCAGCTCTGCACCCTGAGGTCTCTGCCCTTTCTCTGCCCTTTCTCCTGGATGTCTGCTCAAAGTCTTACCAATGCACCAGAGGCCTGGGAAGTGTTGCTTTAGAGAGCTCACTTGAAGCTATGATATGTCGTGGAGCTGAAGACCTCACGGAGGCTTGTCTGGGATGTGGCCATGCCCCCACACCCCCTCCTGCTCCTGGTCCGAGGGCCCGGGAAGGTCCAACGCTTGAGAGCAGTGGGTTTGGTGTGGGTGGGATGGGTTTCCCTTCACATGCCTGAGTCCTGCCTGGGTTGCTCTGAGTGTCCAGGAAAATCCCTCTTCTCTAGGGGCTTGCATAGAGTGTTTTCCAGACTTTTGTACAGAAACACAACCTGGTCCAAGATGCCCAAGAGCAGCACAGCCCCCAGCATGGTGCAGGACCCCCAGGAGCTGTATGGCTCTCTCCTCTTCTTCCACATGTCCTGATTACATTAACAATTTCTAACATCCCTTTACAGCACACTATCCGGGCACTGTAACACTGTAACTCCTTCCATTACTCTTTGTTCATTCCCATTCTGCACTGCTGATTAGTGTGTTGGGGAGTTTAAAGCTTGCTCCGTCTTTCAGTAGTTTGTTCCTCTGGGCAAGTCCTTCATTCTGCTTCTATCTAGCATTTCCTATCTATTCAAAAGATTTCTACTCAGGTTATCCCTTGTGGAAAGGGGACTTCATTGGAGGTGGCTTGGACTTAGCATACAGTTGAGGAGTGTAATTATTTTAAGGAAACTGTATCATGTCTTTTTTTTTTTTTTTTTTTTTTTGCTTGCAATTCAGAAAAATTCTTCTGTGTCTATTTGCAGCTGATTGTCTAAGGCAAGCAGGTGGGAAGTGGGGCATATGAGCTGCAACATTCAGCTGCAGACTTCAGCGGAGAAAGGTTTGACTTTAACAGGAGTGGTACAAGTCCCAGGTGGCTGATGAGGGAAGTGGCAGGGTTGGGGAGATGGGGAGGAAGAGTGTCCATACAGTGTCTGACCTCTGGGACACTGCTTTTCCTGCATGTCCACACTTCATTAGGAGACACTCTGGATCTATGTCATTTGGAGAATGTTGCTGTCACTTATTGTGAAAGCTGAATAAGAATACTAATCATAAAAACCTTAAAAAGCAGAAATACCTTTACACTATGTTCTAACTGAAGTCGCTATATTTCCGCTACACTGCTGAAACCAATTAGCCATACATTACTTGAAGAAAATTACAGGGAGAGACGTGGTTCATGCTGCCTTTTGGATTGTAGTGAGCCCCATGGTGTATTTGGTGCTGAGTCCATGAACCTCAGCTATTGCGAGGAGATGGAGCAAAGTGTTCAGGTCAAAGTCAGAAACAAATCCCAAACTGTTGCAGAGTGTTAATAGGTCCTTCTGAGGGCCATTACCTGCAAAGACTCACTGGGGGCTGATTAGAGCAGAAAATTGTAATCACTGATTACAGGTAGGCAAAGGCAATGTGCAGGTGGCTCTGATACCATGTTAACCCTTGGTGTGTTTTTCAAGCAAAATGTCCAAGCATGGACACTGAGACCCTGGGAAGGGAGATCCTTTCCCCCACCTGTTTTCCATGGCTCTTCCTGGGGGCAGTGTGCAGGTCAGGGTGTGCAATGTTGAATGCAGGACAGTGACATGAGACCTGCTGGGCTCCCCGGGGGACAAGGGGACAGTGAGGCCCTGGTGTCTACTCACAGGCCTCAGTGGCAGAGACAACAAGCATAGGGGACAAAGACATCAGGTCTGTCGGAGGCTTTCAGCCTGTTTCAGGCAGTTGGCCTTCCTTGCTGCCCGGGCTCACTGCTGTCTGACTAACTTGCATACTAACTGGCATGCAAGTATACTGTGGGAGAAAGTGTCAAAAGCCTTCTTAAAGTCAAGGTAACTGCTGTTCACTGTTGTCCGTTCCTCCACAAACACAGTGCTTTTAACACAGAAGGCCGTGAGGTTGGTGAGGCATCATTTCCTATGAGTAAGTCTATGCTGGCTGTTCCCAGTCACCTTCTTCTCCTTTGTTTACACAGAAATGGGATTGGAGAAGACTCGGTCCATGACACTCTCCTGACCAAAGTGAGGCTGAATGGCCTGTAGTTCCCCAGGTTGTCCTTGCGGCCTTTTTTGAAGATGGATGCAACATTTGCCTTTCTCCAGTCATTGGGTCCTCCACGAGTCTCCACAGCTTTCCAAGATGATAAAGAGAGGCCTTGCTAGATAGGTCAGCTCTCTCAGCACCCTTAGCTGCAGCCCATCCAATCCCATAGACCTGTGTTCTTGCAAATAACTCCTGACTCAACCCTCAGGCACTGCTGGTTGTTTTTCTCCTTGGAAGTCCTGAACTCTAAGCACAGTGGCCTGGGAGACCTTGTTGGTGGAGGCTTCCCTACTTCCCTGGACAATATTTCTGAATTCCCCCTTTGCAGCTTCTCCCTGCTGCCCATTCCTGTGTGCTGCCTTTTTGTACTAGAGCTCAGTCGAGAGATCCGTGTTTAGCCAGCCTGTCTCCTGAGATGCCTGCCTGTTCTCCTGGGTATCAGTACGGGCCATTCTCGAGCTTGGAAGATGCTGCCTTAAAGACCTGCCAGCTTTTCCTGAGCTCCTTTGCGCTTTGAAGCTGATTCCCATGGTATTCCTCCACCATTCCTCCCCCCAGTAGGCCCAAGTCTGCTCCTCTGACATCCAGAGTCTGGACTCTGCTGCTCTTCTTCCTCACTTTTCTCAGCAGCAGGAGCTCCACTACCTCATGGCCACTGCAGGCAAGGCTGACACTGATTATCATCACATCCTTGGTCAATAGTTCTTTGTTTGCAGGTTCCAGGTCCAAGAAAGTGTCACCCTTTTTGACCTGCCTGGCTTAGCTGTGCTCAGAAGTTGTCCTTCACACCCTCCAGAATCCTCCTGGACTGTTTGCACCTTGCTGCATTGCCCTCCCAATGAATGTCAGAGAGATTAAAGTCCCCCCATAAGAAGCAGGTTCTGTGATCCACAGAATTCCTCAGGTTGCTTAAAGATTTGCAGTTCTGTGACAGCCTGTGCATTTCCACTTCCTCTTTTTTGTGGACCAGTCTATGCGCATTTGTGTATATCTGGGCTGCAGAACCTCAGCTGTGGCACCAGGGCTGAGTGCAGACTTGCCACAGTGAAACCTGTTCCCCAGCGCCAAGGACACCATGTATGCAAGGGCCCAACTTCAGCCCAGAGACCTGCTGGCATAAATAGCAGATGGCGAGGTAATGATGATGTGAGGCACCCACTAAGAGAACAAACCCTGCAGTAGCCAAGGCCAGAGAGAAAGAGAGCTGGGCCATGCAGCCATGACAGGGGAAGTGTTTGGTTCCTGAGCTGACTCTACAGCATCTTGAGGCCTGTGACAGAGGTGACCGGATGTCCAGGAAGGGCAAGTTGCCCCTGAGAAGGTCCCTGGGCCTGAACAGCCTGCAATCCAGCCATGCTGCAGCTGCATCATTAGCACGGTCCCTGTTCATATCACTGGAAATCAGAAAAGGTTTAGGAAGGGGAGAACTAGCAGGGTTTGAGAGTGTAGGCATATGTGTGAATACCTTGATGCGATGTGCCTTCCATCTTTGCAGCATGCTCGGATGTAGATGGCATGGACTTTGCCTAAAGGCAGTGGTGGGGATCCATTGTTTGGGAACAGGTAAGAAACCCGAGATGCTTTGGGGTGTTTGTCCAGCAATCACTCCAAAAGCATATGATTTACCTGTCGGTCCTGTGCTGTATCAGCTAGAAACGTGGTGGTTGTGCCAGACACCCCATGCATCTGATGTGGCTCTGCAAGCCTATTGTCATTGCATTAGATCAAGTGTCTGCATTGAATTACAGTAGTTGAATTACATTATCTCCACCTGGCCCCCAGCTGATGCTCTAGAAGGATGTGGGTCTCATAGTTGCTGCGTCAGAGCAAGCAGACACTTACACATTTCTTGGACCGCCTCTGGCACCACAAATGTCAGAAGATGTTTGTGTGTAAACAACTGACTCCTGCTCTCCATCTCCATTGATCACAGTGGGAGCTTAGACAAGGAGATTGCCTGCAGATACCCGTTTTGTACACACCAAAACTTGGACAAGGAGAATCGCACCAACTATGAGTTTGTGGAGTGCATAGGAGGGAACTGAATCCCACTTCATCTCAAGGGCTTCTCAGTGGGCATTAGATGCATTGATTAACTCCTCTAAATCAGCCCCTGAAGCACAAGTCAATGAACTGACTCTCATCCCTGTCTGTGTGTCCTGATGGGAGCAGGGCTTTCTAGAGTGGGACATTTCCATCTCTCTTAGGTATCCATCCTCTGATGAGACCAACTGCAATGCTGGACTCGGTCTCTCTCCACTGTTTAGAGAGGGACCATCGGTGATTATTTTAGTCCACTTCAGTGGACACTTTCCAAGGGTGACTCTGCTGCCTTTCTGGCGATATCAGCCCTGGAGCCCTGGGAACATCTCGAGGGAGTGCAGGGGACAGAGAAAGTCACATCTTCAGCTGAGCCTCTGCTCCTGAGCTGGGCCTGACTCCTGGGACTGCAGGAGCCCATGGCAACCTGGCAGGTGCTGCAGAGAGACAGCTCTGTCCAGGAGCAGCTCCTCTTAAAGGAGCAGCAAGACTCAGGGCCCTGCCTGCAGGCGCCAGGGTGAGATGAGCTGCCCAGATGATAAAGACAGTCAGGAACAGGCGGATGGCTGAGAGCTCACTGTGAGGAGAAATCTTCACCACCCTTGACACAGTAAGTCTCTGGCTGCAAGCAACGCTGCTGTGGTTCCTGGCAGTTTCTTCTGCAGCTGGCACCTTCCACAGCTGATAGGGTCTGTCAGGGCAGCTCTCCCAGCTTCTCCTGTTTGAAGCAGGTGGTGCTTTAGAGCAGGGATTCCCAGCTGTCAGATTGACAGTGCATCATGGCTACCTTCTTGAGGGGATGGTGCAGGGAAGTGAAGCTGGGGTGTGCACCTAGGTCTGCCCAGGGCTGTAATTCTGAGCAGTGTCCCTGCACCCCAGGGTGCTGCGTGCCTGGGCCAGTGACTCTGCCGCCTGCGAGGGTCAGCACTCAGCCTGCCTGGGGAGCTCCTCAAGACACTGCAGGGAGAAGCTCTGGGTGGGAGGATCGAAGGGCAGGTTCATTCTCCCGTTGAGAGGGTGCTGCATAGGTCAGGGCTGCTCACAGCTCCAGCTCATGCACAGGACATTTCTGAGGGGACTTTGCAAAAGGAAGGTGAAGGCAGGTGTTTACTGAAAGAAAAGGCAATTCCCTGAGATGGTGCTTTGAGTTTCCTTCCACCTGGCAAGGGGAAAATGGAAATGGAGCTGTCAGGTTTGGACACGCAGCTGAGACTCATTAACTCACCTGCACATAGAGGGATGCCCCTGGACAGTGCCCTGCTGCTGGGAGGTTTCTGCAGGACACACCAGAGAACCCTGGGGGAGGCTTTGGCATTGCATGACTGACCATGACTTGCTCATCTCTCTCCTCCCATGATGTTTCTGTTAGCAATTCTCTACCATTCCCTGCCCATCCCTGCTGCCTGGAGCTGCTTCTGCCAAAAGCTTTTTCTCTGTCCCAAAGTTTTTTCCCAGTCGGTGTTCACAGACCCCCCCACTTCTGTGTTCTGTGATGTACAGAACCCTCCTGGGTCAGGGCCCTGGCCAGGGCCATCTCTGTGCTTGCAGGTCCTGAGGAGCAGGTCAGAGAAACCCTGATGAGGCCATACAGGTGATGCTGGTGCTGTCTGCAGGCTGAGGTGGGGATGAAGGGACTTGCTGAGGTTTCTCACAGACGTTTTGATCTGTCTCTCTCTTAAGAGAGAGAGAAATGACTCTTACTGAGCTGTCTCCCTCTTAAGGAGAGCCCATCTTTAGGACCCTTGCCTGTTTCTCTGGGGTGTCCTGTCAAGCTGCAAGCTGCCCTGCAGAAGAGCACAGCTTCCCTGGAGCATTTCTGTGGTATCTGAGAGTCCTTGGTCTGCTCCTGTGAGTCAGACACCTTGTCACACTCATCACTCCCTCCATCTCTGGGCTGAGAGAGAATTTGGAAATCCTCCCTTTCTAACTGAAGTCCTCTGCTCCCAGCTCAGTCCAGTTTCTTTCGTAGAGGAACGTGTGAGTGTGCTTGTCCTTTATCTGAGTGAGGTGCAAGTGCAGGGCAGTGAGGGGCAAGACTCACTGACAGACCAGATCCCAGGACTGTACAAAGTCACAGTGAGCCCTTTTTTTCTCCTCGGGTGCACAAGTGCTCATGCTGAGAGCAACTGGAATGCCAGAGATTTCCAGCCCATCCAAGAATGCTCCCACGGTGTAATGGAGGCATCTAAAATCTAAATGAATATATAATCAGACTCCTCTGCTGCAGGTTATTTTCTGGCGGTAATAGCTGACAAAACATTGAACAGCCCTTCCACATAAGGGGTGGACATAATTGGCTGCAGGCTGAGTGCATCAGAGCCAGCCCCTTGCCATTCCCACTACAGTGCCTGGAGAAAGAGCACAGATGGTAAATTGGCATGAGGAGATGGTTTATCTCACTGGAAGGGGGACATCTAGAAAAAGTCAGGTCAGCCCCTGCCTTCCCTTGGCTGTTCCTCTCCCTTGCTAGGGTGGGAGCTGGTGTGACTGATCCAGATACAGACACCTCTGTTCAAGAGGGCAAGACTTGGGGGGATGAATCCCTCACAAGGGTCTTCTCTTTCAGACACAGCTGCCATGAGTGCTGCAGTCAGCTCTCGTTGTGGTAAATAGAGAATATTCCCCCTGGGTCACAGGACCAAGCCCCCTCCACCCAGCTCATGGTGCCCATTCCTGGGTATCCCCCCAAATACCTGGGGCTGTTTGACATGTCCATTTACAGCTATGGCAAGCAGAACCGACTCCTCTGGAGCTACGGGCAGAGGCCCCTGCTGCACATGACACACTCAGCCAGTGCAAACCAGAGCCCCAGAAAGGGAGCTGAAAAGGTAAAGGACAAAGGAAATGTGGGGGTTTCTATGAGAAACAGAATGGGTTTGGCTCACAAAAGCCTGATCTAACTTGTCAATGTCTTTTCTTCTTTGGACAGGCCTCCTGTGCCCCAAGCGACCATATGTCCAATGGCAGCTCCCTCAACGAGTTCCTCCTCCTGGCTTCTGCAGACACACGGGAGCTGCAGCTCTTGCACTTCTCTCTCTTCCTGGGCATCTACCTGGCTGCCCTCCTGGGCAACGGCCTCATCATCACAGCCATAGCCTGTGACCACCGCCTCCACAACCCCATGTACTTCTTCCTCCTCAACCTCTCCCTCCTCGACCTTGGCACCATCTCCACCACTGTCCCCACATCCATGGCCAATTCCCTGTGGGACACCAGGGCCATTTCCTACGCAGGATGTGCTGCCCAGCTCTTCCTGGTTGCGTTCTTGTTTTCAGCAGAGTATTCTCTCCTCACAGTCATGGCGTATGACCGCTATGTTGCCATCTGCAGACCCCTGCACTACGGCACCATCATGGACAGCAGAGCTTGTGTCAAAATGGCAGCAGCTGCCTGGGGTACTGGTTTTCTCTATGCTCTCCTGCACACTGCTAACACATTTTCAATACCACTCTGCCAAGGCAACACAGTGGACCAGTTCTTCTGTGAAGTTCCCCAGATCCTCAAGCTCTCCTGCTCAGAATCCTACCTCAGGGAAGTTGGGCTTCTTGTGGTTAGTCTTTGTTTAGTCTTTGGGTGTTTCATTTTCATTGTGCTGTCCTACGTGCAGATCTTCACTGCTGTGCTGAGGATCCCCTCTGAGCAGGGCCAACACAAAGCCTTTTCCATGTGCCTCCCGCATCTGGCCGTGGTCTCCCTGTTTGTCAGCACTGCAATGTTTGCCTACCTGAAGCCCGCCTCCCTCTCCTCCCCAGCTGTGGATCTGGTGGTGGCTGTTCTGTACTCAGTGGTGCCCCCAGCAGTGAACCCCCTCATCTACAGCATGAGGAACAAGGAGCTCAAGGATGCCCTGAGGAAAGTGATTTCATGGACATTTTTCAGCAGTGGTAGCATTACCATTTCTCTCCACAAATGACTCCCACTCTATCCCATAGCAGGACTGAGCATTTTTTGTTCACTTTTTAGTGTTTGTATTGTTACTATTATTAGTAGTATTTGTACTCATGTTGCTGAACAAATGCTTGGGTGCATTTCACCTTTAATGAGCCTGCTCTGTCTCACCTGGTGTCCATGTAAAATTGTGTCCAACACTGAGTCAGAGCTGACTCCCTCACAGTACCTCTGAAATAAAGTAGGTTCTTCCTGGTGCAGAGCTTGAAGGCTGGCTCTTCTTCCAAAGCTGGTGTCAAGAATAGGCCCAAGGAAGTCATGACCAAAAGAGCTGCTGCTAATGGGGTTCTCCATCGGTTCAGGAGCAAAACGCTCATAATTGTGTAATGATCTCTTAGAGACCAAGGGCTGGATTTAGGACTCCCCCATCAGTGTCCAGTGACAGTGGAGGGGATGAATGGTCACAGATTTACATACCTAGAGCTGTGCCACATGTTAAGGCCCAGTGTCAGATGCCTGTCCTTCAGGAGGGGAAGCTGGAGGTGCCCGGAGAGCACAGGGGACTCCTGGGAGAGTGTGTGCCTGGTGTGGGCAGTGAGGGGAGCCTCACAGAAGGAAAGATCCTCCAAGGTGGAGTCATCTAAAGGTAAAGCACTAAACCCAAGTATCTGTGGGCAAAGGAGGCCTCTGCAATCCCTGGAGAGGCAGTGGGGACCCAGCTGGCGTGGAGAAGGGAGACTGGAAACTGATTCATGTCATCGTCAATGAAATAGCATGTGCTGAATCTAGAGGCAGCCCTGGACATGACTTTGGAAATGCCCCATAGTCCTTCCAAGCACCTGCCACATCTGCAGTCCCCTGGAGGGATTAGAGGCCGTGATCCCCCTCTGGTTGGGTCTGATTCCCACCCTGACCAGCATGGCCAGTGCAGAGTCCCCCCGGGGCCCCACAGCCTACTCACTCTGCAGAGCAGCACGGTTAGCTCAGGGCCTTGGAAGGAGAACAGGGGAGGGGGGGTGTGGGAACAGCCAGTGAGATCAGAGGAGGGATTGGGAGAGATGAGAAGGAAGTGGAACTGGGCTTGAAAGTGTCTTGGAGGAAAAAATGGTGACATTTAATCCAAGACGATGTTCAGAGTGTGGGCACACTACAATGAGCGCTCAGTGCAGAGCCAGAAGCCCTTGCTGTCCTGGCCCTCCACCTGGCCTGGGAAGTGGCTGAAGAAGGATTAATGCTCCCCGCCCTCCCAGCTTATCGTGCCATCATCCCTCCTGATGGGTGGCTCCAAAAGAAGGCTGGCACCCTTTGTCAGAGCTTGTGCTGAAAGAAGCAGGGCCTGGGAGCTACATCAGTTTGCTGCTGTCCCCACATATTCTTGTGACAATGTCACCCACCCTGTGCGCTGGTTCTTACCCCAAAAGTCACACCCAGACAAAGCTCCACGCCTAGCTGGAGGATTGGACATCCTGCCATGAGCCTGGGAGGATGAGCCCTCTCCTGGGTCCTCTGCAGGGCTGTCAGGGAACATGCAGAGGAGATCCTGAGGCCATCTACTAGGCCTGTAGACCATCCTCATCTTGTGGGGAGCCTCAAAGAGGGTGCCTCAGACCAAAGATCCAGCCCAGCTTGTTGCTGCATGAACAGAGAGGAGAAGCTGTCCCAGGAAACTCCTCACACACCCAGCCCCTTGCACCAGCCATTTCCAGCACTGGCCATTCCCCACTGTAGTGAGAACACCTGTGGAAGACCTGGCGAGGAGTCAGGCACTGGCAGAGTATGTGGCAGCAGGCCCAGCATGTGAAACTACACACTGACCAAATTCCCATCATGGCCAGGCACGCATATTCCCTTTTGTCCACAATGTCTAGCTGCTTCCCGGACAGTAGCTTCTCTAGATTAGCACAGCTGAGATAAGGAAATAGTTCTAGTAGATTTAAGAGGACCTTAGGATACGAATGGAGCACCGCCTGCGCATCTGACCCATGCTTCCATCAGCCTTCTGCCAGCAACCTCTCCGTACCATTCCCAGGTCTCCACATGCAGCTTGGAGTGTAAATGTTTTACTAAATCTATCCTGTTTAAGCCCTTATGAACATCTGAGCATCTCTGTCTGCCACTATCCAACCTTCTTTTGCCCACCTTGCAGTGACATTTGGCGTAGTTGGCAGGAGACTGGTGTGGAGATGCCTCTTTGGGGGCAAAAGGACAAGGGTGAGGTGGGGAGCCACATTCCTGGGTGGCTGCTATGGGTTGGTGGGCACCCATGGCTCACAAGCTGGTGGGGTGAGTCGTCCCACCACATGGCCAGAGCTAGAGAGTGAGCCGGGAGCATCCCCAGAGCAGCTCCTGGAACTGGTTTCCAAGCTGTGGCTGGAAAAAGCAGGGCTGGCGATGTGAAAGGCAGTGAGGGATCTGGGGTGGCTCCTCCTGACTGCACTCTGCACCCTGGACAAGGTGTTACTGATGCAGCACCAGGGAAATGGGCAGTTGGAAAGGGATCTCAAAGCAGGTAAGGAGGCTCACCAGCTGACCCAGGAGGTTGCAACTGCAGTTGCAAGTAAAAACTTCTGTCAAGCAACTACCTGCCTCAGTGACCACCCACCACGTGGCTCTACCCCATATGCTCCTTTCTAAGGGGAATCCATGGAGCAGCCGCGTGTGCTTAGAGTGCAATGGCTGCACCCCCAAGCCTGCCTCCCCATGTGAGCCGAGCCCAGGAGTGCAGGGTTGGACCTGCGATTGCCACACAAAGAAATAACCCTGGAACTAGAGAGCCGTCATCTCCTGAGTATGGGGTGGGCGGTCGCTATACCTCAGGAGCATTATGGTCGCTTGGTGCCCTGCAATAGTTTAGCTCTCCAGAGTGGAGGTGGACATCGTGGCAGGGGTCATTGACTTGAACTGTCCTGAGGAGGTGAGAATTGCGATTCACTACACCAGATCCCAACCCCTGCGATGTGCACAGGGAGACCCAATAGCCCAACCAATATCTGAGGGGATAGTGGTTCCCAGCATCAAGGAAGGAGATTCCTTGCAGCCTACTCAGCATCCAGGCAATGTTGGCTATACAGGGTGCATGATCCAACTAAATCCGAACAGTCAGAGGGGGAAATCATTGCTGATGGGCCAGGAGACACCCACCCGGTACTAATCAGAGGGGAAAGTGCCCCAGTCCATGTTCCCTCCAGGAGACTCTCACCCAGAGAACTGAGACCTGATGAGTATGCTGAGTGGAGCCATGACATTGCTGCTCTCCATCTAACCCTGTACTCTGACAGCAGTTGGGACACCGATGAACCTGCAGTAAGCACATCGAACCCAACTTCCAGAAGATAATGAGCCTACCCCAAGGGCTATATGATGTAAAATTCAAAGAATCAGCATGGGACAACCCCTGGCAGTGACTGTCATCATGACTGTTGAATTTAGGACAATGGGGAAATGTACTATACTCCCGGTCTTCTGAGTGGAGTAGTTTTGCGTGCATGTATGTTATAATTTACTATATATATTTACTATAACTTAGTTGCTTGTACACCTTAGCTGTCAGTTCAGCTAATGCCTGAAAGGCATGTCCAAACCTTGCCTACACACTGGTGGCACCAACACCACGTCTCGGTCAGTCGGGGGTGGAGTGCAGTGAGAAGACCCGCGGGAGATCTGCTGAGGAGTCAGTGACTGGCAGATTATGTAGCAGCAGCCCAAACGTGTGGAACTACACACTGACCAAATGCCCATCAGGGCCAGGCAAGCATATTCCATTTTGTCCACAATGTCTAGCTGCTTCCCAGATGTAGTTTCTCAAGGTTAGCACAGCTGAAATAAGGAAGTAGTTCTAGTAGACAAAACAGGGCCCTTGCAATACACAGGGGGTCCCACCTGGGCATCTGACCCGTGTGTCCGACCTGTGCGTCCAGCAGCCTCCTGCTAGCGACCCCTCCTTGCAGTTCCCAGGGCTCCCTGTGCAGTCTAGAGTGTAAGTCCTTTATTAAATCTATCCTGTTTAACCCTCCACGAACTCTGAGCGTCTCTCTCCAGTGGTATACGACCCTCTCGTGCCCACCTTGCAGTCACAGTACGTTTGCTCTTTTCTGGCATATCATCCCTATCTGAAGCACCGCAGACCGAGAAACCTGCTGCGGGCAGGGGGCTGGGGCCCCAGGGGCTGGAGGGCTCTGCCCTGCCCTGCCCGGGGGCAGCAGGACGTTGCCCGTGGGCTCTGGCCCCCCGGCCATGCCCAGGAGGATCACTTCTACAAGAGCAGCTGATAGGTCTGTGTTTGAGGCATTTTGGGGGAAGTCATAGTAAGGCAGCTGCTGTCTCAGAGGCTCATAGGCCAGTGACAGGCGCGTGGCTGTGAAGGGGACTGTGAGATCACCTCCTTCTGAGTCCCTGATAGGCCAGCAGCAGGCCCCTGCCTGGGAAGGTCCTTGTGAGGTCACTGCAGACAGAGCAGCTGGCAGGCCAGCAGCTGGCCCCTGGCTGGGAACTGACTTTGAGATCACAACTGTCCCAGCAACATATAGACCTGCAGCGTGGCTTGGATATTGATGGCGAAATCTCTGATTTCTAGTGTCTGTGTGCTGTAGAAAATCTGCCTCATTAGAGCTGTGGGGGGCTTGTGAGATATTTCTCCAAGATCTGAACCGTATCTCTGACCTTTGATTCCTTGAGGTAGGAAGTGACCAGACCCAGGGCTGTGACTGCCTATTCAGAGGAAATGCTTGTTGCAAGCCCTTGGACAACTACAAGCAAACTGAAGGGCTGGCGAATTGGCCTTTGTGTGTTTTGGGGCCTTTGCGGGTCCCCTTGCTGCTGCCATGTTGGGTTGTGTGCTCTTTGTGTCCCTGATGAGAAGGTGCATGTTGGCTGGCAACCCTCTGTGAGGCGAGGAGCGGGGGTGCACCGTGTCACAGTGGTGGGGTGCCCTGTGGTGGGGACGAGTGGTGGCCCCAGTGTCTTGGTGCTGCTCTGTGTGGGAGGCGGTGTCTGGAGAGAGCAGTGCTGTGCGTGGGGAGTGCCGCCAGGCTGGGGAGCTGGGGAGCCCTTGGAGGGGAGGAGGTGAAATACATATAAATATGCCGCTTAGAGTATTTGGAGTACCACAAGCTTTTTTAGGCTAGGAGCAGAGCAGTTGCCTCCCTCTCCTGTTAGCAGGAGGCTAAGGGGGGATACTGCCCGTATACCTAATTGGTGCAGACACTCTTTTCTTCTCATGCAGCAGGACCCTAGAAACTCTTTGCTAATAATGCAGTGGTATCCCCCAATCAGTCCTTCATTACCCTTCCAATTAACCCCTCTCCGCTCCAGGGAAATAGAAGAGGTAGGAGAAGGTCTTCAACTCTTCCTGCTGAAGGCCTCGCTGCTTTGGGGCTCTCTGCTGCTCCCTGCACCCTGCGCACTGCCCTGGGCTCTGACACCAGACACCCAGGGGCTGACATGCAGCAGGAGGCTGCAGAGAGCAGTTTAGATCATGTGGGACTTTTTTCATTCATAGTTAACAAGGAAAGGGTCTTGCCACAGTGGAGCACTCAGAGGCACCCTTTCAAGTGGCAGTGCCACAGTCATTAGCTTTTAAATTGGGCAAAATAAGGAAAACTTCCAAAGACAAAGTATTTCCTCAGAAAATAATTGGCCTTTAAAACCACTTCTCCCACATGCGCAGTGACTGCAGTGAGTCATGATGCTCAAGCACTTGCCTGCAAGTCAGCAGGAAATACTTCAGAGGTCATAGCTGAGAACCAGCTTGCAAAGCTGAAGTTGTTTTGTGCAGATAACTTGCAGATCCTCTCAGAATTAGGTTCCTCACCTTTCCACGTGCTCCTCTCTGCTCTAGGGGAGTCATTTCTGACCTGACAGACCAGGTGTCCAACTCAGCTGAGCACGTTTTGCAGTGTGTCACTGAGCTGGTTGAGGCCTGCAGGTTCTGAAGCTCCTGCCTGATCAGCTCAGGCACAGCCTGGGTCTTAACTCATTCATGGACTCTTCTTTGCAAGTGAACCCCCTGTGAGATGACATCCCAAGTGTAGATCTGAGCTAATTTGGACAAAGGTGCCCTCTTGGCAGTGAGGTGTGGATAAAAGCAAGTGAGGGTCAGTTACTTCTGGAGCGGTGCAGGGCTGTCCCAGGAGGCCTTGCACAGTTCAGCTCACCACCCATCATCAAACTGTACATTGGAGCCTGCAGGATGACTCCTTCTTGGTAGCACACTATAAAATACCCCTCTGGCTGGTAATAATCCATCATGCACTGCTTTGGGAAGGTTGAGCTGCCAAAGGAAGCCTCCAGATAATGTCCATGGTGTCTCTGGGCCACAGCGGCAGCACACCAGGCTCAGAGCAGACCGAGGTGAGGAGCTGTGCACTGCTCGGTGGCAGGTCCACTCCGGAGGGCTTGTCCTGAGCAGGGTGGCCATGAGCCGTGCCTGCCTGCCTGCTGGCTGCAGGCTGGTGGGGTGGCTGCAGCAGAGGTGCCCTCACAATCAGCACCCAGATGGTTTCCTGTCACCTGTGTCACCCCCTCCCCTCCCCAAGGCTGTCACTTCTGCTGGGTGGACTCTCTGAGCCACTGGGTGACATCACAAACCTGCTGGCCAGCACATCTGCTGAGGGCCAATTGGGCTGCTGCAGTGGAAGTGACCTCACAGTCAGCACTGCAGCCATGTCCCCCTTGCCTGCCTCTTCCTGTCCTCCCACCCGTATATCATCTCTGGTGGGATGAGAGTGGTGTAATTCTCTTCTTGTCCTCAAAATGGTTCCTACCAGAATCCAGTCCATGAGGTTCCTCTACAAGAGGTGACCTCACCATCAGAACTGCAGATGTTTCACTTCTTTTTCTCCCTTGTCCCTCTTCTGAGTTGTCCTCTCTTCTGGACCCCCACATTCAGCATCCCAGCCATGTCGCCTTTACGGGCACCTCCCTCTCCCCTATTCCCATGGAATTACACACACGTGGTGGGACAACTCATGTGGCAGGATGAAACTGTGCTGCTGAGGAAGGCAGGCTGGGGTGGCGAGGAGGTGCAGGTGTGCTCTGTGCAAAGGGGTGGCTGGAGCGCACAGGGCTTTGCCTTGGAGCAAGTGATCGCCCAGTGGAGACCTTGTAGGAAGGAGAAGAGGACACAGCAGTCTGGGTGACATTCTGGGAGTGTTTGCTAGCAGCTGCCTGAGGAGGGAAGGGAAGCAGCTGAAACCTTGTGTAGGCAGCTGGGGGAAGCCTCATGGTCCCAGATCCTGGTTCTCACAGGGTAGTTTCACCCCCTTGAAATCTGCTGGGAGGGCAGTGGGCCTGGGCACAAGCAGCCCAGCAGATTCCTGGAGGGCGCTGAGAACAGTTTCTTGGCACAGGCAACCAATGAGCCAACACCGGCTGGACTCTGTCAGTCACAAGCAGAGCAGACCTGGATGGGGCTGTAAAGGTTGAGGGCAGCCCTGGCTGCAATGATCATGAGATGGTGGAGAAGTAAGAAAAAGCCAAGGGCCCAGGGCTGCAGGAGAGCCAATTTCACCTAATTGAGGATCTGCTTGGCAAGATCCCCCAGGAGACTTCCCTGGAGGGCAGAGGGGCCACGAGGCCTCTGTAAAGACAGACTAGGCAGATGAAGAGAGGACGGAGAGGCAGAGGAAGAGACAGGAGACATGTCAATTTGAATACTGTAGTTTCTCAGAACAAAGTTTCTATATTTAGAGTGTTGCCAGGAAATGTATCATGAAGAAGAACATATACATATTTAAAAACATGTAAACTCACATAGAATAACTACTGTAGTGCATGCATATGGTGCTGCCAATAAAAAGGAATGAACGTATTCCTTAGGATTGAAGAAGAATGTCTGAATTTCTGAAAAAGAAGATTTTTTTTTTCCAGTTCTTGCATAGAGCTATTTTTTGAATAGATTTCAACCTATGACGAGAACTTTACATTCAGGCCTTTATAGACACATATAGAGGCCACTGCTGCCTGAGATGCCCTGTGTAGCTGTGTTCCCATGTGGTGCTGGGAAACATGATCCAGGAACTATGGGAAGCTTTGTGGAGCATTAGCTGGTCACCAGGAGAAGCATCTGCAGACCTCTCAGTGGGACAACTTTTTTCTTTCCATTGACTAGAAAGGGAAGTCCAGACAACTGGGTTAGCCAGAGACATCTGCACTGCCGGGGTCTGTCATCGGGTGAGAAAATTCCCATCCCTCTTGCCAGCTCAAGTGGAGTCAAATTTCATGACCATGCAAGGAATGAAAAGGGAGAGTGGCTAGATGTGTAGGGACTCCTTTAAGATGTCACTGTCACACAGGTATGTTGACATTGGTGCAGATTAGGCCATCAATAAATAGAGCATTTCCTTGAAGCTGATGAAGTTGCTTTTCTCTATCAGTTGTGAGAGCTCGACACTTCATGGTGCGATTTGCTGTGTACAAAGAGCGAGAAGTGGCAAGGAAGATCCTGGGCAGGGAGTGGTTTGAGGGGCACTGGACTTGTGCGAGACACAGAAACAGCTTTTTTAATAGCGTAGGCCCTATTATAAAAGAAATCTTTTGAAACTGTCAGTAAAAATGAAACAAGAAATAAATTAGATGAATTATCCAAAGCAAAAAAATATGTTTTGTTACACTTCTCAGCTTTTGAAACTTCTTTCTGTTCTTAGTGCCCTTTGTTGTTTGGTTCTTTTTTGAGACACTGGTCGTCTGGGGAGATCCTTTTTCTTTCTTTCTTTCTTTTTTTCTTGAAAGGGAAAGTGATCTTCAGACCTGGGGTGGGATGCAGTCACAGAGTCATGGACACGTGGTGCCATTGCACGTGCCCTGGTCCCCTCTGCCCAGCCTCCCTCTGCAGCTCCAAGGGGCTCCAGTCTCCTGCCAGTCCTCTCTGGGAGCTGCCAGGCCCAGGCAGGTGCCTCAGAGACACCGAGGCCTCTCCAAGTGCCACTGGGTGCTTGTGGTTGGACACCTGAGCTCTGCCTGGAAAGGTGAAGAAGAACTGTTTCACTGTTTAAAAAATATCTGAGCACATTTTCATGAGTTGAAATGACTGGCTAACTTTAATAAAAATATTAATGGCTTTCCATGATGACATAATGGAAATTTTGAGGCAGGGTATGACTCTCAGGAGAAGAACTATTGATCTGCCCCTGAAATTCTGTTACCACTGCTCTCTCTCTTATGCTGTGTACGTAAACTCAGTAATTTTTTACATGTTTTCACACATCCGGATTAAATGGATCATTTCTAAAGGCATCTTTGCATCGGATGATCTGGGCGTATGCTCTTTCCCTTGTTTTCCTCCTCCCCTTAGTGTTATTGCACTCTCATACTCCTGTTCATGGAGATTTCTCTACCCTCTCTGCTTTGAGTTCCTGCTTTGAGCTTGAGGGCCCCTAAAGCTTGCCTCATCTTTCAGGAGTCTCTTTGTCTCCTTAGCTGACAGCTTCATTGTGTTTCTCTCTATCCTTTCCCACCTACCCATCTGAAACATTTCCATGAAAGTTATTCCTGGTGGAAAGGGGAAATCACTGGAGGCAGCTTGGGCTTAAGGGCCAACTGAGAAGTGCTGTATATTTAGTTTATTGAACTCTATCGTGTTTTATTTTTGCTTGATCACAACTGAGACAAATCCATGTCTGTTTGCAGCTAGGTCTCTAAGGAAAGCAGGCGAGAACTGGTGCCTATGTGCTGTAACATTCAGCTACAGACTTGAGTGGATTAAAGGTTAGATTTTAACAGGAGTGGTGATTTTTAACAAGAGTGATGCAAGTCCCCAGTGGCTGATGACAAGGTTGGTGAGGAGAGAAGGAAGGTTGTCCATACATGTCTCCTATCAAAAATGCTGGGTTTTTTTACACATGAAGATTCATTAGGAGATGCTCTGGATCAATAGCAGTTGGGGAATGTGGATATCACTTACTCTGTAAACTGAAAAATAAACCTTTAAAAGCAGAAATTCTTTTTTTTTTTTTTTTTTAAGCTGCTCATTGAAATCTTTTGTTAAACCTACTCCTGAAACCTCCGCAATTAGCCACACAAGAATTGAAGAGCTGACGAAAGTTATGGAAAGAGTCATGGATTGTCAGGGGGTTTTGCATTTTAATGACCCCTTGGGTGTATTTCTTGCTGAGCCCATGGACTTCCAATGCTGAGAGGAGACTGAACAAACCTCTCAAGAAGTTGAAGTCAGAAGCAATTCCCAAAGTTTCCTGGAGTGTTAATCGGTCCCACTGAGGACCATTACCAAGAAAGTTGGAGGCCCTGATAGCAGGTAGGAAAGGCAATGCGCAGGTGGCTGTGATGCCAAGTCAACCTGGATGTGTGTCATCAAGCAGAATGGCCAAGCCCCACAGCCACCTGCTGGGTAGGGCGATCCTTTCCCTCACATGTTGCTCAGGGCTCTTCCTGGGGGCAGTGTGAGGGTTGAAGTGCACAATGCCGAGTGCCGGGCCATGATACGGCACCTCCTGGGCTCCCTGGAGGTGAGAAGACGAGGCCCAGTTCCATAAGGAAATGTCATCTTCTTGTAGGCCTTGCTGGCAGAGACAAAAAGACAAAGATCTCAGTTCTGTTGGAGGCTTTTGCCGTGACATTGCCCTCTGTAATCTCCACAACAGGCTGCCCCAAATCTGTGTCTTTCCCTGCAGCCTGTAGACACCCAATCTGCTTCCCCACCTCGCTCTCACTGCAGGATCTCCCCACCTGTACTGATGTCCCTCTGTCCTTGCTGGCTGCTCCTTGAAACACAAAGCCAGGGGCTGATCATGGAGTCCCTCTGGGTGTCCTGTTGCACCACAGCACTACCCTACGAGTGACATTCTTGTTACCTGAAGTGCAGTCTGAACCTCTCAGGAGGCATTTTGTGGCTCTTTCTCCTTCTCATGCTGCTTCCCACTACCAAGAAAAGCTCCATCATCTCTGAAACCACCCTGTCATAGGCAGTCACAGGCAACGACTGTATTGGCCTTACTTTCATCTTCACCAGGTTAAAGCAGCCCAGGTCCCTTAGCCTCTCCAGACAGGCCATGTGCTTCAGACCCCCAGTCCCAGCTTAGCAGACCTCCTTTGGGCCCTCTCCAGCTGCTCCCCATTCCTCCAGCACTGGGCAGCCCACACTGGGACACACTGCTCCAGACCTGGCCACGCTGATGCTGAGTCAAGAAGGCGATAAGAAGTGCCCTTGCCTGGGTGGCCATGCCCTTCCTAATGCAGTCCTGTATGCAGCTGGCCTCATTTGTGGTGAGCACGCATCACCGGTTCATATGGCATTGCTCGTAATGTCCAGGGCCTTCTCCTCAGGGTCACTCCTCTGCTGGTCAGGTCTCTGCCTGTCCTGATGCATGTGTTGTTCTGCCCTGCTGATGAGCCTTTCAAACAGGACAGGATGTGGGGTATACCCCTGCATACCCCACCTTTACCTGGCTTCCTTTTTCTGCTCATTGCAACCTCCCCTGATCTTCACAACCTTTCCAAGATGACAGAGAGCAGCCTTGCTGTCATAGCAGCCAGCTCTCTCCATGTCCATGGATGCCAGCCATCCAGTCCCATAGACTTCTAGGGGTTGAGTTCTAGAGACTTAGGCACTGTGCATTCGTATTCTCCTCAGGGCTCCTGACTCGAGGCACTACAGCTCAGGAGACCCTGTGGGTGAAGGCTGAAGCCAGGAAGGACTTGACTTCCCCACACCTATCTACATCTGCTTTTACAAGAATCCCTGCCCCTTTCAGCAGTGAGCCCACATCTCCTTGTTCATTGTTTTACTGTCACTGAAGCAGTAGCAGCTCTTCTTCCTGTCCTTCACATCCCCTGCAAGTGTCTCTGTCCCAGAGGAGCTTTGGCTTCCTTAACACCATCCCTGCTTTGCTGGACAATGTTTCTAAACTCCTCCTTTGCAGCCTCTGCCTTCTTCTGCTTTCCACAGGCTGCCTTATTGCCCTGTATCTCAGGTGTGAGCTCCCTGTTTAGCCAAGCTGGGCCCCAGAGATGCCTACCAGCTTTACAGACTGTTCCTGTGGAGCATTCTTGTGCCTGATGGGTGCTGTCCTGAGTGACCTGCTGGCTTTCCTGAGCTCCTCTGCCCTTCAGAGCTGACTCTTTTGGTCCATCCCATGGAAGAGTTCCATACATCCAAGCTGCCCCTTCGCACATAGGACATCCCCCTCCTGATGATCCCTGGTGGTCTCTCCTGAAGAACTTGCACCCTGCCATTGAAGGACTCCAGTCAGGCGAGTGATCCCACTACATCTCAGTTTCTGCAACCATGTGGTAGTCCTGTGACAGCTTGTGTATCTCCATTTACTCCTGGCTGCACCCCAGGCTGCATGTGTTTGCATATACGTTGGATTTAGCACGTCAGCTGTGCCACCGACCGAAGATCTGTTACAGGTAAACAGGTTACCAAGGACCTCACGTATACAAAGGCTTTGATTGGAAGTGGTGCCATGCTGGCATGGATAGTAGGTGGCAATGGGATGGCGAAAGGAGGTTCCCACTAAGAGAGCAAACCCTGCAGGGCCCAAGGCCAGGGGAATAAACAGAGCTGGGCTGTGCAGGAATGCCAGGAGAGGTGTTTGCTGCCTGAGCTGACTCTGCAGCACCGTTGGACCTGTGACAGACTTCTTGAACTAATCTCCAGGAAGGACAAGATGCCACTAAAGAATTCCTTGGCCTGGATAGCCTATGATCTAGTAACTATGAGATCATCATTAGCCCAGTCCCTGCTCATATCATGTTGAGCGGGCGAGAGGAGGTTCAGGGGAGGAGAGCTAGAAGGGTCTGAGAGTGCAGAGACGAGAGCGGAGATCTTGGTGTGAGGTGCCTCTCCTGTATATGAAGCACGCTTGGATGCAGACAGTAGAGACTGCCCAAAGGCAGAGGTAGGATTCATTTATTTGGGCACTGGTAAGGAAGCCCAAGATGTCCTGGGGCAATTGCCTGGCAGCAACTCCAAAGGGCCATGGTTTTCCTGAATGTGCCATGCTGTATGTGATAGAGACGTGTGGTTGTGCTGGACTCCTCCAGCCTCCAACATGGCCCTGCCGGCTTCTTTCTATGTCATTAAATTGTCTGCACTGAATTACGTTAGCTGCTTGTAACATTGGAATCTGCTTGTGTCTCAGCTTCCTAGTGAGTGGGGCTCTAGTTGTAGGAGGCATCTGGGGTCATTTCAGATGACCAAGGAAATTCCCCACCTGGCCCCCACCTCATGCTCCAGAAGGATGCGGGTCTCCCAGTTGCTCTATCAGAGCAAGCAGACACTGCACATGCCTTGGACCACCTCTGTCTTTTCAAATGTCACCAGGTGTCACCAGCTAACTGACTCCCACCCTCCATCTCCAGTGATTGCAATGGGAGTGGAGACAAGGAGTTAATGTGCAGACCCCTGTGTTGTGCACACTTCAACTTGGGAAGAGGAATCTCAGCTCCGGTGTGTTTGTGGAGTTCATGGGAGGGATGTGAATTCCACTGTAGCCTGGGGGCTTTTAAACAGGCATGAGATGCCCAGATTGACTCATCTGAATCAACACCTGAACCATGTGTCCATGAGCTTCCTTCTTGTCCCCATCTAGGTGTCCTGCCTAGTTAAGAGAAGGGAATAGGGCCTTCTGGAGAGGGACATTTCCACCTCTCACAGATAACCATCCTCTGATGAAAGAGATTGCAATGTTGCAATCTGTCTCTCTCCACTCTTTAGAAAAAGACAATAGGTGGTTATTTTAGTTTATTCCAGTGAACATTTCCCAGGAGGAGGGAGCACGAGGGACAGAGAAATTCATGCCTCCAGCTGGGCCTCTGCTCCTGAGTGGGGCCAGGATCCTGGGATGGAGGGAGCTCAGGGCAACCTGGCAGCACTGCCCAGACACAGCTGTGTGCAGGAGCAGCTCCTCTGCCAAGAGCAGCAGGGCTGCGGGCACTGCCTGCTGCTGCTGACATGAGCTGAGAGAAGGCAGAGAGAAGTGGAAGGCAGTGTGGAGTGGGAGGCCAGAGGAGAGCTCACTGTGGGAGCAATCTTCACAGATCTTTGTACAGTAAGTCTCTGTCTGTAGAGCAAGACTACTGAGCTTCCTGGAAAGGTCTTCTGAATGCAGCCCTTCCCGTGACTGATAGGGTTTTAAAGGATCACTCTGCTGGCTTCTCCTTTGCAGAGGAGGAGGAGATGCTTCAGAGCAGGGATTCCCTGCCACACCATCACAGGGACAGGGCATCTGGTTCCCTTCTCCCAGGGATGGCTGCAGGGATGTGAAGCCAGAGAATGCACCTAGCTCTGTGCAGGGCTGTAATTCAGAGCAGTGTCCCTGCACCCCAGGGTGCTGTGTGCCCAGGGCAGTGACTCTGCTGCCTGTGAGTGTCAACACTCAGCCTGCCCGGGAAGCTCCCCATGGTGCTGTGGGGAGAAGCTCTGGGTGAGAGGGGGGACCCCTGGTAGGGCAGGTTCATTCTCCCATCAAGCGAGTGCTGCATGGGTCAGGGCTGCTCACAGCTCCCGCTCACCATGAGGACATTTTGAGAGTGGAGTTTTCCATAGGACTTGTCTCTGCATGGTGGGAATGGAAATGCAGCAGTCAGGTTTAGACAAGGGGCTAAGAATCTTCACCACCACGCTGAAGGAGGGAAAGGTTTGCAGGTGCCTTCACCACTCCTCAACCTACAGACAGCACCAACATCACCTTGCCAGTCTCTTCGGAGATTTTCAGGTCTGCTCTTTAACACCTGCAAACAGAGATATGCCCCTGGGCAGTCTCCTGCTGCTTGGAGGTTTCTGTAGGGCAGAGCTGAGATCACAGTGGGTGGGATGGGGTCTGTGTTGGGACAAAGGAACAGCTGCCAGCAAGGACATCTCCTAGCAGCGGAGAGATGGTCAGAGAGGGAGAGGAAACTGCTACCAGACACCTCATGCGAGGTTGGGGTGCAGGAAGTTCTATGCCAGTCCCTGCAGTGCAGATGCTTTCCCATGAGCAAGCCCCCTTCATCTTTCCTCTCTCACCCAGCAGAGGAATGGGGAATGAGATGACTGTCCTTCAGGAGATCCCACCTTTAAGACACTTGATGCTCCATGGGGTGTGCTGCCAGGCTGTGCGCTGCCCTCCAGAAGGGCACAGCTCTTCTGTAGAACATGTGTGATAGCTGAATGTCCCATGCAGAAGCCACAGAGGTGCTAAGGAAATGGAAATGCTGCTGCAGGTGGCTCTATGTGGGCAGCTGAAACAAGCACTGTGTGTTTTTGGCTACAAAATGAGTGCTGAGAGCTCCCTCAGTGTCAGAGCTGCATCAGAGTCCTTCTTCTGATCATCGGAGCCATGTGCTATGTCACACCCTCTCCATCACTCTCGGAACATCTGAGCTGAGAAAGGGAGGTGAGTTTGGAGATCTGTGCTTTGCAAGTGGACACCACTGTCAGCACAGGCCAGTTTCCTTTAAGGGTAACTTGTGGCTGAGATTGTCCGCTGAGACAGGTGCACACCCAAGGCATCTGGGAATGGGACTGATGTGGAGACCAGTGTGTTGGCTCTGTCCTAGGGCACAGGGAGAGCTTTTGCCTCTCAGGTCTCACTAGTCTTCACACTGAGAGCAGGGGAGAGGTTGCATATTCCCACTGTGCAGAGCAGACAAACAAGCAGACAAGCCTCCCCCCTCCACCCCCGCCAAAGTGAAGCTGTTGCTTTCGTGATCAAAATGCCTCAGAACTGGATGTGAAGATGTTAAACAGACTTTGTACATTACAGCAGGACTGACCCCTCGTGGTACACGCAGCCAGCCCAAACTGGAGCTCCAGACAGGGAGCTGAATCAAGGTCCTGCTGAGGAGAAAAGCAATACTTGTGTGTATGTGGGTGTGTGTGACTGTGTATGTGTTGGGGTTGTCTGTGAGGAAGGGAAAGAGATTTGAATGGAGAAGTCTCTCCTGACTTGTCACTGTCTTTTCTTCCTTTAACAGTCCCACGTGCCTGGAGGGAGCAAAATGTCCAACGGCAGCTCCCTCAATGAGTTCCTCCTCCTGGCATTTGCAGACACACGGGAGCTGCAGCTCTTGCACTTCTCACTCTTCCTGGGCATCTACCTGGCTGCCCTCCTGGGCAACAGCCTCATCGTCACAGCTGTAGCCTTCAACCACCGCCTCCACAACCCCATGTACTTCTTCCTCCTCAACCTCTCCTTCCTCGACCTTGGCTCCATCTCCACCACTGTCCCCAAATCCATGGCCAATTCCCTGTGGGACACCAGGGCCATTTCCTACTCAGGATGTGCTGCCCAGGTCTTAGGTTTTGCCATTTTCATTTCAGCTGAGTATTCCCTTCTCACAGTCATGGCCTATGACCGCTACATTGCCATCTGCAGACCCCTGCACTACGGGACCCTCCTGGGCAGCAGAGCTTGTGTCAAAATGGCAGCAGCTGCCTGGACCAGTGCTTTTCTCAATGCTCTCCTGCACACTGCTCACACATTTTCAATACCACTGTGCCAAGGCAATATCGTGGAGCAGTTCTTCTGTGAGATTCCACAGATCCTCAAGCTCTCCTGCTCGGATGCCCTCCTCAGGGAAGTGGGGCTTCTTGTGGTTAGTGCCTGTTTAGCCTTTGGATGTTTCATTTTCATTGTGGTGTCCTATGTACAGATCTTCACTGCTGTGCTGAGGATCCCCTCTGAGCAGGGCCGGCACAAAGCCTTTTCCATGTGCCTCCCGCACCTGGCCGTGGTCTCCCTGTTTGTCAGCACCTCATTTTTTGCCTACCTGAAGCCCCCCTCCCTCTCCTCCCCATCTCTGGACCTAGTGGTGACTGTTCTGTACTCGGTGGTGCCTCCAACACTGAACCCCCTCATCTACAGCATGAGGAACAGGGAGATCAAGGATGCCCTGAAGAAACTGGTTCAATGGGTACGATGTCAATACCAATAACCACCCCATGTGTGTTTGTTCATCATTCAGAGTGATTTTGGCAGCAAAGCTCTGTTATTCTTTTTTTTTTTTTTTCTTATTTTTCTCTGGTACAATCTTGTAAAAATAAAAAAAATGTTTTGGTTCCTACCACTTATCCTCAGGAATCTCTCATTTGAATCTCACCCAGAGACCACGTTGAAGCAGCAAGCCATGCTTCTCCCTTCATCAGCAGAGATGGAGGAACCTCAGAGGTTCCTAGTCTGAGCTCCCTCAGATGCCCTCAGGGCAATGGGGAGAATTTGCCTTTGCAGTGTCTCTTTTGGTCCTGATAGCAAAGGACCTCAAGGGGACAGTCGGGCTTGGACAAGTATAGATTGGATGAGACCATGGGTTCTGTGTCCTTTAGGAGAGCTCAGCTCCCGTGGCGACACTCAGGGTGTGATCTCACATATCCCTCTCCTGCCAGGGTGGCAGCCATCTGTCACCGTGGCCTCGTCCCTTCCCTCTCCAGTGCTCCAATGTTCACAGCGGAGTGGGAGGGGAGGGCAGGAGAGTCTAGGTGCAGCTTTTAGGGACAGACCCTCTGCTCCTCAGGACTGTCCCCCCACTGCCACAGCAGGCATTTCCTGGCTGCAGCCTTCCAGTGGGGGCTGCAGCTTTCTGGGAGACACATCCACCAACAGCAGCAGGAGTTTCTCTTTTCAAGGTTTCTTCTCCTTTCCACCCTGTGCTCTCATGTGTGCATATGGCCTCAGTGCTCTGGTAACGTGGTGCTTCCATGTGTATTTCTGTGAGCTCAGGCAGCACCAGGCACTGGGCACCCTTATGCCAGACCTGGATTCCAAAATAACATTTTGTATAATAAAAGGGGATCTCCCCTGTGACGTGCCTGAAGTCTGGCCTTTCTTCAGAAGCTGGAGTCAAAAATACGCCCCAGGGGTTGCACCACAAAAGGGCCTGCGGCTCTGCTTGTGAACTCCACAGGCTCCAGGAGATGAGCTCAGAGTCCCTGGCTGGTCCGTTAGGGACTGAGGCCTGGATTCAGGGTTCATCTGTCAGTGACCAGTGGAGACGGGGAATGGTGTCGGAATTGCCTGCCTGGGGCTGTCCCACAGGTGACAGTGCTGATGAGAGATGCCCTTCCTTCTGGAGGGGAATCTGATCCCCCAGGAGAGCTCAGGGGATCTCCAGGGACAGCGAGTGCCTGGGGGGACAGTGAGCGGAGCCTCACAAAATGAGGAATGATCCACGGTGGAGTAAGCAGAAGGCAGAGCACTAAATCCAGGTATGCGTGGGGAAACGAGGGCTCTGCAATCCCTGGAGAGGCAGTGGGGACCCATGAGTCCCAGGGAAGGGGCCCTGGAGAGTGATTCCTGCACCCTCAGTGAAACACCACAGGCTGGAGCTAGTGCCCACCCAAACACATCTCCTGCCATTGCAAATGTCCTGGGGTCACTGAGCACAGACCTGTGTCAGTAATATCACTGGTCCCTGCCCAGCTGGGTCTGCTTCCCACCCCGACCAGCACAGCCAGTGTGGAATAACCCCGTAGCCTCACAGCTGCTCGCTCTGCAGAGCAGCACCACCAGCCTGGGGCCCTGCAGGGAGCACAGGGCAGGGGTGCAGGAACAGCCATGCAAGCATGGATGCACTGACCTGGGGAAAGGCTCTCTGGGGAGCAGGGATGTCCCAGGAGAAAAGCAGGGCAGCATGCAGAGAAAATGAGAAGGGGAAACAGGTTTCTCTGGGCACCAGCTCAGGGCAGGCAGCTCTGTCCCTGGGGCAGCAGGAGCTGCTGGAGGGGCTGCAGGGCCAGGGCTCTGGTGCTGTGCTGGGCAGCGGGGTGGGCATGGAGGGGCTGCAGGCAGACAGGGAGGGGGATCTGCTGGACACAAGAGCAGGGGAGGCAGAGAGTGACCAGCCTCGCTGCGAGGCCTTGTGTCCTTGCCAGGGAGCTGCTGCCGTTGTCCTTGGACCGTGCCTGAGTGATGCTGTAGACATGCCTGTTCCTGGCCCTGCGCTTCTTGGGTCTTAACCTGACCCTGTCTCTGTCCTGCTGACCCGAATCCCCGTCTCGGCCTTGGACCTGCCTCTGCCTACAGTGAAGAAAGCCTTGGCAAGGGAAGCTGGGATCCAAGGAGATCCCAAAGAAGGCTGTAAATACAAAAGATGAGGGAAGCCAAGAGCTGAGGGTGCCGGCAAGGCAGGCAGGCAGGGCAGGGTCCCACTGATGAGAGGTGCCATCCCACAGTGCCTGGACAAGAGGAGCAGAGCAGGTTTGGGGATGGTAACCAGCATCAGGCACAGTCCAGCAATGGCCAGACAAGACTGCAGGGCGCCAACCAGCCCTGCTTTGCGCGGGAGGCTGGACTGCAGATCTCCAGAGGTCCCTTCCCACCAAAACTCTGAGATTCCATGAATTTTTGCTCCTCGGCCTCTGCTCTGGCACAGCTGGCAGGGGGAGGAGAGCCCCTGGGGCAGAGCAGAACAAGCTCCGCTGGGAGAGTGTCAGGGGGAAGATCCAAAAGTCCCTGGCTCAGCCCTGGCCTTTGGAAAACTCACGCACCTCGAGAGGCTCCATCTGCCTCTTCTACTCTCCCTGTGCTCCCCTCCCATCGGCCAAAGTGAAGTCCAGCATTGCGTGGGGACTCTCTTCCACATGGGGAGGGGAGGGAGGTCCTTCACCAGCTCCATGCTGCCTTTTCCATCCCTGGCCTTTGCAGTTGCTTGGGCCTGGGTCTGCCCACTTGCCTTCCTCACAGTCATGGCTCCCATGAAGATGCTGGTGCTCCTACCCTCGAGTGGGCATCCACCACGAACATGGAGCCTGACCAGCCACAAAGGCATCACCCATCCAGTGCCCCGGCCATGCAACAAAGGGCAGGGGTCTTTCTTTGCCACAATATCCTTGCTTTTCCCCTGCTCCCGGCACCGCTGCTGCTGTGCCCATGTCAAACCCTCCTGCCGCCAGACTGCCCTGGGGCTCAAGGCAGCTCCAGCTCCCTCCAGGGCTGCGCTGGAGCCTTTCAGAAGTGGGCTGAGGTGGGGCTGGCACTGCCAGGGTGTGGCGGACAGATGAGTGAACTTTTGCCTTAAACATTTCTTGGTACGTAAGGTGCAAGCAAACCATAACCCCAAACAAGCCATCTGTTCCCGGCAGAAACAGGACTGAGCTGCTGTGACCCCTGAAATGGTCTCCCTGTGACCACCCAGGACACACCGAGCCTGCGCCGAACCAGGGCACGATCGGACAGAGACTTTGGGACCTGGACTGCAAATTACTGCTGCTTAGCACAACTTTTATAAAACTTGCTTAGCATGAGTAGCTAAATTTGCTGAAGCCTTAGGCCGCACTCCCTAGTTCAGTGAGAAAGGGCCCCAGAGCTGGTGCAGACTGGAAAGATAAGGGAGTTACAAGCAGTCTGCATCCCTATGCGTCACACTCCAGGAGGGAGGATGTCAAGGCTGTGAAATAAGGCCTGCTTGGGTGCCAGGACCCTGGGAAACAAAGCCTCCCCTCACTGCTGAAACAGTGTTAATTAGGGGGGGGGTCTGGATTATACCCTCTTCATCAGGACCTTGGAAGATAACACCTACTGTCACTGCTGGGGCAGTGCTAATTGCTGGAACAACACCTGTTTGTCAGGGCCCTGAGAAAGAAGGGCAGAACCCAAGGAATCAACACATTTGTCAGCAGAAACCGCAACAGTAAAGATAAGGGAGAAAAGCAGCCTGCCTGGGAACAACGAGGAGACCCAATAGGGAGCAGGAGACCCCAGACCCAAAAATTACTATTGGTCTGAACTGCCGTGTGAGGGGTGGGAAACTTAATTTGAAAAAGCTATAATTGCCCAGGGATTTCTTTGTTTGGGGTCCCTCTTCGGAGGCACCCAACTCGAGCTGTAACTACTGCACACGTGTCATTACAATCTATTTGTTTAATTTGCCTTGATTTGGCTCCGAACTTTTCAGCGGGAACCTAGGGTCGGACCCTGCTCGAGTTGTAATTACTGCACGCGCATCGCTAAAATTTACACCCAGGGTGAAGAGGACCAACGGGACGCCGCTGGATCCACGGGTGGTGATATCTCTTTCTCTCTCCCCCTTTTCTCTCTCTCTCTTTCTCTCTCCTCCCCTTCGCCTTTCCCCACCTTTTCTCCCCACTCCGTGGAAAATAAAGTTAAAAGGTTGTACAATATTTGACCGGTTTTAGTGTCTTAATCTCGTCCTTGGGATCGTAACGAAACCCCCCCCCCCCCCGATATTGGACACATTGAATATCGGGACAAGAGCCCAGTCTCGCCTAGAGGAGTGGGGTCCCACCACCCCTGCTGGGTGGCCAGGGCTGCAGGCTGCAGACCCCACGCTGCTCCCCACAGACCTCCTGCCTGGGGCTGGAGAGTACCCAGCAGCAAGGCAGGTGTGCCTGGGGGTCTGGTGCCTTTAGGGTGGTGGCCTTTGGAGCAGCCTCTATCTGTAAGGGGCTCAGGAACTTCTCTGCCTCCATGTTAGTGGCAAATTTAGTGTCCCAGCTGGTTCTCTCTGAAGAGCTGAGGATTTAATTCTCTGGAGGAAGGGAAAAGGGAAACCTTTTTGCGTGGGACTTCTATTATGCTGCCAACTCTCTACTGTCTTCTCCTGCTCTGTCACCCCAGAAGTCCTTTGGCAGGGACATGTTTTGGTTTCTGACCCTCTCTCTGACCCCGCTTTAAGCAGCAGGTTGCACTACAGGCCTCCTGTGGTCTCTTCAGCCTGAATTATCCGAAAAACCTGTGGTCTCAGGCCCCATTTCAAACACAGAGCAAATAATTCTGGGACAGCAGTCACTTCTGAGTTATATGACCATCTAAAAGAAGGCTGGTGAACACCTCCTCCTCCCCACTGGCTGTACGGGCAACACTGCCTCAAGCATATCTACATTACGCCTGAAATTCTTTGCATCCACCTTTAACCACATAGAAGTCCTGAATCCCCTCAGTGGTGAGGGGAGAAATGCAGGCTGTTCTGCAGTGTGAGTTCTCTACCTCTGTAGTTTGCGCCTCTACGTAGATGGTGCCATCCTCCCCTTGGTTTCTTCCCTGAAGCTCAGCCTGGATGGGGATGTGAATGTGGAGGTTGGCTGTCACTGCAGTGACCATGAGATGGTGGAGAGGTCAGAGGAATAACAGAATCATTGCCCTGTACTCCAGGAGAGAGGATTTCGTCTTGTTTAGGATGGAGTTAGGCAAGCCAAAGCTCAGCTGGAACTGGAGAGGGATGGGGAGGGCAACCAGAAGGGCTTCTGTAAGGATGTTGGCAGCACAAGGAAGGCAGCCATCCGAGGAAAATGTGGTCTTCCTGCTCAGTGGGGCAGGGGACCTAGTGACCAAGACAGGGGAAAGGCTGAGGAGCTCATTGCCTCTTTTACCTTGTCTTTTCCTGGTATCATCTACTGCCAGGCCTCCCTGGTCCCCAAGTCCTTTGGCAGGGTCTGTGTTAGCAAAGCCTCACCCATGGCAGAGGAAGCTGCAGCTGGGGAGGACTTTTGCCCAGTGGGCACACACAGGTCCATGGGACCAGATGGGAAGCACCCCAGGGTGCAGGGAGAGGTGGCTGGAGTCACTGCAACGCTGCTCCCAATTGCCTATGAAATGTCAGGGTGATCAGGAAGGTTCCTGATGACTGGGAAAAGGCAGCCATTGCATCCATTTTCAGGAAGGGCAAGAGGGAGGATCTGGGGAATGACAGGCTGGTCATCTTCCTCTCAGTCCCTGGCAAGGTGATGGAGCAAATCCTCCTGGAAACCATCTCCAAGCATATGAAGGGGAAGGGTTGGAAGAGGCAGCACGGGTTGAGCAAGGGGAAATGGAAACCATGCCTGACCAACCTGATTGCCTCCTACCATCAGATGAATGGCTTTGCGCATAAGGGAAAAGCAGGGGATTTTGTGACCCGTCTCTTTAGCAAGGCCTTTGCCACAGTCCCCCATAGTGTCTTTATAGGCAAATTGTTGAGACCTGCCCTGCATCCATAGGGAAGGTGGAAGATTGGCTGCACCATCAGGCTGAAATGCTGTGCTCAGTGGTACAAGTTCCAAGTGGCAGCTGGTTACTAGCGGCATCCCTCGGTGATCAACATGTGGGGCAGGACTGTTTAACCTCTGCATTAATGGCCTGCACAGTGGCTGGAGCACACTCTCAGCACCTCTGTGGACAATGCGTAACTGGGGGAGCCCCTGGGCAACCTCATCTAGTTCCCTCTGCACTGACCAGGGGGGTTGGCACTAGATGACATCCAGAGGTCTTGTCCACCCCAAGGGCTGTGATTCAGTGAACCGCTCCCTGGAGA
Source organism: Dromaius novaehollandiae (assembly GCF_036370855.1). Lineage (NCBI taxonomy): Eukaryota > Metazoa > Chordata > Aves > Casuariiformes > Dromaiidae > Dromaius > Dromaius novaehollandiae. The sequence goes on along the minus strand of NC_088128.1, from coordinate 2,532,814 downwards.
GGTCTGTAAAGAGAGAAGAGGCAGAGGAAGAAGACAGGAGAGAGAAGCAGAAGAAGAGATCTGAAACATGTCCATTTAAATAAAGTAGTTCCTCAGAACAAAGATTCTCCATTCAGAGTACTGGTGGCAAATGTATTTTGATGAATAATGTATCTATCTGTCTATGTACGTATGCTTGCGTAAACAGACTAATTCCCGTAGTGCATGACCATGGTGCTGCCAATGAACGAGAAAGAAAAACTATTTTGCAGTGGTAAAAACTGTGCAAAGTTTTGGAAAATTGTGGAAAATAATTTGTCAATTATTGCATTGAAGATGTTTTAGAGACGCCTTTAAAACCTTGCTTTAACACAGGTATGTTGAGATTTGTGCAAATTTGGCCACCCAAAACCAGAGCATTTCTTTGAAGCTGGGCACCCTGCTTTCCTCACCATTTGAGAGAACCCGACACCTCAGAGTGTGACATGCTCTGTACAAAGAGTGGGGAGTGGCATGGACAGCCGTGGGAAGGGAGTGTTTTTTCCGAGCACTGGGCTCTGTGTGAGACACAGAAGTATCTTGTTTAATGGTGCAGGCCTGATTATAACAGAAGTGTTTAGAAAATGACATTAAAAATGAAGCAAGAAAGAAATTAAGACAAAGATTTAAAGCGAAGAAATGCTTTGTTATACTTTCCAGCTTTTCATGTTTATTTGTGTTCTTATTGTCTTTCTTGATTTGTTCTGTTTCAGTAATGGTCTCTGTGTGACCCCTCAGCAAGGAGCTCCCGAAGCCCTTACCCTTGCTGGAGAGCCACAGGAGTGCTGGGAACAAGGAGCTGAGGTGCATGCTGGTGGTCTTGGTCCAGCAGTTCTCCATCTCGCTTGCCCCCTTGCCCTCGGATTGCCTCTCCAGCTGGGGAGGGGGGATGGTCTTCCCATCTCATCACCCAAACTCCTCTCCAATGTGCCCCTTCTCCTCTGCCTGTTGACAAGGGGCCCCAGCATGGCGCAGCTGCCTCCTGTCCCCCATCCTTGCCATGGAGCAGCTCTGAAGAGCAGCTGTGGGGAGCACATGAGCAGTGCTCAGCAGCTCCTGGGCCTCGCAGGGAAGTGAGGGCACCACCATGACCCCGCAGAGACCTCCTGTGATGCAGCACATCCCACTGTGACCTCAGCTCATGTCATCAGGGGGCTCAGGAGGTCACCGCCATGGAGATGGCACAGCCAGGGAGAGCGCAGAGAGATTTCCCCTCATGTCCTGGAAAGCAGTCACCTCCCTTCACCCCAGGTATTTTCCAAAAACTTGCTGATAAATCTGTTAGGAATGTCTCCAGATGGTGCCAAAGGCTGTGCAATATCTAAAAGGGGGGCCTGGGAAGGTCACTTCTACTGTGAGTTGGTCTTTTTGTAGAAGCAGGATGCAGGACAGTATGGGATGCAGGACAGTACGGGAGAGGCCACAGCGTTCCTCCTTGAGGCACCAAAGCAGCCTCTTTGCTTTTAAAAGTCCTCAGCAAGGTTTCTTGGTCTGCGGTGCTTAAGGCAGAGAAGATACACCATAAAAGAGCAAATATGCCCAGAACACACATCATCCTGAGAGCTTTATCTGGGACCCTGGTCCCTGCCATGCTTCACAGCCATGGTTATTGTAGAGCATGAACATGATGCTGCCAATTATTAAGACAGAAAAAAAATTACATGGAAATGGTAAAAATGTGTGAAGTTTTTGAAAAGAGGATTTTTTTGGTCAGTTATCACCTGGAGTTATTTTTGGAGAAGATTGCAGCTTATGACTAGAATCTCCTTTTGGAGCTTGATTCATTTGACCACATAGAGAGGCTGCTGCTGCCTGAGATGCCCTGGGATAGCTGTGTTCCCACGTGGTGCTGGAGATTCTGGAGGCGGCTCCTACGGGACGTTAGCTTGTCATTAGGAAATGTATCTTAAAACAGCTCAGTTAAGAAATCTATTTCCCTCCATTGACTAGCAAGGGAAGTGCAGACAACTGGGTCAGACAGAGACATCTGCACTGATGGGGTCTGGCATGGGGTGAGATCAGCCTCCTCCCTGTTGTCCCCTAAAATGAAGTCACACTTCACTGACTGTGCAAGGGAAGGAAAAGGGAGTGTGGCTAGATGTTTCTGGGACTCCTTTAAAAGGTCACAGTAACACAGGTATGTTGAGATTTGTGCAAATTTAGCCACCCCAAAATAGACGAAGCTGGTCACCCTGCTTTCCTCATCAGTCGAGAGAGCCCGACACCTCAGAGTGCGACATGCTCTGTGCAAAGAGTGAGGGGTGGCACGGACAGCTGTGGGCAGGGGGTGGTTTTCTGAGCACTGGGCTCCATGTGAGACACAAAAATATCTTGTTTAATGGTGCAGGCCTGATTACAACAGAAATGTTTAGAAAATGACAGTGAAAATGAAACAAGAAAGAAATTGGAAAATAGATTTACAGCAAAGAAATGCTTTGTTATACTTTCCAGTTTTTCGTTTTTTGTGTGTTCTTACTGTCTTTCTTGATTTGTTCTGTTTCGGTATACTAGAATTCTGGGGAGATTATGCATTATCTTTTTGTATGAAAAGGAAAGTGATTTTCAGAACTATGGTGGGATGCAGTCACAGGGTCATGGATGGCTGGTGCCCTGGTGCCCTCTGCCCAGCCTCCCTCTGCAGCTCCCAGGGGCTCCGGTCTCCTGCAGGTCCCCTGTGAGAGCTGCCAGGCCCAGGCAGGTGCCTCAGAGACACCAGGGCCTCTGCAAGTGCCACTGGCTGGTTGTGGTTGGACACCTGAGCTCTGCCTGTAAAGGTGAAGAGTTGTTTTCAACATTAAATAAAAGCATATGAGACCATTTTCATCAGCTGAAAGGACTGAATAATTTTAATAAAATGTCAGTGTTTTCCCATGATGACATAATGGAGATTTTGAGGAAGGTCAAGAATCTCAGGGGAAGAAATGTTGATCTGCCCCTTAACTTGTGTTACCACTGCTCTGTCTGTTATGCTGTGGCTTTAACCTCACCAATCTTTCAGTTATTTCCACATGCCCTGAATAAATTGATCATTTCTAAAGTCAACTTTGCATCGGACGATCTGGGCATATGCATTTTCCATAGTTTCCCAGTCTTCCTCCTCCCCTTGCTCTTTATCATTCAGATACTTCTCAACTCTCCAGTTGCTGCTTTAAGCTTCTGGGAGTCTAAAGCTTGCCTCACCTCTCAGCAGTCTAATTGTCTCTTTAACCAGCTACTTCACTGTGTGTCTATCCAGCCTCTTTGTGAAGAACATTTCAAGGATGGGTATTTCTTGCAGACTGTGGATCCCACTGGAGGCAACTTGGACTTGACATACGGTTGAGGAGTGTATTTCATTTCTTATGACACTGGATCAAGTTTATTTTTATTTGATCGCCATTAAGACAAATCCTTCTGTGTCTGTTTGCAGCTAGTTCTCTAAGGAAAGCAGGTGGGAATTGGTGCACATGAGCTGCAACCTTCAGCTACAGCCTTGAGTGGGAAAGGGTTAGATTTTACCAAGAGTGATCTAAGTCCCGAGCGGCTGATGAGAGAAATGGCAGGGCTGGGGAGGTGAGGAAGAGTATTTTCCATGGATGTCTGACCTCAAGGATGCTGCTTTTCCTACATGTCCAGACTTCATTAGGAGACACTCTGGATCAATATCAGTGGGAGAATGTGGATATCACTCTAGTTTGTAAGCTGAAAAATAAGGAAAACTTTAAAAGCAGAAATCCTTTTTTTTTTTTTTTTTTGATGCTCATTGAAATTTTCTGTTAAATGAACTTCTGAAACCTCCCCAATTAGCCACACAAGAATTGAAGAGCTGTAGAAAATTATGGAAAGAGGCATGGCTTCTTAGGGCTTTTTGCAGTTTAATTTCCCCTTGGGTGGATTTGGTGCTGAGTCCATGAGCCTGTGATGCTGAGAGGATCCTGAAATAAGCTCTCAAGAAGTTGAAGTCAGAATCCAAGTTTCCAAGCTTCTTGGAGTGTTAATTGGTCCCACTGAGGGCCATTACCAAGAAAGCCTCCCCAGGGGCTGATTAGAGCACAAAGTTGGAGGCCCTGATTGCAGGTAGGCAAAGGCAGTGTGCAGGTGTCTGTGATGCCAAGTCAAGCTTGATGTGTGTTATCAAGCAGAATGACCAAGCCCTACAGCCAGCCCTGTGGTAGGGTGATCCTTTGCCTCACATGTCGCTCACAGCTCTTCCTAGGGGCAGTGTCAGACTGGGGGGGGCGGGCGGGAGGGGAGAAGGGTGTGTGTGCAATGCTTCATGCAGAACAACAATTCGGCACCTCCTGGGCTCCCTGGAAGTGAGGAGGCAGCATGGCCACAGTGCTGCAAGGAAACATCATCTTCTCATAGGCCTCAATGGCAGAGATGCTCACCGTAGCAAAGGGGACAAAGACCTGAGCTCTCTTGGAGACTTTCAGCCTTGGCATTGCCCTCGGTCATCTCCATCGCAGGCTGTCCTAAGCTGTCCAAAGCTGCACCTGTTTCTCTGCAGGCTGTAGACACCCAACCTGCTTCCACACCTCGCTCTCACTGCAGGATCTCCCCAGCTTTACTGATGTCCCTCTGTCCTTGCTGGCTGCTGCTTGGAACACAAAGCCAGGGGCTGATCACAGAGTCCCTCTGGGTGTCCTGTTGCACCACAGCACTACCCTACGAGTGACATTCTTGTTACCTGAAGTGCAGTCTGAACCCATCAAGATGCAGTTTGTGGCTCTTCTCATGCTGCTTCCCACTACCAAGAAAAGCTCCACCATCTCTGAACCCACCCTGTCACAGGCAATCACAGGTGACTACTGTACTGTCCTTATCCTCCACTTCAGCAGGTTAAAGCAGCCCAGGTCCCTCAGCCTCTCCATACAGGCCATGTGCTTCAGACCCCCAGCCCCATCTTGGCAGACCTCCTCTGAAGCCCCTCCAGTTGCTCCCCATTCCTCCAGCACTGGGCAGCCCACACTGGGACACACTGTTCCAGACATGGCCACTCCAGTGCTGAGTCAAGAAGGCGATAAGAAGTGCCCTTGCCTGGGTGGCCATGCTCTTCCTGATGCAGTCCTGTATGCAGCTGGCCTCATTTGTGGTGAGCACGCATCACTGGCTCATATGGCATTGCTTGTAACGTCCAGGCCCTTCTCCTCAGGGTCACTCCTCTGCTGGTCAGGTCTCTGCCTGTCCTGATGCATGTGTTGTTCTGCCCTGCTGATGAGCCTTTCAAACAGGACAGGATGCAGGGTGTACCCCTGCATACCCCACCTTTACCTGGCTTCCTTTTTCTGCTCATTGCAACCTCCCCTGATCTTCACAACCTTTCCAAGATGACAGAGAGCAGCCTTGCTGTCATAGCAGCCAGCTCTTTCCATGTCCATGGATGCCAGCCATCCAGTCCCATAGACTTCTAGGGGTTGAGTTCTAGAGACTTAGGCACTGTGCATTCGTATTCTCCTCAGGGCTCCTGACTCGAGGCACTACAGCTCAGGAGACCCTGTGGGTGAAGGCTGAAGCCAGGAAGGACTTGACTTCCCCACACCTGACTACATTTGCTTTTACTAGAATCCCTGCCCCATTCAGCAGTGAGCCCACATCTCCTTCTTTATTCTTTTACTGTCACTGAAGCAGTAGCAGCTCTTCTTCCTGTCCTTCACATCCCCTGCAAGTGTCTCTATCCCAGGGGAGCTTTGGCTTCCTTAACACCATCCCTGCTTTGCTGGACAATGTTTCTAAATTCCTCCTTTGCAGCCTCTGCCTTCTTCCGCTTTCCACAGGCTGCCTTATTGCCCTGTATCTCAGGTGTGAGCTCCCTGTTTAGCCAAGCTGGGCCCCAGAGATGCCTACCAGCTTTACAGACTGTTCCTGTGGAGCATTCTTGTGCCTGATGGATGCTGTCCTGAGTGACCTGCTGGCTTTTCTGAGCTCCTCTGCCCTTCAGAGCTGCCTGCTTTGGTCCATCCCATGGAAGAGTTCCATACATCCAAGCTGCCCCTTCGCACATAGGACATCCCCCTCCTGATGATCCCTGGTGGTCTCTCCTGAGGAACTTGCACCCTGCCATTGAAGGACTCCAGTCATGCGAGTGATCCCACTACATCTCAGTTTCTGCAACCATGTGGTAGTCCTGTGACAGCTTGCGCATCTCCATTTACTCCTGCCTGCGCCCCAGGCTGCATGTGTTTGCATATATGTTGGATTTAGCACATCAGCTGTGCCACCGACCGCAGATTTGTTACAGGTAAACAGGTTACCAAGGACCTCACGTATGCAAAGGCTTTGATTGGAAGTGGTGCCATGCTGGCATGGATAGCAGGTGGCAATGGGATGGCGAAAGGAGGTTCCCACTAAGAGAGCAAACCCTGCAGGGCCCAAGGCCAGGGGAATAAACAGAGCTGGGCTGTGCAGGAATGCCAGGAGAGGTGTTTGCTGCCTGAGCTGACTCTGCAGCACCGTTGGACCTGTGACAGACTTCTTGAACTAATCTCCAGGAAGGACAAGGTGCCACTAAAGAATTCCTTGGCCTGGATAGCCTATGATCTAGTAACTATGAGATCATCATTAGCCCAGTCCCTGCTCATATCATGTTGAGCGGGCGAGAGGAGGTTCAGGGGAGGAGAGCTAGAAGGGTCTGAGAGTGCAGAGACGAGAGCGGAGATCTTGGTGTGAGGTGCCTCTCCTGTATATGAAGCACGCTTGGATGCAGACAGTAGAGACTGCCCAAAGGCAGAGGAAGGATTCATTTATTCGGGCACAGGTAAGGAAGCCCAAGATGCCCTGGGGCAATTGCCTGGCAGCAACTCCAAAGGGCCATGGTTTTCCTGAATGTGCCATGCTGTATGTGATAGAGACATGTGGTTGCGTTAGACTCCTCAGGCATCCGACATGGCCCTGCAGGCCTCTTTCTATGTCATTAAATTAAGTGTCTGCACTGAATTACGTTAGCTGCTTGTAACATTGGAATCTGCTTGTGTCTCAGCTTCCTAGTGAGTGGGGCTCTAGTTGTAGTAGGCATCTGGGGTCATTTCAGATGGCCAAGGAAATTCCCCACCTGGCCCCCACCTCATGCTCCAGAAGGATGTGGGCCTCCCAGTTGCTCTATCAGAGCAAGCAGACACTGCACATGCCTCGGACCACCTCTGTCTTTTCAAATGTCACCAGGTGTCACCAGCTAACTGACTCCCACCCTCCCCCTCCAGTGATTGCAATGGGAGTGGAGACAAGGAGCTCACGTGCAGACCCCTCTGTTGTGCACACTTCAACTTGGGAAGGAGAATCTCAGCTCCTGTGTGTTTATGGAGTTCATGGGAGGGATCTGAATCCCACTCTAGCCTGGGGGCTTTTAAACAGGCATGAATGCCCAGATTGACTCGTCTGAATGAAAACCTGAACCATGTGTCCATGAGCTCCCTCCTTGTCCCTATCTAGGTGTCCTGCCTAGTTATGAGATGGGAATAAGGCCTTCCAGAGTGGGAAATTTTCACCTATCATAGATAGTCACCCTCTGATGAAATAAGTTGCAATGTTGGAATCAGTTTCTCTCCACTCCTTAGAAAAGGACAATAGGTGATTATTTTAGTTTATTGCAGTGAACATTTCCCAGGAGGAGGGAGCACAAGGGACAGAGAGGGTCAGGCTCCTGGGATGGAGGGAGCTCATGGCAACCTGGCAGCACTGCCCAGACACAGCTGTGTGCAGGAGCAGCTCCTCTGCCAAGAGCAGCAGGGCTGCGGGCACTGCCTGCTGCTGCTGACATGAGATGAGAGAAGGCAGAGAGAAGTGGAAGGCAGTGTGGAGTGGGAGGACAGAGGAGAGCTCCTTGTGGGAGAAATCTTCACAGCCCTTTGCATGGTAAGTCTCTGGCTGCAGGGTGATACTACTGAGTTTCCTGGAGGGGTCTTCTGAACCCAGCCCATCCCGTGACTGATAGGCTTTTTAAGGATCATTCTCTCGGCTCCTCCGGTGCCTAAACAGAGGAGATGCTTCAGAGCAGGGATTCCTGCAATGACACACAGGCAGAGGGACAGAGCATGCTACTTACTTCCTTCTCCCAGGGACCCTGCATGGGTGTGAAGCCGGGGCGTGCACACTGGTCTGCCCAGGGCTGTAATTCAGAGCAGTGTCCCTGCACCCCAGGGTGCTGTGTGCCTGGGGCAGTGACTGCTGCCTGCAAGGGTCAGCCCTCAGCCTGCCCAGGGAACTCCCTAGAGTGCTGCAGGAGAAAGCTTTGGGTGAGAGGAGCGACCCCCAGTTTTTCAAGAGGAATATCAAGAGAAGGGCTACCTGAAAGAGAAGGAGCTTTCCTTCGGGTGTCTGTGCTTTCAGTTCCCTAATTTTGGCAGAGAGAATGAAGGAAAGAGGGGGTTTTTTTGTTTTTTTTTTTTTGTTTTTTTTTTTTTGTTTTGTTCTGGCAAGGAACTAAGAGTCCTAAACCTTTGCTCTAAGAGATTAATAGGTCTGTGAGAAACCTCAGCAAGCCCCTTCGGCTCCACCTCCAGCAGCACCTTTGTTGCCATGGTCAGCACCTCCAATGCAGACACCCTCCTCTGAGCAAGGGCCCTGTGTCTCCCCTCCACCCAGCAGAGCCTCTGCCCTGACAGCCATGCAGTCCAGGACATGAAACATCTCCTCTGCAACCAGACCTCTGGCAGAGGAGAGGGGCCTCTCTCCTGCCACGGGCCCATTTCATGCTGCCCGACAAAGGGGCTGAGAGCGACTGCCTGTGATGTCACTGTCTGTAAGGTGGCATGCCCAGCTGCGTAAGGTGAAGGCTTTCCCGAGTGCCCGTCTGTCTCTCTCTCCTTGCCTCCCTTGGCAGCAGGATCATGGTGTTGCTCCTTGTTTCTCCTCCTGTTCATGATGCTCCTGTTGTTGCTTTTGGGCTCCCTGGGGTTAGGGGGGTTTCAGCTGCAGTTCAGACACTGATGCTGCAAGTTGTGGAACAGAGGGATCTGCATGGAAATGAGGTTTCCCCAACCCCCTTCTGACCTGTGTGGCTCCATGAAATGCAGTCTGTGGGGTTGGGAAATGAGCTGACTCTCTCTTGAGAGCCCATCTTCCGTCCTAACAGTCCTTTGACTGTTTCTCTGTGTTGTGCTGCCACACTGTGAGCTGCCCTCCAGCAAGGCACAGCTGTCTCATAGGACCTCTGTGATATCTGAGAGACAAATGAAGAAGTGGCAGAGATACTGAGTATGGAGATGGTGGTGTGAGGGTGTAAGTGTGCATCTGAAAAGAGCCCCATGTGTCCTTGGCTAGAAGGGGAGTGTGGAGAGCTCCCTCAGGGGCCCTGAGAAAGGGAGATAAGTTTGGACACCTGCACTTTGAAAATGGACTCCTCTGCACTCAGCAGGGACTGGTTTCTTTTTAGGGTAACATCCTCCAGCTCAAGGAGGTGTGAGCTCAGGATAGCTGGGAATGACACTAATAGATAGACGAGATGTCCTCACTCTGCAACAAGGAACAGTGGATGCTTTCTTCTCAGGACTCAGTAGAAATGCCAAGGATTTCTACCTTTGAGGAACACTGCCCAGGGGTGACATCTAAAAGAAAACAAAATCCCTACAAAATCCCTAAAACTCTATTCCTCAAACCTCATTCTTTACAATTGGGAGTGAAGACGCTGAAAAGCTCTTTTACATGGCGAGTGGATTGCACCTGATAGAAACTGTGAATGTCAGGTCTAGTCACCCCCATTCCCCATTCCCACTGCTGTATAGCTGCACTGACTCCTCTGGAGTCCACGGGCAGAGGCTCCTGCTCCTTATGGCAAACTCAGCCAGTCCTAAGTGGAGCTCAAGCAAGGGAACTGCACAAAGATCCTCTTGGTTAAGAGAAGCAAAGTGGGGGGCTATATGAGAACTGGAACATCCGGGGACTTTTTTTTTTCTTGACAATTCTCTCCTAACTTGCCAATGTCTTTTCGTTTTGGACAGTCCCCCATGCCTAGAGATAGCAAAATGTCCAACAGCAGCTACTTCAACGAGTTCCTCCTCCTGGCTTCTGCAGACACACGGGAGCTGCAGCTCTTGCACTTCTCGCTCTTCCTGGGCATCTACCTGGCTGCCCTCCTGGGCAACGGCCTCATCATCACAGCTGTCGCCTGCGACCACCACCTCCACACCCCCATGTACTTCTTCCTCCTCAACCTCTCCCTCCTCGACCTTGGCTCCATCTCCACCACTGTCCCCAAATCCATGGCCAATTCCCTGTGGGACACCAGGGCCATTTCCTACTCAGGATGTGCTGCCCAGCTCTTCCTGGTTGCATTCTTGTTTTCAGCAGAGTATTCTCTCCTCACAGTCATGGCCTACGACCGCTTTGTTGCCATCTGCAGACCCCTGCACTACAGCACACTCATGGGCAGCAGAGCCTGTGTCCAAATGGCAGCAGCTGTCTGGGCCAGTGGTTTTCTCAGTGGCCTCCTGCACACTGCTAACACATTTTCAATACCACTCTGCCAAGGCAATGCTGTAGAGCAGTTCTTCTGTGAGATTCCCCAGATCCTCAAGCTCTCCTGCTCAGATGCCTACCTCAGGGAAGTGGGGCTTCTTGTGGTTACTGCCTGTTTAATGATTGGGTGTTTCATTTTCATTGTGCTGTCCTACGTGCAGATCTTCACTGCTGTGCTGAGGATCCCCTCTGAGCAGGGCCAACACAAAGCCTTTTCCATGTGCCTCCCGCACCTGGCCGTGGTCTCCCTGTTTGTCAGCACCTCATTTTTTACCCACCTGAAGCCCGCCTCCCTCTCCTCCCCAGCTGTGGATCTGGTGGTGGCTGTTCTGTACTCGGTGGTGCCTCCAGCAGTGAACCCCCTCATCTACAGCATGAGGAACAAGGAGCTCAAGGATGCCCTGGGGATAGCGATTTCATGGACATTTTTCAGCAGTGGTAAAATTGTCATTTCTCTCCACAAATGAATCCCACTGTCTCCCATACCAGGACGATGTGTTGTTCACTTTATTTTCATTATTAATATTATTACTATCATTAGTGGTATTATTATTTGTTATCATGTGGCTGTGCAAATGCTAGGATTCATTCCACCTTTACCAAGACTGCTCTGTCTCACCTGGTGTCTACATAAAATTCTGTCTAGTTAATAATAACTGGGTGAGAGTTGACTCCCTCACAGTATCTCTGTAATAAAGTAGGTTCTACCCAGTGCAGTGCCTGGAGGCTGGGCTTCCTCCAAAGCTGGTGTCAAGAATAGGCCCAAGGAATTGCACCCAAAAATGGCGTACTGTGCAGGGTTCTCCATGGGTTCAGGAGCAAAAAGCTCATAATGGTGTAATGATCTCTTAGAGACCAAGGGCTGGATTTAGGACTCCCCCATCAGTGTCCAGTGACAGTGGAGGGGATGAATGGTCACAGATTTACATAGCCAGAGCTGTGCCACATGTTAAGGCCCAATGTCAGATGCCTGTCCTTCTGGAGGGGGAATCTGGAGGTGCCAGGAGAGCACAGGAGATCTGCTGGGACAGCGGGTTCTTTGGGTGGGCAGTGAGTGGAGCCTCACAAAAGGAGAGGTCCTCCAAGGTGGAGTCACCTAAAGGTAAAGTGCTACACCCGGGTATCTGTGGGCAAAGGAGGACTCTGCAATCCCAGCAGAGGCTGTGAGGACCCAGTTTGCATGGGGAAGGGAGACTGGGGAGCAATTCATGTCACCACTGTGAAATACCAGGAACGGGATCTAGAGGTGCACCTGGACACAGCTAGCACCCTTGGAAATGCTTCATAGTCCTTCCAAGCGCCTGCCACATTTGCAGTCCCCTGGAGGGATTGGAGGCCGTGATCCCCGTTTGGTTGGGTCTGCTTCCCACTCGCACTAGCATGACCAGTGCAGAGTCACCCTGTGGCCCTGTGGCCTCACAGCCTGCTCGCTCTGCAGACAAGCACCACCAGCTCGGGGCCCTGGAGGAGAACAGGGGAGGGGGCGTGGGAATGTCCAGCGAGATCAGAGGAGGGATTGGGAGAGATCAGAAAGAAGCAGAGCTGGACTTGAAAGTGTCTGGGAGAGAAAAACGCTGACATATAATCCATGACAATGTTCAGAGTGTGGGTACACTAAAGCGAGCTCATGGTGCAGAGCCAGTAGTCCTTGAAGTCCTGGACCTCCACATGGCCTGGGAAGTGTCTGAAGAAGGATTAATGCTCCCCGCACTCCACGCTTATAGTGTCATTGTCCCTCCTGATGGGTTGCGCCAAAAAGAAGGCTGGGACCCTTTGTCAGAGCTTGCTTTGGGGGAGGCATGAGTAAGGAGCCACATCAGTTTGCTGCTGTCCCTCAGGCCCTGTCCCCAGCACATGTCCTTGAGACAATCTCCCTCACCCTGCATGCTGGTCCATACCCCAAAAGTCACCCCCAGACAAGGCTCCGTGCCCAGCTGGAGGACTGGGCGTCCTGCTGTGAGCCCTGGGAGGACAAGCCCTCTCCGGGACCCTCTGCAGGGCTGGCAGGGAGCATGCAGAGGAGGTCCTGGCACCATCTACTGGGCCTGTAGACCAACCTTCTCCCGTGGGGGCCCTGAAACAGGGTCTATCAGAACAAAGATCCAGCCCAGCTTGCTGTTGTTGCAAGAACAGAGAGGAGAAAGAGTCCCAGGAAACTCCTCCCAGCCCCAGCCCCAGCCCCAGCCCCTCATACCAGCCATTTCCAGCACTGGCCATTCCCCACGATCCTGGTGAGGGGTGATCCTTGAATGTGACCAGCTCCATCTGCCTGCTGGGCTCAGCACCTGTATGGCGGAAATGTCCAGCCCTGCCTGGCCTCTCCCTGGGCCCAGACCCCAGAGCATGGCCTTCTGCTAGCCCTGGTGGGGACATGGCTGGGGCTGGGCAGGGGCTGGGGATTGGTGGGAGACTGCTGGGCAGGAGGCCCTTGGGGGATGGGGCACTGGGGGCTGTCATGGGCACCATGCTGGGGAGATGTTTCCCCACCCCAGAACGCACCCTGTCCTGTGCAGTGCCTGTACAGTGGGGCCATGGGACCATGCTCAAGGCAGTAGGGCTGGGCCAGTGCAGGGATGGAGCGCAGATGGGAGCCATGACACTCCAGGAAGCTCCCGACGGTCGTGGAGGGGACTCACTGCTGCTAGCAGGGTCGGGGGTCTCTCAGGGGCTGCAGCTGCTGGCACTGCATGCCAAGACTCCCAGACCAAGGACAGGTGGTTGGTGTCAAGCACCGCAGCCTGTGTCACCATCGCCTCTGAGGAGCATTTCCAGGTGCATCGCTCCCTGCCCATATGTGGAGAGGAGCTGCTGGAGGTCTTCTGTTCTCACCCCTGCTGATTCTGGCTCTGCCCTGGCATCGGCCCAGAGGCTCTGCCCTAACTCATGTTATGTCTCCATACACTCTCATTGGAGACCATGTAGGGACCTGTAACACGTAGCTCTGCTTTGAGCTGGCCAGAACAGCCCACCCGCACAGTCCCAGGAAATCCCAGTAAGGCTGAGCTTGGAGACGAGGCTGTGGTTGTCCTCCGTCAAAGTTGGCTGGGGGCCAAGGGGAGGAAAGGACAAGAGGCAACAAGGACAAGCAGCAGCAAAGGAAATTTCAAATGAGTTTATGGGGAAAAAAATAGTAACCATGATAGTGAAGCAGCACTGGGGCAGGGGCCAGGAGATCTTTGAAATCTCTCCCAGAGAAGGCACTCACCAACCTGATCTAATTGCAAAGTTAGCCCAGCTCAGAGAAGATCATGGTCCTGGACATCTCCAGCAGTCTCTCCCAACCCAAAGCCTCCAGGAGGAAGGGGCTGGAAGGAGGAGTCCTGGGCAGGGCACACTGCTGTGGGGTTGAGGCCTTGCTGGCATTTGTACTGCCTGGTCAAGCCTGTCCTCAGAGTCACACAGGGAGTGAGTTCATCCTCAAAAGGAGTCTCTGCTCCATGGCAACAGGAGTCAAACCAGTGCAGGGAGACTGCAGAAGAGTTCTCAGGAACACACCAGGCATTCAGCCCCTTCGACTGCTGAGGTGTCCCCAGAGCGGTGCTTTGCATGCTGGGTCTTGTGGGCTGAGAAATCTTTAGAGCCAAAGCAGATGAGAGTCCTATGTCCTGGGCCCACGGGTTACAGGGCAGCAGCAGGGCTGTACCGACTGCAGGGAGGGAATCACTGCCCGAGGCATGAGCAGATCCCCCTCTGCCCTCCCCTCTCTCTTCACACCACAGAACAGAGATTATGTTTCCCATGTTGGACCTCCCTGCCGGGCTGTATTCCCAGCCAGAGGGGACACAAGCTTCAGACTGGGGAAATGCAGCAGAGCCCAGTCTCGCCTAGAGGAGCAGGGTCCCACCACCCCTGCTGGGTGGCCAGGGCTGCAGGCTGCAGACCCCACGCTGTTCCCCACAGACCTCCTGCCTGGGGCTGGAGGGTGCCCAGCAGCAAGGCAGGCATGCCTCGGGGTCTGGTGCCATGGGGGTGGTGGCCTTTGGTCCAACCTCTGTCTGTAAGGGGCTCAGGAGCTTCTCTGCCTCCATGTTAGTGGCAAAGTTAGTGTCCCAGCTTCTTCCCTCTGGAAAGCTGAGGATTTAATTCTCTGGAGAAAGCAAAAAAGGAAACCCTTTTGTCCAGGGGACTTCTACTGCCTCCTCAACCTTCTCCTGTCTTCTCCTGCTGTATCACCCCAAAATCCTTTGGCAGGAGCCTTTTTTGGTTCCTGACCCTATATCTGACCCTGCTGTGAGCAGTAGGTTGCACTACAGGGCTCCTGTGTGCCCTTCAACATGAATTATCCTAAAAGCTTGTGACCTCAGGCCCCATTGCAAGCACAGAGCAATGGGACAGGAGTCATTTGTGCTTTATGTGACCATCTAAAAGAAGGCAGGTGAACACCTCCTCCTCCCCGTTGACTGTAAGGCAGCCTGGGAGGCACTGCCACAGGCATATCTGCATTACTCCTGAAATTCTTTGCATCCACCTTTAACCACACAAAAGTCCTGAATCCCCTCAGTGGTGGGGGAAGAAATGCAGGCTTTTCTGCAGTGTGAGTTCTCTAACTCTGTAGCTGCACCTCTAAGTAGATGGTGCCATCTTCCCCTTTCTTTCTTTCTTCCGTGAAGCTCAGCCTGGATGGGAATGCAAATGTGGAGGCTGGCTGTTGCTGCAGTGACCGTGGAATGGTGGAGAGGCAAGAGGAATAACAGAGTCCTCGCCCTGGACTGCAGCAGAGAGGATTCCATCTTGTTCAGGAGGATCCTTGTCAGGATCCCAGGGGTGACTGCCCTGGAGGGCAGAGGAGCCATGGAGCCCTCTTGGATCTTCAGGGACAATGTTCTCAAAGCACAGGAATGTTCTATTCTGCAGGAAAGTCCAGCAGGGCCTGGCCTGAGGCTGGCGTGGATGAGCAGGGACTTTGTGATTTAGGACTTGAAAAGGCAGAAGGAAGTGCACAGAGGGTTGGAAGGGGAATGGGCTACCCAGGAAGAAGACAGACATTTGCTGTGGTGGAAGGGATGGAGTTAGGCAAGCCACAGCTCAGCTGGAGCTGGAGCTGGAGCTGGAGCTGGAGCTGGAGCTAGCAAGAGATGGAGAGAGCAACCAGAAGGGCTTCTGTAAGGATGCTGGCAGTACAAGGCAGCGAGCCAAGGAAAATGTGGTCTCCCTGCTCAGTGGGGCAGGGGACCTAGTGACAAAGACAGAGCTGAGGTGCTCATTGCCTCTTTCACCTTGTCTTTCATGGATATTGTCTCCTGCCAAGGCCTCCCTGCCCCTGCGTCCTTTGGCAGCATCTGTATTAGCAAAGCCTCACCCATGGCAGAGGAAGCTGCAGCTGGAGAGGACTTCTGCCCAGTGGGAACACACAGGTCCATGGGACCAGATGGGAAGCACCCCAGGGTGCAGGGAGAAGTGGCTGGAGTCATTGCAACACTGTCTATGAAATGTCAGGGTGATCAGGGAGGTTCCTGATGACTGGGAAAAGGCAGACATGGCACCCATTTTCCAGAAGGGCAAGAGGGAGGATCTGGGGAATGACAGGCTGGTCATCTTCCTCTCAGTCCCTGGCAAGGTGATGGAACAAATCCTCCTGGAAACCATCTCCAAGCATATGAAGGAGAAGGGCGGCATGGGTTGAGGAAGGGGAAATGGAAACCATGCCTGACCAACCTGATTGCCTTCTGCCATCAGATGAATGGCTTTGTGCACAAGGGGAAAGCAGGGGATTTTGTGAACCTTCTCTTTAGCAAGGCCTTTGACACAGTCCCTCATAGTTTCCTTATAGCCAAATTGCTGAGATCTGCCCTGCATCAGTGGACCATAGGGAAGGTGGAAGATTGGCTGGATCATCAGGCTGAAACGCTGTGCTCAGTGGTACACGTTCCAAGTGGCAGCTCATTACTAGTGGCATCCCTCAGTGATCAACATGTGGGGCAGGACTGTTTAACCTCTTTGTTAATGGCCTGCACAGTGGATGGAGAACAATCCCACCACCTCTGTGGACAATGCATAACTAGGAGGAGCCCCTGGGCAACCTCATCTAGTTCCCTCTGCATTGACCGGGGGGCTGGGATTAGAGGACATCCAGATTAGAGGACATCCAGAGGTCTTGTCCACCCTAAGTGCTGTGATTCAGTGAACCATCCCCTGGAGAGCTCTGTAAAGAGAGAAGAGGCAGAGGAAGAAGAAAGGACAGAGAGGCAGAAGAGATCTGAAACATGTCCATTTAAATAAAGCAGTTCCTCAGAACAAAGATTCTCCATTCAGAGTATTGGTGGCAAATGTAATTTGATGAATAATGTGTATATATGTACGTATACTTGCATGGACAGACTAATGTCTAGTGCATGAATATGTTGCTGCTAATAAATAAGAAAGAAAAAAGAATATTTGGCATTGGTAAAATATGTATGAAGTTTATGAACTATGAAGAAGGTTTGGAAATGGGGATTTCTTGTCAATTATTGCACTGAGTTATCTTCTGAGAAGATTTCAACTTATGACTAGAATCTACTTTTGGGCCTTGATTCATCTAGCTACATAGAGAGGCTGCTGCTGCCTGAGATGCCCTGGTGTAGCTGTGTTCCCATGTGGTGCTGGAAATTTTTGCTCTGTCTCCTACGGGGCCTTAACTTGTGATTAGGAAATGTATCTCAAAACAACTCAATTGAGACAACCTTTTTCCCTCCATAGATTAAAAAGGGAAGTCCAGAAAACTGGATTAGACAGAGACATATGTGCTGATGGGGTCTGGCATGGGGTGAGATCAGCCTCCTCCCTGTTGTCCCCTAAAAATGAAGTTGCACTTCATTGACTGTGCAGGGAAGGAAAAGGGCGTGTGGCTAGATGTTTTCGGGACTCCTTTAAAAGGTCACAGAAACACAGCTATGTTGAGATTTGTGCCAATTTGGCCACCCAAAAATAGACGAAGCTGGTCACCCTGCTTTCCTCACCAGTCGAGAGAGCCCGACACCTCAGAGTAAGACATGCTTTGTGCAAAGAGTGAGGAGTGGCACGGATAGCTGTGGGCAAGGGGTGGTTTTCTGAGCACCAGGCTCTGTATGTGACACAAAAATCTTTTTTAATGGTGCAAGCCTGATTATAGCAAAACTGTTTAGAAAATGATATTAAAAATGAAACAAGAAAGCAATTGAAAAAAAGAGATTTAAAGCAAAGAAATGCATTGTTATACTTTCCAGCTTTTCTTTTCTTTGCATGTCCTTATTGTCTTTCTTGATTTGTTCTGTTTCAGTATACTAGTCTTCTGGGGCGATTATGCATTATCTTTTTGTCTGAAAAGGAAAGTGATTTTCCAGAACCTGGGTGGGATGCAGTCACAGGGTCATGGATGGCTGGTGCCCTGGTGCCCTCTGCCCAGCCTCCCTCTGCAGCTCCCAGGGGCTCCGGTCTCCTGCAGGTCCCCTGTGAGAGCTGCCAGGCCCAGGCAGGTGCCTCAGAGACACCAGGGCCTCTGCAAGTGCCACTGGCTGGTTGTGGTTGGACACCTGAGCTCTGCCTGTAAAGGTGAAGAGTTGTTTTCAACATTAAATAAAAGCATATGAGACCATTTTCATCAGCTGAAAGGACTGAATAATTTTAATAAAATGTCAGTGTTTTCCCATGATGACATAATGGAGATTTTGAGGAAGGTCAAGAATCTCAGGGGAAGAAATGTTGATCTGCCCCTTAACTTGCGTTACCGCTACTCTCTCTGTTATGCTGTGGCTTTAACCTCACTAATCTTTCCCCTATTTCCATATGCCCTGATTAAACTGATCATTTCTTAAGGCAACTGTGTATCAGACGGTATGGGCATATGCTCTTTCCTTTCTTCCTCCTCCCCTTCTCTTTAGCATTCAGATACCTCTCTACTCTCCAGTTGCTGCTTTGAACTTCAGGGAGTCTAAAGCTTGCCTCGTCTCTCAGGGGTCTAATTGTCTCTTCAACCAACTCCTTCACTGTGTGTCTATCCAGCCTTTCCTATCTATCTGTCGAAAACATTGAAAGGAAGGTTGTTCCTTGTAGACTGTGGACCTCACTGGTGGCAACTTTGATCGCCATTAAGACAAATCCTTCTGTGTCTCTTTACAGCTAGTTCTCTACTGAAAGCAGGCGGGAATTGGTGCGCATGAGCTGTAACATTCAGCTACAGCCTTGAGTGGAAAAAGGTTAGATTTCAACAAGAGTGCTCTAAGTCCCCAGTGGCTGATGAGAGAAATGGCAGGGCTGGGGAGGTGCAGAGGAGTATTTCCCATGGATGTCTGACCTCAAGGATGCTGCTTTTCCTACATGTCCAGACTTCATTAGGAGACACTCTGGATCAATCTCAGTTGGAGAATGTGGATATCACTCTGTTCTGTAAGCTGAAAAATAAGGAAAACTTTAAAAGCAGGCATCTTTTTTTTTTTTTTAATGCGCATTGAAATCTTCCTCTTGTAAATAGACTCCTGAAACCTCTCCAATTATGCACACAAGAATTGAAGAGCTGAAGAAAATTATGGGAAGAGGCATGGCTGCTTAGGGTTTTCTGCATTTTAATGAACCCCATGGGGTATTTGGTGCTGAGCCCATGAACCTCCGATGCTGAGGCTGAACAGACTTCTCAAGAATTAGTCAGAAGACAAGTTTCCAAGTTTCTTGGAGCGTTAATAGGTCCCACTGAGGGCCATTACCAAGAAGGCCTCCCCAGGGGCTGATTAGAGCACAAAGTTGGAGGCCCTGATTGCAGGCAGGCAAAGGCAATGTGCAGGTGGCTGTGATGCCAAGTCAACCTTGATGTGTGTTATCAAGCAGAATGGCCAAGCCCCACAGCCAGCCCCTGGTAGGGCGATCCTTTCTCTCACGTGTTACTCAGGGCTCTTGCTGGGGGGGAGTGCACAATGCCGAATGCAGGACAATGTTACAGCACTTCCTGGGCTCCCTGGGGGTGAGGAGGCAATGAGGCCCAGTGCCATAAGGAAACGCCATCTTCTTGTAGGCCTTGCTGTCAGAGACAAGAGGGCAGAGACCTCAGTTCTGTTGGAGGCTTTCGGCCTTGGCATCGTCCTCGGTCATCTGCACCACATACTGTCCTAAGCTGTCCCAAAGCTGCGCCTCTTTCTCTGAAGCCTGCAGACACCCAACCTGCTTCCCCACCTTGCTCTCACTGCAGGATCTCCCCACCTTTACTGACGTCCCTTTTTGCTCACTTGCTTTTTGTTGAAACACAAAGCCATTATGACATTTCTTTTTGCTGAAGTCCAGTCTGTATCTTTCAAGCTGCTCTTTGTGGCTGATTCCCCTTTTCATGCTTTTTCCCACTACCAAGAAGAGTGCCAGTATCTCTGAAACCACCCTTCAAGCAGTCACAGGCACCTACTGTACTGGCCTCAGCTGTAACACTTCACCAGGCTAAGGAAGCCCAGGTCCTTCAGCCTCTCCATGCACTTAAGGCCCCTAATCCCATACTGGCAGACTCCTCTGGGCCCTCTCCAGTTGCTCCCCATTCCTCCAGCACTGGGCAGCCCACACTAGGACACACTATTCCTCATGTGGCCATGCTAGTGCTGAGCCAAGGGGGATAATAACTCTCCTTATCTGGGTGGCCATGTCCTTCCTAATACAGTCCTGCATGCAGCTGGCCTCATTTGTCGTGAGCCCACACCACTGGCTCCTATGGCATCCCTCGTAACGTCCAAGCCCTTCTCCTCAAGGTCACTCCTCTGCCGATCAGATCTCAGCCTGTCCTGATGCACGTGTTGGTCTGTCGTGCAATGCTGGACTGTCCACTACCCCTTACACAATGTCATGAGGTTTCTGTTGGCCAAAGCTCCAAATCTCTCAAGGCCCCTCTGGACTGACGCTCCTTTGTGTCAGCTGTCCATGTGTGTGTGCAGAAGGCTCATCCTGTCTTGCGGTGCCTCTGGCAGGATAACAGCATGAGGAACTGCAGGACACTGCAGATATAGTAAAAGAGGAACTGCTTAAAACAGTAGAAGTCAGCATGGCAACCATCTCAGAAAAGCTGAATGAAGGTACGAAGAAGGCAAAACCAGGACCAATGGGGAAGGGAGAGAGGGGTTGGCTGACTGCATGGGAGGGGATCAGGATGGTAAAAGAAAAGAACTTGGAAGGTGGAAAAGGTGGAAAATGCAATAAAAGGTGAAGCAAAGAAAAAGAAATCAGGCTATTTATGGGTACCTGCCAAGCATTCCTGAATTTGAATTACTCCGACTGGAGCAGGACAAAAAAAACATGCAGTTGATCTGGTCATACTTTTTTGAGACCTATTTCCATGCTCACAGGCAAGCTGAATGTTTTCCTAGGGTCAAGAGAAGACTGGGGGTGGAGGGAAATGCAGAATCATTCCAGCTGAGAGGCACCTCAGGAGGTCTCTGGCCCAACCTGCTTCCCACAGCAGGGTCAGCTCTCAGGTCCAACCAGGTTTCTCAGGCCTTTACTCATTTAGGACTTGAAAACCTCTGAGGATGGAAAATGGCACAGCCTCTCAGGGCAACCGTCCCCAGTGCTTGACTGTCTGGATGGGTCAAAAGTTTCTCCTTATACCCAGCCTGAACCTCTGTTCTTACAGCTAATGCCCACTGGGCCTCATCCTCCCATTGCGCTCAACAGTGAAGAGCCTGGCTCCATCTTCCTGATAAACTCTTGATGGGTATGGGCAGGCTGTTGTTAGTCTCCCCAAAGCTTTCTCTTCTCCAAGCTGAACAAACCCAGCTCCCTCAGCCTCCCATAATGACAAAGTCAACATTAACTAGGTGTGCCTAGGATGTTTAAGGCTCTTCTGGTCCTTCTGGGTTTTAATGGATTTGCAAAAGACCTTAGGCACATTAGAGTGCAGTCACCCACATGCCATGACTTTCTGCATGCATCACACTCATTTGGCACTGTGCTGTGATGTACAGGTGTTGTAGGCTGTGAAGGGGGCCCATTCTGCACAAGCAGTCACTCGTAATTAACCCTTGAACTGAAAACCTTCCCAACCCAAGAGGCGACCTCACATCACTAGGAGAGCTTGGCTCTGGAGAGGCCATGTTTGGGACTAACCCACATGCAGCAAAGGAATTCAGACCTGCAAGAATTGCAGCAACTATCAGCAGAGATGATGGAATCACAGAACCATTCAGGTTGGAAGGGACCTCAGGAGGTTTCTTGTCCAACCTCCTGCTCACATGGTGATCAACACTGAATTCACACCAAGTTTCTCAGGACTTTGTGCAACAGAGTCCTGAAAGCCTGCAAAAACAGAGAATCCATAACCTCTCTGGACCCTTCTTCAAATGCTTAATTATCCCTGGTGAGTTTTCTTCCTTATATCCAATTTTGGCTGCACTTGTGTCAGCTTATACTCGTTGCTTCTCATTGTGCTGCCAACTCTGCAAAAGCCTGATTCTTTATGGGTGGTAATCTTGAGTTGGGAGCTGCTATGAGTTCCTCCCAAAGCCTTTCCCTCTCCAGGCTGAAGAAGGCCTGTTCCCTCAGCCTCTCCTCACATGGCAAGTGCTCCGGTACCGACCACCTTGGAGGCCTGCCACCGAGCTCACTGCAAGTGATCAACAGTGTTCTTCTGCAGAGGTCCCCCCATGGATGCAGTATCTGCAAGTGCTCTAACGAGTGTTGAGTAGAGGGCGATAATCACTTCCCTCGATCTCCTGGCTGTGCTCTCGTTCAGGCAGCTTGGGATGCTGTGGCCTCCGTTGCTGTCAAGGCACACTGCTGGTTCATGCTTACCTCGCTGCCCACAAAGACTCCCATGTCCTTTTCTGCACAGCTGCTGCCCAGCCGGGCTCTCCCCAGCCTGTACCACTGCAGGGTGTTGGTCTACCCCAGGTGCAGGGCCTGGCATTGGTTTTGCTTTTGAATTTCACAAAGTTCCTGACAGCGCATTCCTCCTGCCTGCTGCGGTCCCTCTGAATGGCAGCCCTTGGGCTTATGACTGTTTTCCTGATGAGGTGCCATCTGTGAATGTGATGAGAGGTGTGTTGTCCAGGTCACTGATGATCCTGTTAGACAGGACAGGTCCCAGTATAGACCCCTGCATCCTCCACTTGTCACTGGCTTCCCAGTAAATCACAACCCAGTCATAAAAACCCTCTGAGCTCGATCATCCAACCAGCTTTTCACCCCTCTGGTTGTCTACCCAGCCTATCATAATGCCTTATTTGTATACAGGAATATAGTGTGAGACAGTGTCAAACACCTTGCTAAAGTCATGGCAAATGACAGCCACTACTCTCCTCTCCTCCACAAGTACAGGTCCTTTATCATGAAGGCAATCAGGTTGCTCAGGAATGACTGACCTGGAGTGAACCCATGTTAACTGTTCCCAGGCACATTCTTCTCCTTCATGTGCCCAGAAATGTGATGCAGGGGGATTCACTCCATGAAACACTCCTCACTCAAGTGAGGCTGAATGGCCTGCAGCTTCTTGGGGTGTCCTTGTGGCCTTTCTGAAGATAGGCAAAAAATATTCCTTCTTCTGCTCATTGGGACCTCCCTTGATCTCCACAACCTTTCAAAGATGATAGAGACTGACCTTGTGGCAATAGTGGCCAGCCCTCTCAGCATCCTCAGATGCAGCCAATCCAATCCCATAGACTTGTGTGGGTGGAGTTCTTGCAAGTCATCTCCCACTGAACCCTCATCCACCTTTGGTTGATTTTTTTTTCCTCTGGAGTCCTGACTCTGGTCACAACAGCCTGGGAGACCTTGCTGGTGAAGACTGAAGCCAAGAAGGCACTGGGCTCCTCAGACCCACCTGCGTCTTCTGTTACTAGATTCCCTGCCCAGTCCAGCAGTGAGCCAACATTTTCCTTTATATTATTCTACTGTAACTGAAACCGTAGCAGCTCTTCTTCATGCTCTTGATGTTCCCTGCAATTCTCAATCCTAGTGGAGCTTTGGCTTCCCGAACACTATCCCTGCTTCGCTGGACAACATTTTTGAATTGCTCCATTGCAGCCTCTCCCTCCCTCTGCTTCCTGCATGCTGCCTTCTTGCCCTGGGGCTGAGGTATGAGTTCCCAATGCAGCCAAGCCGATCTCCTGAGATGTATATTAGTTTTACTGAGTATTGAGATGGACCATCCCTGTGTGTGGCAGATGCTGTCCTTAAAGACCTGATGGCTTTGCAGAGCTCCTGGGCCCTTCAGAGCTGCCTCCCCTGGGATCCACCAGTGCCCTGAACAGGCCCAAGTCTGCTCCTCTGAAGTCCAGGGTCTGTGCTCTGCTATTATTCTTCCTCACTCCGCTCAGGATCTGGAACTCTACTTTTCCTTGGTCACCGTAGGCAAGGCTGCTACTGCCTATCCCATCCCTGATCAGTTCCTCCCTGTTTGAAATTTCCAGATACAAGAAAGTATCATGAGTATTGTCCCATCATACACCTGTGCTAAGAAGTTGTCCCCGATGCCCTCCAGAAACCTCCTAGCCTGCTTGCACTCTGCTGTTTGCCCTTCCAGTCAATGTCTGGGACATGAAAATCACCACCACCACCACCACCCTAAGAACCAGGGCCTGTGATCCACAGACTTGTTCACATTGCTTAAAGGAGACTGCAGCCAAGCACTCACCCAAAGCCTTGCTTCTGCCATGGAAGAGCTCCACACAGCTGAGCTGCCCCTTCACACCAAGGGCATCCCCCCTCCTCATTGTCCCTGACAGACTCTCCCGAAGAGCTTGTACCCTCCAAGGAGAGCCCTCCAGTCATGTGGGGGATCCCACCACATCTCAGGTATTCCAGTGATGTTGCAGTCCTGTGACAGCTTGTGCTCCTGGCTGTGCCCCAGGCTGCAGGCATTTGCATCTCTTTGGGCTACAGAGCCTCAGCTGTGGCACAGAGAACAGATTGGTCATGGTGAAACCAGTTAGCAAGAGCCAAGGGCAACGCGTGTGCAATGGCCGCACTTCAGGGCAGAGACATGCTGGCATAGGTAGCAGGTGGCAACGTAAGGGTGAAAGGAGGTTCCCACTAAGAGAGCAAACCCTGCAGTGCCCAAGGCCAGGGAGAAACAGAGCTGGGCTGTGCTGAAATGGCAGGAGAGGGGTTTGCTGCCTGAGCTGACTCTGCAGCACCATGAGGCCTGTGACAGAGGTGAACTGATCTCCAGGCAGCACAAGCTGCCAGTGAAGAAAGTCCCTGAGCCTGAACAGCCTGTGATCCAGCCACCTTGAGTTTATCATTAGTCCATTCCTTGTTCATATCATCTGGGAGTGAGAAGATGTTCAGGAGGAGGAAAGCCAGAAGGGTTTGAGAGTGCAGAGTGTGGAGTGGAGACCCTGGTATGGTGGGCCTCTCATTTATGCAGCACACCTGGGTGTAGACAGGATGGACTTGGCCTAAAGGCAGAGGTGGGATTCAGTTGTCTGGCCACAGGTAGGAAACCTGAGATGCTCTGGAACAGTTGCCCTGTAGCAACTCCAAAAGGGCATGCCTTTCCTGTAGGTTCCATGCAGTATCTGCTAGACACATGCGGTTGCATTGGACACCCCAAGCATCTGACATGGCCCTGTAGGCCTATTTCTCTGTCACTGAATCAAGTGTCTGCACTGAATTCTGTTAGCTTTTTGCACAGTGGAGATCTACCTGTGTCTCTGCCTCATAATGAGTGGCGCTCTAATAGTAGCAGAAGGCATCTGCAGTCGTTTCAGATGGCCAAGGAGATTCCCCACCTGAGGCTCTAGAAGGATGCAGGTCTCACAGTCGCTCCATCAGAGCAAGCAGACACTGGCATATGCCTTGGACCACCTCTGTCTCTTCAACTGTCACCAGGTGTTTGTGTGTGGGCAACTGACTCCCACCCTCCATCTCCAGTGATTCCAATGGGAGCTTAGACAAGGAGCTTGCCTGCAGACATCTATGCTGTGCAAACTTCAGCTTGGGCAATCCCACCTCCTGTGTGCTTGTGGAGTTCACGGGAATTAGCTGAATCCCACTCCAGCCCAGGGGCTTCTAACCTGGCATAAGATGCCTCAATTGACTCATCGGAATCAACACCTGAACCATGAGTAAGTGAACTCCTTTCCTGTCCCTATCTTGCCTAGTTAGGAGATGGGACTAGGGCTTCCAAGGTGGGACGTTTCCACCTCTTGCAGACAACCATCCTCTGATGAGACTAATTGTAATGCTGGAATCAATCTTCCTTCAGTGTTTAGAGAGGGACCATTGGTGACTATTTTAGTCTACTTCAGTGAACATTTCCCAGGAGGAGGGAGCTCAAGGGACAGAGACATTTGTGTCTTCAGCTGGGCCTCTGCTCCTGAGTGGGGCCAGGCTCCTGGGATGGAGGGAGCTCATGGCAACCTGGCAGCACTGCCCAGACACAGCTGTGTGCAGGAGCAGCTCCTCTGCCAAGAGCAGCAGGGCTGCGGGCACTGCCTGCTGCTGCTGACATGGGATGAGAGAAGGCAAGGAGAAGTGCAAGGCAGTGTGGAGTGGGAGGCCAGAGGAGAGCTGCTTGTGGGAGAAATCTTCACAGCACTTGACTTGGTGAGTCTCTGGCTGTAGAGCAATGTTACTGTGGTTCCTCGAGGGGTCTTCTGAACTTAACCCATTGCATGACTGATAGGCTTTTTAAGGATTGCTCTCCCAGTTCCTCTTGTGCATAGGAGAAGGAGATGCTTCAGAGCAGGGATTCTCTGCCGCACCATCACAAGGACAGGGCGTGCTCCTACCCACTTCCAGGGACCCTGCAGGGGTGTGAAGCCAGGGTGTGCACACAGGTCTGCCCAGGGCTGTAATTCAGAGCAGTGTCCCTATGACCCAGGGTGCTGTGTGCCTGGAGCAGTGACTTCCACCTGCGAGGGACAGCCCTCAGCCTGCCTGGGGAGCTCTCCACAGCACTGTGCAGAAAAGCTGTGGGTCAAAGGAGCGACTCCCAGCAGGGCAGGTTCATTCTCCTGCTGAGAGGCTGCTGCATAGGTCAGGGCTGCTCACAGCTCTAGTTCATGCACAGGAGATGTCCGAGGAGCCTTTTCAAGAGGAATATCAAGGGAAGGGCTACTTGAAAGACAAGGAGCTTTCCTTCAGGTTTTTCCACTTTCACTTTCCTAATTTTGGCAGGGAGAATGAAGGAAAGAGTTTTCTTTTTGTCAAGGAACTGGGACTGCTGAACCTTCACGCTCAGAGATTAATAGGTTTGTGAGAAACCTCAGCAAGCTGCTTCATCCCCACGTTAACCTAGAGACAGCATCAATATCAGCTTTGTGGCCTCATAGGACTTTATGTGAGCTGCTCCTTAGGACGTGCATGCACAGAGGTGCCCCTGGAGAGTGCTCTAATCCAGGAGGTTACTGTAGGGCAGAACTGAGCACACATGGAGGGTGGGATGGGGTCTGTGAGCACTGACAGGGAAAAGATGCTGGGACAGAGAAAGAGCTGCCATCAGGGACAGCGCCAGGCAGCAGAGATGGCCAGCCAATGAGAGGGAACTGCTAACAGAATCATCATGGGAGGATGGATTCGAGCAAGTCTTGGTCGGTCCCTCCAATGCTTCCTCTGAGCAAGCTGCCCCTGTCTCCCCTCCCACCCAGCAGAGCCTCTGCCCTGACAGCCATGGGGTCCAGGGCATGAGTCTGCCTCCTCTGCAGGCAGACCTCCAGCAGAGGAGAGGGGCATCTTTCCTGCTATGGGTCCATTTTGTGCTGCCCGACAAAGGGGCTGAGAGTGACTGCCCAGTGATGTCACCGTTTGCAAGGTGACATGCCCAGCTGGGTAAAGTGAAGGCTTTCCCAAGCGTCCCTCTCTCTCTCTCTCTCTCTCTTTGCCTCCTTCAGCACCAAGACCATGATGTTGCTTCTTTTTTTCCCTCCTGTCCACGCTGTTCCTGTTCTTCTCTCGGGCTCCCTGGGGTGTGTGTGGGGGAGGGGTGTTCAGCTGCAATTCAGACACCAGCGCTGCGAGTTGGGCAACAGAGGAGTCTGCATGGAAAAGAGGTTTTCCCAGCCCCCTTCTAAGCTGTGTGGCCCCTGGAAATGCAGTCTGTGGGGTTGGCAAATGAGCTGAATGTCCCTTAAGGAGAGCCCATCTTCAGTCCTAATGGTCCTTTGATGGTTTCCCTGTGGTGTCCTGCCAGGCTGCAAGCTGCCCTCCAGCAAGGCACAGCTGTCTCATAGCATCTCTGTGATATCTGAGAGACCCATGAAGAAGCTGCAGAGATGCTGAGAGTATGGAGCTAGTGGTGGGCATCTGAAAAGAGCCCTGTGTGTCCTTGGCTAGAAGGGGAGCGTGGAGAGCTCCCTCAGGTGCCTGGAGAAAGGGTGAGACAGTTGGAGACCTGTACTTTGAAACTGGACTCCTCTGCCCTCATCTGGGGCTGGTTTCTTTTTAGGGTAACATCATCCTTCACTCAAACAGGTGCGAGCACAGGACTGCTGGAAACAAGGCTAATAGACAAGATGTCCTCACTCTACAGTACATGACATTGAATCCAATCTTCTCAGGACTCACAGTAGAAATGCTGAGAATTTCTGCCTTTAAGGAATACTCCCCAGGGGTGACAAGGACATCTCAAAGAAAATAAATGCTATTTAAAAATCCCTAAAACTCTGTTCCTCAAACCTCCTTCTTTAAAACTTGGAGTGAAGATGCTGAAAAGCCTTTCCGCGTGACGGGTGGATTTCACCTGACAGGAACTGTGAATATCAGGGATAGTCAAACCCATTAACCCATTCCCACTACTGCACAGCAGGACTGACTCCTCTGGAGTCCACAGGCAGATGTCCCAGCTCCTCACAGCAGCACACTCAGCCAGTGCAAAGTGGAGCTCAAGCAAGGGAGCTGCACACAGATCCTCTAGGTAAAGAGAGTGACAATGTGGGGGATGGTATGAGAACGGAAATATTTGGGGGCTTTTTTGCTTGAAAAGTCTCTCTTAACGTCTCAGTGTCTTTTCTTCTTTGGACAGTCCCCCATGCCTGGAGAGAGCAAAATGTCCAACAGCAGCTCCCTCAACGAGTTCCTCCTCCTGGCATTTGCAGACACACGGGAGCTGCAGCTCTTGCACTTCTCGCTCTTCCTGGGCATCTACCTGGCTGCCTTCCTGGGCAATGGCCTCATCATCACCGCCATAGCCTGCAACCACCACCTCCACACCCCCATGTACTTCTTCCTCCTCAACCTCTCCCTCCTCGACCTTGGCTCCATCTCCACCACTGTCCCCAAATCCATGGCCAATTCCCTGTGGGACACCAGGGCCATTTCCTACGCAGGATGTGCTGCTCAAGTCTTCCTGTTTGTCTTCTCATTAACAGGAGAGTATTCTCTCCTCACTGTCATGGCCTATGACCGCTACATTGCCATCTGCAGACCCCTGCACTACGGGACCCTCATGGGCAGCAGAGCCTGTGTCCAAATGGCAGCAGCTGCCTGGGCCAGTGGTTTTCTCTATGCTCTGCTGCAGACTGCTAATACATTTTCAACACCACTCTGTCAGGGCAACACAGTGGACCAGTTCTTCTGTGAAATTCCCCAGATCCTCAAGCTCTCCTGCTCGGATGCCTACCTAATTGAAGTTGGGCTTATTGTGGTTAGTGGTTGTTTAGTCTTTGTGTGTTTCATTTTCATTGTGCTGTCCTATGTGCAGATCTTCACAGTCATGCTGAGGATCCCCTCTGAGCAGGGCCAGCACAAAGCCTTCTCCATGTGCCTCCCTCACCTGGCCATGGTCTCCTTGTTTGTCAGCACCTCATTTTGTGCCTACCTGAAACCCCTCTCCATCTCTGTCCCAGCTCTGGATCTGGTGGTGGCTGTTCTGTACTCGGTGGTGCCTCCAGCAGTGAACCCCCTCATCTACAGCATGAGGAACAAGGAGCTCAAGGAGGCACTGAGGAAAATGATTTCATGGATACTTTTCAGCAGTGGCAACATTGCCATTGCTCTCCACAAATGACTCCCCCTGTGTCCTATACCAAGACTGAGCATTGTTTGTTCATTTTATTTTTATTATGACTATTGTTACTATTATTAGTAACATTTGTAATCCTGTTGCTACACAAATGCTTGGATTCATTCCACCTCTACTGAGACTGCTCTGTCTCACCTGTTGCCCACATAACATTGTGTTCAACACTGGGTCAGAGCTGACTCCCTCACAGTATCTCTGAAATAAAGCAGGTTCTTCCTGGTGCAGTGCTTGAAGGCTGGCTCTTCTTCCAAAGCTGGTGTCAAGAGTAGGCCTTAGGAATTGCACCCAAAAATGGTGTGCTGTGTAGGGTTCTCCATGGGTTCAGAAGCAAAAAGCTCATAATCTGTAACTATCTCTTAGAGACCAAGGGCTGGATTTAGGACTCCCCCATCAGTGTCCAGTGACAGTGGAGGGGATGAATGGTCACAGATTTACATACCCAGAGCCATGCCACATGTTAAAGCACAGTGTCAGATGCCTGTCCTTCTGGAGGGGGAATCTGGAGGTGCCAGGAGAGCACAGGGGATCTGCTGGGACAGCGGGTTCTTTGGGTGGGCAGTGAGTGGAGCCTCACAAAGGGAGATGTCCTCCAAGGTGGAGTCACCTAAAGGTAAAGTGCTAAACCCAGGCATCTGTGGGCAAAGGAGGACTCTGCAATCCCAGGAGAGGCAGTGAGGAGCCAGCTGGCACAGGAAAGGAAGACTGGAGACCCTCTGTGAAATACCAGGGACAGGATCTAGAGGCACACCTGGACACAACTAGCACCCTTGGAAATGCTCCATAGTCCTTCCAAGCACCTGCCACATTTGCAGTCCCCTGGAGAGGATTAGAAGCCATGATCCTCGTTTGGTTGGGTCTGATTCCCACCCTGACCAGCATGGCCAGTGCAGAGTCACCCTGTGGACCTGTGGCCTCACAGCCTGCTTGCTTTGCAGAGCAGCACCATCAGCTCGGGGTCCTGTGGGAGAACAGGAGAGGGCTGTGGGAATGGCCAGCGAGATCAGAGGAGGAGTTGGGAGAGGTGAGAAGGAAGTGGAACTGGGCTTGAAAGTGTCTTGGAGAGAAAAATGGCAACTTTTAATCCAAGAAAAAAAGGTTCGGAGTGTGGGTACACTAAAGCGAGCTCTCATTGCAGAGGCAGAAGTCCTTGCTGTCCTGGCCTCCACATGGCCTGGGAAGTGGCTGAAGAAGGATTAATTCTCCCCACCCGCCCAGCTCATCCTGCCATCATCCCTCCTGATGGGTGGCACCAAAAGGAAGGCTGGGACTCTTTGTCAGAGCTTGTGTTGAAGGAAGCAGGACCCAGGAGCCATATCAGTTTGCTGCTCTCTCTCAGGCGCTATCCCCAGCACATGTCCTTGAGACAATCTCCCCCACCCTGCATGCTGGCCATTACCCCAAAAGTCATCCCCAGACAAGGCTCCATGCCCATCTGGAGGACTGGGCATCCAGCTGTGAGCCTGGGAGGACAAGCCCTCTTCTGGATCCTCTGCAGGTCAGGCAGGGAGCAGCAGAGGAGGCCCTGGGGCCATCTACTGGGCCTGTAGACCATCCTTCTCCCATGGGAGCCCTCAAGCAGGGTGCCTCAGTGCAAAGATGCAGCCCAGCTTGCTGTTGTATGAACAGAGAGGAGAAGCTGTCCCAGAAAACTCCTCACCCACCCAGTCCCTGGTACCAGCCATCTCCAGCACTGGCCATTCCCTGTGGTCCTGCTGAGGGGTGATCTTTGACTATGACCAGCTCCATCTGCCTGCTGGGCTCAGCACCTGTATGGGGGGAATGGCTGCCTCGCCTGGCCTCTCTCCCTGGACCCGGAATCCAGCAGTCCCCAGAGCATGGCCTTCTGCTAACCCCAGGGGATGGGACAGGATGAGGGCTGGGCAGGGGCTTGGGACTGGTGGGAGGCTGCTGGGCAGGAGGGCCATGGTGGCCTGGGCACTGAGGGCTGTCATGAGGACCATGCTGCGGAGATGTTTCCCTACTCCTGAATGCACTTGGTCCTGTGCAGTGCCTGCACAGTGGGGCAGTGGGGCTGTGGGGCCACGTGCAGGGCAGCAGGTCTGGGCCAGTGCAGGAATGAGGCGCAGATGGGAGCCACAACACTCCAGGACACCCCTAACGGTCGTGGAGGGGACTTGCTGCTGCTAGCAGGGTTGGGGGTCTCTCAGGGGCTGCAGCCGCCAGCACTGTCCACCAGTACTCCCAGACCCAGCACAGGTGGTCAGTGCCCAGCACTACAGCGCTCAGTGCCCCCCGTCCTGTGCCACCATCCTCTCTCAGGAGCACCGCCGAGTGTGTCACTCCCTTCCCAGGTGTGGAGAGCAGCTGCTGGAGGTCTTCTCTTCTCACTCCTGCTGGTCCTGGCTCTGCCCTGGTGTCAACCCACAGGCTCTGCCCTGGGTCACGTCATGTCTCCATACACTCTCCTCTGAGACCACATAGGGACCTGCAGCACATAGCTCTGCTTGGAGCTGGCCACCACAGCCCAGCTGCACAGTCCCAGGAGATCCCAGCAAGGCTGTGCTTGGAGGGGAAGCTGTGATTGTCCTTGGTCAAAGCAGATGGGATGGTCTGGCTGGGGCCAAGGGGAGCAAAGGACAAGAGACAACAAGGAGAAGATTCAGTAAAGCAGATTTCAAAAGAGTTTAACCAAAAAATAAGAAATAACCATGATAGCTGAGCAGCACTGGGACAGGGGCCCGGAGATTTTTAAAAATTCTCCTCGAGAAAGCACTTACCAACCTGATCGAACTATAAAGTTAGCCCAGCTCAGAGAAGATCATGGTCCTGGAGATCTCCAGCAGTCTCTCCCAACCCAAAGCCTCCAGGAGGAAGGGGCTGGAAGGAGGAGTCCTGGGCAGGGCACACTGCTGTGGGGTTGAGGCCTTGCTGGCATTTGTACTGCCTGGTCAAGCCCATCCTCAGAGTCACACAGTGAGTGAGTTCATCCTCAAAAGGAGTCTCTGCTCCATGGCAACAGGAGTCAAACCAGTGCAGGGAGACTGCAGAAGAGTTCTCAGGAACACGCCAGGCATTCAGCCCCTTCAGCTGCTGAGGTGTCCCCAGACTGGTGCTTTGCATGCTGGGTCTTGTGGGCTGAGAAATCTTTAGAGCCAAAGCAGATGAGAGTCCCACCTCCTGGGCTCACAGGTCACAGGGCATGAGCAGGGCTGTACCGACTGCAGGGAGGGAATCACTGCCCGAGGCATGAGCAGATCCCCCTCTGCCCTCCCCTCTCTCTTCGCACCCCGGAACAGAAATTGTGTTTCCCGTGTTGGTCCTCCCTGCCGGGCTGTATTCCCAGCCAGAGAGGACACAAGCTTCAGACTGGGGAAATGCAGCAGAGCCCAGTCTCGCCTAGAGGAGCAGGGTCCCACCACCCCTGCTGGGTGGCCAGGGCTGCAGGCTGCAGACCCCACGCTGTTCCCCACAGACCTCCTGCCTGGGGCTGGAGGGTGCCCAGCAGCAAGGCAGGCATGCCTGGGGGTCTGGTGCCATGGGGGTGGTGGCCTTTGGACCAGCCTCTGTCTGTAAGAGCCTCAGGAGCTTCTCCACCTCCATGTTAGTGGCAAAGTTAGTGTCCCAGCTTCTTCCCTCTGGAAAGCTGAGGATTTAATTCTCTGGAGAAAGCAAAAAAGGAAACCCTTTTGTCCAGGGGACTTCTACTGCCTCCTCAACCTTCTCCTGCCTACTCCTGCTGTATCACCCCAAAATCCTTTGGCAGGAGCCTTTTTTGGTTCCTGACCCTATATCTGACCCTGCTGTGAGCAGTAGGTTGCACTACAGGCCTCCTGTGTGCCCTTCAACATGAATTATCCTAAAAGCTTGTGACCTCAGGCCCCATTGCAAGCACAGAGCAATGGGACAGGAGTCATTTGTGCTTTATGTGACCATCTAAAAGAAGGCAGGTGAACACCTCCTCCTCCCCGTTGACTGTAAGGCAGCCTGGGAGGCACTGCCACAGGCATATCTGCATTACTCCTGAAATTCTTTGCATCCACCTTTAACCACACAAAAGTCCTGAATCCCCTCAGTGGTGGGGGAAGAAATGCAGGCTTTTCTGCAGTGTGAGTTCTCTAGCTCTGTAGCTGCACCTCTAAGTAGATGGTGCCATCTTCCCCTTTCTTTCTTTCTTCCGTGAAGCTCAGCCTGGATGGGAATGCAAATGTGGAGGCTGGCTGTTGCTGCAGTGACCGTGGAATGGTGGAGAGGCAAGAGGAATAACAGAGTCCTCGCCCTGGACTGCAGCAGAGAGGATTCCATCTTGTTCAGGAGGATCCTTGTCAGGATCCCAGGGGTGACTGCCCTGGAGGGCAGAGGAGCCATGGAGCCCTCTTGGATCTTCAGGGACAATGTTCTCAAAGCACAGGAATGTTCTATTCTGCAGGAAAGTCCAGCAGGGCCTGGCCTGAGGCTGGCGTGGATGAGCAGGGACTTTGTGATTTAGGACTTGAAAAGGCAGAAGGAAGTGCACAGAGGGTTGGAAGGGGAATGGGCTACCCAGGAAGAAGACAGACATTTGCTGTGGTGGAAGGGATGGAGTTAGGCAAGCCACAGCTCAGCTGGAGCTGGAGCTGGAGCTGGAGCTGGAGCTAGCAAGAGATGGAGAGAGCAACCAGAAGGGCTTCTGTAAGGATGCTGGCAGTACAAGGCAGCGAGCCAAGGAAAATGTGGTCTCCCTGCTCAGTGGGGCAGGGGACCTAGTGACAAAGACAGAGCTGAGGTGCTCATTGCCTCTTTCACCTTGTCTTTCATGGATATTGTCTCCTGCCAAGGCCTCCCTGCCCCTGCGTCCTTTGGCAGCATCTGTATTAGCAAAGCCTCACCCATGGCAGAGGAAGCTGCAGCTGGAGAGGACTTCTGCCCAGTGGGAACACACAGGTCCATGGGACCAGATGGGAAGCACCCCAGGGTGCAGGGAGAAGTGGCTGGAGTCATTGCAACACTGTCTATGAAATGTCAGGGTGATCAGGGAGGTTCCTGATGACTGGGAAAAGGCAGACATGGCACCCATTTTCCAGAAGGGCAAGAGGGAGGATCTGGGGAATGACAGGCTGGTCATCTTCCTCTCAGTCCCTGGCAAGGTGATGGAACAAATCCTCCTGGAAACCATCTCCAAGCATATGAAGGAGAAGGGCGGCATGGGTTGAGGAAGGGGAAATGGAAACCATGCCTGACCAACCTGATTGCCTTCTGCCATCAGATGAATGGCTTTGTGCACAAGGGGAAAGCAGGGGATTTTGTGAACCTTCTCTTTAGCAAGGCCTTTGACACAGTCCCTCATAGTTTCCTTATAGCCAAATTGCTGAGATCTGCCCTGCATCAGTGGACCATAGGGAAGGTGGAAGATTGGCTGGATCATCAGGCTGAAACGCTGTGCTCAGTGGTACACGTTCCAAGTGGCAGCTCATTACTAGTGGCATCCCTCAGTGATCAACATGTGGGGCAGGACTGTTTAACCTCTTTGTTAATGGCCTGCACAGTGGATGGAGCACAATCCCACCACCTCTGTGGACAATGCGTAACGGGGGGGGAGCCCCTGGGCAACCTCATCTAGTTCCCTCTGCATTGACCGGGGGGCTGGGATTAGAGGACATCCAGATTAGAGGACATCCAGAGGTCTTGTCCACCCTAAGTGCTGTGATTCAGTGAACCATCCCCTGGAGAGCTCTGTAAAGAGAGAAGAGGCAGAGGAAGAAGAAAGGACAGAGAGGCAGAAGAGATCTGAAACATGTCCATTTAAATAAAGCAGTTCCTCAGAACAAAGATTCTCCATTCAGAGTATTGGTGGCAAATGTAATTTGATGAATAATGTGTATATATGTACGTATACTTGCATGGACAGACTAATGTCTAGTGCATGAATATGTTGCTGCTAATAAATAAGAAAGAAAAAAGAATATTTGGCATTGGTAAAATATGTATGAAGTTTATGAACTATGAAGAAGGTTTGGAAATGGGGATTTCTTGTCAATTATTGCACTGAGTTATCTTCTGAGAAGATTTCAACTTATGACTAGAATCTACTTTTGGGCCTTGATTCATCTAGCTACATAGAGAGGCTGCTGCTGCCTGAGATGCCCTGGTGTAGCTGTGTTCCCATGTGGTGCTGGAAATTTTTGCTCTGTCTCCTACGGGGCCTTAACTTGTGATTAGGAAATGTATCTCAAAACAACTCAATTGAGACAACCTTTTTCCCTCCATAGATTAAAAAGGGAAGTCCAGAAAACTGGATTAGACAGAGACATATGTGCTGATGGGGTCTGGCATGGGGTGAGATCAGCCTCCTCCCTGTTGTCCCCTAAAAATGAAGTTGCACTTCATTGACTGTGCAGGGAAGGAAAAGGGCGTGTGGCTAGATGTTTTCGGGACTCCTTTAAAAGGTCACAGAAACACAGCTATGTTGAGATTTGTGCCAATTTGGCCACCCAAAAATAGACGAAGCTGGTCACCCTGCTTTCCTCACCAGTCGAGAGAGCCCGACACCTCAGAGTAAGACATGCTTTGTGCAAAGAGTGAGGAGTGGCACGGATAGCTGTGGGCAAGGGGTGGTTTTCTGAGCACCAGGCTCTGTATGTGACACAAAAATCTTTTTTAATGGTGCAAGCCTGATTATAGCAGAACTGTTTAGAAAATGATATTAAAAATGAAACAAGAAAGCAATTGAAAAAAAGAGATTTAAAGCAAAGAAATGCATTGTTATACTTTCCAGCTTTTCTTTTCTTTGCATGTCCTTATTGTCTTTCTTGATTTGTTCTGTTTCAGTATACTAGTCTTCTGGGGCGATTATGCATTATCTTTTTGTCTGAAAACAAAAGTGATTTTCCAGAACCTGGGTGGGATGCAGTCACAGGGTCATGGATGGCTGGTGCCCTGGTGCCCTCTGCCCAGCCTCCCTCTGCAGCTCCCAGGGGCTCCGGTCTCCTGCAGGTCCCCTGTGAGAGCTGCCAGGCCCAGGCAGGTGCCTCAGAGACACCAGGGCCTCTGCAAGTGCCACTGGCTGGTTGTGGTTGGACACCTGAGCTCTGCCTGTAAAGGTGAAGAGTTGTTTTCAACATTAAATAAAAGCATATGAGACCATTTTCATCAGCTGAAAGGACTGAATAATTTTAATAAAATGTCAGTGTTTTCCCATGATGACATAATGGAGATTTTGAGGAAGGTCAAGAATCTCAGGGGAAGAAATGTTGATCTGCCCCTTAACTTGCGTTACCGCTACTCTCTCTGTTATGCTGTGGCTTTAACCTCACTAATCTTTCCCCTATTTCCATATGCCCTGATTAAACTGATCATTTCTTAAGGCAACTGTGTATCAGACGGTATGGGCATATGCTCTTTCCTTTCTTCCTCCTCCCCTTCTCTTTAGCATTCAGATACCTCTCTACTCTCCAGTTGCTGCTTTGAACTTCAGGGAGTCTAAAGCTTGCCTCGTCTCTCAGGGGTCTAATTGTCTCTTCAACCAACTCCTTCACTGTGTGTCTATCCAGCCTTTCCTATCTATCTGTCGAAAACATTGAAAGGAAGGTTGTTCCTTGTAGACTGTGGACCTCACTGGTGGCAACTTTGATCGCCATTAAGACAAATCCTTCTGTGTCTCTTTACAGCTAGTTCTCTACTGAAAGCAGGCGGGAATTGGTGCGCATGAGCTGTAACATTCAGCTACAGCCTTGAGTGGAAAAAGGTTAGATTTCAACAAGAGTGCTCTAAGTCCCCAGTGGCTGATGAGAGAAATGGCAGGGCTGGGGAGGTGGAGAGGAGTATTTCCCATGGATGTCTGACCTCAAGGATGCTGCTTTTCCTACATGTCCAGACTTCATTAGGAGACACTCTGGATCAATCTCAGTTGGAGAATGTGGATATCACTCTGTTCTGTAAGCTGAAAAATAAGGAAAACTTTAAAAGCAGGCATCTTTTTTTTTTTTTTAATGCGCATTGAAATCTTCCTCTTGTAAATAGACTCCTGAAACCTCTCCAATTATGCACACAAGAATTGAAGAGCTGAAGAAAATTATGGGAAGAGGCATGGCTGCTTAGGGTTTTCTGCATTTTAATGAACCCCATGGGGTATTTGGTGCTGAGCCCATGAACCTCCGATGCTGAGGCTGAACAGACTTCTCAAGAATTAGTCAGAAGACAAGTTTCCAAGTTTCTTGGAGCGTTAATAGGTCCCACTGAGGGCCATTACCAAGAAGGCCTCCCCAGGGGCTGATTAGAGCACAAAGTTGGAGGCCCTGATTGCAGGCAGGCAAAGGCAATGTGCAGGTGGCTGTGATGCCAAGTCAACCTTGATGTGTGTTATCAAGCAGAATGGCCAAGCCCCACAGCCAGCCCCTGGTAGGGCGGTCCTTTCTCTCACGTGTTACTCAGGGCTCTTGCTGGGGGGAAGTGCACAATGCCGAATGCAGGACAATGTTACAGCACTTCCTGGGCTCCCTGGGGGTGAGGAGGCAATGAGGCCCAGTGCCATAAGGAAACGCCATCTTCTTGTAGGCCTTGCTGTCAGAGACAAGAGGGCAGAGACCTCAGTTCTGTTGGAGGCTTTCGGCCTTGGCATCGTCCTCGGTCATCTGCACCACATACTGTCCTAAGCTGTCCCAAAGCTGCGCCTCTTTCTCTGAAGCCTGCAGACACCCAACCTGCTTCCCCACCTTGCTCTCACTGCAGGATCTCCCCACCTTTACTGACGTCCCTTTTTGCTCACTTGCTTTTTGTTGAAACACAAAGCCATTATGACATTTCTTTTTGCTGAAGTCCAGTCTGTATCTTTCAAGCTGCTCTTTGTGGCTGATTCCCCTTTTCATGCTTTTTCCCACTACCAAGAAGAGTGCCAGTATCTCTGAAACCACCCTTCAGGCAGTCACAGGCACCTACTGTACTGGCCTCAGCTGTAACACTTCACCAGGCTAAGGAAGCCCAGGTCCTTCAGCCTCTCCATGCACTTAAGGCCCCTAATCCCATACTGGCAGACTCCTCTGGGCCCTCTCCAGTTGCTCCCCATTCCTCCAGCACTGGGCAGCCCACACTAGGACACACTATTCCTCATGTGGCCATGCTAGTGCTGAGCCAAGGGGGATAATAACTCTCCTTATCTGGGTGGCCATGTCCTTCCTAATACAGTCCTGCATGCAGCTGGCCTCATTTGTCGTGAGCCCACACCACTGGCTCCTATGGCATCCCTCGTAACGTCCAAGCCCTTCTCCTCAAGGTCACTCCTCTGCCGATCAGATCTCAGCCTGTCCTGATGCACGTGTTGGTCTGTCGTGCAATGCTGGACTGTCCACTACCCCTTACACAATGTCATGAGGTTTCTGTTGGCCAAAGCTCCAAATCTCTCAAGGCCCCTCTGGACTGACGCTCCTTTGTGTCAGCTGTCCATGTGTGTGTGCAGAAGGCTCATCCTGTCTTGCGGTGCCTCTGGCAGGATAACAGCATGAGGAACTGCAGGACACTGCAGATATAGTAAAAGAGGAACTGCTTAAAACAGTAGAAGTCAGCATGGCAACCATCTCAGAAAAGCTGAATGAAGGTACGAAGAAGGCAAAACCAGGACCAATGGGGAAGGGAGAGAGGGGTTGGCTGACTGCATGGGAGGGGATCAGGATGGTAAAAGAAAAGAACTTGGAAGGTGGAAAAGGTGGAAAATGCAATAAAAGGTGAAGCAAAGAAAAAGAAATCAGGCTATTTATGGGTACCTGCCAAGCATTCCTGAATTTGAATTACTCCGACTGGAGCAGGACAAAAAAAACATGCAGTTGATCTGGTCATACTTTTTTGAGACCTATTTCCATGCTCACAGGCAAGCTGAATGTTTTCCTAGGGTCAAGAGAAGACTGGGGGTGGAGGGAAATGCAGAATCATTCCAGCTGAGAGGCACCTCAGGAGGTCTCTGGCCCAACCTGCTTCCCACAGCAGGGTCAGCTCTCAGGTCCAACCAGGTTTCTCAGGCCTTTACTCATTTAGGACTTGAAAACCTCTGAGGATGGAAAATGGCACAGCCTCTCAGGGCAACCGTCCCCAGTGCTTGACTGTCTGGATGGGTCAAAAGTTTCTCCTTATACCCAGCCTGAACCTCTGTTCTTACAGCTAATGCCCACTGGGCCTCATCCTCCCATTGCGCTCAACAGTGAAGAGCCTGGCTCCATCTTCCTGATAAACTCCTGATGGGTATGGGCAGGCTGTTGTTAGTCTCCCCAAAGCTTTCTCTTCTCCAAGCTGAACAAACCCAGCTCCCTCAGCCTCCCATAATGACAAAGTCAACATTAACTAGGTGTGCCTAGGATTTCTAAGGCTCTTCTGGTCCTTCTGGGTTTTAATGGATTTGCAAAAGACCTTGGGCACATTAGAGTGCAGTCACCCACATGCCATGACTTTCTGCATGCATCACACTCATTTGGCACTGTGCTGTGATGTACAGGTGTTGTAGGCTGTGAAGGGGGCCCATTCTGCACAAGCAGTCACTCGTAATTAACCCTTGAACTGAAAACCTTCCCGACCCAAGAGGCGACCTCACATCACTAGGAGAGCTTGGCTCTGGAGAGGCCATGTTTGGGACTAACCCACATGCAGCAAAGGAATTCAGACCTGCAAGAATTGCAGCAACTATCAGCAGAGATGATGGAATCACAGAACCATTCAGGTTGGAAGGGACCTCAGGAGGTTTCTTGTCCAACCTCCTGCTCACATGGTGATCAACACTGAATTCACACCAAGTTTCTCAGGACTTTGTGCAACAGAGTCCTGAAAGCCTGCAAAAACAGAGAATCCATAACCTCTCTGGACCCTTCTTCAGATGCTTAATTATCCCTGGTGAGTTTTCTTCCTTATATCCAATTTTGGCTGCACTTGTGTCAGCTTATACTCGTTGCTTCTCATTGTGCTGCCAACTCTGCAAAAGCCTGATTCTTTATGGGTGGTAACCTTGAGTTGGGAGCTGCTATGAGTTCCTCCCAAAGCCTTTCCCTCTCCAGGCTGAAGAAGGCCTGTTCCCTCAGCCTCTCCTCACATGGCAAGTGCTCCGGTACCGACCACCTTGGAGGCCTGCCACCGAGCTCACTGCAAGTGATCAACAGTGTTCTTCTGCAGAGGTCCCCCCATGGATGCAGTATCTGCAAGTGCTCTAACGAGTGTTGAGTAGAGGGCGATAATCACTTCCCTCGATCTCCTGGCTGTGCTCTCGTTCAGGCAGCCTGGGATGCTGTGGCCTCCGTTGCTGTCAAGGCACACTGCTGGTTCATGCTTACCTCGCTGCCCACAAAGACTCCCTTGTCCTTTTCTGCACAGCTGCTGCCCAGCCGGGCTCTCCCCAGCCTGTACCACTGCAGGGTGTTGGTCTACCCCAGATGCAGGGCCTGGCATTGGTTTTGCTTTTGAATTTCACAAAGTTCCTGACAGCGCATTCCTCCTGCCTGCTGCGGTCCCTCTGAATGGCAGCCCTTGGGCTTATGACTGTTTTCCTGATGAGGTGCCATCTGTGAATGTGATGAGAGGTGTGTCGTCCAGGTCACTGATGATCCTGTTAGACAGGACAGGTCCCAGTATAGACCCCTGCATCCTCCACTTGTCACTGGCTTCCCAGTAAATCACAACCCAGTCATAAAAACCCTCTGAGCTCGATCATCCAACCAGCTTTTCACCCCTCTGGTTGTCTACCCAGCCTATCATAATGCCTTATTTGTATCCAAGAATATAGTGTGAGACAGTGTCAAACACCTTGCTAAAGTCATGGCAAATGACAGCCACTACTCTCCTCTCCTCCACAAGTACAGGTCCTTTATCATGAAGGCAATCAGGTTGCTCAGGAATGATTTGTCTTCAGTAAATCCATGCTGACTGTTCCCAGGCACCTTCTTCTCCCTCCTGTGCCCAGAAATGTGATGCGGGAAGATTCACTCCATGAAACACTCCTCACTCAAGTGAGGCTGAATGGCCTGCAGCTTCTTGGGGTGTCCTTGTGGCCTTTCTGAAGATAGGCAAAAAATATTCCTTCTTCTGCTCATTGGGACCTCCCTTGATCTCCACAACCTTTCAAAGATGATAGAGACTGACCTTGTGGCAATAGTGGCCAGCCCTCTCAGCATCCTCAGATGCAGCCAATCCAATCCCATAGACTTGTGTGGGTGGAGTTCTTGCAAGTCATCTCCCACTGAACCCTCATCCACCTTTGGTTGATTTTTTTTTCCTCTGGAGTCCTGACTCTGGTCACAACAGCCTGGGAGACCTTGCTGGTGAAGACTGAAGCCAAGAAGGCACTGGGCTCCTCAGACCCACCTGCGTCTTCTGTTACTAGATTCCCTGCCCAGTCCAGCAGTGAGCCAACATTTTCCTTTATATTATTCTACTGTAACTGAAACCGTAGCAGCTCTTCTTCATGCTCTTGATGTTCCCTGCAATTCTCAATCCTAGTGGAGCTTTGGCTTCCCGAACACTATCCCTGCTTCGCTGGACAACATTTTTGAATTGCTCCATTGCAGCCTCTCCCTCCCTCTGCTTCCTGCATGCTGCCTTCTTGCCCTGGGGCTGAGGTATGAGTTCCCAATGCAGCCAAGCCGATCTCCTGAGATGTATATTAGTTTTACTGAGTATTGAGATGGACCATCCCTGTGTGTGGCAGATGCTGTCCTTAAAGACCTGATGGCTTTGCAGAGCTCCTGGGCCCTTCAGAGCTGCCTCCCCTGGGATCCACCAGTGCCCTGAACAGGCCCAAGTCTGCTCCTCTGAAGTCCAGGGTCTGTGCTCTGCTATTATTCTTCCTCACTCCGCTCAGGATCTGGAACTCTACTTTTCCTTGGTCACCGTAGGCAAGGCTGCTACTGCCTATCCCATCCCTGATCAGTTCCTCCCTGTTTGAAATTTCCAGATACAAGAAAGTATCATGAGTATTGTCCCATCATACACCTGTGCTAAGAAGTTGTCCCCGATGCCCTCCAGAAACCTCCTAGCCTGCTTGCACTCTGCTGTTTGCCCTTCCAGTCAATGTCTGGGACATGAAAATCACCACCACCACCACCACCCTAAGAACCAGGGCCTGTGATCCACAGACTTGTTCACATTGCTTAAAGGAGACTGCAGCCAAGCACTCACCCAAAGCCTTGCTTCTGCCATGGAAGAGCTCCACACAGCTGAGCTGCCCCTTCACACCAAGGGCATCCCCCCTCCTCATTGTCCCTGACAGACTCTCCCGAAGAGCTTGTACCCTCCAAGGAGAGCCCTCCAGTCATGTGGGGGATCCCACCACATCTCAGGTATTCCAGTGATGTTGCAGTCCTGTGACAGCTTGTGCTCCTGGCTGTGCCCCAGGCTGCAGGCATTTGCATCTCTTTGGGCTACAGAGCCTCAGCTGTGGCACAGAGAACAGATTGGTCATGGTGAAACCAGTTAGCAAGAGCCAAGGGCAACGCGTGTGCAATGGCCGCACTTCAGGGCAGAGACATGCTGGCATAGGTAGCAGGTGGCAACGTAAGGGTGAAAGGAGGTTCCCACTAAGAGAGCAAACCCTGCAGTGCCCAAGGCCAGGGAGAAACAGAGCTGGGCTGTGCTGAAATGGCAGGAGAGGGGTTTGCTGCCTGAGCTGACTCTGCAGCACCATGAGGCCTGTGACAGAGGTGAACTGATCTCCAGGCAGCACAAGCTGCCAGTGAAGAAAGTCCCTGGGCCTGAACAGCCTGTGATCCAGCCACCTTGAGTTTATCATTAGTCCATTCCTTGTTCATATCATCTGGGAGTGAGAAGATGTTCAGGAGGAGGAAAGCCAGAAGGGTTTGAGAGTGCAGAGAGTGGAGTGGAGACCCTGGTATGGTGGGCCTCTCATTTATGCAGCACACCTGGGTGTAGACAGGATGGACTTGGCCTAAAGGCAGAGGTGGGATTCAGTTGTCTGGCCACAGGTAGGAAACCTGAGATGCTCTGGAACAGTTGCCCTGTAGCAACTCCAAAAGGGCATGCCTTTCCTGTAGGTTCCATGCAGTATCTGCTAGACACATGCGGTTGCATTGGACACCCCAAGCATCTGACATGGCCCTGTAGGCCTATTTCTCTGTCACTGAATCAAGTGTCTGCACTGAATTCTGTTAGCTTTTTGCACAGTGGAGATCTACCTGTGTCTCTGCCTCATAATGAGTGGCGCTCTAATAGTAGCAGAAGGCATCTGCAGTCGTTTCAGATGACCAAGGAGATTCCCCACCTGAGGCTCTAGAAGGATGCAGGTCTCACAGTCGCTCCATCAGAGCAAGCAGACAGTGGCATATGCCTTGGACCACCTCTGTCTCTTCAACTGTCACCAGGTGTTTGTGTGTGGGCAACTGACTCCCACCCTCCATCTCCAGTGATTCCAATGGGAGCTTAGACAAGGAGCTTGCCTGCAGACATCTATGCTGTGCAAACTTCAGCTTGGGCAATCCCACCTCCTGTGTGCTTGTGGAGTTCACGGGAATTAGCTGAATCCCACTCCAGCCCAGGGGCTTCTAACCTGGCATAAGATGCCTCAACTGACTCATCGGAATCAACACGTGAACCATGAGTAAGTGAACTCCTTTCCTGTCCCTATCTTGCCTAGTTAGGAGATGGGACTAGGGCTTCCAAGGTGGGATGTTTCCACCTCTTGCAGATAACCATCCTCTGATGAGACTAATTGTAATGCTGGAATCAATCTTCCTTCAGTGTTTAGAGAGGGACCATTGGTGACTATTTTAGTCTACTTCAGTGAACATTTCCCAGGAGGAGGGAGCTCAAGGGACAGAGACATTTGTGTCTTCAGCTGGGCCTCTGCTCCTGAGTGGGGCCAGGCTCCTGGGATGGAGGGAGCTCATGGCAACCTGGCAGCACTGCCCAGACACAGCTGTGTGCAGGAGCAGCTCCTCTGCCAAGAGCAGCAGGGCTGCGGGCACTGCCTGCTGCTGCTGACATGGGATGAGAGAAGGCAAGGAGAAGTGCAAGGCAGTGTGGAGTGGGAGGCCAGAGGAGAGCTGCTTGTGGGAGAAATCTTCACAGCACTTGACTTGGTGAGTCTCTGGCTGTAGAGCAATGTTACTGTGGTTCCTCGAGGGGTCTTCTGAACTTAACCCATTGCATGACTGATAGGCTTTTTAAGGATTGCTCTCCCAGTTCCTCTTGTGCATAGGAGAAGGAGATGCTTCAGAGCAGGGATTCTCTGCCGCACCATCACAAGGACA
Source organism: Dromaius novaehollandiae (assembly GCF_036370855.1). Classification (NCBI taxonomy): domain Eukaryota; kingdom Metazoa; phylum Chordata; class Aves; order Casuariiformes; family Dromaiidae; genus Dromaius; species Dromaius novaehollandiae. Next base: position 2,488,315 of record NC_088128.1, on the reverse strand, counting down.
GGGCGTGCTCCTACCCACTTCCAGGGACCCTGCAGGGGTGTGAAGCCAGGGTGTGCACACAGGTCTGCCCAGGGCTGTAATTCAGAGCAGTGTCCCTATGACCCAGGGTGCTGTGTGCCTGGAGCAGTGACTTCCACCTGCGAGGGACAGCCCTCAGCCTGCCTGGGGAGCTCTCCACAGCACTGTGCAGAAAAGCTGTGGGTCAAAGGAGCGACTCCCAGCAGGGCAGGTTCATTCTCCTGCTGAGAGGCTGCTGCATAGGTCAGGGCTGCTCACAGCTCTAGTTCATGCACAGGAGATGTCCGAGGAGCCTTTTCAAGAGGAATATCAAGGGAAGGGCTACTTGAAAGACAAGGAGCTTTCCTTCAGGTTTTTCCACTTTCACTTTCCTAATTTTGGCAGGGAGAATGAAGGAAAGAGTTTTCTTTTTGTCAAGGAACTGGGACTGCTGAACCTTCACGCTCAGAGATTAATAGGTTTGTGAGAAACCTCAGCAAGCTGCTTCATCCCCACGTTAACCTAGAGACAGCATCAATATCAGCTTTGTGGCCTCATAGGACTTTATGTGAGCTGCTCCTTAGGACGTGCATGCACAGAGGTGCCCCTGGAGAGTGCTCTAATCCAGGAGGTTACTGTAGGGCAGAACTGAGCACACATGGAGGGTGGGATGGGGTCTGTGAGCACTGACAGGGAAAAGATGCTGGGACAGAGAAAGAGCTGCCATCAGGGACAGCGCCAGGCAGCAGAGATGGCCAGCCAATGAGAGGGAACTGCTAACAGAATCATCATGGGAGGATGGATTCGAGCAAGTCTTGGTCGGTCCCTCCAATGCTTCCTCTGAGCAAGCTGCCCCTGTCTCCCCTCCCACCCAGCAGAGCCTCTGCCCTGACAGCCATGGGGTCCAGGGCATGAGTCTGCCTCCTCTGCAGGCAGACCTCCAGCAGAGGAGAGGGGCATCTTTCCTGCTATGGGTCCATTTTGTGCTGCCCGACAAAGGGGCTGAGAGTGACTGCCCAGTGATGTCACCGTTTGCAAGGTGACATGCCCAGCTGGGTAAAGTGAAGGCTTTCCCAAGCGTCCCTCTCTCTCTCTCTCTCTCTCTCTCTCTTTGCCTCCTTCAGCACCAAGACCATGATGTTGCTTCTTTTTTTCCCTCCTGTCCACGCTGTTCCTGTTCTTCTCTCGGGCTCCCTGGGGTGTGTGTGGGGGAGGGGTGTTCAGCTGCAATTCAGACACCAGCGCTGCGAGTTGGGCAACAGAGGAGTCTGCATGGAAAAGAGGTTTTCCCAGCCCCCTTCTAAGCTGTGTGGCCCCTGGAAATGCAGTCTGTGGGGTTGGCAAATGAGCTGAATGTCCCTTAAGGAGAGCCCATCTTCAGTCCTAATGGTCCTTTGATGGTTTCCCTGTGGTGTCCTGCCAGGCTGCAAGCTGCCCTCCAGCAAGGCACAGCTGTCTCATAGCATCTCTGTGATATCTGAGAGACCCATGAAGAAGCTGCAGAGATGCTGAGAGTATGGAGCTAGTGGTGGGCATCTGAAAAGAGCCCTGTGTGTCCTTGGCTAGAAGGGGAGCGTGGAGAGCTCCCTCAGGTGCCTGGAGAAAGGGTGAGACAGTTGGAGACCTGTACTTTGAAACTGGACTCCTCTGCCCTCATCTGGGGCTGGTTTCTTTTTAGGGTAACATCATCCTTCACTCAAACAGGTGCGAGCACAGGACTGCTGGAAACAAGGCTAATAGACAAGATGTCCTCACTCTACAGTACATGACATTGAATCCAATCTTCTCAGGACTCACAGTAGAAATGCTGAGAATTTCTGCCTTTAAGGAATACTCCCCAGGGGTGACAAGGACATCTCAAAGAAAATAAATGCTATTTAAAAATCCCTAAAACTCTGTTCCTCAAACCTCCTTCTTTAAAACTTGGAGTGAAGATGCTGAAAAGCCTTTCCGCGTGACGGGTGGATTTCACCTGACAGGAACTGTGAATATCAGGGATAGTCAAACCCATTAACCCATTCCCACTACTGCACAGCAGGACTGACTCCTCTGGAGTCCACAGGCAGATGTCCCAGCTCCTCACAGCAGCAAAATCAGCCAGTGCAAAGTGGAGCTCAAGCAAGGGAGCTGCACACAGATCCTCTAGGTAAAGAGAGCGACAATGTGGGGGATGGTATGAGAACGGAAATATTTGGGGGCTTTTTTGCTTGAAAAGTCTCTCAATGTCTCAGTGTCTTTTCTTCTTTGGACAGTCCCCCATGCCTGGAGAGAGCAAAATGTCCAACAGCAGCTCCTGCAATGAGTTCCTCCTCCTGGCATTTGCAGACACACAGGAGCTGCAGCTCTTGCACTTCTCACTCTTCCTGGGCATCTACCTGGCTGCCCTCCTGGGCAACGGCCTCATCATCACAGCCGTAGCCTGCGACCACCACCTCCACACCCCCATGTACTTCTTCCTCCTCAACCTCTCCCTCCTCGACCTTGGCACCATCTCCACCACTGTCCCCAAATCCATGGCCAATTCCCTGTGGGACACCAGGGCCATTTCCTACGCAGGATGTGCTGCTCAAGTCTTCCTGTTTGTCTTCTCATTAACAGGAGAGTTTTCTCTCCTCACTGTCATGGCCTATGACCGCTTCATTGCCATCTGCAGACCCCTGCACTACGGGACCCTCATGGGCAGCAGAGCCTGTGTCCAAATGGCAGCAGGTGCCTGGGCCAGTGGTTTTCTCAATGCTCTCCTGCAGACTGCTAATACATTTTCAACACCACTCTGTCAGGGCAACACAGTGGACCAGTTCTTCTGTGAAATCCCCCAGATCCTCAAGCTCTCCTGCTCAGACTCCTACCTCAGGGAAGTTGGGGTTCTTGTGGTTAGTGGTTGTTTAGTCTTTGTGTGTTTCATTTTCATTGTGCTGTCCTACGTGCAGATCTTCACTGCTGTGCTGAGGATCCCCTCTGAGCAGGGCCGGCACAAAGCCTTTTCCATGTGCCTCCCGCACCTGGCTGTGGTCTCCCTGTTTGTCAGCACCTCATTTTGTGCCTACCTGAAACCCCCCTCCATCTCCTCCCCAGCTCTGGATCTGGTGGTGGCTGTTCTGTACTCGGTGGTGCCTCCAGCAGTGAACCCCCTCATCTACAGCATGAGGAACAAGGAGCTCAAGGACGCACTGAGGAAAATGATTTCATGGATACTTTTCAGCAGTGGTAACATTGCCATTGCTCTCCACAAATGACTCCCCCTGTGTCCTATACCAAGACTGAGCATTGTTTGTTCATTTTATTTTTATTATGACTATTGTTACTATTATTAGTAACATTTGTAATCCTGTTGCTACACAAATGCTTGGATTCATTCCACTTTTAATGACACTGCTCTGTCTCACCTGTTGCCCACATAACATTGTGTTCAACACTGGGTCAGAGCTGACTCCCTCACAGTATCTCTGAAATAAAGCAGGTTCTTCCTGGTGCAGTGCTTGAAGGCTGGCTCTTCTTCCAAAAGTGGTGTCAAGAGTAGGCCTTAGGAATTGCACCCAAAAATGGTGTGCTGTGCAGGGTTCTCCATGGGTTCAGGAGCAAAAAGCTCATAATCTGTAACTATCTCTTAGAGACCAAGGGCTGGATTTAGGACTCACCCATCAGTGTCCAGTGACAGTGGAGGGGATGAATGGTCACAGATTTACATACCCAGAGCCATGCCACATGTTAAAGCACAGTGTCAGATGCCTGTCCTTCTGGAGGGGGAATCTGGAGGTGCCAGGAGAGCACAGGGGATCTGCTGGGACAGCGGGTTCTTTGGGTGGGCAGTGAGGGGAGCCTCACAAAGGGAGATGTCCTCCAAGGTGGAGTCACCTAAAGGTAAAGTGCTAAACCCAGGCATCTGTGGGCAAAGGAGGACTCTGCAATCCCAGGAGAGGAAGTGAGGAGCCAGCTGGCACAGGAAAGGAAGACTGGAGACCCTCTGTGAAATACCAGGGACAGGATCTAGAGGCACACCTGGACACAACTAGCACCCTTGGAAATGCTCCATAGTCCCTCCAAGCACCTGCCACATCTGCAGTCCCCTGGAGAGGATTAGAAGCCATGATCCTCGTTTGGTTGGGTCTGATTCCCACCCTGACCAGCATGGCCAGTGCAGAGTCACCCTGTGGACCTGTGGCCTCGCAGCCCGCTTGCTTTGCAGAGCAGCACCATCAGCTCGGGGTCCTGTGGGAGAACAGGAGAGGGCTGTGGGAATGGCCAGCGAGATCAGAGGAGGAGTTGGGAGAGGTGAGAAGGAAGTGGAACTGGGCTTGGCAGTGTCTTGGAGAGAAAAATGGCAACTTTTAATCCAAGAAAAAAAAGGTTCAGAGTGTGGGTACACTAAAGCGAGCTCTCATTGCAGAGGCAGAAGTCCTTGCTGTCCTGGCCTCCACATGGCCTGGGAAGTGACTGAAGAAGGACTAATTCTCCCCACCCGCCCAGCTCATCCTGCCATCATCTCTCCTGATGGGTGGCACCAAAAGGAAGGCTGGGACTCTTTGTCAGAGCTTGTGTTGAAGGAAGCAGGACCCAGGAGCCATATCAGTTTGCTGCTGTCCCTCAGGCCCTGTCCCCAGCACATGTCCTTGAGACAATCTCCCCCACCCTGCATGCTGGCCATTACCCAAAAGTCATCCCCAGACAAGGCTCCATGCCCATCTGGAGGACTGGGCATCCAGCTGTGAGCCTGGGAGGACAAGCCCTCTTCTGGATCCTCTGCAGGGCTGGCAGGGAGCATGCAGAGGAGGCCCTGAGGCCGTCTACTGGGCCTGTAGACCATCCTTCTCCCATGGGAGCCCTCAAGCAGGGTGCCTCAGTGCAAAGATGCAGCCCAGCTTGCTGTTGTATGAACAGAGAGGAGAAGCTGTCCCAGAAAACTCCTCACCCACCCAGTCCCTGGTACCAGCTGTCTCCAGCACTGGCCATTCCCTGTGGTCCTGCTGAGGGGTGATCTTTGACTATGACCAGCTCCATCTGCCTGCTGGGCTCAGCACCTGTATGGGGGGAATGGCTGCCTCGCCTGGCCTCTCTCCCTGGACCCGGAATCCAGCAGTCCCCAGAGCATGGCCTTCTGCTAACCCCAGGGGATGGGACAGGATGAGGGCTGGGCAGGGGCTTGGGACTGGTGGGAGGCTGCTGGGCAGGAGGGCCATGGTGGCCTGGGCACTGAGGGCTGTCATGAGGACCATGCTGGGGAGATGTTTCCCTACTCCTGAATGTACTTGGTCCTGTGCAGTGCCTGCACAGTGGGGCAGTGGGGCTGTGGGGCCATGCGCAGGGCAGCAGGGCTGGGCCAGTGCAGGAATGAGGCGCAGATGGGAGCCACAACACTCCAGGACACCCCTAACGGTCGTGGAGGGGACTTGCTGCTGCTAGCAGGGTTGGGGGTCTCTCAGGGGCTACAGCCACCAACACTGTCCACCAGTACTCCCAGACCCAGCACAGGTGGTCAGTGCCCAGCACTACAGTGCTCAGTGCCCCCCGTCCTGTGCCACCATCCTCTCTCAGGAGCACCGCCGAGTGTGTCACTCCCTTCCCAGGTGTGGAGAGCAGCTGCTGGAGGTCTTCTCTTCTCACTCCTGCTGGTCCTGGCTCTGCCCTGGTGTCAACCCACAGGCTCTGCCCTGGGTCACGTCATGTCTCCATACACTCTCCTCTGAGACCACATAGGGACCTGCAGCACATAGCTCTGCTTGGAGCTGGCCACCACAGCCCACCTGCACAGTCCCAGGAGATCCCAGCAAGGCTGTGCTTGGAGGGGAAGCTGTGATTGTCCTTGGTCAAAGCAGATGGGATGGTCTGGCTGGGGCCAAGGGGAGCAAAGGACAAGAGACAACAAGGAGAAGATTCAGTAAAGCAGATTTCAAAAGAGTTTAACCAAAAAAAAAGAAATAACCATGATAGCTGAGCAGCACTGGGACAGGGGCCCGGAGATTTTTAAAAATTCTCCTCGAGAAAGCAGTTACCAACCTGATTGAACTATAAAGTTAGCCCAGCTCAGAGAAGATCATGGTCCTGGAGATCTCCAGCAGTCTCTCCCAACCCAAAGCCTCCAGGAGGAAGGGGCTGGAAGGAGGAGTCCTGGGCAGGGCACACTGCTGTGGGGTTGAGGCCTTGCTGGCATTTCTACTGCCTGGTCAAGCCCATCCTCAGAGTCACACAGTGAGTGAGTTCATCCTCAAAAGGAGTCTCTGCTCCACTGGCAACAGGAATCAAACCAGTGCAGGGAGACTACAGAAGAGTTCTCAGGAACACGCCAGGCATTCAGCCCCTTCAGCTGCTGAGGTGTCCCCAGACTGGTGCTTTGCATGCTGGGTCTTGTGGGCTGAGAAATCTTTAGAGCCAAAGCAGATGAGAGTCCCACCTCCTGGGCTCACAGGTCACAGGGCATGAGCAGGGCTGTACCGACTGCAGGGAGGGAATCACTGCCCGAGGCATGAGCAGATCCCCCTCTGCCCTCCCCTCTCTCTTCACACCCCGGAACAGAAATTGTGTTTCCCATGTTGGCCCTCCCTGCCAGGCTGTATTCCCAGCCAGAGAGGACACAGGCTTCATGCTGGGGAAATGTAGGAGAGCCCAGTCTCATGTAGAGGAGCGGGGTCCCACCACACCTGCTGAGTGGCCAGGGCTGCAGGCTGCAGACCCCACGCTGTTCCCCACAGACCTCCTGCCTGGGGCTGGAGGGTGCCCAGCAGCAAGGCAGGCATGCCTCGGGGTCTGGTGCCATGGGGGTGATGGCCTTTGGAGCAGCCTCTGTCTGTAAGGGGCTCAGGAGCTTCTCCACCTCCATGTTAGTGGCAAAGTTCGTGTCCCAGCTTCTTCCCTCTGGAAAGCTGAGGATTTAATTCTCTGGAGAAAGCAAAAAAGGAAACCCTTTTGTCCAGGGGACTTCTACTGCCTCCTCAACCTTCTCCTGCCTACTTCTGCTGTATCACCCCAAAATCCTTTGGCAGGAGCATCTTTTGGTTCCTGACCCTATATCTGACCCTGCTGTGAGCAGCAGGTTGCACTAGAGGCCTCCTGTGGCCCCTTCAACATGAATTATCCTAAAAGCCTGTGACCTCAGGCCCCATTTCAAGCACAGAGCAATGGGACAGGAGTCATTTGTGCTTTATGTGACCATCTAAAAGAAGGCAGGTGAACAGCTCCTCCTCCCCGTTGACTGTAAGGGCAGCCTGGGAGGCACTGCCACAGGCATATCTGCATTACCCTGGAAATTCTTTGCATCCACCTTTAACCACATAAAAGTCCTGAATCCCCTCAGTGGTGGGGGAAGAAATGCAGGCTTTTCTGCACTGTGAGTTCTCTAGCTCTGTAGCTGCACCTCTAAGTCGATGGTGCCATCTTCCCCTTTCTTTCTTTCTTCCCTGAAGCTCAGCCTGGATGGGGATGCGAATGTGGAGGCTGGCTGTTGCTGCAGTGACCGTGGAATGGTGGAGAGGTAAGAGGAATAACAGAGTCCTCGCCCTGGACTGCAGCAGAGAGGATTCCATCTTGTTCAGGAGGATCCTTGTCAGGATCCCAGGGGTGACTGCCCTGGAGGGCAGAGGAGCCATGGAGCCCTCTTGGATCTTCAGGGACAATGTTCTCAAAGCAAAGGAACACAGGAAAGTCTGCAGGAAAGTCCAGCAGGGCCTGGTCTGAAGCTGGCATGGATAAGCAGGGATTTTGCGATTTAGGACTTGAAAAGGCAAAAGGAAGTGCACAGAAGGTTGGAAGGGGAATGGGGAAGGGGATGGAGTTAGGCAAGCCAAAGCTCAGTTGCAGCTGGAGCTAGCAAGAGATGGAGAGGACAACCAGAAGGGCTTCCTGTGGCGGACAGGTGAGTGAACTTTTGCCTTAAACATTTCTTGGTACATAAGACGCGAGCCTTGCTGCGCACATTGCAGATTTTGCAGGAGACCACAACCCTGAGCAAGCCATCTGTTTCCATCTGTTTCTGGTGGAAACAGGACTGAGCTGCTGCGACCCCCAAAATGGTCTCCCTGCGACCACGCGGGACACACCGAGCCTGTGCCGAACCAGACCACCCCTCATCACACCCACCATGCATATGCATGAAGTTTCTTGAAACTGGGCAGAGACTATGGGATTTGGACTGTATAAAAAGGATGTTAAGGAAATTATTAAACTGAAGCTGTCTAGACATAGCTGCTTAGCACAATTTCTGTAAAACTTACTTAGCATGAGTAGCTACATTTGCTGAAGCCTTAGGTCGCACTCAGAGAACATAAGGAACTTTCACCTTGTTCAGTAAGAAAGGGCCCCAGAGCAGTTTCAGGCTGGAAAGTCAAGGGAGGTACAAGCAGCTTGTGTTCCTGTGCTTCACACTCCGAAAGGGAGGATGTCATGACTTTGAAATAAGGCCTGTGCAGGGCATCAGGACCTTGAGGGACAAAGCCTCCCCTCACTGCTGGGGCAGTGTTAATTGTTGTGGTTTGGAGTTACCACCTCCTCGTCAGGACCTTGAGACACAACAGCGGGACCCAACAAGGAATGAAGGTACATCCGTCAGCAGAAACTGCAACAGTAAAGATAAGGAAAGAAACAGCCTGGCTGGGGACAACAATGAGACCCAATAAGGAGCAGGAGACCCCAGACCTAAAAATTACTATTGGTCTGAACTACCGCGTAAGGGGTGGGAAACTTAATTTGAAAAAGTTATAGTTGCTCAGGGATTTCTTTGTTCTAGGTCCCTCTTTGGAGGCACCCAGCTCGAGCTGTAATTACTGCACACGTCATTAAAATTTAATTATTTAATTTGCTTTGATTTGGCTTTGAACTTTTCTGCGGGAACCTAGGGTCGGACCCTGTTATGGTGGCTGGCAAGCCTAATTTCCGTAACAACAGCAGTGACCTCACTACCCACATCTGGGTCATGTGGCTATTGTCACCTGCGGCTTCCTCTGCCCTCCCCCAAAGCTGAGCCAGCTCCTGAATGGCCTCCCTGATTCACGCTGTAGCCTCACAACTCTCATAGTGCAGCAAAACACCCCTTAGGTACTGTTTACTCCTCCAAGAGAAGATTAGCTTCTGCCTCTGTAGTCCCTACACCTGTGAAACTCAGGCATGGGAGAAAGGCCTGCAAGTGATTATAGGCAACATTTTCAAACAGGACATTGCATGGGAGCCGTGACTGGGAAACAAAAAAACAGCAGGGTCTCTGTGTCCATCAGAGGGAGAAGCTTTCCCTCAACTCAGAAGTCCAGTTCCTTCCCCAGTGATGAAGAGACCCAGCAAATCCTCTACACAGGACTCTGGCAAGGGCATCTGAGTTGGTGAAACCAGATGAGCCAGAAGATAGCAGCTCTGCATCCTGACCTATGAGTGTCACAGAGCTGCAGACAAGAGCGGGCCTTATGGATAGCACAGCTCTAAGCACAGCAGGATGTGCTCGTGCGTCCCACCAGTTGGCAACCAGCTAGGGTATCTGCGGCCTGAGGCACCACACTGCAGAGCTGTGTGGGAATGGAGTGATAAGAAAGGAGCTGACACTGCAGAAACTCTCAACGTTGGCAGAACTATGTGAGAACTTAGTAATAAGAAATAGAAACAAAAATCGTAAGGGAACAATGGAACCTGATTGGATAAAAAGATAAATTTGTCTTGTAGTTTGTTTAAACTGCCACTTTCAGGGAGAACAACGGAGGGAACTATAAATGGATAATGCCATCCCACATGGTGTGGACCTTGCTCCAGACAGCTGGACTCATCCCAGGACCCCAACCGCTGAGAAGGGGACACCTGCACCCTGATTCTTCTGTGACTGAGGGGGGCATCGAGGGATCGCAATCTGTAAGACAGCAAGTTAGTTGTGAACCCGAAGTGCACGTAGAGTAATATTTAGTGACTGCCTATAGCAAATTAGGCTGAGAAATTAATCTAAGAGTGAGTAATAAATGCTTATTGCTTGCAGCTGTGCTACATCTGGATTCCTTGTTCTTTTTACAGTCCCCCTTAAGTTAGTGAACATTCAAAAGCATCTTTGGGGTAATGCCACAGCCAGGTGTTGAACAGACCCCTCTCTCCGGCTAACACTGCGTTGCCCTTTGTGCATGTGCTGCAAAGCCCTCTGGCCCAGACCAGGAACCACCCCCAAACATGTTGAGCATGGCAAAACTCCCCTTCAATAAAACATTGCCCCCCTCCCTGGACCCTTCACAACCATCCCCCATTGCCTCTCCCAAATCCAAAGCCCTTAGGCCAGCACATCACCCCTTCTCTCACCATGCCTACCACCCCAGTCCTTAAGTCCTGGTTCCTTCCCATGAAGTCCTGAACAGAAGCAGTTCTCACTGAAGAAATCAATACAGCAGGAGTAAAAGTCATTCATTTCCTCCCAGTGCCCAGGCTGTGGGGGTGAATTGGAGACATTTTATTGGGGACAAATAGAGACAATAATAAAAGGAGAGGGATATGAGAATTTCTGTATCAAATACTATGTAAATTGAAATTGCTGCTGAAGAGTGTCAGCACTGTTTCAGAGGAGCTGACATTATCAGACTGACTTTCACAGATCTCCTCTGCAAGAATCCACAGAGAACAGGAGGGTTGGGATTCCTGTTCTGCAGTGCAGATGTGTACACAGGAGAGGCTCAATTCATTGACCATTCATCGATCTCTTTATGAAGGTGTTCAGATGTACCCAAGAAATCCAGTGAAGCCCATTCTTCAGTTTAGGAAGGCTGCCCAAAGAAACAGCATCTCAGAGCAAGTTTTCTCCGCTCATGGAATGGGTGCACACCTTCAGCAGTGCACATGTTGCCAATGAAGGGATCAGCCCCTTTAGGTTAATATCCCAAGAGCATACACATCTCAAAAGAACAACTCATCAGAAGGGCTTCACTCTTCCAAAGAGCTTCAAGCAAGCTAACGTCTATCCTGGAACCTATCCTGAGCCAGGCAATAGGAGTCGGCAGTCACTGCAGTCTTAAGCATTTCACTTGTGCTCCTCTGCCCTTGGGTGAAATGAATCCTGCAACATCTCCCCAAGCATGTGTGTCTCCTGTGTTGATGCCTCCATCTCAGGGGGTCCCCTGCTCTCCTGTTATGGTCAGTGGATGCAGAGAGGAGCGTTGGGATCACAGCTCATCTTGGTCCAAAGAGTCCTCCTATGAAGAGTGAAAGCCATTGCTCTCTGGAAGTGTCAGTCCGCAGCAGGACTGCACAACTGCTATGAGCTCTGGGTGCAAACCAGGCTTTTCCAGAGTGCTTTCCTCAGGGCCTCCCTGACCTCCCTGTTCCGCAGGCTGTAGATGAGGGGATTGATCAAAGGTGTCAGGATAGTATAGAAAAAGGAGAAGACTTTGTTTAGCTGCCTCAGTGAGGCTGTTCTGGGTATCAGGTAGACAATGATGAGGGTGCCATAGAAAACAGTGAGGACAGTGAGGTGAGAGGAGCAGGTGGAGAAGGCCTTCTGCCTGCCCATGCTGGACGGGATCCTCACGATGGCAGCTATGATGCACATGTAGGAGGCCAGGGTGAACAGGAAGGGGAAGATTATATCCACGAAACACAGGATGAAACTTACTACAGTGACCACCCTCGTGTCACTGCAGGTGAGCTCCAGCAATGGGGTAAGATCACAAAAGAAGTGGTCAATTGCCTTGGGGCCACAGAACCTTAAATGGGATAAGAAAGACGTGACTACTGTACAGCTAAGGAATCCCCCTAGCCAAGATGCTGCTGCCAGCTGTAGAGAGACCTTCCAGGCCATGAGGCTTGCATAGAGCAGGGGCTGGCATATGGCCAAGTACCGATCATAGGACATCATGGCCAGCAGGTAACACTCACTAACAGCAAAAGAGCCAAAGAAATGCACTTGGGCTATACAGCCCTGAGCAGAGATGGTCCTGTCCCCAGTCAGGAAGCTGGCCAGCAGCCGGGGCAGGATAGTGGAACTGTAGCAGGTCTCGAGGGAGGACAGATTGCCCAGGAAGAAGTACATGGGGGTGTGCAGGTGTCGGTCTGCCACCACCAGCACAATGATAAGGATGTTCCCAACTACAGTCAACAAGTAGATCATGAGCAAGAGGAGGAAGAGTGGTGCCTGGAGTGAGGGGACATTCCCCATTCCCAGCAGGAGGAACTCCCATGATGATGTTCCGTTGTCCCTTTCCACTTTCTCCATATGGCGTTGCTTCTCTTCTGCACTTTCCAGGAGAGGGATCTGTGAGAAAGCATATGTATTCTGCATTTATTTTTAAGAAGAGTTGGGAAGAACTCTGCTGACAGCAAAAAATTACACCCACGTTCTTTTGCTCCCTTCACATTCCCTTCATGGTTCCCGTGCACTGTGAAAGGAGAGTAAGGAGTCCTTCCACAATGATGAGGATGTTGCCGACCATGGTCACCAAACAGATGCTGAGTGAGAGAAAGAAGAGTGGTGTCTGAAGTGTGGGGACATTCCCTGTTCCTAGCAGGAGAAACTCCATCACTGATGTCTGATTGTCCCATACCCCTTTCTCCATGCAGGATTGTTTTTCTGCCATTTCCCCAACTACAAAAAAGAAAGAGCATATCTTTCTGTCTATACTTTTGAAAGGATCTGTGAATGACACTCTTCTCTTCACATTGGGTCTGCAGAGAAATGGTTCCTTCCAGATGGCCTCTCTGCTTATCCGAGAAAAGCACCTTCTGACCACAGAGATGAACTGCCTCATGGAGGTGCCTCGTTCTTACTATGCAATAAGACCATAACGTGCATTTGCTCACACTGAGACAGCCTTCTTCCATATGCTCAACCATATTCCCAGTAAGACCCAGTTTAGTTATGAAGAACAGAGATCCTTCTGCTCTCAGGAAAGAGAAAATGCGCCAGAGAAAACAAACATCACGCTCACTGAAAAAGCCCTTTGAAAGCCCTTGTTGTGTGAAACATGCCATGACAGTGACCCTGCTCCCTCCAAAGAGAAGGGTGAACACTGCACAGGGCAGGTGGTCTCATCTCTCCAAAACACTCACTTCAGGAGGAAAGGAATTTCCTCCTCTTTGCCTCAACTCCCCAACAGGCCGGTTACTTCTATTGGCAAATTTGGGTCAGGAGTTACTACCTTATAGGACCAATGGACTTTACCAAGGGGACTGTCTAGGAGGACGCTTAAAACCATACTGTGTTTCACACTGTAGAGGAAAAAGTGACAAAGACGTGGTGAAGAAACTTGAATGAAGCGGGAGACGTGAGAGAGTATTTGTGCAGGGATGAAGGGAAAAGGAGAGGGAGAATCATGCCTGAGTGCATGACTGGGGACAGTCCATGCCTGAGACACACAGCCCTCTGCCTGGTGCCCTTCCTGGGGTTCTCTCAGAAATCGGAAGGGAGAAAATCACGTCCCTGCTATTCCCTTCCTCTCCGTTTAGACCTTTCAGTGAGTCGGAGATGTGCAAGCAGATGCCTGGACTGTCCAGAGAGCTCTTGCGATGGATGAGCTTCCCACACTCTCACCCATCTCTTAGGCTTTCCCCAGAGGTCATAACCATAGACACCAATAAGAGAGGTTTCCAGAATCAGCACAGAATGACTGAGGTCCCCAACCCTCCCCACTGCATGAGTGAGCATCAAATGTGAGAAAGCTGAGGGACGGAGACCAAATCCTATAAGACTGTGAGAAAGGGGAGAGAGGAAAAGCCCTTAACGGTTGGTAAAGGGAAGGACAAAGCATTTCTCGCCCTGAACGGCCTGCTCAGACTCTTCCTCCGTCCCAGCCGAGGTGGGTGAGTGCCCTGGGGCCAGCTCCAGCACAGCAGTAGCCCAGCTGTAAGTCAGCACCCCCAGCCCCTCCCCAGGATCTCTGTTCCGCAGTACCGTGGACTTGGCAGGGTCTAGGGGAAGGAGGGAGTTGCGGGGGAGATGTGCAGGAAAGGACAGGACTGAGACTCTGGTCTCATTCGCAAACTTCTGCTGCGCAAACACCCAGCAGTAAAAGAAACAATACTCTGACTTGCCCTGGGACTTCAAGCACCAACCTGCAGTCCTCAGCCTGCAGTCTTCGGCACAAAAGGGTGACCTCTGTGATGGTGGTGCCTGGAATGAAGACTGGGGGGGTCTCACTGACCATGTCCTTCCCTTCCCTTGTCTCTCTGCTAACTACAACCCAGGGCTCATGCCTTGCTCTGCCCTCAGCATCCTCTGCCTGCAGTGAGCCTCCAGCAGCACCTGAATGTCCTCTGCTCTCTGGACTATCCTGGGGTTAATAGCACTAACGAGTCTCTGAAGGTTAATGCTGCAGCTCATCTCTCCCCAGGGACTGCAGGGAGTGAGCAAAGCATAATGGGCTCTCAAAGGAGACCAAAACCTCTGGACCCTGGAAACTTTGTAAGCTCCTCTGGCAAGGCCTGCCTTTAGGCATAACTCTTGGTCATTCAAACTCTGGCTCATGCCCCTTTGAAAAGGAAACTGAGGCAGAGCAATCAGGACTCCTCCAAACTCATGACATAAAGTCAGGAGAGATCTCATGAATGGGATTTCTCTCATCTTCCTGCAGATGACTGTCTGTTCATTGAGTCGCTTAGGTTTAGAGAGCCCTGATGGCCTGAGCTGGTCCCTCCAGCCTTCCGCAATGGTCCGTGGGGAGGAAGAGGCCAAGCCTCAGGCATTTCCTCCCAGCCATGGATACTTGCCCTAGGGAATGGGGTGAGTCCTCCTTGGGTGCCAGCCTCTGTGCCCTGAGGGTAGAGGCCCCCCAAACCTCTTTCTGAGGCTCAGGGGCCTGATGTGTCAGGCTGAAGGAAGCGGAACTCTTGATATGTCCTCCCAGTCTGGGTCCATCTGCCCTCCCTGCGATGTGCCCAGGGGCTGTATTTGCTCCTTTTGTGGCACCAATGGATGCCACCAGGCACGGTTCCTCTCGGCCCTGTTGGACTCGCATGCCATGAATTGCAAACTTCTCAGCCTCTTCCCTGGCAGAAAAGGCTGGAGAAGATTGCCCACATGTTGTTGTGCTCGGCGATGCTGTCCTTGAAGGCCTGACAGCCTTTCTGAGCAACTCTGCCCTTCAGAGCTCTCTCAAATTGCATCCCACATGGCAGCACCCTCATTAAGCCCAGATCTGCTCACATCCAGCCCCACATCTGGACTTGCTACTCTCCTCTCTCAGGCCCCACAGGATCTGGAGCTCATGGTCACTGCTGCCAGGATGGCCATTGATTATCTGATTCCCAACCAGTTCTTCCTTACTAGTGAACACCAGGTCTAGCTGTGTGTCTCCCCTGATTGGTCCATCCACTATCTCTACCAAGAATTTATGCCAACACCCTCCAGAAATCTCCCTGACTGTTTGAGCCCAACAGGGTTGTCCTTCCAGCAGGTGCCAGGGAGGTTCAGGTTCAGGTCCCCTCCAAGAACCTGGGTCTGTGATCCAGAGACTTCCTCAGATTTTCTGAAGAAGGCTTCATTTTCTTCCTTACCCTATTTTGGTGGTCTCTAACAGACTCCCCCCACCATGTCCCTTCACTGACCTTTCCTCTGATCCTGACCCACAAACTCTCAAGCAGCACCTCATCCATCCCATAGAAGACTTCCTTGCATCCAAGCTGTTCCTTCAACAGAGAGGGCAATCCCTCCTTCCTTGTCCTCCCTGCCTGTCTTTCTTGAAGACTTTGTACCTGTGCATCGCAGCACTCCAGCCATGTGAGCTCTCCCACCACATCTCAGTTACTCCAACGTCACCATTTTGTGGCCACATGCAGAGCTCTAGTGCCTCGAGCTTCTTTCCAAGCTGTGTGCGTTTGTATATATACACTTGTGGCAAGTGTCCTTTTGCCCTGTTTGATCCTTTTATCACATTTATCCCAATGACTTTACGTCAGGATTGCAGAAGACCATGTGACTGTGCCCAGCATCCCTCTGTGGTGCCCCTGGCCAGTGCAGGCAACCTCTCTGGGAGCGGGACTCTTCTCCTGAGGGAGCAGCAAGGGCTGGCAGCTCCACACAAGAAGGTGAGTCAGGAGTGCAGCACGGGACTAAGGCTGGCATGAGCCGTGACCTCCCCAGCAAGGAGCTGGGATGCAGAGCAGCACAGCCGGGCCTGGATCAGGGCCAGAGACAACAGTCAGGTCAGACGCAGTCCAGGGGTCTCTGAACAAGCCCATAGTGATGAGGCAGGACTGAGGCCAGGCCAGGAAGCCCAGTCAGCAGGTCAAGGTCTGGAGCAGGTTCACAGAGACAGGAAACCAGGCGCAGGCAGAGCTGCTGCACAGCTGCAGTGTAGCACAGGCAGGGGCCAGCAATAAAGCCTCAGCTTCAAAGCACTTCCCCAGGGCAAGGAGGGGAAGGCCCTCTAGCTTTCTTCACAACAGCTCTTATCAGCAGAGGAGCTGACCTTGCACTCAGCCAGCTCAACTCTTTAATTTAGCCAGCTGAACTCCTAGTAAGGGGATGTGCTGCAGGCACTGACATATAGGTGACATAGGGACAGCTCACGGCTCTCTCCATGTTGTACGTGCAATCACTGTTGGTGTTGTGTTGATTACTGTTACGTACACTCTTTGTGTTGGGCATGGCTTTCCAGTGGTTTTAGTGGGCTCTGTGTAGAGCAGCACTAGGTAACAGCGATCAGAAACTTTGCAACCCATGTGGCAAATGTACTGCACATGGTGCAAAAGTCAAAGTTTCTTGACTCAAGTCCTTCTTGCTGGGCCCCACGAACGGTTGGTTTTCTGCAAATGCTCCCTGGCTCCCCCTTCATGTGGCTGCACAGCAAGGGCCTTTCTGGGCTTCACCTCTGCAGGGAAATTGCTGCTTTAGTATTCTCCAAAGTGATGCCTTAGATCTTGTGTGTGTTGCATGCTTGCAGTAGTTTGAATGGGCAAAGGCATTTGTGTCTTATGACAACCTTGATACAACAAAGAGCAAAGCTGCTGGATGTGGCTCTTCCAAATGCACAGCTAGAAATCACGTCTGTGGCATGAAAGGCTCGGTGGGCACTAATTGCTCAGAGACAGAAGTGAGGTGACTCCTGAAACCAGCTGGCTCACTGGAAGAATCTGGTTTCCAGAGAAAGTCGCTTGATTACTGGGGTCTTGTTGATGGGGCTGTACCCACAAGTTCAACCCACTTAGCTTTGCAGTGGCTGCTCTGATGGCTGTGTGCACACACAGCCCTTCCACTTTGTGGTCACCTAGAAGTTGAAACCACATTAGGTTGAGAGGAATAGGCTGTAAACGTCCACCAAGTGAGGGATTCCACTTGGCTGCGCTTTTCCTAGCTTGCCTGGGCAACCGTAACTTCAGAGCCAGCTTTGATGTTTCATATGGTTTTTGAATGCTTGTAGGTCCCTTACTGGGTCTGTTTTACCAAGCTGTCACCCAGCCCTGTATATCTGGGAGCAACTCCCAGTTAACAGTAGCAAGTTGTGTGCTGGTGCTTATCCGAGTTAGGGGTAGGAGTGGGAAGCTTTTCCTGAAATCCAGGTGTTTTCTGGCAGTGCCGTGCACAGCTGCAGGGCAGCGTTGTGGCAGGAATTGCTGGGGCTGTGAACTGAGCAGCAGCAAGGTGCTGCCGGAGCTCCCTGTCACCCTGCCATGGAGGGGAGCTGCTCCCTCCAGACTGAGCCACTGTCCTCAGCATGGGGACCCCTGGGGACTGACCAGTGCAGGGATACGGTCCCCACAGGGACCCCACCAATCTTCGTTCCCTTGTGGGCACTATAGCACCCCCATCGCAGTGCCCTTGTAGGCACTGTGCAACCCCTAAATCGCCAACAGAAAGCCTGATGAGAAAAAGCCCTCATAAATCTCAAACCACAGCAGTTTAGAGGAAGATGCATCCTGAGCAGAACTGAGAAAGCTCAAGTCCTTTGTGAGGTGGTGGTTTGCTTGCCCTAAACCCCACCAAGGAAATGCAAAATACTTCGAAATGATATTTTATAGCCCTGCAGTCTGCAAAGTTAAAAGAAAACTGGCATTTCCATCCTTTGAAGACCCCCAGGGCTTGCTGGGCTGTGCTACTGACGGAGGTGGCCTTCATCCATTTCCCACAGTACCTGGGCTGGGCAGATTTCTCCTTCCTCAGAGCTTGTGAGCCCAGAGAGCTGCCCAGTCTCATCTTCCAGCCTGTTTTGGTATCTCCCGCAGGGCTGAAAGACTCTTTGGATCACTGATATCAAGCGGAAGGCAAAGTCTAGAGGACATCTTCAGGGCTGGATGATGAGCCCTGCTGAGCTGCACAGCCCACTGTGCTGAGCAGATCTCTGTCCAATGGACTAGCCCCTTCCACATGGGGTAGGGCCAGGACTGCACTGAGGAAAGGACACAATTCAACCAAGTGCTTGCATTTATCTGGGAGAAATGCACTGAAAGCCACCAAGTAGGGGTGTGGCATTCGACAACATGGACCACAAGAAGAACGGTGCAAGAAAGCCTTTATTGAAAACACAATGGCTGGTTATATAGCCATGAAGCTCAGCCACTCCTCCAAGTATCTCCTTGGCTTTGTGGCATCTTGTGATAGGTAGAAGGCGTCTTCTGATGCCCAGCAGGTGGGCAGGACAGTCCAGCAGGACAGGCCCACCGCAACTGCTGACTCGTAGGCAGGAAGGCACATTGTGACTGCTGACCCAGGCAGGAAGACACATGATCACTAGCAACTCACATGCACACATTCTGGCCACAAATCATAGTTACCAGATCATTACTTTCTGCCTTAGAGATTCTCTGCTGTCTTACACAGCATCATTCAATCTTGGTCCCCAACATATCCCCTCTTTTTATTTATTAAACTTAAAGCTTGTCAGGTAGGGGAGACAGATAACAAGGGCTAGAAATCCTACCAAGATTACCAATTCACACGTCAGTGCCTTCTTAACTTACGCCCCAGTCCTACCCCTTAATAGGCTTCCACTCTGATTCTATCTACAACTTATCAGTGAGGTCGTGTTGTATCCACAACTTATCAGTGCAATTATATTCTATCTGTAACTTTTCCTATATTCTATCTATAACTTATCAGTGCAATTATAATCTATCTATAACTTATCCTATCTTTAACTTATCAGTGCAGTTATATTCTATCTATAACTTATCCTATATTCTATCTATAACTTATCCTATATTCTATCTATATCTTACCAATGCAGTAAGCTTCTGTAAATTAATAGTGATCCTGCACAAGGCAGGCAAATATTGTCAAAAATACCCCAAGATGGGTTCATCTTAACTGGCTCTCAGCCCTCGTTTGGTATCCCGAGGAATACATTAACAGGTCGAATCAATCGTGCAGGCATCCAACGAGGTCTGTTGCCTGTAGAAACACAAGCGTAACCTTTCCCCCACGTTATTAGATCTACCAGTTCACTCCATTGACCTGTTTCCAGGTCCCTGTAGCAAACTTGAGGTCGTTCTCGCCCTGTAGGACATGAAAAATGCTTATTAACTGCACTCTGGTCCGTATATCGGTTTAAGAAATTAAGAACGTATAAAGCCTTCCAGAGTTGCTCTTGTGGGGACGTGGCAGGACTATTTCCCCTTTTTTGTTTTTCAAGCATTTCTTTCAGGGTATGATGGGTACGTTCCACTATTGCCTGGCCAGTGGGATAGAGATACTAGCCGGATCTTGCGCCAAAAGGCTTTGCAAACGATGGCGCTCTTTCTGAATAAGCAGCGCCATCATCTCTATCCCAGTGGTCACGGTCTTCAAGAAAGCATGTGCTAGAAACACCCACTCCAGAATTCTTAAGGGATCATTGTCACCTGAAACCCATTGGCATAAGAGAGCGTAAGGTTGAAAGACATTATAAATCAGAATCAGGTGAACAGGAAGCACTGGAGAGATGCGATGAATCTGTTGATTTTGAATAGCTGCAGACACCTGCTGTAGGGCGTGCAGTGCCTCAGGAGTTAATGCTCGGGATGGTGCTAAGTCTGACTCTCCCTTTAGCAGAGCAAAGAGAAGGGCTAGGTCCTGTGTGGTAATGCCAAGATAAGGTCGCACCCAGTTAACGGTGCCAAGCAGTTTCTGCAAGTCATTTAGGGTTTTAATATCAGACGCTAACCGCAAAGGCTGCGGCAAAATAGCAGTGTCTGTAATCCTCCACCCTAAATACTTCCAAGGTGCTTGCACTTGGACCTTTTCCTCGGCTACACACAGACCATTAGCACTCAAAGAGTTCCGCAACTCCTTGACTACCGTTTGAACAACATCCCTTGAGGATGCAGAGATCAAAATGTCATCCATATAGTGATAAATTAAAGCATTAGGATATGCTCTGCGAATAGGGAAGTTTTGGCGTATTGTCGGACTATTTAGCATCCCCTGAGGCAATACCGTCCAGTGAAAGCGAAGTGTAGACTCCTGATTGTTGATCGCTGGAACCGTAGATGCAAATCGTGGTGCATCTGCTGGATGTAACGGTATAGTGAAAAAGCAATCCTTAAGATCAATAACAACAAGAGGCCATGATTCAGGTAACATTGCTGGTGACAGGATCCCAGGTTGGAGTGTCCCCATAGGTTCTATCAGTGCATTTACTGCACGTAGGTCATGCAACAATTTGTCTGCCTGACTTCTTCCCACCTCCCCCTCTGAACTTACTATCCCTCTTAAAGTGGCCACTCTGCCCACAGTTAAAGCATGGAGCTCCTGGTACCGCAGTAACAACCATCTGCTGTAACAAAGCAGCAGCTAGCAGGTCTGCACGATGCGATTCCGTGCCAACGTTCTGGCAAGCTCGTATTCTATCTGCAAGAGAGAGGTTAGCACTACGTAAAGGGCGTAAAGCTTTTTGGCAGTCAGCATTAGCATTCTCCACGGCCAGCTGCATAAGCAGCAGCTGCCGGGCTTCCTCCAATTTGGTTTGTTGATCTATTGCATTCTGGAGCCTGTCCAAAAACTGTATATACATCTCCTGAGGGCCCTGACGCATGGTTGCAAAAGACTGTGCCGGGACCTTCCGCAGCGCCTGCAGTGTCAGACGAGAAGCCTGCTCAAGCGCTTCTTGTGGTAGCTGTACTTGTGCTACAGCTGTTGCATATCTCCCTTCCCCCATCAGCTCTTCTACGCCGATATTAGCCATATTATTTAAGTTACTCATAGTCTGGACCGTGGCTCGGTCACGATACTCAGTGAGCCATACAGTATATTGCATAGCTGAAGGCGTCAATCGGCACAGAGTCTTCCAGTCATGTGGGGTCATGGTATAACCCTCGGCAATAGCTTGAAATAAGTTCATCGTGTAAGCTGACTGGAGGCCGTAATCCTTAACCGACTTCCTGACTTCTCTTACCGCCTCATAAGGCAGCTGCTCCCATGTAGCGGGTTGCCCTGCCTGATACCGCACAGGGAAGGCATGGAGAATGTCCAAGTCTCCTCTTCGCAGCGTCTCCTCGCGGCAAAGCTCTAGCGCACCACAGCACTGCGGTAGTGCTGGTGTCGAGGTAACAGATCTTCCCCAGGAAGCCGAGATGGCGGAGGGGGGCTGTGGGCGGTCCGCATTCGTGGGCAGCCCCGCCTCTTGAGGGGAGGGCGGTCCCGAGGGGGGTGGCCCTGGGAGGGGCGGTCCCAGGAGGGGGGTGGTCCTGGAGGGGCCGTGGGCTGGACACAGCAATGCATATTAGGGGGTGGATAAAAGTCCGCCTCCTGTTCCAGATCATTTGACCCTGAATTAACTGAGTCGTCACACTCGGAATCTGGTCCAGGTATTATCGAGAACTTTACGGTGCTCTCACCGGCCGTTGCCGAAGGCAAAAGTTCAGCTGCATCTACTGCTTGCAAGCGGAGGAGGGCAAAACAGACCTGTTGCCAAGTTACTAAAAGTTTCTTCGCCTTCTCATCCCTCTGCCACCACAGCTCGTCCCTGACTCGTTCCCACACTGCAACGCTTAACGTTCCCTCCTGCGGGAACCAGGGACAATTATCCCAAGTCCACACTAACAGAGTCATTAACGAATGCTGGGCAGCATTCTGAAACCCATGAGTCTTTAAAACTTTCTGTAATGCTTCCGTATAACTTCTCTGATCCCTTGTAAAAGACTGCCCCATTGTTCCCAGCTGCTCACCTGCTGTTCCATGGTGGTGATGGGCGCGCGCAATTATCGACCGTCCTGAAGTTCAGCTGGGCTATGCCACCGGATTTATCGGTCCTGTTTTACATACTCCAATCTTCAGTACTTCTACTCTGAAGTTCACTACTACTCTGAAATTCCTTAACTCTCTTTTTCATGCTTCTATTTTTGAAATCCCGATTCGGGCGCCATTTGTGGCATTCGACGACACAGACCACAAGAAGAATGGTGCAAGAAAGCCTTTACTGAAAACACAATGTCTGGTTATATAGCCATCAGGCTCAGCCACTCCTCCAAGTATCTCCCTGGCATTGTGGCATCTTGTGATAGGTAGAAGGCATCTCCTGATGCCTAGCAGGCGGGCAGGACAGTCCAGCAGGACAGGCCCACCGCAGCTGCTGACACGTAGGCAGGAAGGCACACCGTGACTGCTGGCACAGGCAGGAAGACACATGATCACTTGCAACTCACGTGCACACATTCTGGCCACAAAGCATAGTTACCACATCATTACTTTCTGCCTTGGAGATCCTCTGCTGTCCTACACAGCATCACTCAGTCTTGGTCCCCAACATGGTTCCTTTCCTTTAGTTCCTTGGACAAGGAGCCCCTGTGAAGGCAAAAAGGGTGCAGAGGCTTTGACATGAGGCCCAAGCAAGGAGACAGCCCCAGACTGGAGCTCTGCTGAAATGCCAGCTGTCCTGGCTGCACAGGCTCTGCAGCAGCAGTCCAGGCTCCACAGCTGGGTTCACAGAGCCCTGGGGGCTGGGTGCCATGGGCAACCTGGCCCTGGGCACAGCTTCACCCCTCGCAGAACCAGGAGCCCAAGAGCTCTGAGACTTCCTCAGTTCAAGCTAAGCAGGCTTTGGGGCACGCACACAAAGGCACTCAAGAGATGCTGGCATGTATTATAAGGGTTTTGGACTCATCCTGCATGGCACCACAACCTTCTAGGAAAAGGAGGGGGCACAACAGCATTTGTTGAGCAGGCTGGCAGTAACAGCATTTGTGGGAAGTGGAATTAGCAGCAGAGCAGAGGTACCAGGAGGTGAACCCCCACCCAAAGTCACCCATGCATGCCAGGCGCATTTATGGAAGCCTTCACATCCATACGTAGCCTCATCTCATTCACATGCAGCTGCTTTCACAGAGGGCTCACCATGTTGGCAGAGTTGTTGACAGGTCCAGGGACACACATTGGCATCCTGCCTCCATCCTCAGGGGTTCTAGCACTGCACTGGGAACCTACATGAGTGGAACAACCTAGAAAGAAAGAAAGAATAGGAGTGTTACTGTCAGTTCTGCTGGCCTTGCAGAGTCACAACAGTCAGGGGCAAATGTCTCTCCTCTCTGCTGAGCTGTATTTGTGAGAGCACAGCCAGCAGGGCCACTGAGACGTCCTAGCTTTCTTTTCGGCCCAGGGAAGACCATGTCTGTATACCGGCTCCCATTTGGGCTCTCCAGTTCTGCAGAGGCATGAACACACAGGAGGGAATCCAGCACAGGGACACCAAGATGGTCCAGCCTGGACCACGGGGCGTACGAGAGGCTGGGAGAGCTGGGTTTGTTCAGCCTAAACAAGAGAAGGCCAAGGAGGATCTTGCACAGCTACCTTATGGAGGGCACAGAGAAGGCAGAGCCGGATTTTCTTGGAAGTGTACACTAATAGCAGGAGAGGCAACAGGGACAAATTGGACAATGGGAAACTCTTCTTAGATGTTAAGAAAAAGCCTTTTTCTCCATGAAGGTGGCCAAACTGTGGCACAGGGATCCAGAGAGCTTCTCAGATCTCCATCCTCAGAGATAATCAAACCTTCACTGGAAAGGGCCCAAAGATACCTCCTCTCCTGGGACCTCCCTTGAGCAGGGCATTGCACCCCCACCTCCAGATGTCTCCCCCATTGCAGGCTTAAGGAATATGCTCTTCTGAGACTCTTGCCAAAGGGACCAGAGGGTTTTGGAACTGTTGCCTCCACCGCTGACCAAGGACAAGTGTCTCAGAGCCACCCATCACCCTGAGAGGCCTGACTTCTGGTGAGGTGGCATCTGTCCTGTCTGCAAGGGTCTGGGGAAGCACAAAGTGAAGAAATGCCTCTGACTGCTTGGACTAAATACCCATCTCTCAGATGGGTCAGAATGAATTAGGGTGTGAGATGGGAAGATGCAATGAGGGTCCAGCTTCAACAGAAAGCCTTCAAGGAGTAAGAAGAGAACTTTCTCCAGCAGAGGCAGTCAAATCCCAAAGACTCAGGGAAGCATCAAGACCTCCAGAAACGGCAAGCCTGAACCTCAGCTGACAGAAACCACCAAACTGCGAGCATCCCTGGCTCGCAGCAGGATGCTCCAAGGAGGGAACACGGTCACCAACAGTCCTCACCCAGGTCTCCCAGAAGGACTCCGTGATGGCAGGCTGGGCCCTGGGAGCACAGCACTGCTCTCGCCAGCCACCTCCTCCCATGCTCAGCAGCACAACACTGGGGCCACCACCCAGCTCCACCACAGGGCACCCCGCACTGGGACACACTGCTATCCTTGCACCTCACAGAGGGTTGGCAGCCATCACGCGCCTCTGCATCAGTGATGCACAGGGCACAGCACCACACAGGGCAGCAGACAGGGCATCCCCAAGCACCCTAAAACACAGAAAGCCCAACTCTCCATCCCCTCAAATCCCTTCTAGTCTTCCAAGGCCTTGCAACAGGCACTGCCTCTGAACAGCCACTCACAGCCCGGGGCCTGCTCACTGCCCACCTCCAGGAAGAAGAGGAGAAGGGCTCTCACAGGGGCTCATCAGGCAGCTCTTGCCTCTCGCTTGTGCCTCAACTTCTCTGAAAGCCTCTCTCAGATCCACTCAGAAATGCCCTTTTCAGAACAAAAGAGACCCCTGGGAAGGGCCCCTCATGAGGACACCAGCAGCCTGCTCACCCTTTGCCCAGCAGCTCCCAAACGCAGCTCTGAGCAGCACCTGGGGGCTGTGGTGGCAGCAGCAGCTCCGGGAAAGGCTGGACAAGGGGTCTGCGACCCAGGGGAGGGGCAAAGCTTCCTGTCCCCAAACCCCCCCAGCCGCCCCGGCCCAGCTGCTCGGGGGCAGCCGGCACGTCTGGCTTGCAGGGCAGCTGCCCCGGGGCCAGGGTGCTTTGTCCCGTGCTCCCGGCCCCACCAGTCCCTGCTGCAGCTCCAGGAGGAAAGCAGCCCCGGGGCAGCACCGCTGCTCCGCCCCAGTGGGAGGGCACCTGCCACCATCGGGACGCACCCCCAACCCCACCAGCCCCACTTGCACCCACTCTCTCTTCTGCTCCCTCTGCCCTGCTTGGCTCCTGCTCCTCTCTCACTTCTCTTTCTTGCCTTTTCCCTTCTCTCTCCGTCTTGCTCCCTCTCCCTCTTCTCTGTCTTCCCTCCTCCACATCAGGCTCCGCCACTTCCTCCTCCACCCTGCCTGTGAGGACCCTGCATGCTGGTCTCTCTGATTGGCTGACAGAGCCATCAGTCAAATCCCACCCCGCCCTCCTCCTCTTGCCAGCCAACAGGAGGGCTGTCCTGGGGGCATTGCCATGGCAACGCTGTAGCTCCCAGTG
Organism: Dromaius novaehollandiae; assembly: GCF_036370855.1. NCBI lineage: Eukaryota > Metazoa > Chordata > Aves > Casuariiformes > Dromaiidae > Dromaius > Dromaius novaehollandiae. The sequence continues at coordinate 2,462,723 of NC_088128.1, read as the reverse complement.
ACCAGGCGGGCAGCCCTTCCAGCCCCAGATGCCATGTTGTGGGTGGCAGCGCAGGGCTTGCCCTCGGCTCCCCTGTCCTTGCAAAGAAAAAGGACACTCTTCCTGTCTCATCACGCAAAGCTTTTCTCCAGCATATCCCTGTTCCTCTGCCTGTCAGCGAGTGGCCCCAATGCAGCCCCACTGCCTCCCGTCCCCATACCTTGCCATGGGGCAACTCCAAAGGGCAGTGGTGGGGAGCGTGTGAGCAGTGCCCAGCAGTGCCCACGTCTTGCAGGCAAGTGGGAGCTCTGCCGTGGCACTGGGGAGACCTCCCTGTGATGCAGCACTTCCCACTGTGACCTCAGCTCATGTCATCTGGGGGCTCAGGAGGTCACTGCCATGGAGATGGCACAGCCAGGGAGAGAGCAGAGATACTTCCACTCATATCCTGCAAAGCCGTCATCTCCCCTCACCCCAGTTAGTTTCCAAAAGTTGCTCATAAATCCTTTAAGAACATCTCCAGATGGTGACAAAGGCTGTGAAATATCTCATATGGGGCCCTGGAGAGGTCACTTCTGTGCCCCTGCACTGACAGGTCTCTGCACTGGGCAGATCTGTGCAGGAAGCTGGGGTTTGAGGGTTGGTTTGGGGATTGGTGTTTTTTCAAAGACAGGATCAAAGTCATGTGGGATGAAACAGCAGAGAGCCTGGCCACAAACTGAGACGCTTTGGTGAGCCTCAAAACTGATTTCTGCTGTGGGTTGCTCTTTTTGTAGAAGCAGGATGTAGGACAGTATGGGACAGGATGCAGCCTTTCTTCTTGAGGCAGCAAAGCAGCCTCTTTGTCGGGTGCAAGCAGGCCTTCTGGGGTGGCGATGGCACCCCCACCTCTTCCCAAGCTGCTCTCCCAAACAGGCTGTCTTTTGGGTGCAGAGGTCTGACCCCATTTGCAGGAGGACCAGGGCTGTGGCCATCTGAGGACATCTCTGAGCCCAAAACATGCTCTGCCAAGTTGGAAGCATAGAAGTACCCAGGCAGAGGGAAGACAGATTCTCCCAAACAAGTAGATGCCTTGGGCTTATTACAAGGTGAAGGATCCATTTCCAACACGGGCATTTCCAGCAGGCTCTTGAGAGCCCCCCAAGAGCTGCAGGACCCCCCAGCCTCCAGGACCCAGGACCCCTTTCCTGCGGAAGCCAGATCCCAAAGCAGGCCCACTCAGGGGGAAGCCTGGCCGTGGATTGCCCCCTGCCATGAGAGTATGGAGCCAGCCCCACAGGAGTCTTGGGGCTCAGGACAGTGCCAGCCCCAGGACCCAGGAGTCCTGGCTGCCACATTGTCCCCTGAGCCAGACGGAATCCTCAAGCAGGGCTCTTGTGGCAGCCCCCCACCCTCACAGCCCAGGATGCACAGCCGTTTTTTCGGTTAACAGTATCAGTGCAACACCTCAGGAAGGAGCTCCCGAAGCCCTTACCCTTGGAGAGCTGCAGGAGTGTTGGGAACAAGGAACTGCAGAGCAGGCTGATGGTCTTGGTCCAGCAGTCCTCCATCTCACTTGCCCCCTTGCCCTCAGCTCTTCTGTCCATCTGGGGAAAAAGGATGCTCTTCACATCTCATCACCCAAAAGTATTCTTCAACCTGCTCCTCTGCCTTTCAGCAAGGGGCCCCAAGGTTGCCTGCTACCTCCTGTCCCCATGCCTTGCCATGGAGCAACTCCGAAGGGCAGCAGTGGGGAGCATGTGAGCAGAGCCCAGCAGCTCCTGGGCCTCACAGGGAAGTGAGGATACTCCTGCGGTACCACGGAGACCTCCCTGTGATGCAGCACATCCCTCTGTGACCTTAGCTTGTGTCATCAGGGGGCTCCATAGGTCACCGCCATGGAGGTGGCACAGCCAGGGAGAGAGCAGACAGATTTCCCCTCACCTCACCTCCCTTCAGCCCAGGTATTTGCCAAAAACTTCCTGCTAAATTCTTCAGGAATATCTCCAGACAGTGCAAAGGCTGTGATACTTCTAAAAGGGGGGCCTGGAGAGGTCACTTCTGCACCCCTGCACTGTCAGGTCTCTGCACTGGGCAGACCTGTGTGGGAAGCTGGGGTTTGGGGGTTGGTTTGGGGTTTGGCATTTTTTAAAGACAAGATCAAAGTCGTGTGGGATGAAACAGCACAAAGTGTGGCCACAGGCTGAGAGGCTCTGGTGAGCTTCAAAACTGGTTTCTACTGTGGGTTGCTCTTTTTGTAGAAGCAGGATGTAGGATCTTATGGGGAGAGGATACAGCCTTCCTCCCTGAGGCACCAAAGCAGCCTCTTTGCTTTTAAAAGTCCTCAGCAAGGTTTCCCAGTCTGTGTTGCTTAAGATAGAGATGATACACCAGAAAAGAGCAAATGTGCCCCGAACACACATCATCCTGACTGCCATGCTTCATAGCCATGGTTACTGTAGTGCACAAACATGGTGCTGCCAATTATTAAGAAAGAAAAAAATATATGGAAATGGTAAAAATGTGTGAAGTTTTTGAAAAGAGAATTTTTTCTGTCAATTATCACATTGTGCTATTTTTTGAGAAGATTTCAACTTATGACTTGAATCTCCTTTTGGGGCTTGATTCATTTGCCCACACAGAGAGGCTGCTGCTGCCTGAGATGCCCTGGGATAGCTGTGTTCCCATGTGGTGCTGGAGATTTTGGAGGCAGCTATTATGGGACCTTAGCTTGTCATTAGGAAATGTATCTCAAAACATCTCAATTGAGAAACCTATTTCCCTCCATTGACTAGAGAGGGAAGTGCAGACAACTGGGTTAGACAGAGACATCTGCACTGACAGGGTCTGGCCTGGGGTGCGATCAGCCTCCTCTCTGTTGTCCCCTAAAATGAAGTAGCACTTCCATGACTTCCTGCAGGGAATGTAAAGGGCGTGTGGCTAGATGTTTTTGGGACTCCTTTAGAAGGTCACAGTAACACAGGTATGTTGAGAATTGTGCAAATTTGGCCATCCAAAAATAGACAAAGCTGGCCACCCTGCTTTCCTCATCAGTCAAAAGAGCCCAACAGCTCGGAGTGCGACGTGCTCTGTGCAAAGAGTGAGGAGTGGCATGGACAGCTGTGGGCAAGGGGTGATTTTCTGCATACCAGGCTCTGTGTGAGACACAAAAATGTCTTGTTTAATGGTGCAGGCCTGATTATAGCAGAAATGTTTAGAAAATGACATTAAAAATCAAACAAGAAATAAAATGAAAAAAGAGATTTAAAGCAAAGAAATGTGTTGTTATACTTTCCAGCTTTTCTTTCTTTCTTTCTTTTCTTTTTTTTTTTTGGTGCTTTTATTGTCTTTCTTGATTTGTTCTGTTTCAGTATACTAGTCTTCTGGGGCGATTATGCATTATCTTTTTGTCTGAAAACAAAAGTGATTTTCCAGAACCTGGGTGGGATGCAGTCACAGGGTCATGGATTTCAGGTGCCCTGGTGCCCTCTGCCCAGCCTCCCTCTGCAGCTCTGAGGGGCTCCGGTCTCCTGCAGGTCCCCTGTGAGAGCTGCCAGGCCCAGGCAGGTGCCTCAGAGACACCGGGGCCTCTCCAAGTGCCACTGGGTGCTTGTGGTTGGACACCTGAGCTCTGCCTGGAAAGGGGAAGAACTATTTTCAACATTAAAAAAAAAAAAAAGACCATTTTCATCAGCTGAAAGGACTGAAAAAATTTAATAAAATGTCCGTGTTTTCCCATGATGACGTAATGGAGATTTTGAGGAAGGGAGAAGAAATGTTGATCTGCCCCTTAACTTGTGTTACCACTGCTCTGTCTGTTATGCTGTGGTCTTAAGTTGACTAATGTTTCACCTATTTCCATGTGCCCTCATTAATTTGATCATTTCTAAAGTCAACTTTGCGTCAGATGATCTGGGCATATGCACTTGCCATAGTTTCCCAGTCTTCCTCCTCCCCTTGCTCTTTATCATTCAGATACTTCTCAACTCTCCAATTGCTGCTTTAAGCTTCTGGGCATCTAAAGTTTGCCTCCCAGCAGTCTCATCTCTTCAACCAAGTCCTTCACTATGTGTCTATCCAGCCTTTCCTATCTATTTGTGAAAATTTCAAGGAAGCTTATTCCTTGTAGACTGTGGACCTCATTGGAGGCAACTTGGACTTGACATATGGTTGGGGAGTGTATTTTATGTCTCATGACACTGGATCATGTTTGGTTTTGTTTGGTCGCAGTTAAGACAAATCCTTCTGTGTCTGTCTGCAGCTAGTTCTCTAAGGAAAGCAGGCGGGAATTGGTGCACATGAGCTGTAACATTCAGGTACAGCCTTGAGTGGTAAAAGGTTAGATTTTTACCAGGAGTGATCTCAGTCCCCAGTGGCTGATGAGAGAACTGGCAGGGCTGGGGCGAAATCTTTTCCATGGATGTCTGACCTCAAGGATGCTGCTTTTCCTACATGTCCAGATTCATTAAGAGACAATCTGGATCAGTATCAGTTGGAGAATGTGGATATCACTCTACTTCATAAGCTGAAAAATAAGGAAAACTTTAAAAGCAGAAATCTTTCTTTTTTCCTTGCTGCTCATTGAAATCTTCCTCTTGTAAATGCACTCCTGAAACCTCGCCAATTAGTCACACAAGATTTGAAGAGCTGTAGAAAATTATGGAAAGAGGCATGGCTCCTTAGGGCTTTTTGCATTTTAATGAGCCCCATGGGGTATTTGGTGCAAGAACCTCACATGCTGAGAGGAGACTGAACAAACCTTTCAAGGAGTTAAAGTCAGAAGCAAATCCCCAAGTTTCTTGGAGAATTAATGGGTCCTACTGAGGGCCATTACCAAGAAGGCCTCCCCAGGGGCCGATTAGAGCACAAAGTTGGAGGCCCTGCTTGCAGACAGGCAAAGGCAATGTGCAGGTGGCTCTGATGCCAAGTCAACCTTGATGTGTTTTGCAAACAGAATGGCCAGGCCCCACAGGCAGCCCCGGGGTAGGGTGATCCTTTCCCTCACACTTGGCTAAGGACTCTTCCTGGGGGTAGTGTCAGGGTGTGGGGGTGTGTGTAATGCCTGGTGCAGAACAATGGTACGGCACATCCTGGGCTCCGTGGAGGTGAGGAGTCAGCAAGGCCACAGTGCTGTTAGGAAATGTCATCTTCTCATAGGCCTCTGTGGCAGAGACACTAGCCATAGCAAAGGGGACAAAGACCTGAGTTCTTCTGGAGGCTTTCAGCCTTGGCATTGCCCTCTGTCATCTCCACCACAGGCTTGCCTACGCTGTCCCAAAGCTGCACCTCTTTCCCTGCAGCCTGTAGACACCCAACCTGCTTCCCTACCTTGCTCTCACTGCGGGATCTCCCCACCTTTACTGATGTCCCTCTGTCCTTGCTGGCTGCTCCGTGAAACATACGGTCGGGGACTGATCATGGAGTCCCTCTGGGTGTCCTGGTGCACCACAGCACTACCCTACGAGTGACATTCTTGTTACCTGAAGGGCAGTCTGAACCTTTCCAGATGCAGGTTGTGGCTCTTTCCCCTTCTCATGCTGCTTCCCACTACCAAGAAAAGCTCCATCAGCTCTGAAAACACCCTGTCACAGGCAGTCACAGGTGACTACTGTATTGGCCTTAGCCTCCACTTCAGCAGGCTAAAGCCGTCCAGGTCCCTCAGCCTCTCCATACAGGCCATGTGCTTCAGGCCCACAACCTCATCTTGGCAGACCTCCTCTGGACCCCCTCCAGTTGCTCCCCATCCCTCCAGCACTTGGCAGCCCACACTGGGACACACTGTTCCAGACGTGGCCACAGCAGGGCTGAGACAAGGGGGATAAGAACTGCCCTTGCCTGGATGGCCATGCTCTTCCTGATGCAGTCCTGTATGCAGCTGGCCTCATTTGTGGTGTGGACGCATCACTGGCTCATATGGCATCGCTTGTAACATCCATGGCCTTCTCCTCAGGGTCACTCCTCTGCCACGCAGATCTCTGCCTGTCCTGATGCACGCATTGTTATGCCCCACTGATGAGCCTTTCAGACAGGACAGGATGCAGGGTGTACCCCTGCATACCCCACCTTAACCTGGCTTCCCAGTAAAGCATGACCATTCATGAAAACTCTCTGAGCTCCATCATCCAATCAGCTTTCTGTCCATCTGGATTTCTACTGGATATCCACTCCTATCCTCTCCTCCACAAGTGCAGGTCTTTTATCAGAAAAGGCAATCAAGTGGGTCAGGAATGATTTACCTTCAGTAACTCCATGCTGACTGTTCCCAGGCACCGTCTTCTCCCTCATGTGCCCAGAAATGTGATCAGAGAGGACTGGTTCTATGACACATGCCTCACGAACGGGAGGCTGGATGGCCTGCAGCTCCCTGGTTTGTCCTTGTGCCCTTTTTTGAAGATAGGCAGAACACATTCCTTTTCCTGCTCATTGCGATCTCCCCTGATCTCCACAACCTTTCAAAGATGGTAAAGAGCAGCCTTGCTGTCACAGCAGCCAGCTCTCTCACTGTCCGCGGATGCCAGCCATCTAGTCCCATAGACTTGTATGGGTTGAGTTCTAGAGATTTCAGCACTGTGGATTGGTTTTCTCCTCAGGACTCCTGACTCAAGGCCCAACAGCTCAGGAGACCTTGTTGGTGAAGGCTGAAGCCAGGAAGGACTTCCTCAGACCTATCTACATTTGCTTTTGCTAGAATCCCTGCCCCTTTCAGCAGTGAGCCCACATTTCCTTGTTTATTCTTTTACAGTCACTGAAGCAGTAGCAGCTCTTCTTCCTGTCCTTCACATCCCCTGCAAGTGTCTCTATCCCAGGGGAGCTTTGGCTTCCTGAACACCATCCCTATTTTGCTGGACAATATTTCTAAATTCCTCCTTTGCAGCCGCTGCTTTCTTCCCCTTTCCATGTGCTGCCTTATTGCCCTGGAGCTCATACAGGAGTTCCCTGTTTAGCCAAGCTGGAGTCCAGGGATATCTATTAATTTTACAGTGTCTGCATGGAGCATTCTTGTGCTTGACAGGTGCTGTCCTTAATGACCCGCCGGCTTTCCTGAACTCCTCTGCCCTTCAGAGCTGCCTCCCTTGGTCCATCCCATGGAAGAGCTCCATACATCCAAGCTACCCCTTCACACATAGGGCATCTCCCTCCTGATCTTCCCTGGTGGTGTCTCCTGAAGAACTTGCACCCTGCCATTGAAGACTCCAGTCATGCGACTGGTCCCACCACATCTCAGCTCTTCCAGCCATGTGGCAGTTCTGTGACAGCTTGTGCATCTCCATTTGTTCCTGCCTGCACCCCAGGTTGCATATGCTTGCATACATTTTGGCCCTGGGCCTGGGAAGCCTGTGACCCAGCCACCTGGTGTTTGTCATTAGCCTAGTCCCTGTTCATATCATCTGGCAGGGTGAGAAGACATTCAGGGGGAGGACAGCTAGAAGGGTTTGAGAGGGCAGAGAGTGGAGGGGAGACCTTGGTGTGACGGGCCTCCCTTCTTATGCAGCACACTTGGATATAGACTGCATGGACTTTCCCTAAAGGCAGTGGTGAGATTCATTCGTTTGGGCACAGGCAGGAGACCGGAGATGCCCTGGGGCACTTGTCCAGCATGCACTCCAAAGGGGCATACTTTTCCTGTAGTTCCCATGCTGTATCTGCTAGAGACGTGGTTGTGCTGGACACCCCAGGCAAATGGCCCTGCAGGCTGATTTCTATGTCATTAAATCAAGTCTCTGCACTGAATTACATTAGCTGTTCTTAACACTGGAATCTTCATATGTCTCAGCTTCATAGGGAGTGGGGCTCTAGTTGTAGTAGGCATCTAGTGTCATTTCAGATGGCCAAGAAAATTCCCCACCTGGCCCCCACCTGATGCTCTAGGAGGATGCAGGTCTCCCAGTTGTTCCATCAGAGCAAGACACTGGCACATGCCTTGGACCACCTCTGTCTCTTCAAATGTCACCAGGTGTTTGTGTGTGAGCAACTGACTCTCACCCTCCATCTTCAGTGATTATAACGGCAGCTTAGACAAGGAGCTCATGTGCAGACCTCTATGTTGTGCTCACTTCAGTTTTGGCAAGGGGAATCCCACCTCCTGTGTGTTTGTGGAGTTCATAGGAGTTTGATGAGGCCCACTCCAGCCCAGGGACTTTTAAACCAGCATGTGATGTCGAGATTGACTCATCTGAATGAAAACCTGAACCATGTGTCAATGAACTCTGTTCTTGTCCCCATCTAGGTGTCCTGCCTAGTTAAGAGAAGGGAATAGGGGCTTCCAGAATGGGACAATTCCACCTCTCATAGATAGTCATCCTCTGATGAAATAAATGGCAAGGTTGGAATCAGTCTCTCTCCACTCTTTAGAGAAGGGCAATAGGTGATTATTTTGGTCTACTTCAGGGAACATTTCCCAAGGAGGAGGGAGCACAAGGGACAGAGACATTCAGGCCTGCAGCTGGGCCCCTGCTCCAGAGCGGGGCCAGGCTCCTGGGATGGAGGGAGCTCATGGCAACCTGGCAGCACTGCCCAGACACAGCTGTGTGCAGGAGCAGCTCCTCTGCGAGGAGCAGCAGGGCTGCGGGCACTGCCTGCTGCTGCTGACATGAGATGAGAGAAGGCAGAGAGAAGTGCAAGGCAGTGTGGAGTGGGAGGAGAGAGGAGAGCTCCTTGTGGGAGGAATCTTCACAGCTCCTGACACGGTAAGTCTCTGGCTGCAGGGCAATGCTACTGAGGTTCCTGAAGGAGTCTTCTGAACCCAGCCCATCCTATAACTGCTAGATTCAGACATGAATTCAGTGAGCTGTGGCAGAACAGGTTCATTCTCCTGTCAAGAAGGTGCTGCATGGGTCAGGGGTGCCACCAGCTCAAGTTCATGAACAAGTTATGTCCAAAGGCTCTTTTCAGAGGAAGATCTAAAAAAGGCTAATTGAAAGGGAAGGAGTTTTCCTTCTGGTAAAAGCTCGTTAGTACTACCAAAACTAGAAAAAATACATTACAAAATTACAGATTTTGCAATTACAATTACAAAATTACAATTACAAAAAAATTACAAAAATACATGCATCCTAATTTTGGCAGGGAGAAAAAAGGAAAAAGCCTTCTGGTTTGTCAAGGAATGCGGACTCCCAAACCTTCACTCTCAGAGATCAGTAGGTCTGTGAGAAACTTCAGCAAACCCCTTCAACCCCACCTCAGCCTACACACAGCACCGGCAGCACCTTTATTGCCTGATAAGAGTTTTTCTGAGCTGCTCCTTAGGACCTGTGAGGACAGAGATACCTGTGCCCAGTGCCCTGTCCTGGGCGGTTTCTGTAGGGCAGAACTGAGCACACAGAGGGTGGGATGGGGTCTGTGAGCACTGACAGGGAAAAACGTGTTGGGGCAGAGAAAGAGCTGCCAGCAGGGACAGTGCCAGGCAGCAGAGATGGTCAGGGAATGAGAGGGAACTGCCAAAAGAATCATCATGGGAGAATGGATTTGAGCAAGTCTTGGTCAGTCCCTCCAATGCAGACAGCTTCTTCTAAGCGAGCCTCTCATGTCTCCTTTCCCACCCAGCAGAGCCTCTTCCCTGACAGCCATGGGGTCCAGGGCATGAGCCGCCTCCTCTGCAACCAGACCTCCAGCAGAGGAGAGGGGCCTCTCTGCTGCCATGGGCCTGTTTACTGCTGCCTGACAAAGGGGCAGAGAGTGACTGCCCTGCGATGTCACCATCTGGGAGGTGGCATGTCCAGCTGGGTAAGGTGAAGGCTTTCCTGAGTGCCCATCTGTCTCTCCTTGCCTCCCTTGGCAGCAGGATCATGGTGTTGCTCCTTGTTTCCCCTCCTCTCCATGCTGCTCCCATTCTTCTCTCGGTCTCCCTGGGGCTGGTGGGTTTTCAGCTGCAGTTCAGACACTGATGCTGCAAGTTGTGCAAGAGAGGGGTTTGCTTGGGAGTGAGGTGTCCGCAGCCCCCTTCTAGCCTGTGCAGCTCCGGGAAATGCAGCCTGTGGGGTTGGGAATTGAGCTGACTCTCCCTAAAGGAGAGCTCATCCTCAGTCCTAACAGGCCTTTGACCATTTCCTGTGGTGTCCTGCCAGGCTGCGAGCTGCCCTCTAGAAAGGCACTGCTGTCTCACAGCATCTCTGTGATACCTGAGAGACAAACAAAGAAGCTGCAGAGATGCTGAGAATATGGAGATCGTGGTGGGAGGCTGTATACAGGCATCTGAAAAGAGCCCTGTGTGTCCTTGCCTAGAAGGGGAGTGTGGAGACCTCCTTCTGGTGCCCTGAGAAAGGGAGAGAAGGTTGGAGATCTGCACTTTGAAAGTGGACTCGTCTGCTCTCAGCAGTGGCTGGTTTCTTTTTAGGGCAATATATGAGAGTGATCATCCCCCCAGCTCAAATCGTTGTGAGCACAGGACAGCTGGGAACAAGACTAATAGACAGACAAGCTGTCTTCACTCTGCACCAAGTGGCAGTGAATGTTTTTGTGTTTAAAGACTCATAGTAGAAATGCTGAGAATTTCTGCCTTTGAGGAACACTCCCCAGGGGGGACAGAGGCATCTAAAAGAAAATAAACATTATTAGAAAATCCCTAAAACGCTGTTTCTCAACCCTCATTCTTTAGAGCAGGTAGTGAAGACACTGAAAAGCCATTCCACATGATCAATAGATTTTAATTGACAGAAATTATGAGAGTCAGAGCTGTTAACCTGCATTCCCATATTCCCACTACTGTACCGCAGGACTGACTCCTCTGCAGCTCATGGGCAGAGGCTTCTGCTCCTCACAGCACGTTCAGGCAGCACAAACCAGAGCTCAAGCAAGGTACCTGCCCAGTGACCCTCCCCAACAAAGAGAGAGACAACCTGGTGTTATCAATGAGATTTTTTTTCTTTTTCCTTGGAAAGTCTCCCCTACCTTGTCAATGTATTTTCCTCCTTAGACAATCCCCAAAGCCCAGTGGGACCAAATGTCCAACAGCAGCTCCTTCAGCGAGTTCCTCCTCCTGGCATTTGCAGACACACGGGAGCTGCAGCTCTTGCACTTCTCGCTCTTCCTGGGCATCTACCTGGCTGCCCTCCTGAGCAACGGCCTCATCATCACAGCCGTAGCCTGTGACCACCGCCTCTACACCCCCATGTACTTCTTCCTCCTCAACCTCTCCCTCCTGGACCTTGGCTCTATCTCCACCACTGTCCCCAAATCCATGGCCAATTCCCTGTGGGACACCAGGGCCATTTCCTACTTGGGATGTGCTGCCCAAGTCTTTTTCTTTGTCTTCTTTATATCAGCAGAGTATACTCTTCTCACAGTCATGGCCTATGACCGCTTTGTGGCCATCTGCAGACCCCTGCACTACGGGACCATCATGGGCAGCAGAGCCTGTGTCAAAATGGCAGCAGCTGCCTGGAGCACTGTTTTTCTCTATGCTGTGCTGCACACTGCTAACACATTTTCAATACCACTCTGCTAAGGCAATGCCCTGGGCCAGTTCTTCTGTGAAATCCCCCAGATTCTCAAGCTCTCCTGCTCAGAATCCTACCTCAGGGAAGCTGGCCTTGTTGTGGATAGTGTTTGTTTAGTTTTTGGGTGTTTTGTTTTCATTGTGGTGTCCTACGTGCAGATCTTCACTGCTGTGCTGAGGATCCCCTCTGAGCAGGGCCGGCACAAAGCCTTTTCCATGTGCCTCCCGCACCTGGCCGTGGTCTCCCTGTTTGTCAGCACTGGCATGTTTGCCTACCTGAAGCCCCCCTCCATCTCCTCCCCATCTCTGGATCTGGTGGTGGCTGTTCTGTACTCGGTGATGCCTCCAGCAGTGAACCCCCTCATCTACAGCATGAGGAACAAGGAGCTCAAGGAGGCACTGAAGAAACTGGTTCAGCTGGTACTAGTTCAGAAGCAGTAAGCTGCCCATCTCTCTTCACAAATCATTTCCAATTTATCTCAGGCAGGTCTTTGGTTTTGAGTGTTCTGTGATACTCATGTTTGTGCACCAATGTTTAAATGCATCCCAGTTCTCCAGAGACACAAACCCCATCTGTCTGACTGAGAGGCCTTCTGTGAATCTGCCCTCACTGTGCCAGAGCTGGCCTCCCAATTTGCTTCTCTGTAATAAAAGAGGATTTGCTCAATACAGTGACTGAAGGTTGGGCTCTTCTTCCCATCTGGAGCCAAGAATGTGCTCAGGGAACTGCACCCAAAAAGGCCCTGTTGCCATGCCTGGGTTTTGCACAGGCTACGGGGTATCAGCTCGTAGAATGGTGTGTTAGGGCATGAGGGCTGGATGGAGCTGTCAGCTGTGGGTGCCCAGTGCCCCTGGAGAGGGTGAGTGGTCAAGAGGTCTCTGCCGGGGACTGTCCCACATATTACAGGGCTGGCGATAGAGGCCCATCCTTCTGGAAGGGGATCTGGAGCCACCCAGGGAGCACAGGGGATCTCCAGGGCCAGAGTGTGCCTGGAGTGGGCAGTGAGTGCTGTGCTGGGGAGAGGGGCTGCCCAGAGGGGCTGCAGGCAGCCAGGGTCAAGGATCTCTGGTCATGAGAGCAGTGGAGACGTGGAGTGCCTGGCCTCCCTTTCCTTGTGCCATTGCTGGTCCCCAGGTGTGGGGCTGATGGGGAGGCTGACACCCCTCTCTGCCCCCCAGCAGCTGCTGTGGCCTGCAGAGGGGCTGGGGCTGTGGGGTGAGTGCCCAGAGCTCTGCAGCCCCCTGCCACAGGCACTGCTGTGGGGCCACCCCAGCCTGGGCTGCTGTGCTGGGTGGGCTGGGGAGAGGGCAGGGGAGGTGGGGAGAGCTGGGGAGGGTCTGGTCTGGTCTGGAAAGGGCCTGGGAGAAGCAAAATGCCAGCAGGCAGCTCCCATGCATGAATGGTGCCCAGAGCATGGGGAGGAAACTGGGGCTAAGACCCCTGCCCTCAGCTGCATGGCTGGGACACTCGACAGGCGATGCCTTTGTGGGTGGCCAGGCTCCAGGTTCGGAGCAGATGCCAGGTCGAAGGCAGGAGCACTGGGACTGTGGTGAAGGCAAGTGGGCAGGCAGAGCCAGGCACATGCAGCTGCAAAGGCTGCCTTTGGAAAAGGCGGTGTGGGGCTGGTGAAGGCCCTCCCTCTCCTCCCCATGGGGAAGAGAGTCCGCAGGAGATGCTGGACTCTGCTTTGGCTGAGGGGAGAGGAGCACAGGGCAGGATGGAAGAGGCAGATGGAGCCTCTCAGGGTGTGTGAGGGAGTTTTCCAAAGCCCTGGGCTGAGCCAGGCACCTTTGGATCTTCCCCCAACACTCTCCCAACCAGGCTCATTTTTCCCTGCTATAGCAGCTCTCATCCCCCTGCCAGTCATGCCAGAGCAGAGGTTGAGGACCAAGAATTCATGCAGTGGCAGAGGAGTTTTGGTGGGAAGGGACCTCTGGAGGTCTCCAGCCAACCTCCCACACAAAGCAGGGCTGGCTGGAGCCCTACAGACTTCTCTGGTGATCGCTGGACTGTGCCTGACCCTGGTTACCATCCCCAAACCTGCTCTGCTCTTTTTTTCCAGGCACTGGGGGATGGCACCTCCCGTTGGGGCACTGTCCTGCCTGCCTTGCCGGCACCCTCGGCATTCCGAAGGGGCATGCTTTTCCTGTAGGTGTCATGCTGTATGTGCTGGAGACACCTCCTGTGTATTTGTGGGGTTCACAGGAGGGATCAGAATCCCACTGCAGCCCAGGGGCTTCTAAACAGGCATGCGATGCCCAGATTGACTCATCTGAATGAAAACCTAAACCATGTGTCAATGAACCCTTCTTGTCCCTGTCCAGGTGTCCTGCCTAGTTAAGAGATGGGAATAGGGGCTTCCAGAATGGGACAATTCCACCTATCATAGATAGCCATCCTCTGATGAAATAAATGGCAATGTTGGAATCAGTCTTTCTCCACTCTTTAGAGAAGGGCAATAGGTGATTGTTTTAGTCTACTTCAGGGAACATTTCCCAGGAGGAGGGAGCACAAGGGACAGAGACATTCAGACCTTCAGCTGGGCCTCTGCTCCTGAGTGGGGCCAGGCTCCTGGGATGGAGGGAGCTCATGGCAACCTGGCAGCACTGCCCAGACACAGCTGTGTGCAGGAGCAGCTCCTCTGCCAAGAGCAGCAGGGCTGCGGGCACTGCCTGCTGCTGCTGACATGAGATGAGAGAAGGCAGCGAGAAGTGGAAGGCAGTGTGGAGTGGGAGGAGAGAGGAGAGCTCCTTGTGGGAGAAAACTTCACAGCCCCTGACACGGTAAGTCTCTGGCTGCAGGGCAATGCTCCTGAGGTTCCTGGAGGGGTCTTCTGACCCCTATGCTATAACTGCTAGATTCAGACATGAATTCAGTGACCTCTGGCAGGACAGGTTCATTCTCCTGTCAAGAAGGTGCTGCACGGGTCAGGGGTGCCACCAGCTCAAGCTCATGAACAAGTTATGTCCAAAGGTTCTTTTCAGAGGAAGATCTAAAAAAGGCTAATTGAAAGGGAAGGAGTTTTCCTTCTGCTAAAAGCTCGTTAGTACTACCAAAACTAGAAAAAATACATTACAAAATTACAGATTTTGCAATTACAATTACAAAATTACAATTACAAAAAAATTACAAAATACATGCATCCTAATTTTGGCAGGGAGAAAAAAGGAAAAAGCCTTCTGGTTTGTCAAGGAATGCGGACTCCCAAACCTTCACTCTCAGAAATCAATAGGTCTGTGAGAAACTTCAGCAAACCCCTTCAACCCCTCCTCAGCCTACAGACAGCACCGGTAGCACCTTTATTGCCTGGTAAGAGTTTTTCTGAGCTGCTCCTTAGGACCTGTGAGGACAGAGATACCTGTGCCCAGTGCCCTGTCCTGGGCGGTTTCTGTAGGGCAGAACTGAGCACACAGAGGGTGGGATGGGGTCTGTGAGCACTGACAGGGAAAAACGTGTTGGGGCAGAGAAAGAGCTGCCAGCAGGGACAGTGCCAGGCAGCAGAGATGGGCAGGGAATGAGAGGGAACTGCCAACAGAATCGTCATGGGAGAATGGATTTGAGCAAGTCTTGGTCAGTCCCTCCAATGCAGACAGCTTCCTCTGAGCAAGCCTCCCATGTCTCCTCTCCCACACAGCAGAGTCTCTGCCCTGACAGCCATGGGGTCCAGGGCATCAGCCGCCTCCTCTGCAACCAGACCTCCAGCAGAGGAGAGGGGCCTCTCTGCTGCCATGGGCCTGTTTACTGCTGCCTGACAAAGGGGCAGAGAGTGACTGCCCTGCGATGTCACTGTCTGTGAGGTGGCATGCCCGTCTGGGTAAGGTGAAGGCTTTACTGAGTGCCCATCTGTCTCTCCTTGTCTCCCTTGGCAGCAGGATCATGGTGTTGCTCCTTGTTTCCCCTCCTCTCCATGCTGCTCCCATTCTTCTCTCGGGCTCCCTGGGGCTGGTGGGTTTTCAGCTGCAGTTCAGACATGACCACTGCGAGTTGCACAAGAGAGGGGTTTGCTTGGGAGTGAGGTGTCCGCAGCCCCCTTCTAGCCTGTGCAGCTCCGGGAAATGCAGTCTGTGGGGTTGGGAATTGAGCTGACTCTCCCTAAAGGAGAGCTCATCTTCAGTCCTAACAGGCCTTTGACCATTTCCCTGTGGTGTCCTGCCAGGCTGCAAGCTGCCCTCCAGCAAGGCACTGCTGTCTCACAGCATCTCTGTGATATCTGAGAGACAAACAAAGAAGGTGCAGAGGTGCTGAGAATATGGAGATCGTGGTGGGAGGCTGTAACCAGGCAGCTGAAAAGAGCCCTGTGTTTCCTTGGCTAGAAGGGGAGTGTGGAGACCTCCTTCTGGTGCCCTGAGAAAGGGAGAGAAGCTTGGAGATCTGCACTTTGAAAGTGGACTCGTCTGCTCTCAGCAGTGGCTGGTTTCTTTTTAGGGCAATATATGAGAGTGATCATCCCCCCAGCTCAAATCGTTGTGAGCACAGGACAGCTGGGAACAAGACTAATAGACAGACAAGCTGTCTTCACTCTGCACCAAGTGGCAGTGAATCTTTTTGTTTTTAGAGACTCATAGTAGAAATGCTGAGAATTTCTGCCTTTGAGGAACACTCCCCAGGGGGGACAGAGGCATCTAAAAGAAAATAAACATTATTAGAAAATCCCTAAAACTCTGTTTCTCAACCCTCATTCTTTAGAGCAGGTAGTGAAGACACTGAAAAGCCATTCCACATGATCAATAGATTTTAATTGACAGGAATTATGAGAGTCAGAGCTGTTTACCTGCATTCCCATATTCCCACTACTGTACCGCAGGACTGACTCCTCTGCAGCTCATGGGCAGAGGCTTCTGCTCCTCACAGCACATTCAGGCAGCACAAACCAGAGCTCAAGCAAGGTACCTGCCCAGTGATCCTCCCCAAAAAAGAGAGAGACAACCTGGTGTTATCAATGAGATTTTTTTTCTTTTTCCTTGGAAGGTCTCCCCTACCTTGCCAATGTCTTTTCCTCCTTAGACAGTCCCCAAAGCCCAGTGGGACCAAATGTCCAACAGCAGCTCCTTCAGCGAGTTCCTCCTCCTGGCATTTGTAGACATGCAGGAGCTGCAGCTCTTGCAGTTCTCGCTCTTCCTGGGCATCTACCTGGCTGCCCTCCTGGGCAACGGCCTCATCATCACAGCCGTAGCCTGCGACCACCACCTCCACACCCCCATGTACTTCTTCCTCCTCAACCTCTCCTTCCTGGACCTTGGCGCCATCTCCACCACTGTCCCCAAATCCATGGCCAATTCCCTGTGGGACACCAGGGCCATTTCCTACTCAGGATGTGCTGCCCAGGTCTTTTTCTTTGTCTTCTTTATATCAGCAGAGTATACTCTTCTCACAGTCATGGCCTATGACCGCTTTGTGGCCATCTGCAGACCCCTGCACTACGGGACCATCATGGGCAGCAGAGCCTGTGTCAAAATGGCAGCAGCTGCCTGGAGCACTGTTTTTCTCTATGCTGTGCTGCACACTGCTAACACATTTTCAATACCACTCTGCTAAGGCAATGCCCTGGGCCAGTTCTTCTGTGAAATCCCCCAGATTCTCAAGCTCTCCTGCTCAGAATCCTACCTCAGGGAAGCTGGCCTTGTTGTGGATAGTGTTTGTTTAGTTTTTGGGTGTTTTGTTTTCATTGTGGTGTCCTACGTGCAGATCTTCACTGCTGTGCTGAGGATCCCCTCTGAGCAGGGCCGGCACAAAGCCTTTTCCATGTGCCTCCCGCACCTGGCCGTGGTCTCCCTGTTTGTCAGCACTGGCATGTTTGCCTACCTGAAGCCCCCCTCCATCTCCTCCCCATCTCTGGATCTGGTGGTGGCTGTTCTGTACTCGGTGATGCCTCCAGCAGTGAACCCCCTCATCTACAGCATGAGGAACAAGGAGCTCAAGGAGGCACTGAAGAAACTGGTTCAGCTGGTACTAGTTCAGAAGCAGTAAGCTGCCCATCTCTCTTCACAAATCATTTCCAATTTATCTCAGGCAGGTCTTTGGTTTTGAGTGTTCTGTGATACTCATGTTTGTGCACCAATGTTTAAATGCATCCCAGTTCTCCAGAGACACAAACCCCATCTGTCTGACTGAGAGGCCTTCTGTGAATCTGCCC
Source organism: Dromaius novaehollandiae (assembly GCF_036370855.1). Taxonomy (NCBI): domain Eukaryota; kingdom Metazoa; phylum Chordata; class Aves; order Casuariiformes; family Dromaiidae; genus Dromaius; species Dromaius novaehollandiae. The sequence goes on along the minus strand of NC_088128.1, from coordinate 2,445,197 downwards.
TCACTGTGCCAGAGCTGGCCTCCCAATTTGCTTCTCTGTAATAAAAGAGGATTTGCTCAATACAGTGACTGAAGGTTGGGCTCTTCTTCCCATCTGGAGCCAAGAATGTGCTCAGGGAACTGCACCCAAAAAGGCCCTGTTGCCATGCCTGGGTTTTGCACAGGCTACGGGGTATCAGCTCGTAGAATGGTGTGTTAGGGCATGAGGGCTGGATGGAGCTGTCAGCTGTGGGTGCCCAGTGCCCCTGGAGAGGGTGAGTGGTCAAGAGGTCTCTGCCGGGGACTGTCCCACATATTACAGGGCTGGCGATAGAGGCCCATCCTTCTGGAAGGGGATCTGGAGCCACCCAGGGAGCACAGGGGATCTCCAGGGCCAGAGTGTGCCTGGAGTGGGCAGTGAGTGCTGTGCTGGGGAGAGGGGCTGCCCAGAGGGGCTGCAGGCAGCCAGGGTCAAGGATCTCTGGTCATGAGAGCAGTGGAGACGTGGAGTGCCTGGCCTCCCTTTCCTTGTGCCATTGCTGGTCCCCAGGTGTGGGGCTGATGGGGAGGCTGACACCCCTCTCTGCCCCCCAGCAGCTGCTGTGGCCTGCAGAGGGGCTGGGGCTGTGGGGTGAGTGCCCAGAGCTCTGCAGCCCCCTGCCACAGGCACTGCTGTGGGGCCACCCCAGCCTGGGCTGCTGTGCTGGGTGGGCTGGGGAGAGGGCAGGGGAGGTGGGGAGAGCTGGGGAGGGTCTGGTCTGGTCTGGAAAGGGCCTGGGAGAAGCAAAATGCCAGCAGGCAGCTCCCATGCATGAATGGTGCCCAGAGCATGGGGAGGAAACTGGGGCTAAGACCCCTGCCCTCAGCTGCATGGCTGGGACACTCGACAGGCGATGCCTTTGTGGGTGGCCAGGCTCCAGGTTCGGAGCAGATGCCAGGTCGAAGGCAGGAGCACTGGGACTGTGGTGAAGGCAAGTGGGCAGGCAGAGCCAGGCACATGCAGCTGCAAAGGCTGCCTTTGGAAAAGGCGGTGTGGGGCTGGTGAAGGCCCTCCCTCTCCTCCCCATGGGGAAGAGAGTCCGCAGGAGATGCTGGACTCTGCTTTGGCTGAGGGGAGAGGAGCACAGGGCAGGATGGAAGAGGCAGATGGAGCCTCTCAGGGTGTGTGAGGGAGTTTTCCAAAGCCCTGGGCTGAGCCAGGCACCTTTGGATCTTCCCCCAACACTCTCCCAACCAGGCTCATTTTTCCCTGCTATAGCAGCTCTCATCCCCCTGCCAGTCATGCCAGAGCAGAGGTTGAGGACCAAGAATTCATGCAGTGGCAGAGGAGTTTTGGTGGGAAGGGACCTCTGGAGGTCTCCAGCCAACCTCCCACACAAAGCAGGGCTGGCTGGAGCCCTACAGACTTCTCTGGTGATCGCTGGACTGTGCCTGACCCTGGTTACCATCCCCAAACCTGCTCTGCTCTTTTTTTCCAGGCACTGGGGGATGGCACCTCCCGTTGGGGCACTGTCCTGCCTGCCTTGCCGGCACCCTCGGCATTCCGAAGGGGCATGCTTTTCCTGTAGGTGTCATGCTGTATGTGCTGGAGACACCTCCTGTGTATTTGTGGGGTTCACAGGAGGGATCAGAATCCCACTGCAGACCAGGGGCTTCTAAACAGGCATGCGATGCCCAGATTGACTCATCTGAATGAAAACCTAAACCATGTGTCAATGAACCCTTCTTGTCCCTGTCCAGGTGTCCTGCCTAGTTAAGAGATGGGAATAGGGGCTTCCAGAATGGGACAATTCCACCTATCATAGATAGCCATCCTCTGATGAAATAAATGGCAATGTTGGAATCAGTCTTTCTCCACTCTTTAGAGAAGGGCAATAGGTGATTGTTTTAGTCTACTTCAGGGAACATTTCCCAGGAGGAGGGAGCACAAGGGACAGAGACATTCAGACCTTCAGCTGGGCCTCTGCTCCTGAGTGGGGCCAGGCTCCTGGGATGGAGGGAGCTCATGGCAACCTGGCAGCACTGCCCAGACACAGCTGTGTGCAGGAGCAGCTCCTCTGCCAAGAGCAGCAGGGCTGCGGGCACTGCCTGCTGCTGCTGACATGAGATGAGAGAAGGCAGCGAGAAGTGGAAGGCAGTGTGGAGTGGGAGGAGAGAGGAGAGCTCCTTGTGGGAGAAAACTTCACAGCCCCTGACACGGTAAGTCTCTGGCTGCAGGGCAATGCTCCTGAGGTTCCTGGAGGGGTCTTCTGACCCCTATGCTATAACTGCTAGATTCAGACATGAATTCAGTGACCTCTGGCAGGACAGGTTCATTCTCCTGTCAAGAAGGTGCTGCACGGGTCAGGGGTGCCACCAGCTCAAGCTCATGAACAAGTTATGTCCAAAGGTTCTTTTCAGAGGAAGATCTAAAAAAGGCTAATTGAAAGGGAAGGAGTTTTCCTTCTGCTAAAAGCTCGTTAGTACTACCAAAACTAGAAAAAATACATTACAAAATTACAGATTTTGCAATTACAATTACAAAATTACAATTACAAAAAAATTACAAAATACATGCATCCTAATTTTGGCAGGGAGAAAAAAGGAAAAAGCCTTCTGGTTTGTCAAGGAATGCGGACTCCCAAACCTTCACTCTCAGAAATCAATAGGTCTGTGAGAAACTTCAGCAAACCCCTTCAACCCCTCCTCAGCCTACAGACAGCACCGGTAGCACCTTTATTGCCTGGTAAGAGTTTTTCTGAGCTGCTCCTTAGGACCTGTGAGGACAGAGATACCTGTGCCCAGTGCCCTGTCCTGGGCGGTTTCTGTAGGGCAGAACTGAGCACACAGAGGGTGGGATGGGGTCTGTGAGCACTGACAGGGAAAAACGTGTTGGGGCAGAGAAAGAGCTGCCAGCAGGGACAGTGCCAGGCAGCAGAGATGGGCAGGGAATGAGAGGGAACTGCCAACAGAATCGTCATGGGAGAATGGATTTGAGCAAGTCTTGGTCAGTCCCTCCAATGCAGACAGCTTCCTCTGAGCAAGCCTCCCATGTCTCCTCTCCCACACAGCAGAGTCTCTGCCCTGACAGCCATGGGGTCCAGGGCATCAGCCGCCTCCTCTGCAACCAGACCTCCAGCAGAGGAGAGGGGCCTCTCTGCTGCCATGGGCCTGTTTACTGCTGCCTGACAAAGGGGCAGAGAGTGACTGCCCTGCGATGTCACTGTCTGTGAGGTGGCATGCCCGTCTGGGTAAGGTGAAGGCTTTACTGAGTGCCCATCTGTCTCTCCTTGTCTCCCTTGGCAGCAGGATCATGGTGTTGCTCCTTGTTTCCCCTCCTCTCCATGCTGCTCCCATTCTTCTCTCGGGCTCCCTGGGGCTGGTGGGTTTTCAGCTGCAGTTCAGACATGACCACTGCGAGTTGCACAAGAGAGGGGTTTGCTTGGGAGTGAGGTGTCCGCAGCCCCCTTCTAGCCTGTGCAGCTCCGGGAAATGCAGTCTGTGGGGTTGGGAATTGAGCTGACTCTCCCTAAAGGAGAGCTCATCTTCAGTCCTAACAGGCCTTTGACCATTTCCCTGTGGTGTCCTGCCAGGCTGCAAGCTGCCCTCCAGCAAGGCACTGCTGTCTCACAGCATCTCTGTGATATCTGAGAGACAAACAAAGAAGGTGCAGAGGTGCTGAGAATATGGAGATCGTGGTGGGAGGCTGTAACCAGGCAGCTGAAAAGAGCCCTGTGTTTCCTTGGCTAGAAGGGGAGTGTGGAGACCTCCTTCTGGTGCCCTGAGAAAGGGAGAGAAGCTTGGAGATCTGCACTTTGAAAGTGGACTCGTCTGCTCTCAGCAGTGGCTGGTTTCTTTTTAGGGCAATATATGAGAGTGATCATCCCCCCAGCTCAAATCGTTGTGAGCACAGGACAGCTGGGAACAAGACTAATAGACAGACAAGCTGTCTTCACTCTGCACCAAGTGGCAGTGAATCTTTTTGTTTTTAGAGACTCATAGTAGAAATGCTGAGAATTTCTGCCTTTGAGGAACACTCCCCAGGGGGGACAGAGGCATCTAAAAGAAAATAAACATTATTAGAAAATCCCTAAAACTCTGTTTCTCAACCCTCATTCTTTAGAGCAGGTAGTGAAGACACTGAAAAGCCATTCCACATGATCAATAGATTTTAATTGACAGGAATTATGAGAGTCAGAGCTGTTTACCTGCATTCCCATATTCCCACTACTGTACCGCAGGACTGACTCCTCTGCAGCTCATGGGCAGAGGCTTCTGCTCCTCACAGCACATTCAGGCAGCACAAACCAGAGCTCAAGCAAGGTACCTGCCCAGTGATCCTCCCCAAAAAAGAGAGAGACAACCTGGTGTTATCAATGAGATTTTTTTTCTTTTTCCTTGGAAGGTCTCCCCTACCTTGCCAATGTCTTTTCCTCCTTAGACAGTCCCCAAAGCCCAGTGGGACCAAATGTCCAACAGCAGCTCCTTCAGCGAGTTCCTCCTCCTGGCATTTGTAGACATGCAGGAGCTGCAGCTCTTGCAGTTCTCGCTCTTCCTGGGCATCTACCTGGCTGCCCTCCTGGGCAACGGCCTCATCATCACAGCCGTAGCCTGCGACCACCACCTCCACACCCCCATGTACTTCTTCCTCCTCAACCTCTCCTTCCTGGACCTTGGCGCCATCTCCACCACTGTCCCCAAATCCATGGCCAATTCCCTGTGGGACACCAGGGCCATTTCCTACTCAGGATGTGCTGCCCAGGTCTTTTTCTTTGTCTTCTTTATATCAGCAGAGTATACTCTTCTCACAGTCATGGCCTATGACCGCTTTGTGGCCATCTGCAGACCCCTGCACTACGGGACCATCATGGGCAGCAGAGCCTGTGTCAAAATGGCAGCAGCTGCCTGGAGCACTGTTTTTCTCTATGCTGTGCTGCACACTGCTAACACATTTTCAATACCACTCTGCTAAGGCAATGCCCTGGGCCAGTTCTTCTGTGAAATCCCCCAGATTCTCAAGCTCTCCTGCTCAGAATCCTACCTCAGGGAAGCTGGCCTTGTTGTGGATAGTGTTTGTTTAGTTTTTGGGTGTTTTGTTTTCATTGTGGTGTCCTACGTGCAGATCTTCACTGCTGTGCTGAGGATCCCCTCTGAGCAGGGCCGGCACAAAGCCTTTTCCATGTGCCTCCCGCACCTGGCCGTGGTCTCCCTGTTTGTCAGCACTGGCATGTTTGCCTACCTGAAGCCCCCCTCCATCTCCTCCCCATCTCTGGATCTGGTGGTGGCTGTTCTGTACTCGGTGATGCCTCCAGCAGTGAACCCCCTCATCTACAGCATGAGGAACAAGGAGCTCAAGGAGGCACTGAAGAAACTGGTTCAGCTGGTACTAGTTCAGAAGCAGTAAGCTGCCCATCTCTCTTCACAAATCATTTCCAATTTATCTCAGGCAGGTCTTTGGTTTTGAGTGTTCTGTGATACTCATGTTTGTGCACCAATGTTTAAATGCATCCCAGTTCTCCAGAGACACAAACCCCATCTGTCTGACTGAGAGGCCTTCTGTGAATCTGCCCTCACTGTGCCAGAGCTGGCCTCCCAATTTGCTTCTCTGTAATAAAAGAGGATTTGCTCAATACAGTGACTGAAGGTTGGGCTCTTCTTCCCATCTGGAGCCAAGAATGTGCTCAGGGAACTGCACCCAAAAAGGCCCTGTTGCCATGCCTGGGTTTTGCACAGGCTACGGGGTATCAGCTCGTAGAATGGTGTGTTAGGGCATGAGGGCTGGATGGAGCTGTCAGCTGTGGGTGCCCAGTGCCCCTGGAGAGGGTGAGTGGTCAAGAGGTCTCTGCCGGGGACTGTCCCACATATTACAGGGCTGGCGATAGAGGCCCATCCTTCTGGAAGGGGATCTGGAGCCACCCAGGGAGCACAGGGGATCTCCAGGGCCAGAGTGTGCCTGGAGTGGGCAGTGAGTGCTGTGCTGGGGAGAGGGGCTGCCCAGAGGGGCTGCAGGCAGCCAGGGTCAAGGATCTCTGGTCATGAGAGCAGTGGAGACGTGGAGTGCCTGGCCTCCCTTTCCTTGTGCCATTGCTGGTCCCCAGGTGTGGGGCTGATGGGGAGGCTGACACCCCTCTCTGCCCCCCAGCAGCTGCTGTGGCCTGCAGAGGGGCTGGGGCTGTGGGGTGAGTGCCCAGAGCTCTGCAGCCCCCTGCCACAGGCACTGCTGTGGGGCCACCCCAGCCTGGGCTGCTGTGCTGGGTGGGCTGGGGAGAGGGCAGGGGAGGTGGGGAGAGCTGGGGAGGGTCTGGTCTGGTCTGGAAAGGGCCTGGGAGAAGCAAAATGCCAGCAGGCAGCTCCCATGCATGAATGGTGCCCAGAGCATGGGGAGGAAACTGGGGCTAAGACCCCTGCCCTCAGCTGCATGGCTGGGACACTCGACAGGCGATGCCTTTGTGGGTGGCCAGGCTCCAGGTTCGGAGCAGATGCCAGGTCGAAGGCAGGAGCACTGGGACTGTGGTGAAGGCAAGTGGGCAGGCAGAGCCAGGCACATGCAGCTGCAAAGGCTGCCTTTGGAAAAGGCGGTGTGGGGCTGGTGAAGGCCCTCCCTCTCCTCCCCATGGGGAAGAGAGTCCGCAGGAGATGCTGGACTCTGCTTTGGCTGAGGGGAGAGGAGCACAGGGCAGGATGGAAGAGGCAGATGGAGCCTCTCAGGGTGTGTGAGGGAGTTTTCCAAAGCCCTGGGCTGAGCCAGGCACCTTTGGATCTTCCCCCAACACTCTCCCAACCAGGCTCATTTTTCCCTGCTATAGCAGCTCTCATCCTCCTGCCAGTCATGCCAGAGCAGAGGTTGAGGACCAAGAATTCATGCAGTGGCAGAGGAGTTTTGGTGGGAAGGGACCTCTGGAGGTCTCCAGCCAACCTCCCACACAAAGCAGGGCTGGCTGGAGCCCTACAGACTTCTCTGGTGATCGCTGGACTGTGCCTGACCCTGGTTACCATCCCCAAACCTGCTCTGCTCTTTTTTTCCAGGCACTGGGGGATGGCACCTCCCGTTGGGGCACTGTCCTGCCTGCCTTGCCGGCACCCTCGGCATTCCGAAGGGGCATGCTTTTCCTGTAGGTGTCATGCTGTATGTGCTGGAGACACCTCCTGTGTATTTGTGGGGTTCACAGGAGGGATCAGAATCCCACTGCAGCCCAGGGGCTTCTAAACAGGCATGCGATGCCCAGATTGACTCATCTGAATGAAAACCTAAACCATGTGTCAATGAACCCTTCTTGTCCCTGTCCAGGTGTCCTGCCTAGTTAAGAGATGGGAATAGGGGCTTCCAGAATGGGACAATTCCACCTATCATAGATAGCCATCCTCTGATGAAATAAATGGCAATGTTGGAATCAGTCTTTCTCCACTCTTTAGAGAAGGGCAATAGGTGATTGTTTTAGTCTACTTCAGGGAACATTTCCCAGGAGGAGGGAGCACAAGGGACAGAGACATTCAGACCTTCAGCTGGGCCTCTGCTCCTGAGTGGGGCCAGGCTCCTGGGATGGAGGGAGCTCATGGCAACCTGGCAGCACTGCCCAGACACAGCTGTGTGCAGGAGCAGCTCCTCTGCCAAGAGCAGCAGGGCTGCGGGCACTGCCTGCTGCTGCTGACATGAGATGAGAGAAGGCAGCGAGAAGTGGAAGGCAGTGTGGAGTGGGAGGAGAGAGGAGAGCTCCTTGTGGGAGAAAACTTCACAGCCCCTGACACGGTAAGTCTCTGGCTGCAGGGCAATGCTCCTGAGGTTCCTGGAGGGGTCTTCTGACCCCTATGCTATAACTGCTAGATTCAGACATGAATTCAGTGACCTCTGGCAGGACAGGTTCATTCTCCTGTCAAGAAGGTGCTGCACGGGTCAGGGGTGCCACCAGCTCAAGCTCATGAACAAGTTATGTCCAAAGGTTCTTTTCAGAGGAAGATCTAAAAAAGGCTAATTGAAAGGGAAGGAGTTTTCCTTCTGCTAAAAGCTCGTTAGTACTACCAAAACTAGAAAAAATACATTACAAAATTACAAAAAGTCTCTGGCTGCAGGGCAATGCTCCTGAGGTTCCTGGAGGGGTCTTCTGAACCCAGCCCATGCCATGACTGATAGTATTTCTAAGGATCGCTCTTCTGGCTTCTCCAGTGCATAAGCAGAGGAGGAGATGCTTCAGAGCAGGGATTCTGTGACACACTGTCAGAGGGGCAGGGCATGCTGCTCCCTTCTCCCAGGGACCCTGCAGGGGTGTGAAGCCAGAGCATGCACCCAGGTCTGCTCAGGGCTGCAGTTCAGAGCAGCGTCCCTGTTCCCCAGGGTGTTATGTGCCCGGGGCAGTCACTCTGCCCCTACGAGGGTCAACCCTCAGCCTGCCCAGGGAGCTCCCTATGGTGCTGCAGGACAAAGCTTTGGAGGAGGGGAGCACCCTCCAGCTTTTCAAGAGGAATATCAAGAGAAGGGCTACATGAAAGAGAAGGAGCTTCCCTTCTACTGTCTGTGCTTTCAGTTCCCTAATTTTGGCAGGGAGAATGAAAGAAAGACGTTTTGTTTTTTTTTTACAAGAAACTGTGAGTTCTAAACCATTACTCTGAGAGACTAACGGGTCTGTGAGAAAGCTCAGCAAGTCCCTTCAACTCCACCTCCAGCAGCACCAGCAGCACCTTTGTGGCCATGGTTATTCCCTCCAATGCAGACACCGTCCTCTGAGCAAGCCCCCTGTGTCTGCCCTCCCACCCAGCAGAGCCTCTGTCCTGACAGCCATGGAGTCCAGGGCATGAGCTGCCTCCTCTGCAGCCAGACCTCTGGCAGAGGAGAGGGGCATCTCTCCTGCCAGGGGCCCATTTCATGGGGCCCAACAAAGGGGCTGAGAGCAACTCCCCTGCGATGTCATCATCTGTGAGGTGGCATGCCCATCTGTCTCTCTCTCTCTGTTCATCCCTTGGCAGCAGGATCATGGTGTTGCTCCTTGTTTCCCCTCCTCTCCAGGATGCTCCCGTTCTTGCTTTTGGGGTCCCTGGAGTTGGAGGGTTTTCAGCTGCAGTTCTGACGCTGATGCTGCAAGTAGTGAAAAAGAGGGGTCTGCATGGGAATGAAGTTGCTCCAGCCCCCTTCTAGCCTGTGCAGCTCCAGGAAATGCAGTCTATGGGGCTGGGAAATGAGCTGATCCTCCCTCATCTTCAGTCCTGACAGTCCTTTGACTGTTTCTCTGCGTTGTGCTGCCACACTGCGAGCTGCCCTCCAGCAGGGCACAGCTGTCTCGTAGCACCTCTGTGATACCTGAGAGACAAATGAAGAAGCTGCAGAGACGCTGAGAGTATGGAGGTAGTGGTGGGAAGGTGTAAGTCGGCAGCTGAAAAGAACCCTGTGTGTCCTCGGCTAGAAGGGGAGTGCGAAGAACTCCCTCAGGTGCCTGGAGAAAGGGAGAGAAGTTTGGAGACCTGCACTTTGAAAGTGGACTCCTCTGCACTCAGCAGGGACTGATTCTTTTTAGGGTAACACCATCCTCCAGCTCAAAGAGGTGTGAGCGCAGGACAGCTGGCAATGAGACTAATAGATAGATGAGATGTCTTCACTCTGCAACAAGGAACAGTGGATGCTTTCTTCTCAGGACTCACAGTAGAAATGCCAAGGATTTCTACCTTTGAGGAACATTCCCCAGCGGTGACATCTAAAGGAAAATAAAATCCCTAAAACGCTATTCCTCAAACCTCATCCTTTACAATTGGGAGTGAAGATGCTGAAAAGCCCTTCTACATGCCTAGTGGATTTCACTTGGCAGGAACTGTGAATGTCAGGGCTAGTCACCCCCATTCCCCCATTCTCACTGCTGCACAGCAGGATGGACTCCTCTTGAGACCACAGGCAGAGGTCCCTAACCCTCACAGCAGCACACTCAGCTAGTGCAAAGTGGAGCTCAAGCAAGGCAACTGCACAATGATGCTCTCAGGAAAGAGAGAGGCAATGTGGGGGGTTGTATGAGAACTGCAACAACTGGGGGTTTTTTTGTTTCAAAATTCTCCTGACTTCTCAAGGTCTTTTCTTCTTTTGACAGTCCCACATGCCTGGAGGGAGCAAAATGTCCAACAGCAGCTCCATCAATGAGTTCCTCCTCCTGGCATTCACAGACACACGGGAGCTGCAGCTCTTGCACTTCTCGCTCTTCCTGGGCATCTACCTGGCTGCCCTCCTGGGCAACAGCCTCATCATCACAGCCGTAGCCTGAGACCACCGCCTCCAAACCCCCATGTACTTCTTCCTCCTCCATCTCTCCCTCCTCGACCTTGGCTCCATCTCCACCACTGTCCCCAAATCCATGGCCGATTCCCTGTGGGACACCAGAGCCATTTCCTACTTGGGATGTGCTGCCCAGGTCTTTCTGGTTGTCTTTTTGTTAGGAGGAGAGTATTCTTTCCTCACAGTCATGGCCTATGACTGCTACATTGCCATCTGCAAACCCCTGCACTACGGGACCCTCCTGGGCAGCAGAGCTTGTGTCAAAATGGCAGCAGCTGCCTGGGGCCAGTGGGTTTCTCAATGCTCTCCTGCACACTGGGAACACATTTTCCATACCACTCTGCCAAGGCAACACAGTGGACCAGTTCTTCTGTGACGTTCCCCAGATCCTGAAGCTCTCCTGCTCAGACTCCTACATCAGGGAAGTTGGGGTTCTTGTGGCTGGTGTTTGTTTAGCTTTTGGGTGTTTCATTTTCATTGTGCTGTCCTACGTGCAGATCTTCACAGCTGTGCTGAGGATCCCCTCTGAGCAGGGCCGGCACAAAGCCTTTTCCATGTGCCTCCCGCACCTGGCCATGGTCTTCCTCTTCATCAGCACCTCATTTTTTGCTTATCTGAAGCCCCCCTCCATCTCCTCCCCAGCTCTGGATCTGATGGTGGCTGTTCTGTACTCAGTGGTGCCTCCAGCAGTGAACCCCCTCATCTACAGCATGAGGAACAAGGAGCTCAAGGAGGCACTGAGGAAACTAGGTCAGTTGGTACCATTTCAGCAGCAATAAGCTGCTCATCTCTCCTCACAAGTGATTTCCAAGAGATCTCAGGGAACATTTGTGGTTTGGGCATTCTCTCTGTGATGAACGTGTTTGTTCACAAATGTCTGAATTCATCTCTCTTCTCCAGAGGCACAAACCCCATCTCTCTGACCCAGAGGCCTTCCCTAAATCTACCGATCCCTGTCTCAGAGCTGGCCTCCCTTGCAGCATCTCTGTAATAAAAGGGGATTTCATCAGTACCCTGCCTGAAGGTTGGGCTTCTCTTCCAAAGCTGGGGCCAAAAATGTGCTCAGGGAATTGCACCTGAAAAGTCCCTGTTGCCATGCCTGGGTTTTCCATGGGCTAAGGGGGATGTGCTCATAGGGTGATGTGTGAGGGAATGAGGGCTGGATTCAGCCCTCACTTGTGCGTGTCAGTGGCCCAGGAGAGGGTGAGTGCCCAAGCGGTGTCTGCTGGGGACTGTCTCAAATCTTAGAGGGCTGGTGAGAGATGCCCATCCTTCTGCAAGGGAGTGTGGAGCCACCAGAAGAGCACAAGAGATCTCCAGGGACAGCATGTGCCTGCGATGGGCAGTGAGTGGAGACTCCCAAAGCCAAGTGGAGTCACCCAAAGATGAAAGGCCAAACCAAGGAATGCACCACATCAGGGCTCTGTGGTCTCAGGAGAGGCAGTGGGGACTCACCTAGCACAGGGAAGGCAGCCGCAAGAACGGTTCATGTCACCTACAATGAAAACCCATGGCTGGATCTAATGACACACCTGACCCCATCCTGAGCCATTTGAAATGCCTTGTGATTGCTCTGACCACCCTCCACAGCCACAGACCCTGGGGAGGGGCTTGTCAGGTGCAGTGATGCTGGGCCAGCCGGGTCTGCCCTGACCAGCACGACCAGTGTGGAGTCACCCCGGGGCCCCACAGCTGCTCACTCTGCAGAGCAGCACCACCAGCCCGGGGAGCACAGCAGAGGGGTGCAGGAATGGCCGGCGAGGCCAGCACAGACACACTCATCAGAGGAAAGGCTCTCTGGAGAACAGGGATGTCTCTCGAGAAGAGCAAAGGAACAATTGTGGGCTTGCAGGGAGGAATTAATGAAAACCTGTTTCTATGTGTGTCAGCTCAGGACAGGCTGCTCTGTCACTGGACACTTTTACTAACCGAATCTATTCATTGTATCATATTTCCTCGTTCCTTCCCTTTCCTTTAAGTGTTTTCCAGTTTCCAACAGATGTTGAGTAACCTTGGTGTTCTGTCTGAGAAAGCTGTCGAGTTGATGGAAGGTTACTCCAAGTGGTACTGATATATTAAATGGATCCAAACAAAGCCATCGTTTGTTCAGTCATATGAGAAGTTAACCAGTAAGTCTGCATGGTGATTTGGTCAAAAACATAGGTCACATTACAACGGCTTTTGTTGCCTTCCATGTCTGTAGTACCCATCTCTATTGTCATAACCAGGTGCAGCTTCCCATCCCGTGTGTTATTACATATAGCTACCTTTAGAGTAACGTTAGATCTTAGGGTCAGTGTAACATTATGGCTATCAGTCCTTGACCTTGTGCTAATGATACAGATGGTATTTCTCTTGTAACTATAGTTTTAAAGATGGGTTGTGACTGATCTTCAATAACCAAGTTGTCCCATGGGCAACGTGAAAAGGCAGAACCTGTTAAGAGACACATTTCAGGTGTTTTTTTCCAGTTATCAGTGTCCCCACGGTTAGCAGGTAACACCACACTTCCCTGCAAGTGAAGACACCTAGGTCTTGGACATAATCCAAGCCTCATTTATGGTTAACTTGCTCTCTTCAGGGCCTACAGCATCCCATACTCCTTTTCCATGGTAAAAGAGCACCGTTACCCATATTGATCCCTGAGTTGGATGTTTAACAACAACCTCATCTCCAGGACTTTGATAGGGTTTTCTTTCTGTTTTAGCAGGAATTCATGCAGCTACTGACACAACCCCCTTCTCTATGGGACTTCCTGTGGGAGTTTGTCGCTTATTTAGCCAACTTTCTACTTCCCACAAATGGGATCCCCACTTAGAAGTAATCTAAAAAGAAGAGTCACTGTTGCTTCTGTCATCCACTCCATCTTTCTACTGCCTTGTTGCTGTGCCAGAGTTTTCCATGGGCTAAGGAACATGAGCTCACGGGGTGGTGTGTTAGGGAATGTCAGATGGATTCAGCCCTCCCTTGTGGGGGCCCAGTGACCCTGAGGATGGTGAGCGGTAAAGAGGTCTCTGCTGGGGAGTGTCTCAAATATTAGAGGGCTGGTGACAGATGCCATCCTTCTGGAAGGGAGTATGGAACCACTAAGAGAGCACAGGGCATCTCCAGGGGCAGTTTGTGCCTGCAGTGGGCAGTGAGTGGAGACTCCCCAAACCAAGTGGAGTCACCCAGAGGAAAGGGCCAAACCAGGGAATGCACCAAATCAGGGCTCTGCAGTCTCAGGAGAGGGAGTGGGCTGGGTCTAAGGACACACCTGAGCCATTGGAGATGGCCTGTGATTGCTCCAAGCATCCTCCACAGCCACAGACCCTGGGGAGGGTTTGTCAGGTGCAATGATGCTGGTCCAGCTGGATCTGCCCTCACCAGCACGGCCAGTGCGGAGTCACCCCGGGGCCGTACATCCTGCTTGCCCTGCAGAGCAGCACCGCCAGCCCAGCGCCCTGCAGGGAGCACAGGGGAGGGGTGCAGGGCCGGCCGGCCAGACCAGCATGGACACACACCTGGGGAAAGGCTCTCTGGGGAGCAGGGATGTCTCCGGAGAAGAGCAAAGGAACAATTGTGTGCTTGTGGGGAAGAATAAATGAAAACCTGTTTCTGTGTGTGTCAGCTCCGGGCAGGCTGCTCTGTCACTGGAGCTGCCTGAGGAGCCCCGGGGCCAGGACTCTTGTGCTGTGCTGGGGAGAGGGGCTGCCCAGAGGGGCTGCAGGCAGCCAGGGTTAAGGATCTCTGGTCGTGAGAGCAGGGGAGACATGGAGCGCCTGGCCTCCATTTCCTTGGGCCATTGCTGGTCCCCAGGTGTGGGGCTGATGGGCAGGCTGACACCCCTCTCTGCCCCCCAGCAGCTGCTGTGGCCTTCAGAGAGGCTGGGGCTGTGGGGTGAGTGCCCAGAGCTCTGCAGCCCCCTGCCACAGGCACTGCTGTGGGGCCACCCCAGCCTGGGCTGCTCTGCTGGGGAGAGGGATGGGGAGAGGGCAGGGGAGGTGGGGAGAGCTGGGGAGGGTCTGGTCTGGTCTGGAAAGGGCCTTAGAGAGTAAAAATGCCAGCAGGCAGCTACTGCGTGTGAACGGCAGTGTGGGAGCACACAGCCATGTGCTTGCAGGGAAATGCAGGTCTGCTGGGAAGGGCAGCAGGACATGGAGGGTGCGGAGAAGAGCCCAGGTTGTTCCCTGTGTTGCATAGACACAGTGGAGAAGGTGCCCCAGGGCCGTCGTCCCAGACCAGCCCCTCACATCACCCCTTTCCAGCACTGGCTGCTCACCCAGCTGTGGGCTGGTCCATGGCCAGCTCAATCCTCCTGCAGGTCCCCGTATCCCAACAGAGGGGAAAAGACCAGCCTTGCGGGGCCTCTCTTCTGCACCAGACCCCAGCAGATCCCAAAGCACAGCTATCTGCTGACCCCCATGTTGGGCACAGCCTGGGCTGGGCAGTGGCTGGGTGCTTGGACCCCCCAGAACCTGGAGGATCATTTAAGAGTCATTTAATAATACCCCAGCCCTTTCCATGTCCAAGGCATCTGGTGTCAGCTCCAGCTGAGCTCTGGCTTTCCTCACTCCATCCCTGAACACACGGATAAGGTCTCGATGCTCCCCCCGGCAGCCTGTGCCCCTTCCACCCTCTGTGCACATCTGCCCTGGCACCCTGAGCACTGGTGCTGCTGCCAGGGCAGAGGTGGAGGATCCCCCGGAGCAGCTCCTCAGGGAGCTCCCCAGGGAAACGCTGTGCTCAGGCCCAGCCTCAGCCCCAGCCCCAGCACGGCAGAGGGGAGCTGCCCTCTCCCAACCCACCCAGGTGATGCCAGCCCCACCTCAGCCTGCTCCTGAAAGGCTCCAGTGCAGCCCTGGAGGGAGCTGGAGCTGCCTCGGGCCTGGGGCAGTCTGGCAGCAGGAGGGTTTGACATGGGCACAGCAGCAGCGGTGCCAGAAGCAGGGGAGGAGCAGGGAAATTGGGGTGAAGACCCCTGCCCTCGGCTGCACGGCCGGGGCACTGGATGGGTGATACCTTTGTGGCTGGCCAGGCTCCAGGTGCAGGGTGGATGCCAGCTCGAGGGTAGGAGCACCAGGATTTTCATGGGCTTCAGTGCAGCCATGACAATGGTGAAGGCAAGTGGGCAGATCCAGGCCCAAGCAACTGTGGAGGCTGAGGGTGGAAAAGTCAGCATGGGGCTGGTGAAGGCCCTCCCTCTCCTCCTCATGGGGAAGAGAGTCCCCTCTCTGACAATATTCAAGGGAGATGGAGTCTCCCTTCTGCAAGAGTTGCCCCAGGACTGTGCACAGAAGAGAAAGAGCAGGAACGTTGGTTGTAGGGATGTTCTCAAACTCCAGCAGCTGCAGAGGCGGGAGCTGGTCACCTTGCAAATTTCTGAATGAGCCAAAATGCAGGTCCTGAGGCACTGCACTGCCTTACGGGCTCTGCACCAAAGTGTGCACAGCAGCCCTACAGTGTGTGGGCATGTCCTGAGAAACCCAGGGTCAAAAATGTGGGAGACCAAGGAATCCAGGGCTGTAGAACCCCCTCGGGAGAGACAGGGTGAGCATGGTGAGGAGATCCGGGGTGCCAGGGCTGTCCAGCCCCCATAAAGCCAGGGTACCAGGGAGGGCCCAGGGTGTCAGGGACTGTACCCAGGGGAGAAGCACTGCCTCAAAGACATGCTGGGAAGCCCAAGGATCAGCTGAGCCCCAGAGATGAGAAACGGCTTTCCCCAGGCTCAGCCAGAAGGAAAGCTGGGCAAAATTCATGGGCAATGGGAAAACTTCCCCACATTTGTTACCTGGTCTGGCCCATGCATTTGGAGCCTGCCAGGAACCAGAGTCCCACATAAAGCCCTCCAGATGATGTGTGTTAAGGGCGCGTTTGCTCTTTTCTGGCATGTCATCTCTATCTTAAGCACTGCAGACCAAGGAACCTTGCTGAGGACTTTTAAAAGCAAAGAGTCTGGTTTGGTGTCTCAAGGATGAAGGCTGAGTCCTGTCCCATACTGTCTTCCACCCTACTTCTACAAAAGAAGTGACCCACAGCAGAAATCAGTTTTGAGGCTCACCAAAGCATCTCTGCTTGTGGCCACGTTTTGTGCTGTTTCATCCCACATGACTTTGATCCTGTCTTTGAAAAAGACCAAACTCCAAACCAGCCTCCAGACCCCAGCTTCCCATACAGCTCTGCCCAGTGCAGAGAGATGTCGGTGTGGGGGCACAGAAGTGACCTCTCCAGTGCCCCATTTGAAATAGTTCACAGCCTTTGTCATCATCTGGAGATGTTCCTGAAGGATTTATAAGCAAGTTTTGGAAACTAACTGGGGTGAGGGGAGGTGACTGCTTTCAAGGATGTGAGTGGAGGTATCCCTGCTCTCTCCCTGGCTGTGCCATCTCCATGGCGGTGACCTACTGAGCCCCCTGATGACACGAGCTGAGGTCACAGTGGGAAGTGCTGCATCACAGGGAGGTCTCCACAGTGCCACGGCAGAGCTCTCACTTGACTGCAAGACGTGGGCACTACTCACTCGCTCCCCGCTGCTGCCCTTCAGAGCTGCTCCATGTCAAGGTGTGGGGACAGGAGGCAGCTGGGCCATGTTGGGGCTGCTTGCTGACAGGCAGAGGAGCAGGAATACGTTGGAGAAGAGTTTTGGATGCCAAGATGGGAAGAGTGTCCTTTTGCCTCAGAAGGACAGGCGAGCCAAGGGCATGGGGCAAGCAAGATGGAGGACTGCTGGACAGAGACTATCAGCCTCAACTGCACTTCCTTGTTCCCAGGACTTCTGCAGCTCTCCACCTAGGGTAAGGGCTTCGGAAGCTCCTTCCCAAGGTGCCACACAGAGACCGTTAGCTGCAAAAACTGCTGTGGATCCCGGGCTGTGGGGGTGGCTGGACAGGCCTGGGGGCTGCCACAAGAGCCCTGCCTGAGGGTCCCACCTGGCTCAGGGGACAACATGGCAGCCAGGACTCCTGGGGGCTGGGGCTGGTGCTGCCCTGAGCCCCAACTCTATCCCCTCACGGCAGGGGGCAATCCAGTTCCAGGTTTCCCTGGGAGTGGGTCCCTCTTTGAGATCCATCTTGGGCAGGAAAGGCATGCTGCATCCCAGAGGCTGGGGTGGCCTGCAGCTAGGTGGGGCTCTCAAGACCATGCTGGAAATGCCTGTGTTGGAAATGGGTCCTTCACCTTGTAACAACCCCAAGGCCTCTACTTGTTTGGGAGAATCTCTCTCCCGTCCCTCTGCATCCTTTTATCCTTCCAACTTGGCAGAGCATGTTTTGGGCTCAGAGATCTTGTCCTCAGATGGCCGCAGGCCCTGTCCTCCTGCAAACTGGGGTCAAACCTCTGCACCCAAAAGACAGCCTGTTTGGGGGAGCAGCTTGGGAACAGGTCGGGGTGCCATGGCCACCCCACAAGTCCCTGCTGACCCCAAGCCTGTTTCTCTGAGCCATGGGGGGCAGTGCTGGGGGGAGCCCAGCAGGGCCATCTCCCCCGCCCCCTCCCGGCCCCACACCTCCGCTGCCCAGCACTGACAGGCCCAGAGCTGCTCTGGCCCTGGCTGCCCCGAGGCCCCAGGGGCTCCTCAGCCCTGTGGAGTGACGCGCTGGGGCACAGCCCGGCCCCACAGAGAGCAGCCCCTGCCTGGCTGCGGCCCAGCCCTGATGGACGCAGCGCGAGGGCTGTTCCCCGTGCCTTGCCCAGCCCCTGGGCGCAGGGCAGCCAGGAGCCCCACAGAGGCCCTGCAGCAGAGCCCAGACCCTGCGGGGCAGCAGCCAGGTCCCAGGGCCCCGCACTGCCTGGGCACACGGCGCCAGGCTGCCCCCAGGCCCCTACACACCCAGCTGTGCCTCGCGCTGCCGCCCACAACATGGTGCCCCACCGCGGGGTGGGGGGGCAATGGGGGGGGTAGAGCTGGCCGCCAGGTCAACAGGGTGCAACGGCACAGTGCTGCCTCCTATTGGCTGCTGTGAGGAGGAGGGTGGGGATGGGTTTGACTGATGGTTCTGTCAGCCAATCGGAGTTCAGAATGAGGAAAAATACAGCCCTGGAAGCGGGGCGGGATCAAAGCAGGAGTGAGGGGGCGGGTGCGAGTGGAACTGCAGGCACGTCCCGGTGGCGGCGGGTGCCCTCCTGCCGGGGCGGGGGCAGCGGTGCTGCCCTGGGGCTGCTTTCCTCCCGGAGCTGCAGCAGGGGCTGGTGGGGCCGGGAGCATGGGACAAAGCGCCCTGGTCCCGGGGCAGCTCCCCTGCGAGCCAGACGTGCCAGCTGCCCCCGAGAAGCTGGGCCAGGGCAGCTGGGGGGGTTTGGGGGCAGGAAGCTTTGCCCCTGCCCTGGGTCGCAGACCCCTTATCAAACCTTTCCTGGAGCTGCTGCTTTGGGGCAGTAACTGGTCCGTAGCGGGTGTTTCGCTGCCCGATGAGCATTGCGAGGCCCCGGGGTGAGTCCGGGCGGCCGCTCAGGAGCTGGCTGAGCCTTGGGGGAGGCAGGGGCAGCTGCAGGCGGCAATAGCCGCGTGGCCGGGCTGTGGGCAGGGAGGTCACGGCTGTCTGCGAGAGCTGGGCCAGGAGATCCATCAGCTCTTGGTCAGTAGCTGCCAGGCCAGCAGGAGGCCCGTGGCTCAGCTGTTGATGATGAGGTCACTTCTGCCGGAGTTGCTGATAGGTCAGCAGCAGGAACAGGGCTTGGGCATTTGCTTATGAGGTCACTTCTGCCTGAGTCCCTGATAGGTCAGCAGCAGGCAGATGGGTGTGGAAGCTGATTGTGAGGTCTCCTGGGTCAGAGTACCTGGTAGCACAGCAGCATGTTCATGGCTGGGGACGTTATTTTGAGGCAGCTTGTGTCTAGGAGGCACCTGGTGGGGGTATGGACTTGTGAGGTCACTTCTATCTGAGCAGCTGATAGGCCAGAAGAAGGCCCATGGCTTGGATGTTGGCAGTGAGGTCACTTCTAAAATCAGTATTAGTAAATCAAGCAGAACCAGATGATAATATTCCACACCATCTGTCACAAACGTTATTCTGCTGACTCATCACGAATTAGTACTGCTACGTCTAAAATGTGGAAGATGTTCACTGGTGATGCAGACATGGACTTTAACCACGCACTTCTTACTGAGTATAGGCTTACAGTCTGCTGCCGGTGGATGAGGGAGTCCAGCTAGAATTTTTATGCTGCTAAATGAATAAAGTGCTGGTGTGAGCAGTGACATTGGCAATCTCTGATTTTATGTGTTGTTGTGCTGCAGAATATTCTTCCACATCAAAATGCCAGGGGGCTTCTGAGATTTTTCTCCAAGAGATGAACGATAACTCTGTCCTTTGATTCCTGGAGGCAGGAAATGAGCGGGGCAGGGTTGTGAGGGACTGTTCAGAGGAAGTCCCTGTTGGAATGTCTTGGAGGACTAGAAAGGAATGGAAGGGCTGGAAAGTTGGTCTGTGTGTGTTTTGGAGCCCTCGGGGGTGCCCTGGCTGCTGCTACATCTAGTCCTGTCCCCTGTGTGTCTCTGATGCAGAGGCACATGTTGGCTGGCCACCCTATGTGAGGCGAGGGGTGGGGGTCATGCGTGTCATGGTGGTGGGATGCCCTGTGGTGGGGATGGGTGGTGGCCTTAGTGTCTTAGTGCTTGTCATGGGAGGAGGTGCCTGGAGAGAGCAGTGCTATGAGTGGGGAGTGCCGCCAGGATGGGGAGCCCTTGGAGGTGAGGAGGTGACTTAGCTTGGACTTGGCTCGCAGGGCCCAGGCTGCCCTGGTGGCGAGAGCCAGGGATGCTGGCAGCCTGCTGCCTTCTGTGCACTGAGGTTCAGGCCTTGAGTTTCCTCAGCTCTTGCCAGGAGCTGCATTCAGATATCCCACACAAACTGTGAAATACATAGAAATATGCAGCTTAGAGTATTTGGAGTACAAGAGGTCATCTTTCTGAAAGGCTTTCTTGTTGGAGATTCTTGAAGTTAACTCTGCTGGGATCTGTCCAACCACAAGTTTTTTTAGGCTGGAGGCATAGCAATTGCCCCTCTCTCTCCTGTTAGCAAAGGCTAAAGGGGGGATGCTGCCCGTATACCTAATTGGTGCAGACACTCTTTTCTTCTCATGCAGCAGGACCCTAGAAACTCTTTTCTAATAATGCAGTAGTATCCCACAATTAGCCATTACTTAACCACCTGATTAACCCCCCTCCAATCCAGTGAAATATAGCTAGGGGAGAAGGTTCTGAGGTCTTCCTGCTGAAGGCCTCACTGCTTCGGGGCTCTCTGCTATGATCTGCACACTGCGTGCTGACACAAGACATCCAGGGCTGAAATCCAGCAGGAGGCTGTGGAGAGCAGTTTAGATCATGTGGGACTTACCAAGGAAAAGGTCTTGGCAGAGTGGAGTGCTCAGAGGCGCTCTTTCAAGTGGAGTGCACAGTTCTTAATTTTTAAAATGGGTAAAATAAGGAAAACTTCCAAAGACAAAGTATTTCTTCAGAAGATAATTGGCCTTTAAAACCACTTCTCCCAGATGCGCAGTGACTACAGTGAGCAGTGATGTTCAAGCACTTGCCTGCAAGTCAGAAGGAAATACTTCACGGGTTATAGTTGAGAATCAGCTTGCAAAGCTGAAGTTGTTTTGTGTAGGTAACTTGCAAGGCCCCTCAGAATTATTTTGCTTGTCTTTCCACATGCTCCTCTCTGCTCTAAGGGAGTCATTTCTGACCTGACAGTTCAGGTGTCCAACTCAGCTGAGCACGTTTTGCAATGTGTCGCTGAGCTGGTTGAGGCCTGCAGGTTCTGAAGCTCTTGCCAGGATCTCCAGCTGGGATGCTGACTAAATCCCAGGGTGTCTCCTTTCTCCTATAGAGAGAGAGAAAAGAAACCCACATAGCTGGGTCAGCATGTCCATCAGGAAGCTGGAAGGCCAGCAGCTGGGAGTGAGCTTGGAAGATGACTGTGAGGTTATTTGTACCTCATCATCTGATGGGCCAGCATCTGATGAGTAACTGCTTAGAGAGCAGGCCCATCTCCTGCTGACACACAGCCTGCAGGCACAGAGCCCTCGCCCTGCTGCCAGCGCTGTCCCTAATGCAGCCCAGGAAGCCGTGGGCTGCCTTTGCCATGTGGACATGTTGCTGGCTTATGCTGTTACATGCTGCCTACCAGGGCCCCCAGGTAGGTCCTTCTCTGCCAACCTGCTTTCCAGCCAGTCAGCACTCAATGTGTCTTGGTGCCAGACATTGCATTTCCCTTTGTGGAGCTTCATGAGGTTCCTATATGCCCATTCCTCCAGCCTGCTGAGGTCCCTCTGAATGGCAGGGCAAACAGCTGTTGTATCATGCCTGTATTGCAGGAGAGGATTGTGTCTCAGAAGCTTGTAGGCCCTTAGGAGACACAGGACCATGCAGGTGACTGTGAGGTGACTTCTGTGTCTGCAGGTGATGGGCCAGGAGCAAGCACAGGAGTTGGAAACTGTCTGTGAGGTCACTTCTGCCTGACTGCCTGATAGGCCAGCATCAGGCACATGGCAAGGATGCTGATTTTGAGATCATTTCTGCTTCAGTACTGCATAAGCCAGGAGCAGGCACATGGCTTAGATGTTGTTTATGAAGACATTTCTGCCTGAATACCTGACTGGATGGCGCAGCCACACAGCTCGGTCATGTCCCCCCGAGAAGCTGACATGTCAGCAGCAGACACCTAGGCTTGGAAGATGATGAGGAGGGTGCTGGTATCTGTGCAGCTGATAGGCCAGCAGCAAGTGTACAGCTTGGATGTTCATTGTCACTAAGGTCCAACTGGTGGCTAGTTACTAGCAGCATCCTTCGCTGATCATCAGCACGTGGGGCAACACTGTTTTTTCATGAATGTCCTGGGCCATGGGATGGAGCGCTCTCAGCATGTTTGTGGACTATGTGCAACTGGGGCAAGCCCCTGAGCAAGCTCCTCTAGCTCCCTCTGAGTGGGCAGGGGGTGGGACTAGGTGATGTCCAGAGGTCTCCTCCACCCTAAGTGCTGTGATTCAGTTAATCTTTCCCTGCACAGCTCTGCAAAGACAGAATAGTGAGAGGAAGAAGAAAGGACAGGAGGCAGAAGACGACAGAGGAAAGATGCACGCTGTTAAATAACATAGTTCCTCAGAACAAAGTTTCTCCATTCAGCGTACTGGTAGAAAATGTATTGGGATGAATGACTGGACACAAATAGATCTACTCAAAGAGAAGGAGTCACTACTGCATTGCAGGCACTTGGTGCTGCTAACAAAAAAGAAATAAAAGATTCACTAGAATTGATAAAAAATACTTGAACTTCTAGAAATGGGTGTGTGTTCTTTTCAGCTTTTGGACAGAATTATTTTTTGGATAGGTTTCAACTTCTGGCGAATACTTTTCTTTCAGGCCTTTATTTGTTCACCCACCTCTAGAGGCTGTTGTTGCCTGAGATGCCCTGGGGTCGCTGTGTTCCCCTGACTCAAAAGGGAAGCACGGACAGCTGGGTTAGCCAGAGACATCTGCACTGAAGGGGTCTGGCCTGGGCTGAGATCAGTCTCACCCCTGTTGTCACCTCCGATGGAGCTGTGCTTCATTGATGGTGCAGGGAATGAAAAGGGAGTGTGGCTAGATTCAGTGGGACACCTATAAAACGCCACTGTAACACAGGTATGTTGAGATTTGTGCAAATTTGGTCATCCAAAATAACAATGTTTCCTTGAAGCTGGTCCCCCCTGCCTTCCTCTATTGGTCGAGAGAGCTTGACACCTCAGAGTGTGATGTGCTCTGTGCAAAAAGTGAGGGGTGACATGGACAGCCGTGGGCAGGGGGTGGTGCTGGGGCACTGAGCTCTGTGCGAGACAAAAGAATATCTTGTTTAATGGTGCAGGCCTGATTAGAACAGAAGTGTTTAGAAAATTACACTGAAAATGAAACAAGAAAACAAGAAAGAAATAAAGAGATCTAAAGCAAATAAATATTTTGTTATATTGTCCAGCTCTTACATTTTTTGTGTCCTCATTGTCTTTTTGGGTTTTTTTTTTTTATATATATATTGTCATCTTTTAGGGGGATTTTGTGTTTCTTTTCTTTTTTTTTTTTAAGAAAGATTTTCAGTGCCGTCCTGATTTAACTGGTCATTTCTAAAAGCATCCTTGCTCAGATAATAAGGGCGTATGCACTTTCCATATTTTCCACAGTTTTCCTCCTCCCCTTGCTCTTGATCATTCAGATACCTCCCAACTCTCCAGTTGCTGCTCTGAGCTTCTGGGAGTCTGAAGCTTGCCTCAGCTTTCAGCAGTCTCATTGTCCCTTTAGCCAGCTCCTCTGTTCTGCTTCTTGTCTATCCTTTCCTACCTATCTGTTGAAAACATTTCAAGGAAGGTTATGTCTTGTGGGCAGTGGAGCTCACTGGAGGGAGTTTGGACTTAACATACAGTGGAGGAGTGTCTTTTATCTTCTATTATACTGTTTCAAATTTTATTTTTGTTTCATCACAATGAAGACAAATCCTTCTGTGCCTGTTTGCAGCTAGTTCTCTAAGGAAAGCAGGTGGGAATTGGTGCACATGAGCTGTAACATTCAGCTACAGACTTGAGAGGAAAAAGGTAAGATTTTAACCAGACTGATCCAAGTCCTCAGTGGCTGATGAGAGGAACTGGCAGGGCTAGGGAGCTAGGGAAGAAGGCTCCTATGTGTGTCCTGTCAAAAATGCTGCTTGTCCTACATGTCCAGACTTCATTAGGAGACACTCTGCATCAATATTTGGAGAATGTGGGTATCACCTACTCTGAAAACTGAAGAATAAAGAAAGCTTAAGAAGCAGACATCTTCAGGTGCTCATTGAAATCTGCCTAATTTCAATACTCTCCTGAAAGCTTCCCAATTAGCCACACAAGACTTGAAGAACTGAAGAAAATTATGGAAGGAGGCATGGCTACTTAAGGGTTTTTGCATTTTAATGACCCTTTGGGTGTATTTGGTGCTGAGCCCATGAACCGCAGATGCTGAGAAGAGACTGAACAAACCTCTCAAGAAGTTGAAGTCAGAAGCAAATCCCAAGTTTCTTGGAGTGTTAACAGGTCCCACTGAGGGCCATTACCAAGAAAGTCTCCCCAGGGGCTGATCAGAGCAGAAAGTTGGAGGTCCTGATTGCAGGTAGGCAAAGGCAATGTGCAGGTGGCTCTGATGCCAAGTCCACCTTGATGTGTGTTATCAAGCAGAGCAGCCAGGCACTGACACCCAGCCCCTGGGTAGGGTGATCCTTTCCATCATGCATTGCTCACGGCTCTTCCTGGGGACAGTGTGTGGGTGGGGGTGCGCGATGTCGAGTGCAGGACCATGATACGGCACCTCCTGGGCTCCCGAGAGACAAGGAGGCAGCAAGGCCACAGTGCTTTAAGTAATGTCATCTTCTTGTGGGCCTCGGTGGCAGAGACACCAGCCATAGCCAAGAGGACAAAGACCTTGCTGTGTTGGCCCTCAGCCATTTCCACCTCAGGCTGTCCTGTGCCTTCCCAGACCTGTGCCTGTTTCCCTGCAGACTGTAGACACCCAACCTGCTTCCCCACCTTGCTCTCACCCCGGGATCTCCCAACCTCTCCTGATGTCTTCCTGTCCTCACTTCCTTTTCCCTGAAACACAAAGCCAAGGACTGAACACAGACTCCTTCTGGGTGACTTTTAGCACCACAGCACTGCCCTAGGAGTCACATTCTCTTTACCTGAAGTCCAGTCTGAATCTCTCAAGCTGCAGCTTGTGGCTCTTTCCCCTTCTCATGCTGCTTCCCACTACCAAGAAAAGCTCCGTCATCTCTGAAACCACCCTTCAGGCAGTCACAGGCAACTAATCTACTGCCCTTGGAAGGCTGCTATGAGATCCCTCCAAAGCCATCTCTTCTGCCAATTGAACAAGCCCCATTTCCTCACAGAGCAAGTGCTCCAGCTCCCTGACTACTGTGAGGGCCCTTGGCTGAACTCACTCCCAGTTATCAGTCTCTTTCTGGATGCAGTGTTCTAGATGTGGTCTAATGAATACTGACTAGAAGGTGATCATCATTTCCTTAATCTCCTGGCTGTGCTCCTGCTCAGACAGTCCACGATGCTTCTGGCCTTCTTTGCTGCCAGGCAACACTGCTGGCTCATGTTTTGCCTCTGTCCACCAGGACCCTCAGGTCCTTTTCCACAGAGCTGCTCCCCAGGCACTCAGGCCCCAGCCTGTAACACTGTGGGGTGTTGGTTTCTCCCAGGTGCAAGACCTGGCATTTGTCCTTGTTGAATTTCAGGAGGTTGCTGACAGCCCATTCCTCCTGCCTGTCTAGCTCCCTCTGAATGGCAGCCCTCAAGCATATGACTGCCCCCCCCCTCCAGTTTGGGATCATCCACAAGTATGATGAGTGTTGCCTCCTGCGTGTAACTAGTACAGATGATAAACAAGACAAGTTCCTGGAGAGATCAGTGGTGCTGCACTTCTCCCTGGCCTCCAGGAAGTGCTACCCATTCACCGCTGCCCTCTGAGCCTGATCATCCAAGAAGCTTTTTACTCATCTGGTTCTCTACTTTTCTAGACTGTAATGTTCTACCTTGTTTGCAAGAATACTGAGGGAAACAGTTGCAAACACCTTGCTAAAGTCTGGGTAAAAGACATTGACTCTTCTCCATCCACAAATACAGTTATTTATTCATAGCAGGCAATCAGGTTGGCAAGGCACAATCTTCCCTCGGTAAATCCATGCTAAGTGTTCTCAGGCACCTTCTTCTCCTTCATGTGCCCAGAAATGTGACCTGGGAGGATTCATTCCATGACTCGCTCCTCACCAAAGTGAGGCTGAACTGCCTGCAGCTCCCCAGGCTGCCCCTGTGGCCTTTTTTTGAAGATGGAAGCAACAATTGCCTTTCTGCAGTCATTGGGACTTTGCTCCATCTCCACAACTTTGCAAACATGGTAGCGAGTGGCCTTGCAGTGACAGCAGTCAGCTCTCACAGCATCCTCGTATGCAGCCCATCCAGCCCCACTGACTGGTGTAGTTTGAGTTCTCACAAGGAATCCCTCACTAACCTCATCCACCATTGGCTGTTTTTCTCCTCTGGAGTCCTGACTCAAGGCACAACAGCCCAGGAGACCTTGCTTGTGGAAATGGAAGCTCAACCATGGGTTGAGTTCCTCAGACCTCTCTGCATCTGCTGCTACAAGATTCCCTGTCCCATTTAGAAGTGAGGCCACGTTTTCCTTTTTATTCTTTGATTCTTTCTGGAGCAGTAGCAGCTCATCTTCATGCCCTTGATGTCCCCTGCGAGGGTCAATGGTAGGGGAGATTTTTCTTGCCTAACACTAAGCCAATGACACTGGACAATATTTCTAAATTCCGCCTTGGCCTCTCCCTTCTTCCCCCTGCTACATGCTGCCCTAGTACCCTGGAGCTCAGGTGTGAGGTCCCTGTTTAGCCACGTTGGTCCCCTGAGATGTCTGCTAGTTCTGCTAGTTTTAGTGAGTATCAAGATGGCCCATCCTTGTGCTTGGCAGGTCTGTCCTTAAAGACCTGATGGCTTTCTGGAGCTTCTGAGCCCTTGAGAGCTGCCTCCCCTGGGATCCCCCACCAGTCCCCTGAACAGGTCAGGAAGTCTGTTCCTCTGAAGTCCAGGGTCTGCACTCTGCTACTGTCCTTCCTTATCCTCTGAAGTCCAGGGTCTGTACTTTGCTACTGTCCTTCCTCACTCTCCAGGATCTGGGACTCCACATTTTCATGGTCATGGTAGGTAAAGCTGACACTATCCCATCCCTGATCAGTTCCTCCTTATTTGCATTTTCCATATCCAGGAAAGCATCACCCTTACCTGGCTCATGCATCTCCATATGCCCACGCCTGTGCCCCAGGCTGCATGCACTTGTATATATTTGGGCTGCAGAGCCTCAGCTGTGGCATCAAGTGCAGAGCGGTCATGATGAAGCGTTACCAAGAGCCAAGGACACTGTGTGTGCAATGGCCTCACTTCAGAGCAGAGCCATGCTGACATAGATAGCAGGTGGCAATGTAATGGTGAAAGGAGGTTCCCACTAAGAGCAAACCCTGCAGTGCCCAAGGCCAGGGAGAAACAGAGCTGGGCTGTGCAGAAATGGCAGGAGAGGGGTTTGCTGCTTGAGCTGACTCTGCAGCACCTTGGGGCCTGTGACAGGGGTGAATCAATCTCCAGGCAGGACAAGTGCCACTGAAGAATTTCCTGGACCTGGATGTCCTGTGATCCAACCAACCTGTGGACGTCACTAGCCCAGTCCCTCTTCATATCATCTGAGGGGGTGAGAAGTTGTTCATGGAGAGAAAAGCTAGAAGGGTTTGAGAGTGCAGGGACTACAGTGCAGACCTTGGTGTGATGTGCCTCCCATCTATGCAACACTGTTGGAGGTAGACAGGATGGACTTTGCCTAAAGGCAATGGTGGGATTCAGTTGTTTAGGTACTGGTAGGAAACCAGAGAGGCCCTGGGGTGCTTTCCCAGCAACCACTCCAGAAGGACATGGCTTTCCTGTAGGTCCCATGCTGAATTTGCTAGAGATGTGGCTGTGCTGGACACCCCAGGCATGGGACATGGCCCTGCCTATGGCCTATCTTTATGTCACTGAATCAAGTGTCTGCACTGAATTGCATTAGCTGTTTGTATTGTACAGATCTGCTTGTGCCTCAGCTTGCTAGTGAGTGGAGCTCTAGTTGCAGTAGGCAACTAGGGTCATTTCAGATGGCCAAGACAATTCCCCACCTGGCCGCCACCTCATGCACTGGAAGGATGCGGGTGTCATAGTTGCACCGTCAGAACAAGCAGACACTGGCACATGCTTTGGACCACCTCTGTCTCTTCAGCTGTCACCAGGTGTTTGTGTGTGTCCAGCTGACTCCCATCCTCCATCTCCAGTGATTCCAATGGGAGCTTAGACAAGGAGCTCCCATGCAGACACCTCTGTTGTGCTCACTTCAGTTTTGGCAAAGGGATTCCCACCTCTTGTGTGTTTTTTTGTGGCGCTCACAGGAGGGATGTAAATCCTACTCCAGCCCCGGGCCTTCTAAACCACCCTGAGAAGCCCAGACTGACTCATCTGAATTAACACCTGAACCATGGGTAAATGAAGTCCCTTTTTGTCCCTGCCTAGGTTCCTGCCTAGTGAAGGGATAGGAATAGGTGCTTCCAGAGAGGGACATTTCCACCTCTTGCAGATAACCATCCCCTGATGAAACAAATTGCAATGCCGGAATCACTTTCTCTAAACTGTTTAGAGAGGGAGCATCAGTGATTATTTTAGTCTACTTCAGGGAACATTTCCCAGGAGGAGGGAGCACGAGGGACAGAGACATTTGTGTCTTCAGCTGGGACTCTGCTCCTGAGTGGGGCCAGGCTCCTGGGATGGAGGGAGCTCATGGCAACCTGGCAGCACTGCCCAGACACAGCTGTGTGCAGGAGCAGCTCCTCTGCCAAGAGCAGCAGGGCTGCGGGCACTGCCTGCTGCTGCTGACATGAGATGAGAGAAGACGGAGAGAAGTGAGAGGCAGTGTGGAGTGGGAGGACGGCTGAGTGCTCCTTGTGGGAGAAATCTTCACAGCCCCTGACACGGTAAGTCTCTGGCTGCAGGGCAATGCTACGGAGGTTCTTGGAGGGGGTCTTCTGAACCTATCCCATCCCGTGACTGACAGGATTTTTAGCTTATGTCTCCTTGCTTCTCCAGTGCAGAGAAGGAGGAGGTGCTTGACAGCAGGGATTCTCTACCATACCATCTCAGAGACAGGACATCCTACCACCTTCTCCCAGGGAAGCTGCAAGGGTGTGAAGCCAGGGTGTGCACCCAGGTCTGCCCAGGGCTGTAATTCAGAGCAGTGTCCCTGCACCCCAGGGTGCTGTGTTTCTCGCTTAGTGACTCTGCCGCCTGAAAGGGTCAGCACTCAGCCTGCCTGGGGAACTTCTACAACACTGCCGGGAGAAGCTCTGGGTGGGAGGAGAGACCCCCCGGCAGGGCAGGTTCATTTTCCCATTGAGAGGGTGCTGTGTGGGTCAGGGCTGCTCATAGTTCTAGCTCGTGCATGGGACATTTCAGAAGGGACTTTTCAAAAGGAAATTGAAGGCAGGGATTTCCTGAAGGAGAAGCCAATTTCCTGAGATGGTGCTTTAAATTTCCCACCACCTGGCAAGGGGAAAATGGGAATGGAGCTGTCAGGCTTGGAAAATAGGCTGAGACTCATTAATAGCTTCCATGAGCAATCAATGCGTCTGCTAGGAACTTCTGAAAGTCCCTTCACCCTTCCCTCAGTCTACAGACAACAGCAGCTTCCCCTTTGCTGGCCTCATCAGGGTTTAGCTGACCTGCTCCTTAGCACCTGCAAACATGGGGATGCCCCTGGACAGTGCCCTGCTGCTGGGAGGATTCTGCGGGGCAGAACTGGGCTCACTGAGGGAGGTGTCGGCACTGCAGGGACTGACCATGACCTGCTCAGCTCCATCCTCCCATAATGTTTCTGTTAGCAGTTCCCTCTCATTGGCTGCCCATCTCTGCTGCCTGGAGCTGTCCCTGCTGGGACCTGTTTCTCTGTCCCAATGTCTTTTCCTGGTCAGTGCTCACAGACCCCATCCCACCCTCTGTGTGCTCATTCCTGCCCTCCAGAAACCTCCCACAGGCAGGGCACTGTCCAGGGGCACCTCTGTGTTTGCAGGTTCTAAGGAGCAGCTCAGACAAACCCTCACGAGGCCAGGAAGGTGATGTTGGTGCTGTCTGTAGGCTGAGGTGGGGATGAAGAGACTTGCTGAGGTTTCTCTCAGACCTTTTGGGGGTGTTCAGCTGCAGTTAAGGCACCAGACCTATGTGTCCTGCATGGTGTTGTCTTCATGGCAGTGAAAAGCCCCAATCCCCTCCCAACCTGTGAGGCTCCTGGCAATGCATTTCATCAGGTTGGGGAAGGAGCTGCCTCTCCTTTTAGGAGAGTCCATCTTTAGGATCCTTGACTGCTTCTCTGGGCTGTCCTGCCAAGCTGCAAGCTGCCCTCCAGAAAAGCACAGCTTCCCTGGAGCATTTCTGCGATATCTGAGAGTCCTTGGTCTGGTCATGTGAGTCAGAAACCTTGTCACACTCTTCATCACCCTCTCCATCTCTGGGCTGAGAGAGAAGAATTTGGAAATGTTCACTGTGAAACTGAACTCCTCTGCTCCCAGCTCAGTCCAGTGTCTTTCTTAGAGGAACGTGTGAGTGTGCTTGTCCTTTATCTGAGTGAGGTGCAAGTGCAGGACAGTGAGTGGCAAGACTCACTGACAGACCAGGTCCCATGACCCTACACAAAGTCCCAGCGGTTCCTTTTTTTCTTCTTGCGATGCACGAGGGCTCATGCTGAGAACAACTGAAATGCCAAAGATTTCTACCCTATCAAAGAATGCTCCCGTGCTGAGAAGGAGGTATCTAAAATACATATATGTGTGTGTGTACGTGTCTGTGTGTATACACCATCATATACATATATATATGTGTGTGTGTGTATATATATATGCATATATATACCTATGTGTGTGTGTGTGTGTATATATATATATACACATGTGTATAGAGATATATAAATATATGTCATCAGACTCCTCCACTGATTATTTTGCAGAGAAAAATGAGTTTCCAAATGTTGAACAGCCCTTCCACACATGGGGTGGACATATCCTGCTGCAGGATGTGTGCATCAGAGGTAGTCACTTCCCATTCTCTCTGCAGTGCCTGGAGGAAGGGCGCAGATGGTAAACTGGTGTGAGGACAGAGTCTATCTTATTGGAACAGAGACATCGGGAAAGGGTCAGGCACCCCCTGCCTTTACTTGACTGTTTCTCTGCCTTCCTGGAGTGGGAGCTGGTGTGACTGATGCAGACACAGACACCCCTTTCAAGAGGGCAAGGCTGGTGGAGATGAATCTCTCACAAGGGTCTTCTCTTTCAGATAGAGCTGGCGTGAGAGCTGTGTTCAGCTCTCATTGTGGTAAATAGAGAATAGTCCCATTGGTACCTGGACCAAGTCCGCTGCTCCCAGGACCCATCCCCAGGTATCCCACCACATAGCAAGGTCAGTTTGACACCCCCCCAGCAGAGCAGGGCTGACTCCTCTGGAGCCCACGGGCAGAGGCCCCTGCTCCGCACAGCACACTCAGCCAGCGCAAACGGAGCTCCAGAAAGGGAGCTGAACGAAGGTAAAGGACAGAGGAAATGTAGGGCTTTCTCTGAGAAACAGAATGGGTTTGGTTCAGAGAAGGCTGCTCTAACTTGACACTGTCTTTTCTTCCTTGGACAGTCCACAAAGTCCTGAGGAAACAAATGTCCAACAGCAGCTCCTTCAACGAGTTCCTCCTCCTGGCATTTGCAGACACACGGGAGCTGCAGCTCTTGCACTTCTTGATCTTCCTGGGCATCTACCTGGCTGCCCTCCTGGGCAACGGCCTCATCATCACAGCCGTAGCCTGCGACCACCGCCTCCACACCCTCATGTACTTCTTCCTCCTCAACCTCTCCTTCCTCGACCTTGGCGCCATCTCCACCACTGTCCCCAAATCCATGGCCAATTCCCTGTGGAACACCAGGGCCATTTCCTACTCAGGATGTGCTGCCCAGGTCTTTTTCTCCTTTTTTTTATTCGCAGCAGAGTTTTATCTCCTCACAGTCATGGCCTATGACCGCTTTGTTGTCATCTGCAAACCCCTGCACTATGGGACCCTCATGGGCAGCAGAGCCTGTGTCAAAATGGCAGCAGCTGCCTGGGCCAGTGGTTTTCTCAATGCTCTCCTGCACACTGCCAACACATTTTCAATACCACTCTGCCAAGGCAACACAGTGGACCAGTTCTTCTGTGAAATCCCCCAGATCCTCAAGCTCTCCTGCTCAGACTCCTACCTCACAGAAGCGGGCCTTCTTCTGGTTGGTACCTTTTTAATGTTTGGATGTTTCATTTTCATTGTGGTGTCCTACGTGCAGATCTTCACTGCTGTGCTGAGGATTCCCTCTGAGCAGGGCCGGCACAAAGCCTTTTCCATGTGCCTCCCACACCTGGCCGTGGTCTCCCTGTTTGTCAGCACTACAGCATTTGCCTACCTGAAGCCCCCCTCCCTCTCCTCCCCATCTCTGGATCTGGTGGTGGCTGTTCTGTACTCGGTGGTGCCTCCAGCAGTGAACCCCCTCATCTACAGCATGAGGAACAAGGAGCTCAAGGAGGCACTGAAGAAACTGGTTCAGTTGGCACTGTTTCAGCAGCAATAAACTGCCCATCTCGCCTCACAAGTGATTTCCAAGAGATCTCAGGCAACATTTGTGGTTTGGGCATTCTATCTCTGATAAGCATGTTTGTTCACAAATGTCTGAATTCATCTCTCTTCTCCAGAGGCACAAACCCCGTCTCTCTGACCCAGAGGCCTTCCCTAAATCTACTGATCCCTGTGTCAGAGCTGGCCTCCCTTGCAGCATCTCTGTAATAAAAGGGGATTTCATCAGTACCCTGCCTGAAGGTTGGGCTTTTCTTCCAAAGCTGGGGCCAAAAATGCACTCAGGGAATTGCACCTGAAAAGGCCCTGTTGCTGTGCCATGGGCTAAGGAGGGTGTGCTCATAGGGTGATGTGTGAGGGAATGAGGGCTGGATTCAGCCCTCGGTTGTGGGTGCCAGTGGACCGGGAGAGGGTGAGTGCTCAAGTGGTGTCTGCTGGGGACTGTCTCAAATATTGGAGGGCTGGTGACAGATGCCCATCCTTCTGGAAGGGAGTATGGAACCACTAAGAGAGCACCGGAGATCTCCAGGGACAGCATGTGCCTGGGATGGGCAGTGAGTGGAGACTCCCCAAACCAAGTGGAGTCACCCAAAAGTGAAGGGCCAAACCAAGGAATGCACCACATCAGGGCTCTGCAGTCTCAGGAGAGGGAGTGGGGACTCATCTGGCAGAGGAAAGTCAGCCTCAGGAGCAGTTTATGTCACCTGCAATGAAAACCCATGGCTGGATCTAATGACACACCTGACCCCATCCTGAGCCATTTGAAATGCCTTGTGATTGCTCTGAGCACCCTCCACAGCCACAGACACCTGGGGAGGGGCTTGTCAGGTGCAGTGATGCTGGGCCAGCCGGGTCTGCCCTGACCAGCACGACCAGTGTGGAGTCACCCCGGGGCCCCACAGCTGCTCACTCTGCAGAGCAGCACCACCAGCCCGGGGAGCACAGCAGAGGGGTGCAGGAATGGCCGGTGAGGCCAGCACAGACACACTGATCAGAGGAAAGGCTCTCTGGAGAATAGGGATGTCTCTCGAGAAGAGCAAAGGAACAATTGTGGGCTTGCAGGGAGGAATAAATGAAAACCTGTTTCTATGTGTGTCAGCTCAGGACAGGCTGCTCTGTCACTGGACACTTTTACTAACCGAATCTATTCATTGTATCATATTTCCTCGTTCCTTCCCTTTCCTTTAAGTGTTTTCCAGTTTCCAACAGATGTTGAGTAACCTTGGTGTTCTGTCTGAGAAAGCTGTCGAGTTGATGGAAGGTTACTCCAAGTGGTACTGATATATTAAATGGATCCAAACAAAGCCATCGTTTGTTCAGTCATATGAGAAGTTAACCAGTAAGTCTGCATGGTGATTTGGTCAAAAACATAGGTCACATTACAACGGCTTTTGTTGCCTTCCATGTCTGTAGTACCCATCTCTATTGTCATAACCAGGTGCAGCTTCCCATCCCGTGTGTTATTACATATAGCTACCTTTAGAGTAACGTTAGATCTTAGGGTCAGTGTAACATTATGGCTATCAGTCCTTGACCTTGTGCTAATGATACAGATGGTATTTCTCTTGTAACTATAGTTTTAAAGATGGGTTGTGACTGATCTTCAATAACCAAGTTGTCCCATGGGCAACGTGAAAAGGCAGAACCTGTTAAGAGACACATTTCAGGTGTTTTTTTCCAGTTATCAGTGTCCCCACGGTTAGCAGGTAACACCACACTTCCCTGCAAGTGAAGACACCTAGGTCTTGGACATAATCCAAGCCTCATTTATGGTTAACTTGCTCTCTTCAGGGCCTACAGCATCCCATACTCCTTTTCCATGGTAAAAGAGCACCGTTACCCATATTGATCCCTGAGTTGGATGTTTAACAACAACCTCATCTCCAGGACTTTGATAGGGTTTTCTTTCTGTTTTAGCAGGAATTCATGCAGCTACTGACACAACCCCCTTCTCTATGGGACTTCCTGTGGGAGTTTGTCGCTTATTTAGCCAACTTTCTACTTCCCACAAATGGGATCCCCACTTAGAAGTAATCTAAAAAGAAGAGTCACTGTTGCTTCTGTCATCCACTCCATCTTTCTACTGCCTTGTTGCTGTGCCAGAGTTTTCCATGGGCTAAGGAACATGAGCTCACGGGGTGGTGTGTTAGGGAATGTCAGATGGATTCAGCCCTCCCTTGTGGGGGCCCAGTGACCCTGAGGATGGTGAGCGGTAAAGAGGTCTCTGCTGGGGAGTGTCTCAAATATTAGAGGGCTGGTGACAGATGCCATCCTTCTGGAAGGGAGTATGGAACCACTAAGAGAGCACAGGGCATCTCCAGGGGCAGTTTGTGCCTGCAGTGGGCAGTGAGTGGAGACTCCCCAAACCAAGTGGAGTCACCCAGAGGAAAGGGCCAAACCAGGGAATGCACCAAATCAGGGCTCTGCAGTCTCAGGAGAGGGAGTGGGCTGGGTCTAAGGACACACCTGAGCCATTGGAGATGGCCTGTGATTGCTCCAAGCATCCTCCACAGCCACAGACCCTGGGGAGGGTTTGTCAGGTGCAATGATGCTGGTCCAGCTGGATCTGCCCTCACCAGCACGGCCAGTGCGGAGTCACCCCGGGGCCGTACATCCTGCTTGCCCTGCAGAGCAGCACCGCCAGCCCAGCGCCCTGCAGGGAGCACAGGGGAGGGGTGCAGGGCCGGCCGGCCAGACCAGCATGGACACACACCTGGGGAAAGGCTCTCTGGGGAGCAGGGATGTCTCCGGAGAAGAGCAAAGGAACAATTGTGTGCTTGTGGGGAAGAATAAATGAAAACCTGTTTCTGTGTGTGTCAGCTCCGGGCAGGCTGCTCTGTCACTGGAGCTGCCTGAGGAGCCCCGGGGCCAGGACTCTTGTGCTGTGCTGGGGAGAGGGGCTGCCCAGAGGGGCTGCAGGCAGCCAGGGTTAAGGATCTCTGGTCGTGAGAGCAGGGGAGACATGGAGCGCCTGGCCTCCATTTCCTTGGGCCATTGCTGGTCCCCAGGTGTGGGGCTGATGGGCAGGCTGACACCCCTCTCTGCCCCCCAGCAGCTGCTGTGGCCTTCAGAGAGGCTGGGGCTGTGGGGTGAGTGCCCAGAGCTCTGCAGCCCCCTGCCACAGGCACTGCTGTGGGGCCACCCCAGCCTGGGCTGCTCTGCTGGGGAGAGGGATGGGGAGAGGGCAGGGGAGGTGGGGAGAGCTGGGGAGGGTCTGGTCTGGTCTGGAAAGGGCCTTAGAGAGTAAAAATGCCAGCAGGCAGCTACTGCGTGTGAACGGCAGTGTGGGAGCACACAGCCATGTGCTTGCAGGGAAATGCAGGTCTGCTGGGAAGGGCAGCAGGACATGGAGGGTGCGGAGAAGAGCCCAGGTTGTTCCCTGTGTTGCATAGACACAGTGGAGAAGGTGCCCCAGGGCCGTCGTCCCAGACCAGCCCCTCACATCACCCCTTTCCAGCACTGGCTGCTCACCCAGCTGTGGGCTGGTCCATGGCCAGCTCAATCCTCCTGCAGGTCCCCGTATCCCAACAGAGGGGAAAAGACCAGCCTTGCGGGGCCTCTCTTCTGCACCAGACCCCAGCAGATCCCAAAGCACAGCTATCTGCTGACCCCCATGTTGGGCACAGCCTGGGCTGGGCAGTGGCTGGGTGCTTGGACCCCCCAGAACCTGGAGGATCATTTAAGAGTCATTTAATAATACCCCAGCCCTTTCCATGTCCAAGGCATCTGGTGTCAGCTCCAGCTGAGCTCTGGCTTTCCTCACTCCATCCCTGAACACACGGATAAGGTCTCGATGCTCCCCCCGGCAGCCTGTGCCCCTTCCACCCTCTGTGCACATCTGCCCTGGCACCCTGAGCACTGGTGCTGCTGCCAGGGCAGAGGTGGAGGATCCCCCGGAGCAGCTCCTCAGGGAGCTCCCCAGGGAAACGCTGTGCTCAGGCCCAGCCTCAGCCCCAGCCCCAGCACGGCAGAGGGGAGCTGCCCTCTCCCAACCCACCCAGGTGATGCCAGCCCCACCTCAGCCTGCTCCTGAAAGGCTCCAGTGCAGCCCTGGAGGGAGCTGGAGCTGCCTCGGGCCTGGGGCAGTCTGGCAGCAGGAGGGTTTGACATGGGCACAGCAGCAGCGGTGCCAGAAGCAGGGGAGGAGCAGGGAAATTGGGGTGAAGACCCCTGCCCTCGGCTGCACGGCCGGGGCACTGGATGGGTGATACCTTTGTGGCTGGCCAGGCTCCAGGTGCAGGGTGGATGCCAGCTCGAGGGTAGGAGCACCAGGATTTTCATGGGCTTCAGTGCAGCCATGACAATGGTGAAGGCAAGTGGGCAGATCCAGGCCCAAGCAACTGTGGAGGCTGAGGGTGGAAAAGTCAGCATGGGGCTGGTGAAGGCCCTCCCTCTCCTCCTCATGGGGAAGAGAGTCCCCTCTCTGACAATATTCAAGGGAGATGGAGTCTCCCTTCTGCAAGAGTTGCCCCAGGACTGTGCACAGAAGAGAAAGAGCAGGAACGTTGGTTGTAGGGATGTTCTCAAACTCCAGCAGCTGCAGAGGCGGGAGCTGGTCACCTTGCAAATTTCTGAATGAGCCAAAATGCAGGTCCTGAGGCACTGCACTGCCTTACGGGCTCTGCACCAAAGTGTGCACAGCAGCCCTACAGTGTGTGGGCATGTCCTGAGAAACCCAGGGTCAAAAATGTGGGAGACCAAGGAATCCAGGGCTGTAGAACCCCCTCGGGAGAGACAGGGTGAGCATGGTGAGGAGATCCGGGGTGCCAGGGCTGTCCAGCCCCCATAAAGCCAGGGTACCAGGGAGGGCCCAGGGTGTCAGGGACTGTACCCAGGGGAGAAGCACTGCCTCAAAGACATGCTGGGAAGCCCAAGGATCAGCTGAGCCCCAGAGATGAGAAACGGCTTTCCCCAGGCTCAGCCAGAAGGAAAGCTGGGCAAAATTCATGGGCAATGGGAAAACTTCCCCACATTTGTTACCTGGTCTGGCCCATGCATTTGGAGCCTGCCAGGAACCAGAGTCCCACATAAAGCCCTCCAGATGATGTGTGTTAAGGGCGCGTTTGCTCTTTTCTGGCATGTCATCTCTATCTTAAGCACTGCAGACCAAGGAACCTTGCTGAGGACTTTTAAAAGCAAAGAGTCTGGTTTGGTGTCTCAAGGATGAAGGCTGAGTCCTGTCCCATACTGTCTTCCACCCTACTTCTACAAAAGAAGTGACCCACAGCAGAAATCAGTTTTGAGGCTCACCAAAGCATCTCTGCTTGTGGCCACGTTTTGTGCTGTTTCATCCCACATGACTTTGATCCTGTCTTTGAAAAAGACCAAACTCCAAACCAGCCTCCAGACCCCAGCTTCCCATACAGCTCTGCCCAGTGCAGAGAGATGTCGGTGTGGGGGCACAGAAGTGACCTCTCCAGTGCCCCATTTGAAATAGTTCACAGCCTTTGTCATCATCTGGAGATGTTCCTGAAGGATTTATAAGCAAGTTTTGGAAACTAACTGGGGTGAGGGGAGGTGACTGCTTTCAAGGATGTGAGTGGAGGTATCCCTGCTCTCTCCCTGGCTGTGCCATCTCCATGGCGGTGACCTACTGAGCCCCCTGATGACACGAGCTGAGGTCACAGTGGGAAGTGCTGCATCACAGGGAGGTCTCCACAGTGCCACGGCAGAGCTCTCACTTGACTGCAAGACGTGGGCACTACTCACTCGCTCCCCGCTGCTGCCCTTCAGAGCTGCTCCATGTCAAGGTGTGGGGACAGGAGGCAGCTGGGCCATGTTGGGGCTGCTTGCTGACAGGCAGAGGAGCAGGAATACGTTGGAGAAGAGTTTTGGATGCCAAGATGGGAAGAGTGTCCTTTTGCCTCAGAAGGACAGGCGAGCCAAGGGCATGGGGCAAGCAAGATGGAGGACTGCTGGACAGAGACTATCAGCCTCAACTGCACTTCCTTGTTCCCAGGACTTCTGCAGCTCTCCACCTAGGGTAAGGGCTTCGGAAGCTCCTTCCCAAGGTGCCACACAGAGACCGTTAGCTGCAAAAACTGCTGTGGATCCCGGGCTGTGGGGGTGGCTGGACAGGCCTGGGGGCTGCCACAAGAGCCCTGCCTGAGGGTCCCACCTGGCTCAGGGGACAACATGGCAGCCAGGACTCCTGGGGGCTGGGGCTGGTGCTGCCCTGAGCCCCAACTCTATCCCCTCACGGCAGGGGGCAATCCAGTTCCAGGTTTCCCTGGGAGTGGGTCCCTCTTTGAGATCCATCTTGGGCAGGAAAGGCATGCTGCATCCCAGAGGCTGGGGTGGCCTGCAGCTAGGTGGGGCTCTCAAGACCATGCTGGAAATGCCTGTGTTGGAAATGGGTCCTTCACCTTGTAACAACCCCAAGGCCTCTACTTGTTTGGGAGAATCTCTCTCCCGTCCCTCTGCATCCTTTTATCCTTCCAACTTGGCAGAGCATGTTTTGGGCTCAGAGATCTTGTCCTCAGATGGCCGCAGGCCCTGTCCTCCTGCAAACTGGGGTCAAACCTCTGCACCCAAAAGACAGCCTGTTTGGGGGAGCAGCTTGGGAACAGGTCGGGGTGCCATGGCCACCCCACAAGTCCCTGCTGACCCCAAGCCTGTTTCTCTGAGCCATGGGGGGCAGTGCTGGGGGGAGCCCAGCAGGGCCATCTCCCCCGCCCCCTCCCGGCCCCACACCTCCGCTGCCCAGCACTGACAGGCCCAGAGCTGCTCTGGCCCTGGCTGCCCCGAGGCCCCAGGGGCTCCTCAGCCCTGTGGAGTGACGCGCTGGGGCACAGCCCGGCCCCACAGAGAGCAGCCCCTGCCTGGCTGCGGCCCAGCCCTGATGGACGCAGCGCGAGGGCTGTTCCCCGTGCCTTGCCCAGCCCCTGGGCGCAGGGCAGCCAGGAGCCCCACAGAGGCCCTGCAGCAGAGCCCAGACCCTGCGGGGCAGCAGCCAGGTCCCAGGGCCCCGCACTGCCTGGGCACACGGCGCCGGGCTGCCCCCAGGCCCCTACACACCCAGCTGTGCCTCGCGCTGCCGCCCACAACATGGTGCCCCACCGCGGGGTGGGGGGGCAATGGGGGGGGTAGAGCTGGCCGCCAGGTCAACAGGGTGCAACGGCACAGTGCTGCCTCCTATTGGCTGCTGTGAGGAGGAGGGTGGGGATGGGTTTGACTGATGGTTCTGTCAGCCAATCGGAGTTCAGAATGAGGAAAAATACAGCCCTGGAAGCGGGGCGGGATCAAAGCAGGAGTGAGGGGGCGGGTGCGAGTGGAACTGCAGGCACGTCCCGGTGGCGGCGGGTGCCCTCCTGCCGGGGCGGGGGCAGCGGTGCTGCCCTGGGGCTGCTTTCCTCCCGGAGCTGCAGCAGGGGCTGGTGGGGCCGGGAGCATGGGACAAAGCGCCCTGGTCCCGGGGCAGCTCCCCTGCGAGCCAGACGTGCCAGCTGCCCCCGAGAAGCTGGGCCAGGGCAGCTGGGGGGGTTTGGGGGCAGGAAGCTTTGCCCCTGCCCTGGGTCGCAGACCCCTTATCAAACCTTTCCTGGAGCTGCTGCTTTGGGGCAGTAACTGGTCCGTAGCGGGTGTTTCGCTGCCCGATGAGCATTGCGAGGCCCCGGGGTGAGTCCGGGCGGCCGCTCAGGAGCTGGCTGAGCCTTGGGGGAGGCAGGGGCAGCTGCAGGCGGCAATAGCCGCGTGGCCGGGCTGTGGGCAGGGAGGTCACGGCTGTCTGCGAGAGCTGGGCCAGGAGATCCATCAGCTCTTGGTCAGTAGCTGCCAGGCCAGCAGGAGGCCCGTGGCTCAGCTGTTGATGATGAGGTCACTTCTGCCGGAGTTGCTGATAGGTCAGCAGCAGGAACAGGGCTTGGGCATTTGCTTATGAGGTCACTTCTGCCTGAGTCCCTGATAGGTCAGCAGCAGGCAGATGGGTGTGGAAGCTGATTGTGAGGTCTCCTGGGTCAGAGTACCTGGTAGCACAGCAGCATGTTCATGGCTGGGGACGTTATTTTGAGGCAGCTTGTGTCTAGGAGGCACCTGGTGGGGGTATGGACTTGTGAGGTCACTTCTATCTGAGCAGCTGATAGGCCAGAAGAAGGCCCATGGCTTGGATGTTGGCAGTGAGGTCACTTCTAAAATCAGTATTAGTAAATCAAGCAGAACCAGATGATAATATTCCACACCATCTGTCACAAACGTTATTCTGCTGACTCATCACGAATTAGTACTGCTACGTCTAAAATGTGGAAGATGTTCACTGGTGATGCAGACATGGACTTTAACCACGCACTTCTTACTGAGTATAGGCTTACAGTCTGCTGCCGGTGGATGAGGGAGTCCAGCTAGAATTTTTATGCTGCTAAATGAATAAAGTGCTGGTGTGAGCAGTGACATTGGCAATCTCTGATTTTATGTGTTGTTGTGCTGCAGAATATTCTTCCACATCAAAATGCCAGGGGGCTTCTGAGATTTTTCTCCAAGAGATGAACGATAACTCTGTCCTTTGATTCCTGGAGGCAGGAAATGAGCGGGGCAGGGTTGTGAGGGACTGTTCAGAGGAAGTCCCTGTTGGAATGTCTTGGAGGACTAGAAAGGAATGGAAGGGCTGGAAAGTTGGTCTGTGTGTGTTTTGGAGCCCTCGGGGGTGCCCTGGCTGCTGCTACATCTAGTCCTGTCCCCTGTGTGTCTCTGATGCAGAGGCACATGTTGGCTGGCCACCCTATGTGAGGCGAGGGGTGGGGGTCATGCGTGTCATGGTGGTGGGATGCCCTGTGGTGGGGATGGGTGGTGGCCTTAGTGTCTTAGTGCTTGTCATGGGAGGAGGTGCCTGGAGAGAGCAGTGCTATGAGTGGGGAGTGCCGCCAGGATGGGGAGCCCTTGGAGGTGAGGAGGTGACTTAGCTTGGACTTGGCTCGCAGGGCCCAGGCTGCCCTGGTGGCGAGAGCCAGGGATGCTGGCAGCCTGCTGCCTTCTGTGCACTGAGGTTCAGGCCTTGAGTTTCCTCAGCTCTTGCCAGGAGCTGCATTCAGATATCCCACACAAACTGTGAAATACATAGAAATATGCAGCTTAGAGTATTTGGAGTACAAGAGGTCATCTTTCTGAAAGGCTTTCTTGTTGGAGATTCTTGAAGTTAACTCTGCTGGGATCTGTCCAACCACAAGTTTTTTTAGGCTGGAGGCATAGCAATTGCCCCTCTCTCTCCTGTTAGCAAAGGCTAAAGGGGGGATGCTGCCCGTATACCTAATTGGTGCAGACACTCTTTTCTTCTCATGCAGCAGGACCCTAGAAACTCTTTTCTAATAATGCAGTAGTATCCCACAATTAGCCATTACTTAACCACCTGATTAACCCCCCTCCAATCCAGTGAAATATAGCTAGGGGAGAAGGTTCTGAGGTCTTCCTGCTGAAGGCCTCACTGCTTCGGGGCTCTCTGCTATGATCTGCACACTGCGTGCTGACACAAGACATCCAGGGCTGAAATCCAGCAGGAGGCTGTGGAGAGCAGTTTAGATCATGTGGGACTTACCAAGGAAAAGGTCTTGGCAGAGCGGAGTGCTCAGAGGCGCTCTTTCAAGTGGAGTGCACAGTTCTTAATTTTTAAAATGGGTAAAATAAGGAAAACTTCCAAAGACAAAGTATTTCTTCAGAAGATAATTGGCCTTTAAAACCACTTCTCCCAGATGCGCAGTGACTACAGTGAGCAGTGATGTTCAAGCACTTGCCTGCAAGTCAGAAGGAAATA
This sequence comes from Dromaius novaehollandiae, assembly GCF_036370855.1. Lineage (NCBI taxonomy): Eukaryota > Metazoa > Chordata > Aves > Casuariiformes > Dromaiidae > Dromaius > Dromaius novaehollandiae. The sequence continues at coordinate 2,403,075 of NC_088128.1, read as the reverse complement.
CTTCACGGGTTATAGTTGAGAATCAGCTTGCAAAGCTGAAGTTGTTTTGTGTAGGTAACTTGCAAGGCCCCTCAGAATTATTTTGCTTGTCTTTCCACATGCTCCTCTCTGCTCTAAGGGAGTCATTTCTGACCTGACAGTTCAGGTGTCCAACTCAGCTGAGCACGTTTTGCAATGTGTCGCTGAGCTGGTTGAGGCCTGCAGGTTCTGAAGCTCTTGCCAGGATCTCCAGCTGGGATGCTGACTAAATCCCAGGGTGTCTCCTTTCTCCTATAGAGAGAGAGAAAAGAAACCCACATAGCTGGGTCAGCATGTCCATCAGGAAGCTGGAAGGCCAGCAGCTGGGAGTGAGCTTGGAAGATGACTGTGAGGTTATTTGTACCTCATCATCTGATGGGCCAGCATCTGATGAGTAACTGCTTAGAGAGCAGGCCCATCTCCTGCTGACACACAGCCTGCAGGCACAGAGCCCTCGCCCTGCTGCCAGCGCTGTCCCTAATGCAGCCCAGGAAGCCGTGGGCTGCCTTTGCCATGTGGACATGTTGCTGGCTTATGCTGTTACATGCTGCCTACCAGGGCCCCCAGGTAGGTCCTTCTCTGCCAACCTGCTTTCCAGCCAGTCAGCACTCAATGTGTCTTGGTGCCAGACATTGCATTTCCCTTTGTGGAGCTTCATGAGGTTCCTATATGCCCATTCCTCCAGCCTGCTGAGGTCCCTCTGAATGGCAGGGCAAACAGCTGTTGTATCATGCCTGTATTGCAGGAGAGGATTGTGTCTCAGAAGCTTGTAGGCCCTTAGGAGACACAGGACCATGCAGGTGACTGTGAGGTGACTTCTGTGTCTGCAGGTGATGGGCCAGGAGCAAGCACAGGAGTTGGAAACTGTCTGTGAGGTCACTTCTGCCTGACTGCCTGATAGGCCAGCATCAGGCACATGGCAAGGATGCTGATTTTGAGATCATTTCTGCTTCAGTACTGCATAAGCCAGGAGCAGGCACATGGCTTAGATGTTGTTTATGAAGACATTTCTGCCTGAATACCTGACTGGATGGCGCAGCCACACAGCTCGGTCATGTCCCCCCGAGAAGCTGACATGTCAGCAGCAGACACCTAGGCTTGGAAGATGATGAGGAGGGTGCTGGTATCTGTGCAGCTGATAGGCCAGCAGCAAGTGTACAGCTTGGATGTTCATTGTCACTAAGGTCCAACTGGTGGCTAGTTACTAGCAGCATCCTTCGCTGATCATCAGCACGTGGGGCAACACCGTTTTTTCATGAATGTCCTGGGCCATGGGATGGAGCGCTCTCAGCATGTTTGTGGACTATGTGCAACTGGGGCAAGCCCCTGAGCAAGCTCCTCTAGCTCCCTCTGAGTGGGCAGGGGGTGGGACTAGGTGATGTCCAGAGGTCTCCTCCACCCTAAGTGCTGTGATTCAGTTAATCTTTCCCTGCACAGCTCTGCAAAGACAGAATAGTGAGAGGAAGAAGAAAGGACAGGAGGCAGAAGACGACAGAGGAAAGATACATGCTGTTAAATAACATAGTTCCTCAGAACAAAGCTTCTCCATTCAGCGTACTGGTAGAAAATGTATTGGGATGAATGACTGGACACAAATAGATCTACTCAAAGAGAAGGAGTCACTACTGCATTGCAGGCACTTGGTGCTGCTAACAAAAAAGAAATAAAAGATTCACTAGAATTGATAAAAAATACTTGAACTTCTAGAAATGGGTGTGTGTTCTTTTCAGCTTTTGGACAGAATTATTTTTTGGATAGGTTTCAACTTCTGGCGAATACTTTTCTTTCAGGCCTTTATTTGTTCACCCACCTCTAGAGGCTGTTGTTGCCTGAGATGCCCTGGGGTCGCTGTGTTCCCCTGACTCAAAAGGGAAGCACGGACAGCTGGGTTAGCCAGAGACATCTGCACTGAAGGGGTCTGGCCTGGGCTGAGATCAGTCTCACCCCTGTTGTCACCTCCGATGGAGCTGTGCTTCATTGATGGTGCAGGGAATGAAAAGGGAGTGTGGCTAGATTCAGTGGGACACCTATAAAACGCCACTGTAACACAGGTATGTTGAGATTTGTGCAAATTTGGTCATCCAAAATAACAATGTTTCCTTGAAGCTGGTCCCCCCTGCCTTCCTCTATTGGTCGAGAGAGCTTGACACCTCAGAGTGTGATGTGCTCTGTGCAAAAAGTGAGGGGTGACATGGACAGCCGTGGGCAGGGGGTGGTGCTGGGGCACTGAGCTCTGTGCGAGACAAAAGAATATCTTGTTTAATGGTGCAGGCCTGATTAGAACAGAAGTGTTTAGAAAATTACACTGAAAATGAAACAAGAAAACAAGAAAGAAATAAAGAGATCTAAAGCAAATAAATATTTTGTTATATTGTCCAGCTCTTACATTTTTTGTGTCCTCATTGTCTTTTTGGGTTTTTTTTTTTTATATATATATTGTCATCTTTTAGGGGGATTTTGTGTTTCTTTTCTTTTTTTTTTTTAAGAAAGATTTTCAGTGCCGTCCTGATTTAACTGGTCATTTCTAAAAGCATCCTTGCTCAGATAATAAGGGCGTATGCACTTTCCATATTTTCCACAGTTTTCCTCCTCCCCTTGCTCTTGATCATTCAGATACCTCCCAACTCTCCAGTTGCTGCTCTGAGCTTCTGGGAGTCTGAAGCTTGCCTCAGCTTTCAGCAGTCTCATTGTCCCTTTAGCCAGCTCCTCTGTTCTGCTTCTTGTCTATCCTTTCCTACCTATCTGTTGAAAACATTTCAAGGAAGGTTATGTCTTGTGGGCAGTGGAGCTCACTGGAGGGAGTTTGGACTTAACATACAGTGGAGGAGTGTCTTTTATCTTCTATTATACTGTTTCAAATTTTATTTTTGTTTCATCACAATGAAGACAAATCCTTCTGTGCCTGTTTGCAGCTAGTTCTCTAAGGAAAGCAGGTGGGAATTGGTGCACATGAGCTGTAACATTCAGCTACAGACTTGAGAGGAAAAAGGTAAGATTTTAACCAGACTGATCCAAGTCCTCAGTGGCTGATGAGAGGAACTGGCAGGGCTAGGGAGCTAGGGAAGAAGGCTCCTATGTGTGTCCTGTCAAAAATGCTGCTTGTCCTACATGTCCAGACTTCATTAGGAGACACTCTGCATCAATATTTGGAGAATGTGGGTATCACCTACTCTGAAAACTGAAGAATAAAGAAAGCTTAAGAAGCAGACATCTTCAGGTGCTCATTGAAATCTGCCTAATTTCAATACTCTCCTGAAAGCTTCCCAATTAGCCACACAAGACTTGAAGAACTGAAGAAAATTATGGAAGGAGGCATGGCTACTTAAGGGTTTTTGCATTTTAATGACCCTTTGGGTGTATTTGGTGCTGAGCCCATGAACCGCAGATGCTGAGAAGAGACTGAACAAACCTCTCAAGAAGTTGAAGTCAGAAGCAAATCCCAAGTTTCTTGGAGTGTTAACAGGTCCCACTGAGGGCCATTACCAAGAAAGTCTCCCCAGGGGCTGATCAGAGCAGAAAGTTGGAGGTCCTGATTGCAGGTAGGCAAAGGCAATGTGCAGGTGGCTCTGATGCCAAGTCCACCTTGATGTGTGTTATCAAGCAGAGCAGCCAGGCACTGACACCCAGCCCCTGGGTAGGGTGATCCTTTCCATCATGCATTGCTCACGGCTCTTCCTGGGGACAGTGTGTGGGTGGGGGTGCGCGATGTCGAGTGCAGGACCATGATACGGCACCTCCTGGGCTCCCGAGAGACAAGGAGGCAGCAAGGCCACAGTGCTTTAAGTAATGTCATCTTCTTGTGGGCCTCGGTGGCAGAGACACCAGCCATAGCCAAGAGGACAAAGACCTTGCTGTGTTGGCCCTCAGCCATTTCCACCTCAGGCTGTCCTGTGCCTTCCCAGACCTGTGCCTGTTTCCCTGCAGACTGTAGACACCCAACCTGCTTCCCCACCTTGCTCTCACCCCGGGATCTCCCAACCTCTCCTGATGTCTTCCTGTCCTCACTTCCTTTTCCCTGAAACACAAAGCCAAGGACTGAACACAGACTCCTTCTGGGTGACTTTTAGCACCACAGCACTGCCCTAGGAGTCACATTCTCTTTACCTGAAGTCCAGTCTGAATCTCTCAAGCTGCAGCTTGTGGCTCTTTCCCCTTCTCATGCTGCTTCCCACTACCAAGAAAAGCTCCGTCATCTCTGAAACCACCCTTCAGGCAGTCACAGGCAACTAATCTACTGCCCTTGGAAGGCTGCTATGAGATCCCTCCAAAGCCATCTCTTCTGCCAATTGAACAAGCCCCATTTCCTCACAGAGCAAGTGCTCCAGCTCCCTGACTACTGTGAGGGCCCTTGGCTGAACTCACTCCCAGTTATCAGTCTCTTTCTGGATGCAGTGTTCTAGATGTGGTCTAATGAATACTGACTAGAAGGTGATCATCATTTCCTTAATCTCCTGGCTGTGCTCCTGCTCAGACAGTCCACGATGCTTCTGGCCTTCTTTGCTGCCAGGCAACACTGCTGGCTCATGTTTTGCCTCTGTCCACCAGGACCCTCAGGTCCTTTTCCACAGAGCTGCTCCCCAGGCACTCAGGCCCCAGCCTGTAACACTGTGGGGTGTTGGTTTCTCCCAGGTGCAAGACCTGGCATTTGTCCTTGTTGAATTTCAGGAGGTTGCTGACAGCCCATTCCTCCTGCCTGTCTAGCTCCCTCTGAATGGCAGCCCTCAAGCATATGACTGCCCCCCCCCTCCAGTTTGGGATCATCCACAAGTATGATGAGTGTTGCCTCCTGCGTGTAACTAGTACAGATGATAAACAAGACAAGTTCCTGGAGAGATCAGTGGTGCTGCACTTCTCCCTGGCCTCCAGGAAGTGCTACCCATTCACCGCTGCCCTCTGAGCCTGATCATCCAAGAAGCTTTTTACTCATCTGGTTCTCTACTTTTCTAGACTGTAATGTTCTACCTTGTTTGCAAGAATACTGAGGGAAACAGTTGCAAACACCTTGCTAAAGTCTGGGTAAAAGACATTGACTCTTCTCCATCCACAAATACAGTTATTTATTCATAGCAGGCAATCAGGTTGGCAAGGCACAATCTTCCCTCGGTAAATCCATGCTAAGTGTTCTCAGGCACCTTCTTCTCCTTCATGTGCCCAGAAATGTGACCTGGGAGGATTCATTCCATGACTCGCTCCTCACCAAAGTGAGGCTGAACTGCCTGCAGCTCCCCAGGCTGCCCCTGTGGCCTTTTTTTGAAGATGGAAGCAACAATTGCCTTTCTGCAGTCATTGGGACTTTGCTCCATCTCCACAACTTTGCAAACATGGTAGCGAGTGGCCTTGCAGTGACAGCAGTCAGCTCTCACAGCATCCTCGTATGCAGCCCATCCAGCCCCACTGACTGGTGTAGTTTGAGTTCTCACAAGGAATCCCTCACTAACCTCATCCACCATTGGCTGTTTTTCTCCTCTGGAGTCCTGACTCAAGGCACAACAGCCCAGGAGACCTTGCTTGTGGAAATGGAAGCTCAACCATGGGTTGAGTTCCTCAGACCTCTCTGCATCTGCTGCTACAAGATTCCCTGTCCCATTTAGAAGTGAGGCCACGTTTTCCTTTTTATTCTTTGATTCTTTCTGGAGCAGTAGCAGCTCATCTTCATGCCCTTGATGTCCCCTGCGAGGGTCAATGGTAGGGGAGATTTTTCTTGCCTAACACTAAGCCAATGACACTGGACAATATTTCTAAATTCCGCCTTGGCCTCTCCCTTCTTCCCCCTGCTACATGCTGCCCTAGTACCCTGGAGCTCAGGTGTGAGGTCCCTGTTTAGCCACGTTGGTCCCCTGAGATGTCTGCTAGTTCTGCTAGTTTTAGTGAGTATCAAGATGGCCCATCCTTGTGCTTGGCAGGTCTGTCCTTAAAGACCTGATGGCTTTCTGGAGCTTCTGAGCCCTTGAGAGCTGCCTCCCCTGGGATCCCCCACCAGTCCCCTGAACAGGTCAGGAAGTCTGTTCCTCTGAAGTCCAGGGTCTGCACTCTGCTACTGTCCTTCCTTATCCTCTGAAGTCCAGGGTCTGTACTTTGCTACTGTCCTTCCTCACTCTCCAGGATCTGGGACTCCACATTTTCATGGTCATGGTAGGTAAAGCTGACACTATCCCATCCCTGATCAGTTCCTCCTTATTTGCATTTTCCATATCCAGGAAAGCATCACCCTTACCTGGCTCATGCATCTCCATATGCCCACGCCTGTGCCCCAGGCTGCATGCACTTGTATATATTTGGGCTGCAGAGCCTCAGCTGTGGCATCAAGTGCAGAGCGGTCATGATGAAGCGTTACCAAGAGCCAAGGACACTGTGTGTGCAATGGCCTCACTTCAGAGCAGAGCCATGCTGACATAGATAGCAGGTGGCAATGTAATGGTGAAAGGAGGTTCCCACTAAGAGCAAACCCTGCAGTGCCCAAGGCCAGGGAGAAACAGAGCTGGGCTGTGCAGAAATGGCAGGAGAGGGGTTTGCTGCTTGAGCTGACTCTGCAGCACCTTGGGGCCTGTGACAGGGGTGAATCAATCTCCAGGCAGGACAAGTGCCACTGAAGAATTTCCTGGACCTGGATGTCCTGTGATCCAACCAACCTGTGGACGTCACTAGCCCAGTCCCTCTTCATATCATCTGAGGGGGTGAGAAGTTGTTCATGGAGAGAAAAGCTAGAAGGGTTTGAGAGTGCAGGGACTACAGTGCAGACCTTGGTGTGATGTGCCTCCCATCTATGCAACACTGTTGGAGGTAGACAGGATGGACTTTGCCTAAAGGCAATGGTGGGATTCAGTTGTTTAGGTACTGGTAGGAAACCAGAGAGGCCCTGGGGTGCTTTCCCAGCAACCACTCCAGAAGGACATGGCTTTCCTGTAGGTCCCATGCTGAATTTGCTAGAGATGTGGCTGTGCTGGACACCCCAGGCATGGGACATGGCCCTGCCTATGGCCTATCTTTATGTCACTGAATCAAGTGTCTGCACTGAATTGCATTAGCTGTTTGTATTGTACAGATCTGCTTGTGCCTCAGCTTGCTAGTGAGTGGAGCTCTAGTTGCAGTAGGCAACTAGGGTCATTTCAGATGGCCAAGACAATTCCCCACCTGGCCGCCACCTCATGCACTGGAAGGATGCGGGTGTCATAGTTGCACCGTCAGAACAAGCAGACACTGGCACATGCTTTGGACCACCTCTGTCTCTTCAGCTGTCACCAGGTGTTTGTGTGTGTCCAGCTGACTCCCATCCTCCATCTCCAGTGATTCCAATGGGAGCTTAGACAAGGAGCTCCCATGCAGACACCTCTGTTGTGCTCACTTCAGTTTTGGCAAAGGGATTCCCACCTCTTGTGTGTTTTTTTGTGGCGCTCACAGGAGGGATGTAAATCCTACTCCAGCCCCGGGCCTTCTAAACCACCCTGAGAAGCCCAGACTGACTCATCTGAATTAACACCTGAACCATGGGTAAATGAAGTCCCTTTTTGTCCCTGCCTAGGTTCCTGCCTAGTGAAGGGATAGGAATAGGTGCTTCCAGAGAGGGACATTTCCACCTCTTGCAGATAACCATCCCCTGATGAAACAAATTGCAATGCTGGAATCACTCTCTCTAAACTGTTTAGAGAGGGAGCATCAGTGATTATTTTGGTTTACCTCAGTGAACATTTCCCAGGAGGAGGGAGCACAAGGGACAGGGAAATTCAGGCCTTCAGCTGGGCCTCTGCTCCTGAGTGGGGCCCAGGCTCCTGGGATGGAGGGAGCTCATGGCAACCTGGCAGCACTGCCCAGACACAGCTGTGTGCAGGAGCAGCTCCTCTGCCAAGAGCAGCAGGGCTGCGGGCACTGTCTGCTGCTGCTGACATGAGATGAGAGAAGACGGAGAGAAGTGAGAGGCAGTGTGGAGTGGGAGGACGGCTGAGTGCTCCTTGTGGGAGAAATCTTCACAGCCCCTGACACGGTAAGTCTCTGGCTGCAGGGCAATGCTACGGAGGTTCTTGGAGGGGGTCTTCTGAACCTATCCCATCCCATGACTGACAGGATTTTTAGCTTATGTCTCCTTGCTTCTCCAGTGCAGAGAAGGAGGAGGTGCTTCACAGCAGGGATTCTCTGCCATACCATCTCAGAGACAGGACATCCTACCACCTTCTCCCAGGGAAGCTGCAAGGGTGTGAAGCCAGGGTGTGCACCCAGGTCTGCCCAGGGCTGTAATTCAGAGCAGTGTCCCTGCACCCCAGGGTGCTGTGTTTCTCGCTTAGTGACTCTGCCGCCTGAAAGGGTCAGCACTCAGCCTGCCTGGGGAACTTCTACAACACTGCCGGGAGAAGCTCTGGGTGGGAGGAGAGACCCCCCGGCAGGGCAGGTTCATTTTCCCATTGAGAGGGTGCTGTGTGGGTCAGGGCTGCTCATAGTTCTAGCTCGTGCATGGGACATTTCAGAAGGGACTTTTCAAAAGGAAATTGAAGGCAGGGATTTCCTGAAGGAGAAGCCAATTTCCTGAGATGGTGCTTTAAATTTCCCACCACCTGGCAAGGGGAAAATGGGAATGGAGCTGTCAGGCTTGGAAAATAGGCTGAGACTCATTAATAGCTTCCATGAGCAATCAATGCGTCTGCTAGGAACTTCTGAAAGTCCCTTCACCCTTCCCTCAGTCTACAGACAACAGCAGCTTCCCCTTTGCTGGCCTCATCAGGGTTTAGCTGACCTGCTCCTTAGCACCTGCAAACATGGGGATGCCCCTGGACAGTGCCCTGCTGCTGGGAGGATTCTGCGGGGCAGAACTGGGCTCACTGAGGGAGGTGTCGGCACTGCAGGGACTGACCATGACCTGCTCAGCTCCATCCTCCCATAATGTTTCTGTTAGCAGTTCCCTCTCATTGCCTGCCCATCTCTGCTGCCTGGAGCTGTCCCTGCTGGGACCTGTTTCTCTGTCCCAATGTCTTTTCCTGGTCAGTGCTCACAGACCCCATCCCACCCTCTGTGTGCTCATTCCTGCCCTCCAGAAACCTCCCACAGGCAGGGCACTGTCCAGGGGCACCTCTGTGTTTGCAGGTTCTAAGGAGCAGCTCAGACAAACCCTCACGAGGCCAGGAAGGTGATGTTGGTGCTGTCTGTAGGCTGAGGTGGGGATGAAGAGACTTGCTGAGGTTTCTCTCAGACCTTTTGGGGGTGTTCAGCTGCAGTTAAGGCACCAGACCTATGTGTCCTGCATGGTGTTGTCTTCATGGCAGTGAAAAGCCCCAATCCCCTCCCAACCTGTGAGGCTCCTGGCAATGCATTTCATCAGGTTGGGGAAGGAGCTGCCTCTCCTTTTAGGAGAGTCCATCTTTAGGATCCTTGACTGCTTCTCTGGGCTGTCCTGCCAAGCTGCAAGCTGCCCTCCAGAAAAGCACAGCTTCCCTGGAGCATTTCTGCGATATCTGAGAGTCCTTGGTCTGGTCATGTGAGTCAGAAACCTTGTCACACTCTTCATCACCCTCTCCATCTCTGGGCTGAGAGAGAAGAATTTGGAAATGTTCACTGTGAAACTGAACTCCTCTGCTCCCAGCTCAGTCCAGTGTCTTTCTTAGAGGAACGTGTGAGTGTGCTTGTCCTTTATCTGAGTGAGGTGCAAGTGCAGGACAGTGAGTGGCAAGACTCACTGACAGACCAGGTCCCATGACCCTACACAAAGTCCCAGCGGTTCCTTTTTTTCTTCTTGCGATGCACGAGGGCTCATGCTGAGAACAACTGAAATGCCAAAGATTTCTACCCTATCAAAGAATGCTCCCGTGCTGAGAAGGAGGTATCTAAAATACATATATGTGTGTGTGTACGTGTCTGTGTGTATACACCATCATATACATATATATATGTGTGTGTGTGTATATATATATGCATATATATACCTATGTGTGTGTGTGTGTGTATATATATATATACACATGTGTATAGAGATATATAAATATATGTCATCAGACTCCTCCACTGATTATTTTGCAGAGAAAAATGAGTTTCCAAATGTTGAACAGCCCTTCCACACATGGGGTGGACATATCCTGCTGCAGGATGTGTGCATCAGAGGTAGTCACTTCCCATTCTCTCTGCAGTGCCTGGAGGAAGGGCGCAGATGGTAAACTGGTGTGAGGACAGAGTCTATCTTATTGGAACAGAGACATCGGGAAAGGGTCAGGCACCCCCTGCCTTTACTTGACTGTTTCTCTGCCTTCCTGGAGTGGGAGCTGGTGTGACTGATGCAGACACAGACACCCCTTTCAAGAGGGCAAGGCTGGTGGAGATGAATCTCTCACAAGGGTCTTCTCTTTCAGATAGAGCTGGCGTGAGAGCTGTGTTCAGCTCTCATTGTGGTAAATAGAGAATAGTCCCATTGGTACCTGGACCAAGTCCGCTGCTCCCAGGACCCATCCCCAGGTATCCCACCACATAGCAAGGTCAGTTTGACACCCCCCCAGCAGAGCAGGGCTGACTCCTCTGGAGCCCACGGGCAGAGGCCCCTGCTCCGCACAGCACACTCAGCCAGCGCAAACGGAGCTCCAGAAAGGGAGCTGAACGAAGGTAAAGGACAGAGGAAATGTAGGGCTTTCTCTGAGAAACAGAATGGGTTTGGTTCAGAGAAGGCTGCTCTAACTTGACACTGTCTTTTCTTCCTTGGACAGTCCACAAAGTCCTGAGGAAACAAATGTCCAACAGCAGCTCCTTCAACGAGTTCCTCCTCCTGGCATTTGCAGACACACGGGAGCTGCAGCTCTTGCACTTCTTGATCTTCCTGGGCATCTACCTGGCTGCCCTCCTGGGCAACGGCCTCATCATCACAGCCGTAGCCTGCGACCACCGCCTCCACACCCTCATGTACTTCTTCCTCCTCAACCTCTCCTTCCTCGACCTTGGCGCCATCTCCACCACTGTCCCCAAATCCATGGCCAATTCCCTGTGGAACACCAGGGCCATTTCCTACTCAGGATGTGCTGCCCAGGTCTTTTTCTCCTTTTTTTTATTCGCAGCAGAGTTTTATCTCCTCACAGTCATGGCCTATGACCGCTTTGTTGTCATCTGCAAACCCCTGCACTATGGGACCCTCATGGGCAGCAGAGCCTGTGTCAAAATGGCAGCAGCTGCCTGGGCCAGTGGTTTTCTCAATGCTCTCCTGCACACTGCCAACACATTTTCAATACCACTCTGCCAAGGCAACACAGTGGACCAGTTCTTCTGTGAAATCCCCCAGATCCTCAAGCTCTCCTGCTCAGACTCCTACCTCACAGAAGCGGGCCTTCTTCTGGTTGGTACCTTTTTAATGTTTGGATGTTTCAATTTCATTGTGGTGTCCTACGTGCAGATCTTCACTGCTGTGCTGAGGATTCCCTCTGAGCAGGGCCGGCACAAAGCCTTTTCCATGTGCCTCCCACACCTGGCCGTGGTCTCCCTGTTTGTCAGCACTACAGCATTTGCCTACCTGAAGCCCCCCTCCCTCTCCTCCCCATCTCTGGATCTGGTGGTGGCTGTTCTGTACTCGGTGGTGCCTCCAGCAGTGAACCCCCTCATCTACAGCATGAGGAACAAGGAGCTCAAGGAGGCACTGAAGAAACTGGTTCAGTTGGCACTGTTTCAGCAGCAATAAACTGCCCATCTCGCCTCACAAGTGATTTCCAAGAGATCTCAGGCAACATTTGTGGTTTGGGCATTCTATCTCTGATAAGCATGTTTGTTCACAAATGTCTGAATTCATCTCTCTTCTCCAGAGGCACAAACCCCGTCTCTCTGACCCAGAGGCCTTCCCTAAATCTACTGATCCCTGTGTCAGAGCTGGCCTCCCTTGCAGCATCTCTGTAATAAAAGGGGATTTCATCAGTACCCTGCCTGAAGGTTGGGCTTTTCTTCCAAAGCTGGGGCCAAAAATGCACTCAGGGAATTGCACCTGAAAAGGCCCTGTTGCTGTGCCATGGGCTAAGGAGGGTGTGCTCATAGGGTGATGTGTGAGGGAATGAGGGCTGGATTCAGCCCTCGGTTGTGGGTGCCAGTGGACCGGGAGAGGGTGAGTGCTCAAGTGGTGTCTGCTGGGGACTGTCTCAAATATTGGAGGGCTGGTGACAGATGCCCATCCTTCTGGAAGGGAGTATGGAACCACTAAGAGAGCACCGGAGATCTCCAGGGACAGCATGTGCCTGGGATGGGCAGTGAGTGGAGACTCCCCAAACCAAGTGGAGTCACCCAAAAGTGAAGGGCCAAACCAAGGAATGCACCACATCAGGGCTCTGCAGTCTCAGGAGAGGCAGTGGGGACTCATCTGGCAGAGGAAAGTCAGCCTCAGGAGCAGTTTATGTCACCTGCAATGAAAACCCATGGCTGGATCTAATGACACACCTGACCCCATCCTGAGCCATTTGAGATGCCTTGTGATTGCTCTGAGCACCCTCCACAGCCACAGACACCTGGGGAGGGGCTTGTCAGGTGCAGTGATGCTGGGCCAGCCGGGTCTGCCCTGACCAGCACGACCAGTGTGGAGTCACCCCGGGGCCCCACAGCTGCTCACTCTGCAGAGCAGCACCACCAGCCCGGGGAGCACAGCAGAGGGGTGCAGGAATGGCCGGTGAGGCCAGCACAGACACACTGATCAGAGGAAAGGCTCTCTGGAGAATA